>NC_137206.1:14999372-15041872 GCF_960531495.2 Zeus faber | reverse complement strand
TCCTGGAATTGGACGGTTTGCTTCAGTAATAACTATAAAGCAATCATAACAATATGAGAAATAATAAAGGTGCATTAGAGAAACCAACCAAGAGGCGACCGAAAGACAGGGGATTAAGAGAAAAAGAACGGGCGGTTCTGAAACAAAAGCGTCAGAAAAAGTCACCGGGGATCAACCGAGATAAATGAAAGGAGGAGGAAAAAGGGGAGTGGGGAAATGAAAGAGGGAGGCAGGAGCCGCTCTCTCCCCATCAGGGAGGTGGATGCCTTCCCTCCCCTGTTTAACAAATCAAAGCTCGATAGAAAAATAAAACAAAAATAAAATAAAGAAGCCCGGTGGAATTTCAGAACCCCTCTAAAATCCTATTTTTTCATCTCCCAAGACCATCCATCCTTGTCTCTCCGTCTCCATCGCTCTCCTCTCACTTGGAACCAAATCCTCATGGCAGAAACCCTAATTGTTCACAGGAGAGGGGAGGGAAGACGAGACACGGATTGATAAGGTCTGAGGATCTGTATCGCTTTCTGTCCTTCGGGGACGGCCACTTTACACTGCTTAGCCTGATGGCTTTATTCTTCAGTGATCCCAACACAACACAACACAACACAACACAACGCACACAAAAAAAAATACAGACGCACACAGATACACAGAGCCGTTTATCCACATTTCTATCTAGGGAGGGTAATGTTGTCTTTATCGTATCTGCTTTGCCTTGTTTATAGCCCCTGCCACTCCCCGAACAGAGACGAATAGTACAGCAGGACGAGAGAGAGAGAGAGAGAGAGAGAGAGAGAGAGAGAGAGAGAGAGAGAGAGAGAAGGAGAGATAAAGATTAATATACCTGCAGGCAGTAATGCATGGGGTCCAGGTTAGCCGCAGCAATGGCACCGATGGGATCAACTTGAAACAAAATTACGACAAAATTGCCATTCAAGGAATCCAGGGAAAGATTTTTTCCCCCCTGCATAAAGCAGTATAGAAGTCACGGCCAAATGGCAAAAAATCTGTCACTATAGTGCCCCCTAATGGGCAATTCCTCCCACATCTGACAGAGTAATTGTAGGTACATTGGTGGACATGACCATCATGCAATGCAGATCAGCTATTGCTAGCCCTGTGTAATTGATGCTGCAATTTGATTGGCTGGTGGTGGCCAGTTTGTTCATTTGGACCAAATTTTTAGGAGGAGTTACAAAAAAAACCTTTTCGACTAAATTCAAAATGGCGGAAAATGAGATATTGCCATTGAAAATTATATAGCGCCACCTATAGACCAAAGCACACCAGGTTTTTCACAGACCCTCAGAGTCATACCCTGAACATAACTACCAAATTTGATGATGATAACACAATGCATTGATGAGTTAAGGCAGATTATGTCAAATAGGCCCCGCCCAGACCTTTGTTTAATAAAGCTTAAAAATTGATTGTGGCCAAACTATGGGTCGTAGCAAATGACCATTGGATTAATCGTATTTGGGGCAGTCCAGACATGCTGTGATCCAAGTTTGATGAACATTTGACCTGTAAAATCTGTAGTTTCGGACAAAATTCTAAATGGCGGAAAATCTATCATAACAAATGATCGGCGCTATGCAATATAGACTCTGCATGATCCCAGGAATCCACCGATGCAATAGTTTTGTTTCTACGACCAGTGGTTCAGAAGTTATTAGACGGAACGTAAAAGTAGCTGTTATAGCGCCACCATTTGGCCGTGAATCCCGCTTTTTAAGTTTCATAGTTTGGGAACATGTCGAACCTATCTTCCAAGTTTAGTGTCCGCGGGTTTCACGTTGGTGGTGGTTTCAAGCGCCCAGGCACTTTCACAGAGAATAAGAATACATATCCTATTTGTTAACACTTATACTGCATGTATTCATAAGCACTTACTAAACACACAAATGGAAGTCTTACATCGTACTCCTATTGATCTTCCTATTTATAATAGGTGTACAAAACATAATTACTGCTGTAGGGCTATTAGATGTTGCTTCACATTTTTTTTAAACTTGCTTTATTGTGTGCTTCAGCAATCTGAGCTGGAAGTGAGTTCCATGCATTCATGGCGCGATACAATACGCGCGTTGCTTTGATTGTGGTCTAGATTTAGGAACTGTGAAGAGACCTCTGGTGGGATGTCTGGCGGGGTAGGTACAGTATGTAGGGTACAGTATGTGTGTTACTGCTGTTCTAACCATGTATTTCCTGACAGGTGTGTGCTTATCAATAACTAGAAATAAATACATTAAGTGCGGCATTTGGGTCCCTTTCTATACTTACATCAGACCAACGAGTATTTTTAACATCATCCACACGAGTCACACAAAATCCCTTGTATGATCTCTTAAACACTATTTTGGGCCCAGCCTTTGGAACTTTGGCTTTCCTGGATATAGCTACTAGATTATGATGGCCAAATCCAATGGGGACAGAGAAGTTTCTTTTTCAGCGGACAGATTGATGAAAGAAGATTTATGTTCAGATCTCCCAGGAAATAAAAGTCTCCATTCGTGTCACATACTCTATCAAGCATTTCAAACAAATTACCTAGATAATGACTGTCAGAGTTTGGTGGTCTATAACAGCATCCCAACAGCATCCAACACCTCAAGGCTTTAAATGAGGCAACCACAACATTTCAACAGCACTTGACATTAAGTCCTGACCTTATAAATGGGATATCCCTGTATTGCCCCTGTAGCATCATCAAATGAGTCATCTAAGTGAGTCTCAGAGATGGCCAGAATATGTATGTTAGATTACCTATATTTAACATGGGTTATTTTTAGCCCTTTCCTGGGATCCTTATCAGATGCAGACATGGTAAAGAGAAGAGCAATTTAGGTAGCATAGAAATAAGGTAGCTATTGTGTTCAGTCTAGAACATATTGTGCATAATTACCGGGTATGGTGCATTGACATTTCACTGCACATGTATGGCAGTATGTATATGTATGTGACAAATAAACCTCTTGAATCTTGAATCTTGAAAAAACAAAACAAAAGCAAAAGCAACACTATTCAACATTCAGTCAAGTGTGTGTGTGTGTGTATATTTCTGCAAAGTCACAAACCCTTAGGCTTGGCTCTTTCCACTCCTTGTCTTTTGGGAGGGGGGGTGGACAATGAGTGTCGTATCGGATGTACACAATTTTCCCTTTACCTCTTTCAGCCTTCATGGCCGGGATTGGGTTATTTTTGCCTCTGGCGTACGACCTCGGTACAGTCCTCATTGAGGAAGATGTTAGTTCCTCCATGGCCTTTATGGCCTCTTTCCAGAACCGCCATCTTGTCCTTGAATTGTAGGAATTTCACCACTATCAGCCGGGATATGCCAACCGGGTTGGTTCCCGTCGTGTGGGAACGCTCCACCTCGATCCTCTCTTCATCCATCAGCAGCTTTACAGCGAGCATCTCACGGACCTTGTCCTCGGATTCCTCCCAGCTCTCACATAGGGAGTCAGGAATGCCTTCTATGATTATATGATTCCTTTTTGATCAACCCTCAAGGTAGTCCGCTTTCCTGGCCATTGATAAGACTGATCCACACACGGTATTGATGTCTGTGCGTGCAACTTTGCACTTTATGGTCAACCCATTGTAAGTTTATTTTATGTCTTCCACTTCTTTGTGGGAGAACTGCAAACTGATCTTCAGGTCCTGAACCTCTTTTATAATAACAGCCTTTCTTTCGTTAGGAGTGTGAACCAAGATTTGGACAATGCCCTTGAAGTGGTTTTCTTGCTGCCTTGGCAAATGCGTGTTGACATCTTTTCTTTGCTTCAAAAACCCTCACACCTTTGATAGACTGACACAGTCCTTTCCTTTTGGTTTGGGGTCATGGCTGGAGTGTGGTTTAACAATTACCCGAGGAGACAGTCTCGTTCTGCTTTTTCCGGATTTGGCGTCGGTGCTGCGCTCCTGCTGAGCTGATCTGAGCTCAAAGCACCAGTGTATGGCTGTAGGACTCCCCGCTCGTTGATGCCCCCGTTCGGTCTTCCTCTGCAGGACCTTAGCTGGGCAATTCGATCCAAAATGGCATGCGGAACACTCATATCCCCGAGATCATAGCCTTTTGCCCCCATTGAGGTACACCAGAAGGCTGCACTGTTTATATCAGAGGATTGTACACCTGCCCACTCGGACTGTGAGCTTAAAGATCAGTGGATCCAAAATGGGACTTGACGTTCTCAGTTGCTCAGAACTCCATGTCTGGGTACTGATTGCTGTTTACAAATGGCAACAGATAAGAGGCGAGATGCCAAAATGCCATTGAAAATATAACATAAATACACAAATGAATTTAAATAATACTGTATACCAGCTAAGCCAGGGTTTCCCAAACCAGGGGTTCCCCAACTTTTGGAGCTACTAGAATCACAAATAATGGAGGAGAATGTACATCCTAACATCACACATTGTTTTTACCTGCTTCTCTCTATCATCGCTGCTACTCTAAGGTGAGCCCAAAAGAGTGTGTACTACTAACTATAATCAGTTATGCTGCAGTATGAGGAAACAATAGCAAAAATCTAAAATAACGATGGGAACCTTTATTAAATTAATAGATTTCACATATAAGCAAAATGCTTGCACCTTATTATAATGATTATTGCCATTATAACAGCTTTTGAGCTTTATTATCATTTTTTAGGTTTTAAGGGACGTGAAAACAAGTACAAATTGACATGTCAGGCAAATTCAACGCTCATTGGAGACAATAATAACAAGACACCATTCAATGGTTTTGAAAGGGACTTCAATGAGTCAACAAGTTTCTATTAGAACTTTCTGACCTGTTTCTGACCTCAGCGGTAGCAGTGGGGGTCTGCTTACTATTGGTTTTTACATCGACGCCGAAAAAGTTGGGCACACACTTCTTTGCAGACAAACCTAAAGGTGTGATTTTTCAGAGAGAGAGAGAGAGACACTCACACACGTGCACACACGGAAAGAGGAAAGCGACGGACCGCCCACAGAGTGAGAGAGAGCGAGAGAGAGAGAAAGAGAGAGAGAGCCAGACAGGCGCACACACTTTCTTCTTTACCCCCTCCTTCCCCATGGAGGCTCTGCCATCACACAAACAAAGCCTGGGATCAATGTCTTGTTGTTTATTTGCATTTCCGTTTGTTGTCTCTCCCTCTGCACCCGCACAACCCTATTCCTCTTTCTGTCCTCTTAATAACTTTATACTTCATAATATTATTATCTGCTGGGACCACAGGGAAGCACATTAGCCATGGTCCGAGATCGCTCCTGAGGCCATGGAGATAATGCCTTGCTTATGCTCCAGAGTCGGTGTGTCTCTCTTTTTTCTGAGCTTTGTTTATTTATTTCTAATCTTTTTTCCCGACAGCGTATGTTTGTGTGTGTGTGTGTGTGTGTGTGTGTGTGTGTGTGTGTGTGTGTGCGTGCGTGCGTAGGTGTAGACCTGCCTTTGTTATTTTTTTCATTGGCCTTTTTCTCAGCTTGTATTGTTTGCTCTATCTCGCTCTCACCTGGCCATTGTCTCAATAGTTGCCCACCTATTTCTGCATCCACCCAGCGGCTCAGATCAAACCTACACACACACACACACACACACACACACGCACGCACGCACGCACGCACGCACGCACGCACGCACGCACACACACGCACGCCCCGCGTCGCTACATCGCTTACCTAAGCTCTAATTGTGCTACTGCATCTTCCCAACCGCCTTTCACTCCACCTCTCCACTCCATCTCTTTTCTTGATGCGTTTTTCTTTGCTCGCCGCAGCCTCTCTCTCTTCCTTTCTCCCTACGCCCCTTTCAGCTTTCTCATTGTTACTTTTTAAATATCTTCTGTCTGCTGGCTTCTCCGGCGCTTGCCCACCTGTTTTCTCTCTCCGGATTCACGTGTCCCTCGGTCTCCTGAGGCTACCTTTCTTTTCTTCCGTCTGATATCTCCCTCCTCTAACCCCCCTCCTCCCCCATCTCTATCCGTCGATCCGTCCCTTCTCGCCTCTCGCCGAATCTTTCCCGTTATTTTAATCTCTTTATGCTCTCATTAGTTGTGCCATAATCTCCCCTCTAATCCATCCCCGATCGCGAGACTCCCCCCCGCTCTCTGATCCCTCGCTTGTATTCCGAGGATAAGTCCACATAACCACGTAACCCTGCTCGCCGCCCCCCCCCCCCCCACCCCACCTGTCGTCCTCCTGCTCCGTGTTGTGCCGTGATCTGGAAAAAACCTGCAGTGCGTAATGCTCGACATCAGTTACGGTTAGGTCGCTAAGTCGCATTCGTTGACCTTCGCGTGAGCGTGAGCAGCGCCCGGGGGAAACAAGTACACGGGGTACTTTCTAACTGCGGCTCCTACCACATTGTTGCCGACGAACAAAAAACATGGATCAAAACCACCCCCGCGCCGCATTTGATTCCTCGCGCAACCGGCGGCTGTAAAAACGTCGAGTTCCCCCAAAAATGTTCATGGAGCCGTCAATGCCACGGTGAGTTCACAGTTACCCACAGTTCACGGCGTCGGAAGCGGGGACGTCGTTGGCTCTGGCGCGCGGCAGCGGGGTGACAGTAATAATGAATGATTTCGATGCCTTCTACCTGAGGACGAGCGAAAGCGATCCATCTACCTGAAGGCTTGTGGCCCCCTCTCCCCTCCCCTCCCCTCCCCCCGGCGCTAAGCGAGGGGCTGTTCCCCTGTAATTTCACTCTGCATACCTCGGCATCTCTCTGCGGCTCTTCACGGTACATCAAAGAGTGAATCCGAGTGTTAAATGGAAAACACCTCAGAGGGAGGAGAGAGGAGAGGAGCGGAGCGGAGGGGGTAGAAAGTCAAAATTAATATCAATGGTCGTGCCCTTAATTGGCTTGTCTGTGTGAAAAAGGACACAATAACCAGACTCCGGTGCATACACCCATAAACTCCCCGCCCTCCACCTACTCTCCCTGGGACCCATGTGCAAACACAAATAGTCATCCGCTTGATTGGATATGCACACATGGCACACACATGATACACTCCCACGTGCACACACAGAAACACACATCCGCACTGAGTGCTCACCGAGACACACACACGCGCACACACACACTCAGGCAAGCGTAAACACAAACTCGCCACTTGTGCAGCCATCGTAAATGACAAAGATGCGGGAGGAAACCATAAACAACCATAATAATCATTACCTGAGGGTAATCAGTGCGGGTGGCAGCGTGAATCTGTGTGTGCGGGCGCACGCTTACGACTATCAGTCGGATTTAGTGCCGCATCCCCTCCGGGGGGGCAAGGCCGATGGACGGGTGTGACACAAGGAAAATGGCTTCCGTGGAGACGCGTCGTTTTTCAACTGCACTTATTTTTTTTTTTTTTTTTTTTTTTTAACCACCGACTCCATCCGTCTGCCGAGGGCATTCGTCAGACTTGTCACACGGGCGGAGATGCGGTGAGCTACACCCGTTGCGGGGGAGGACGGAAACGGGTGCAAACGGGGGGAGGTGGCAAAGGTGAGGTGAAAGAGGTAGAAGCCAAAAGAAGGAACGAGGCAGTGAGAGATGAGTTGCATATCAAGACACATTATGTTTGTGTCCATGACTGTGAGGTCAAGGGGTGCATGGAAGCAATTTCAAAACGCTATATATTATATACTAGACTGTACTTTCAACCATGCCAAGTGGTGTGAATGGGACCCAATAATTGAGGTTTCTCTTGGCTATCTAAGCAGATATCATGTAAGTGAAGGTAGAGATTCAATGTGCTTTTAATGTGTGTTTACCACTCAAAATTTGAAATAAATTCCTGGTACCACAAACGTTACAATCATCTTTGTGCAAATTTTGAATAAATATGTTGTCAATGTCCCTTAATGATCACATGAACAATAACTAAAAGCCATTCAGGAGAGAACATATTAGCTATATTGACTGTGCACGCACCCACGCATAAAAAACATGCATGCAGCTGCGTATGAAACCACTGGAAAAAAATTCTTCTTTCATGTGGCAGTGACGGTAAGCCAAACGAGCCATTTTTATTTATTTAATTATTTTGCGTCTCTCAATTGTCAATCAAAGAATCTCCTCCGGAATTTTGCTTTTGTATTACACATGAAGGAAGACGCGTGCGTCCCGCCGGCAAAAGCGCTTCCATGCGCCCGCGCATCACTTTGTTGTCAAAAAGTGGCAGCAAAGCAGTTCACTGCGGTAGACTCGGCGTTCCAGTCGAACCTACACAGAAACGCCAGAAATTCACAATCGCTTTCACATGAAATGGGGTAAAGTTGCAGGGTTCTCTATCATAGAGCTGCCCCCCTCCGCACTTTCCAATTTAGACGCCTCCCGTCTTCCTGCTTGTTTCCGCACTTAAGGCCCAGCTGACTGCGCTGCTTTCCAAACAACTGCCACTCACTTTGCACCCCCCCCCCCCCCCTTCTCCCCGAGTTCAATTCATTTGTGTCTTTTTCCGCCTGAGGGAGGCGGAAACAACCGGCGCGGAAGAATGTGTCCACGACAAAACACCGAGGATCCTGCGAGAGGTCTGGTACGGTCGGTACCGTCGCCAGCGTGGCGCGGGCACAGTCGGCACCGTCAGAGAGGGAGCGACCGGGGCGCAAAGCCGGCCCTGCTGGGCTATTTTAGATCGGGGGTTATTCATAAAACATTCAGGGGTGAAGTCCCGGACGCCCACTTTAAAGACACCACTGGCGATGCCTTCGCCCCTCACAAACACCTGTCGGCCAGAACGCTGCCGAATTACTTCGGATTTGAAAGACGCTTCGCTGTCGCTCCATACGTATTCCAAAAAGGTCCGCGCGACGGGGGGAGGAGGGGGGGGGTGGCCCGAACTTCACAGTGAAGGTCCTGCAGGTGCCTCGCAGCAGTCTCCTTCAGAAGGCGAACGGCGAGCGACCTCCGACATCTTCAGCTCGCCGAGCCTCCGTCCTTTCTCTCACCTCCTTTCCTGTGTTTTTGTCGGCTTCTTTCTTTCCCTCCGCCGTCCTCCGGGCTCCTTTTGTTTGTCATCAGTCTGAGGTTAAGATGATAACCTCACCCGGCCAGACGTGAGCCTGTTGGGCCGCTACCCGAACATAAAAGAAATCCTCTCTCTCTCTCTCTCTCTCTCTCTCTCTTTCTCTGATGTGTAAAAGTTGAAAATGTATAGGAGAAAGGTCATCGTTATCTTCATCTGGCTTTCTCTCCTTCATCTTCTCCCTGTCTCTCCCCTCTCCTCTTGGTCTTCCCTCCCTCACCCGGTCTCTTTCATTCTCTTGGTGACTCAGAACGGGAGGTCAAGGCTTCGCCGGTGACTTTATTGAGATTGATCTGTTCCACCTCTTTTATGATGAATGCATAACAGCGCTCATACAGGAAAAGGCAAATAATGACATGAAATGGAAATAAAGTTGTTCGGGTTTTCCATCACTGTATGGATCTGTTGGCACATGCTCAACAGGAAGATGAAGTGCCACTGATGAGGTGTTGAAAATTGTAACAAAAATGATAGTGTAGATGGATATGTAGATTATGACAAAATGTATCCGTCACTCTTAAATTCTGCTGGATATAAGTCACTATCATTGATTATCAATGGGTTCTTGTGTGGCTGATGTATTGGCACCATTTGAATTAGTTATAAAACACTTTAAGTAACTGTTATAAAAGGCTATAGCATTATTTGTCCACCATAAACTAGAAGCAGTTTTAAATGTTATTATAGAAAAAAATAAACCTTTACTTACTTTTAAAAAATACGTCTATCCTCCATTTTTCTGCAGTAAAATTTAATTCAGTGGAAAAAAAATGGATATCCATTATACATGGATAATGGATATCCACATGAGACAACTGTAATAAATCAAGAATCATTAAGGATAGATCACAATTCTGCTGTGTGCTATTTTCTACATACCTCAAAGTCATCACAATAATAATAAGAATTATAATAATCATAATCATAATAATAATGAAAATAGATATAGCTGCAGGCAGCAATACACAGGGTCCATTACCGACACCAATTGCAAATTTTAAACTTCCCATGGAACTTAGCATTTGTTTGTGCTGTCACTCGTCTTTACATCAGCATTACGTCTAAAACAAGTTACAGTTTTCCAAGTTACCATTGAATGCAGCAGATTAGTCTTATTATTATTATATTATTATTATTATTATTATTATTCTCCTTGGCACATTTCAGGCTTAAAGTGTCTGGGACAGGACAACCATTGGAGCTACAGACAGGGTTGAGGTCTCGTTTTAACACGGGCCGTCTCAGACATCTCTGTGCCTGTGTGTGTGTGTGTGTGTGTGTGTGTGTGTGCGTGTGTGTGTGTGTGTGCGTGTGTGTGTGTGTGTGTGTGTGTATGTGTGTGTGTTTGTGTGTGTCAGTGTGTGTGTATGTGTGAGAGTGTGTATCGCCCGACCTGTTTGACATCGGCGGGTCGATTGATATCAGTCGTTTGATATTTGATCTCTTTTGCTCTTTTGTAAATATAAACGCATTCTGTTTCCCTCCAACACGGTGCCGTGTGCCTCCTTATGTTGTAGCATTCGAGCGGGTCGTAACACACACAAACTGTAGGAGTCGAAAACATATTCCGTATTTGTGTCCTCACACATGGAGTTCGCTTGCCTTGCTTTCGTGTCGCGTTTTATTTTAGTCACGAGGTTTAAAAAGTTGATGAAATGTCTCTGAGGGACATGCGGTGTTTAATCTGTTTTCCTGGACTTAATTGACCCTGTTTTTCCGTGTACATGTTGTCTGATCATCTTTATGCTTTTCCATGTACATGTTGTTGTTGTTTGGTTCTATGTTTAAGTGTCTCACCCATGGTGATTCTCCCCCTCTTGGAGTAGTGATTAGGTGTTTATAGACCAAAACATGGTCAAATAGTTCTCCAAGGAGGGGGATTTGTGGCGGTTCTGTTTAAAAAAACCTGTGCTCTTGTCATCGCACAGGTCGTCCACAGGACAGAGTTACTGCAGCAGTTCCTGATGATTAAAGAATGAATAAAGAGTTGCATTGCAGGTTGAGAAGTTGAACTCCACTTGCAGACTAAACTCTGTCCTAGATGCAATGGCACAAATACTCTGTGTTGTATGCCCAGCATGCTGACAGCACAATAATAATAATAATAATAATAATAATAATAAATTATATTAATAATCGGTTTGAATGGAACAGTGTTGTTGGGAACTTCCACACAGACCCATGTAAGAAAGTACATAAACACACACAGGCCTAGTTTGTAATCTCTTAACCACTACAGAGAGACGGAGTCTACACCGCACACTGGACACGGTGCCAATGTACATTCTGAACCATAACCTGGATATTTACAGTACATAGTATGATGATATCATAAAGCGTCTTGCTGTAAACCCCACCTCGTTCCAATCGTTTTCCAACGTTTGCGTGTCGGTGAGGCACGACCACCTGGATACTTGGGGTCAAATTTGGTTGTCTATTTTCCCCACAAATTTCTGCTACCGTATGTGGATCGATTTGGACGAAACTTGAACCACGAGATGTTTGCGACGTGTCCGTTCACACGAGATGTTAACTGGGTTTGTAGCTCCCGTCATTGTTCTGTTCCAGATTGTTTTAGCCCTGTTCCACATAGCCTGGCGTCTCTGCGGGCTGGACCCCTAACAACAACGATGATGATATAAATATGCATTGACAATTGCGTTTAGCGAGCGCACCGACGACCGTTTCTGCAGAGCAGCCGACTTCCCACCTGCCCATCATTGCCTAACAACCTGCCTGCATCACGTTCCGTACAACATGATCGCCATATTAATAATGAGGACTTGGCTGACAGGCGAGGCCGCACCTAGCTCGCCGAGGCTCGGTAATGAGACTTCGAGGGATATTGCACTTCTTCATAATTAGGAAACACTTTCCCACTGTCTCTCCAATCTCATCTGTTTGGCTGCAGCATCGCCTCGGGAGGAGAGTAAATGCTTTGGTTTGGGGGTTTGACAGTTTGACGGGGAAGAAGCATTGTGAGATCTGTGCCAGTCTCATCCTTTGCTGTGGAAAAGGGGGATAATGGGATATATAAGACGAGTAAGTTAGGGGATGAAATTCAGAAGAGCTTGGAATTAGTTGTTTGCCGACGCACGCATTCAGTGTGTGTGTGTGTGTGCCCGCACGCGTGTGCGTGTGCATTTGGGGGGGGGGGTGTTTTTCCCACTTGTGTACCTGTAAATAATAACCAGAAAATGTAATCCTGTCCCCTAGTCAAAACTCAAAACCTAGGGATTTAGGCAAGCCTAGGGATATAACCTAGGGATTATTCGTGTTTTTTGTTTGTGTGAAATGGCTGCCAAGAGTGTGTGTGTGTGTGCGTGTGTGTGTGTGTGCGCGCACCAATTTTATTGTCTCTCTTCCAAGGAATAGACATGGCCACTGCCTGGTTGAGACTGCGGGGCCAACAGTACACGTTTCATTTATTCGTCATTTTTTATTCTTATGTCAGATTTCCATATTTTTAGCACCCATCCAAAATATACAATATACCGTAGATCAACTTTGTTCACCAGAATCCCATCCTTGGCCCGGGTTCGGATAGCGAGAGCGACCAGAGATGTTTGTATCTGAAGAACGTAATGACTCACTAGAGCCATTAGGGCTGCCATGACATATCAATCAGGATTTGCGTGCGCGGAGGAACTGAGATTTTTAATGTGGCTGCTTTAAATGCAGAGCGGAAAGTGTGACAATGGCTAATCGTCTCAACGACGGTTTGCTATCACCTGAACTTCAAGTTTTCCCAAATTTGCATATCATTTCCCCGAACGAGTTTGTAAAATCAATTTGTGATTCGTCGACGCTGCTGGCACTTGTAAGTTATAATGTTCTTGAGACAACTTAAAGTACTGAAATTAGGCGTTGGGCGAGTGCGTTAAGCAGCAGGTGATATTTTAATAGGAGTAGAATGACTCTTCACTGGGTTTCAATTATTTTATTGAGTGTGTGTGTGTGTGTGTGTGTGTGTTTGTTCACGTGTATTTTTATATCTGCCTGATCATTTTTCAGGATTGTGCAGTTTTTTGACAGGAGGACAAAGCAAGAGGAGAAAGGGAAAAGAACGAAAGAAAGACGGGGGTTGGTCATCTACCAAGGCCTTTTCAGAGACTCACTGGGCTCACTGGGCTTCATTCATAATAGAAAACCGAGAGTCGGGAGCGATGTTTTTTTTTTTTTTTTTTTGTCTGTCCATCTCGTTTTCCATCCAGGAGCATCCCAAAAGACTTAGATGGCGAGTGCAGCGCTTCGACGGTACAAATCAATTCCAACATTTCAACATTTCTGGTCAATAAATGGAATCAAGAGCAAAGAATTTCATCGACTTTAACAAGTCCCTCAGCGGGCGGGCCGGCTTAGCACCAGCAACTACATTTCTCCAGGGTAAACGCCTCAGTCTTTTATGATTATTTAATTTCTTATCTTCTCATTTCTTAAAAAAAAAGAAGAAAAAAAATATATATATAAAACATTTTTATTTCTTTACAGTGTTACTAGGCGAAGCGCAAACTAACAATAAAAGTGCCACAATTTCCCTCCCACCATTTTGTGGGTGTTATCCCACACAATCCCACTTTACCTTCAGTCTTTGAGAAGCTGTTGGACATGCTTTCACAGAGTCTTTTGTTTTTTGGCGAATTTGAAAGGGTATTATTATTATTTTTTTTTTTGCGTGGTGGTGGTTTACCTTCGAGACAAACAAAAGCACAGACATCTTTGTGACCGCCGCAGAAAGAGTACTCAACGTTTCTATTCATGAACAAGTCGCATTACTCGCCAAGTTTTGCAGCGTTTCACAAGAATATGTTTATGAAGTGAGTTAGAGTCAAGATAAAAGTCAAATAATTTGATAAAAAGGGCCAAAAATTCCGGAGGCTCTGCGTGAAACATTTGATAACAAACCCATTCACAGCAGAAATATCCAACAGCACCAGTGGTATGAAATAAATGTTATTGGTATGTCAACCTTACTAAAAGATCATTGTTATTGTGTTGACTTGGCCTTTGCCATCGTGTAATGTAATTCTAGGGCATTTGCTCGGGATGAAATAAAGTTGTAAGATGTTATTAAGTGCTGAATAGACGATTCAATTCAAAATACTTCATTTATCTCTCTGGCGCGCACGGCATTAATGGTATAATGAACATCAACACCTTATTCATTCAAAATCATATCAGGGAGACAGAAATTGATTTAAAAAACGGAGCTCAGGAAAAAAAAAACACATAGAGGTATATTCCTTCAGAATTAAGTCATAATAAAAGTCACGTCCCTATATGAGTGATGTGAACAGGTGCTCTAAAACTCTAGTGGCACATTCACATTGCCAATACATTCAGTGTAAACGGAGGCTGAAAAAAAATCTTCTAAATAACAGTAAAATGAGCACACACACATGCGCGCACGCGCGCGCGCGCGCACACACACACACACACACACACACACACACACACACACACACACACACACACACACACACACACACCAGTTAACCTTCATTAACTTTGACTAGGGGCATCATTTCACATCAGGAAACAAACTGTTAAATATGTGGATAGATGGATGGATGGATAGATAGATAGATAGATAGATAGATAGATAGATAGATATCCTTCCTTCTGGGATAACTGTAGTTTTGCTTAATCTCCGGGATGTGTACGTTCGCTTCCACGACCAAGGTCCTTCCCCCCTCTCCTTGGTGTGTGTTTCCGGACGAGGGACCCAGAAGGATAATCTGTTCTGTGTAATCATGCTACGACCTGGCTAATGGAGGCACTGAACCCCCCGGGATCAGATGAAATCAGGGGACAGTTAAGACGGCTTTACTCCTGCAACTAAAGAGCTCGACCTACACTAAGGGATGGCACACACACACACACACACACACACACACACACACACACACACACACACACACACACACACACACACACACACACACACACACACACACACACACACACACGTGATGAGACATGCAAACACACAAGCACACGCACAGACACACTCATTTGACTGTGTCATTATAAGTCCCTTTCATTCCATTTACGTCTATATGTGTGTGTGTGTGTATGTGTGTGTGTGCGTGTGTGTGTGTGTGGCATCATCTCTATCGCGTGTCAACCCCAGGGAGAGAAGTCACAACTTTAAACTGCTGTCAGTCTGATGCTGTGCTGAGTGGCAACGCCAACACACACACACACACACACACACACAGGCCTCATGTCACACGGTATCGACTCACATTTGAGGAATCACACACTCACACAGACGCAATTTTAATAGAGTCACATGTTACACACGGGATACGCACGCATATCCCCATGCATTACACTCCCTGGCACACATACTGACACAGGATGCCATTGTGTCTGTGTGTGTGTGTGTGTGTGTGTGTGTGTGTGTGCGGATATAAATTAGATAATAATAACAGCAGCGAAACATTTTCAAATATGAGTGTGAATATAAGTAAATGCAACTTTGAATAACAGGTTGCCGTGTGTTGTGTGGGTGGGCTCACTCAATTAAGAAGTCCTAATAAAAGCATCTGCTCCGACTAGGAACACACCAGAATCTGTAAGTGTTTGTAACCTGTTCCTTGGTTATCAGTATCTTGCTGTTAGTTGGCTTAAGGTTAGATCAAATCTTCTTGTTGCTTTACCTAGAACTGTTAGCGCTGGGTTTCGGGGTTGTTTAAACACTGTTTTGATTAGTTTCATTGTTGTTGACATTGGCAATCCCAGCCAGCTGCGTTGATAATTGAGGAGGCTGGACCAACTGTTCAGTCAGCGGTAGTGTATATAGACAGTGCTGTAGCGAAGCGACAGTCTTTGTGGCTTAAAGACATGCCTGCATAAAGACTCAAACCCATAAGTCTACCTGCGCGAGTCCACCAAGTAAAGACACAAAGGACTCAGCAAAGTACGCATTATCTTCCCCCGCCCGCTATTCAATCACAGTAAACCATGCGCTCTCAGTATATTCCTGTCGTTCACCGCAAGCGCACACATACCATTACTTGCCAGAACTCCGCAACCCTGCCTACCTGCGTCCGCTTCAGAAAGCATTCGCTGCTCCACCTCCTTTCTCCGTGGGACTGTGGAACTGCCAGTCTGCGGCCAACAAGGCCAACTCCATTCCCGCCTTCGCCAGCCACTCCGCGCTCCGAGTTCTGGCACTCACAGAAACTTGGATTTTGCATAGAGAAACATGGCAACCCCTGTTTCTCTCTCGACCCACTTCTCCTTTTCCCACACCGCTCGCTCGACTGGGCGAGGAAGAGGGACAGGTTTGTTAATCTCTCTGAAGTGGAAATACACCCCACTCCTCTCCCTCTCCAATAATATCTCATTTGAAAATCATGCAATTACTATTACTGATCCTGTTAAGATGTACATTGTCGTTATCTTTCGTCCGCCAGGTGAACTGGGGAGCTTTGTGGAGGAACTTGACACCCTGGACATGCTCTCATCCACCCCCGAG
Source organism: Zeus faber (assembly GCF_960531495.2). NCBI lineage: Eukaryota > Metazoa > Chordata > Actinopteri > Zeiformes > Zeidae > Zeus > Zeus faber. The sequence continues at coordinate 15,025,372 of NC_137206.1, read as the reverse complement.
GACAGCTCTCCGCTTGTGATCATGAGTGACCTGCACAAGCTGCTGACTTCCTCACATTGCTGTCCTTCGACCTGAACGACTGTATCAGCGACAACCCTCTTGTCACCCCATTACACACTTCGGATCACGAAGTTGATAAAAGAAGGTGGCGGCCATCAGCAGCGAATGCTCTCCACCACCCTCTCTCACACCTAACCCTCCAGCACCTGACTCTCTTCACTCTATCTACCCCCATCTGACACTGACATATCTAATCTCCTCTCCAGCCACCCTACCACCTGTCCCCTTGACCCTATCCCCTCTCACCTTCTGCAGGCCAATTCTCCCATCACCATACCTCCACTCACACACATCAGCAACAAATCACTGATGACAGGAACACTCCCAGACTCATTTAAGCAGGCTCGAGTAACTCCACTGCTCGAGAAACAATCACTAAACCTATCACAAGTAGAGAATTACAGATCTGTCTCTCTTTGGCCATTTCTATCCAAAACACTTGAACATGTTGCATTTAAACAAACTAATCTCTTTCTCACACAGAACAACCTGTTGGATCCTAGCCAGTCTGGCTTTAAAAGCGGTCACTCCACCGAGACTGCCCTGTTGACGGTTGTGGACACTTTGCGGGCAGCAAGAGTGGCACATAAGGTATCTGTTCTGATTTATCATGATTTATTCGCCTTTGACACTGTTAACCATCATGTTCTCTTGTCCAGTCTTCCTGATCTTGGTATTACAGGGCACAGATGGTTTGAGTCTTATCTCTCGGGTACATCCTACAGGGTGTCGTGGAGGCGAAAGGTGTCACAACAGATAAAGACCGGTGTCCCACAGGGATCTGTGCTTGGCCCTATTCTCTTCTCATTGTACACCTCCTCACTGGATCACTCATCCAGGCACATGGTTTCTCCAAACACTTGTACGCTGATGACACCCAGCTCTACCTCTCCTTTCCCCCAGGGGACACCATTGTCTCGCAAGAATCTCGGTATGCCTCGCGGACATCTTTGTCTGGATAAAGGAATGCCACCTCCAGCCGATTCTCTCCAACACAGAATGCCTCATCATCCGGGTGAGTCCAACCATTCTACACCACAAATGTTCAGCTCGGCTCGTCATCATTACTACCATGCAAGTCTGTTAGAAATCTTGGGGTAGTGATTGATGACCAGCTAACTTTCTCTGATCAAATCTCCTCTGTCTCCCGATCGTGCAGATTCACGCTGTGCAACATCCGGAAGGGCGATCAGACAGTACCTGTCAGAGTTTTCAACCAGCCAAAGCATTGTGTACATGTCACACCTCTCTTCATTTCTCTCCACTGGCTCCTTGAAGCTGCCTGCATCAAGCTCAAATCCTTGATTCTGGCCTACAGGAAAGTCACTGGATCTGCACTCACACACATTGCATCACGTTTCATGCAATATGACCCAACCGGCTTCCTGAGGTCTGCAAATGAGTGGCGGCTGGTTGTGCCTCCACTGCATGGAATGAGTTCTCAATCAAGACCCTTCTCACGTGTGGTGCCCGAGTGGGGGAAAGAGCTACCCAGCTCGATACGCTCTGCAGAGAGACTCACAACCTTCAAGAAACACCCGAAGGCCCTGCTCTTTCAGGAACACCTGAATACCTGATCCTATCTTTGCTATGACCAACTATTCTTGTTTCTCTTGAGGTTGCCTGGCTTTTGGTTGCTGTACTGACAATGCACAAACAACACATGAGTTGTTTATGTTGACTAGCTTTTAAGTTGTTGTTTTAGACATAATGCATAAACATCATGTTGCATTAAAAAAAAAAAACTAACAATATTTTATTCTGATTCCTTGAACATCTTGCACTTGTATTTAGTTCAATTTTGAAACATGTACTTAAGTTTGAGGTCGCTCAAATGGTTGATGTATGATTTGATTGATTCTAGCCTCTCAAGTAAGTCCCTTTGGACAAAAGCATCTGCTAAACGAATAAATCTAAAATGACTAAATGTAGTACATTTTATGATGCTCTTTCATCTCTCTCTCTCTGTCTCTCTCTGTCTGTCTGTCTGTCAGGGTCCAAATGTGGGTGGAATTCTGTCACATTGCACATTGCACTATTCTTCTATTCTCAAACAATGAAGTCTTTGTGAATAAAGTAAATTCTGCTTTTCATCCTCTGTGATTTGGCGTCTTCATTTTTTCGTGCTAGATGTTTATCTAACATCAAGCACGAAAAACAGGTTCCGCACTTCCTGCCACCCAGGTGCTTGCGTCGAGGACATTAACATCACCGTCCCACAGCTGCTTTACCATCACCCGTCTGTCTCCGCTGTTGTGGTGCATGTGGTCACCAACAACTTTAAAACGCAGCAGTGTTTTAAATACAAACGAGCAGTGCATTGTTTCAGGCCCACTGCCCTCCTATCGTCTCGGCGACGTAAAGTTTAGCCGATTTCGGCAGCTGCACATCTGGCTGAAGGGCTACTGCTGCGACAGAGGCATCCCTTACGTGGACAACTTCACCAGCTTCTACTACGGACTGGAACTTTTTAAGGACGCTCGCCTCCATCCAAACCATGAAGGATCCCATCTGCTTTCCAAAAACATTGGACTCACACTGCTCTCCTGCAATGCATTCACCTCCTGGTGGTCAGAACGAGTCCCACACGTGCATTCACTACACACTCACCTCCTCCATCCCCTACTCCAGCAGCCCACTCAGCTCTCCTAAACGGGACTGTTATGCCTTAACCACCACCATAACCACCATCATTTCCTTTCATAGACCTATGGTAGCACGCTCATTACGCTCATCACCCCTTAAGGCTGATCATAACAATATAATGTGAGTTCCTCAACAACCTCTGTCACCTTCTGCTACTGCTATCTGTAAACTTGAAAACTTTAGTCTTGAACATCAGATCTCGAAATATTTTTTTTTTTTGTCATAATTTTTTTACTTTCATAATTTGAATCTTTCTACCATCACAGAGACCTGGTTAAGTCAGGTCCTCTTATTGAAGCAACCCCTTCTGATTTTACATTTGTTTTTCACCAACTCAGGCTCTCAGGCAGGGTGGTGGGGGGGTTGCAGTTATCTATAGAAACGTTTTTAAAAGCACTTCCATTTCACATAGTGGATTTAGATCATTTGAACATCTTGGTTTTACGCTTAATTCTAACGACCCGTGATAATTATTATTAAATAATTTATAGCCCGCCGAGACCAAATAATATTTTCAGCCAAGAATTTGCTGAGTTGTTATCTCAATTTATGCCAAATTTTGACAAAATTCTGATTTTAGGTGATTTTAAAATACATGTCTGCTCCAGCCAGACTTTTGTTACTCATTTTATGGATGTTCTTGACTCTTTTAACCTCACTCAAGCGGTAGGAGAACCTACACATTCTCAGGGCCACACCCTCGACTTAGTACTGTACAGTGGTCTCAGCCCCGACAACAATGAGAGAAAAGATATGTGTGTCTGATCTCAACAGCCCTTATATTCACTGTGGTCTCATCCCAATTTTTTATCACTCACAACAATCCTGTTTTTAACTCCATGTCAGCGAGAATGTTTTCTGAGCTTTTCAATGCTGCTGCTCCACCTTTAAATGCCTTTTATCCAGATTCTAACACAGGAGCTCGCCTCCTGTTGTTACGACACGTGTCTGACTATCCTGGACTCCGTCGCACCATACAAAGACAAAAAGTCAAATAAAACCTTTCAGCCCTGGCTAAATGAATCCACTCAGGACCTAAAGAGAGGCTGTAGGAGAAAGTAACTAAAATGGAAGAAGACTGGTTTAAACGTATTTTATGAGATCTGGAAAGACGCTATGCATTATTATCGAAGGGCAGTCAAAGAAGCAAGAACAGCTTTCTTCTCTAACCTGATTGTTGCAAACCATTCCAACCCCAGAATTTTATTTAAGGTAATTGACGCTGAACTGAATTTCCTTCAAAGGTTTTAGAGAAGGTGGTATCAACCCAGCTTTTGGCTTTTATGTGTCATAAAAACATCTTTGAGAACTTCCAGTCTGGTTTTAGAGCTTTACATAGCACAGAAACTGCCCTCGTCAAAGTAACCAACGATATCCTTTTAGCAGCTGACAGGGGGGATAGTGCCATTTGAATTATTTTAGATGGAAGTTCAGACTTTGACACAGTAGATCAGGCTGTTTTCATTGACCGTCTTAACACATGGGTTGGCATCAAGGACACTGCACTTGCCTGGTTTTATTCCGACCATTTAGAAAGAACCTTCGCAGTCTCCATCCTCTGCAGCCCAAATGACCTGTGGTGTACTGCAAGGTTCCATTTTAGGTCCAATTTTATTTTCAATATTTGCTGCCTCTTGGCCAAATTATCCAAAGGCACAATGTCTATCTCCAACAGCAGCCTAGCTGCTGTTGGAGATTGTCTCAACGATATCAACCGTTGGATGGCACGGAATTTTCTTCAACTCAATAATTCAAAATCAGAAATCATATTGTTCACTCCACCAACTTCTACCAGTCAGATTGAGAGTGGCCTTGGCACTCTGTCCACAAATATTAAGTCTGTTGCCAGAAACCTGGGAGCATTGTTTGACTCTGACCTTAACGTTGAACAACAAATTTAAAAAGTCGTCCAGTCCTGCTTCCTTCAACTGAGAACCATTTCAAGAATCAAACCAATACCATCACACAGCGACTTGGAAAGTGTTATTCACACCCTTATTTTCTCACGACTAGACTGCAATGCTCTCCTTTCTGGCATCAACCAAAAGTCACTCTCTCGCCTCCAACTCGTTCGGAACGCAGCAGCTCGGCTTGTTACCGGTTCCAAAAGACGACATCACATCACCCCAGTCCTGGCTTCTCTCCATTGGCTCCCTGTTCGGTACAGAATCTATTTTGAGATTTTACTGATCACTTTTAAAGCACATCTGGGTCTGACTTCAAGCTATATAACAGATATGTTGACCCCTATATGAGCCAGCGCGCAGCCTTAGATGCTCAGGCGGGGCCCTTCTGCCTGTTCCAAAGTGTAGACTTCAGTGTAGACCTTTTCTGTCAGGGCCCCTCGACTTTGCAACGACCTGCCTGAGGAGATTCGGCTGAGCAGAGTCAGTGACTTCTTTTAAATCACCCATCTCAAAACCCATTTTTATAGATCTGCTTTCATGTGATGTCGCCCCCCCCCTTTCTTTATCTATTTAATTTTTTACTTATTTATTTATTCATATTTTTTCTGTTTATCTCTATTTCGTATCCGAGATATTGTATCAATTTATTTGTTTTTTTGTCTTTTTATCGCTTTTACAATCTATTGAATTAATATAATGCCTGTTTTTTCATGTTCCTTTGCCTTTTAATTTCATGATCTGAACACTTTGCTTTTATTCCTCTGTCAAAGCACTTTGTAAACTCTGTTTTGAAAGGTGCAATATAAATAAAGCTATTATTGTTACTATTATTATTATTATTATTATTATTATTATTATTATTATTATTATTATCTACTGTGAACATTTTTGTACCGTTTTATTCTCTCTGGCACATTCAGCGCACTTTGTGTGTCTGATGGAGGGAGCACAAACACCAACTCCTGCGGTGTGGCATTGTCAGTCAACGGTTATACGAAAAATGCATTTTATTTTCAACAAAACTTTCATGATGAAAATATGTTTCCATGAATACGATTGAGAAGGCCACTCGTGCTGTTAAGCAAAGAACCGCGCGACCGTCCCTGAAAGGAGAGACCGCCACCACTGGCTGACCGCAGTTTTATGTGCGCGTTAGCAGTTTGGCTTTCCGCTCGGAGCGCCGCTCGCGTGGGATGTGCTTCAGTTGGCGGCTGAATGTGGCGATGCATCAAGGTGGTCGCATTGAAATGAGAATGTAATTCTCCAGAGGCTTCGGGGCAACACAGGCCAGAATGATTGGGAATGATCGCTTGTTGGAGCATGATTACCGCTCGCTCAGGGGCGGCTGTTCCGAAGCGTCTTTATTCCCAAATGGCGAAACCTCCGCCATAATTCCTGCACGGTATTCCGGGGATATCATTCCAAAGAAGATTAAAGCTGATGAGTGATGGGGCCTTTATAATGCTCTTCGTTAGCTGCGTGTAAGTGTCCTCCTTGGGGGAAATGTCGGGAGGCAACCTTCCCAGTCCGCCAACATTGCGCCCCCACCCCACCCACCCACACCCCTGACATCACCCATCACGGCAAAGAGAACAGAAGTGCGCCCATGTATACGTATGCGGGCATATGCATGAGTGTGCACCTGCATGTCTATGCAGGCCTCCGCCCACGCTGGGCGCACCAGCGTGCCCCGCGGAGCCGAAAGGCAGGGATGATAAATTAACATAATTTGAGCGAGAAGCGCTTGTACGGTGAGTGACGGGCCGGCGGTAACCAGGGGTGATGGTTCCCATAGTGACTGACTGTGATGTCCTTCACAGCTGTTGACAAGAGAGCAAGCGGCGGAGCCGGAGAGAGAGAGAGAGAGCGAGAGAGAGAGAACGATAGAGATGGATAGAGAGAGAGGTGTCGTGGTGTGACTGAAGAGTGACCTTTCAGACATCGCAAGTGGAAGAGATGGAGCCACTCACGGTGAATAAACAGAGTGTCTGGCACTCGCGACCCAGAATTCTTGCCGTGGCGCCACGGCAACAAACAGACACAGGCACCTGCTCCCGTGCACAAGCTCAGATACGCGCACAAACATTAAAGTTGTCTCTTCAGGCATGCGAGCGTACATAGATCTCTGTATTCACCTCAGCGGTTTTTGGCGGAGTAGGCCGCCGCGATGATCAATGGCGCTGGTTTAACTACATTTTTCACCAGGACGGCGGTAGCTTAGCTATTTTCAATATGACGTCGCTTTTTCCAATTTTGGGCCAATTTTCCACCGTGTAGCGCGGCCTATGTGGCGTACAGTGTGACTAACGTCTACATCGCTGCTCTCAATTTTAACCACAACGGTTCAACCCGGTCTCACGCTTCTTCATGCTCATAGTCCCGAAAATTAATCTGTTGAACCGCGTGCCGGAGCACGATTATGTATTTTTCATGCTACAAATAACAACATTTAAACCAATTAATTTGAACGGGGAGATGTTCTCATGCTACATAAAACAACATTTAAAACAAGTCATTTGAATGGGGGGATATTATTCTCCTTAAGACATTTCAGTGGACCCTAAATTGAGATTTTGAAGCCTTATATCTCAGTAATTAATAGAGCTTAACAAAATAAGGTCAACGGTTTTTTGACAGCTGAGAACATGCTGCTTGAGGGGTGGCTACTAGAGTACTTTTGGAATAGCTAGTAGTACTGTAGGTGGTAATGTCAATAGGGGGCACCACATAAAATGGTCTAACATATAATTCAGGGAGTTGCAAATTACATAATTTAGATTCTGACAACGCAGTTAGTGCCCCGACCAAATCAACCCCTTGTAACCAGAGATGTGGACTCGAGGCATCGTGACTTGGACCGGAGTGCTTTGATGACTTGCAACTTGACTTGACAGAAAAACAAACCAGCTGAGACTCAACTTGGACTTGGAAGTTAAAGACTCGTGACTTGACTTGACTTGACTTGACTTGAGAAGCAGCAGCAGACATGCAGCTCCGTGCACCTCCATGCTTGTTTACAGTCGCTCCCACGCGCAAACAACGTGGAGCGCGGTGGCTCCAAATGACGTCACGTTTGTAGTAAAGCAGCTCTGCCGCTGATTTGCGACACAGTGATAGAAACTATAAAAAGCAAGACCGAGAATCGGTCATTATTTGACTTTTTTGACCACATCGGAATTATTCATCCCGTAATTGTCTGATATACACTACTTTTAAGTTACTCACCAAAATAAGCGCAACTCATCCGACTAGGCATTATAAATCCATCCATGTTTGTTCACCTTTTTCATTTTTATCTATCAAAAAATTCTCTATGTATTTTTAGCTATTTGTTTGGTTGTAAGTTAAATGTTCTCAAATATAGAAACCTTGATAAAATATACGTTTTTGAAATGTATTTAAAATTTTTGCACTTTTTGACAAAATATCTGTCAAAACATCGGTAATCGTTCGGCTCTGTAACGATATAAAGCGTCATATCGCACGGCCCAAATATTAAATATAAAATATAAAAATGTTCACATTAAAAGTTACCCATTATGTGAGCGCACACTGGGCATTGTCCTGATTGGATGACCGCCTTGTCAGTCAAGCTCCTCACTACCTGACTTTTTTCTTTTCAATGAGAAGCACTCGTTACCCTCCTGCTGGTTACACACACACACACACACACACACACACACACACACACACACACACACACACACACACACACACACACACACACACACACACACACACATACACATACACATACACATGCACACACACACACACACACACACAGTATGATCAGATCAGATAATGCCAGCTGCGACTGTGCCAAGAGTCATAACATCCGGAATCAAAAGTTTCATTCAATCATTTTCATTCAATCAAATCAATTTGTGCAAATCTGTTCATAACTTTTGAGATTTTCTGTAAACAGGCAGACATTGGCTGAATGTAACAAAGTTTGATCTATTCTGGCTGTGAGAATTTCATTTCTTTTGACTGAGAAGAAATCATGAAATAAATAAGCTTTTAGAGAGTTATTGTATTTTTGATCACATGAATTAAACTGAATATCAATAATTCAAATTCAAATTCCATTCAGTATCATATTTTTTGAACAGGTTAGATAGATTAGCCAATAGATTAGATAAGGTTAGATGGGCCAATAATATCATTAATAGACAGGTGTTACTGCAGGTAAGACTGCAGTATCTTGGGGAAATAAAGAGACTTGGAGCTTGACTTTCCTTAACTAAGGACTCAACTTAGTTATAGACTTACTATAACTACCTTCCCAATGAGGCCGGTGTATCAAGATGCATAACAAAATGGGGCGGAATGTTCTAGTTTTTCCAGTTTCTCGGGTGAGGGTTACCGTTAGGGTTTCAAACGTTTATAAATAATTGCGAAAATAATACGCAATGTATATAATAATTATTTTTTGCCCTTGTAAAAGCCACAAGTGCCTATGATATCAACCTAGCTTTAAGAAAAACAGTTTTTATTCGTGATGTAATGGAAAAGTAATGCAGTAATACTCAGAATGGTGGAGCTCCCTGTTACCATGTAAATGTTTACATGGCAGGCTGATGGCTACATTCAAATTTCCAGCCGAGCACGCAAACACTGACATTTATATCCAGTTAAATTGTATGTATGAAATTCATACCGAGTGTATGACCCTATACCCTCTCTCGCCAAACCCTGAATTGAATAGACCATTCAATAGAGAATATGCAAATCAGTATCCCACATTTACTTCATGACAGTCGGAATGAAATTTATACCTATGCATTTTAAATTTTAATACATCCATGCGCCCCCACCTCCCCACGGTGGCGTACTTTCATCAGGTTAGTTAAGCGTAGATATCTGTCCCCCCCGCCTCCCTCCCTCTCCACGCCTCCCTCTTTTAAAGTAGAAAGAAAAAAAAAAATGCAAAGAAAATTTTCAAATGAATCGATTTAAATTTCATTATTTGTAGCACCAAAAAAAAGTCGGACAACAGTGCTGCGGGACACAACTAAATCGATTCAGTTTTGTGACTTTTGTGACTTTCGTGATACCGGGTTGCATGGCGGCAGTGGCTCTGTCTGTCCAGGCTATGCATAGAGGCCAGGTCAGTGGTAGCCTGGAACGCCAATGCCTCAGCTTAAAATCTGCTTTAACCATTTCAACATCATTGAAATTGAGCTAATAGCAGCACACAGAGACTCTTGTCCACCAGGCATCGTTTGGCAGCACTTAGTTCCAGACGCCGCGCTTCTGCAAATTAACCATAAAAATGTTTTTCGCGCTATAATACAATTGCACGTCACAAGTCATTCTCCTGGTGGGATTTTGTGATGCAACTGTGTAATGCAAATGCACAAATATAGCTTTTATACTTCACAGTCTAATTTACACTCAAAGTCGACGGTGCAAGCCCACCCCTGGAGAATAATTTAACCAGCGGTGCTTTGTCTAGCCCACAAGTGGGATTTTCAAAACACCGTTCGGTTGTCCATTTGGCCAACATGAGATTGTAAAGTTAAACTGCTGCCTGACGGGGCGTGGCGTGAGCTACAGGATGCTGCTTTCGGAGGCAAAGGATCAAATGAAGCATGGCAGAGGCAACGGAGCCAGATTTTGCTACATACCTCCATTGAATGGGATTTTGATTTGAATGGAAAATGGAAAATCAGACAGGAGCCAGGGGACAATAATATGCCAACTTTGCAAAAGGTCACAATAGTGTAATTGTATTATAATATAATATTAGGTTGTAGCACATTTCCTGAATCATGAAAATGTCAAAGAAAATGGGATATCGTCATATTGTGATATGACAAAGGTCTTTATCGCTCATGCTCTCAGAGAGGTGCACAGACACACGCACACGCACGCACACACGCACGCACACGCGCACACACACACACACACACACACACACACACACACACACACACACACACACAGACACGCACACGCACACAACACACACACACGCACACGCAAACACGCACACAAACATATGCTCACAGATGGCAAGTTTTATATCTCATGTCGTTATACTGAATTCCATTGTATTCAGATGCTTCTTACTCATTTCATTTGGTGCCAAGAACACAGGGGAATTGAAAGCGAGTGGAAGAGACAGATGGAGAGAAAGTGATGAAAGTTTAAAGGCTCTTTGTAACCCTCCTCCATGTTGCAGTTAGTAGCTCCGCGTTGCACTGTCTCCCGTGGCGAGAGCAGCGCGCCGGGGAGACGAAGGCTATCTACCGCCACAATTCTCTCGCTCTCTTTCTCCTCTCTCTCTTTTCTGTCCCTAGCCCTCCATTGAATTCGCCATTCGATCTTGACTTCAGCCCTCGACTGTCACTTTCTGTGTCTTTCACCGTCCTTTCCAAGCGTCTCCCCCCGCCTCCCTCTGTTTCTTTCCTTTGCGACTCTGTGAAATATCGCCTTGCTCACCCTTCTTCCTCCTTCTTCCGCGCGCACACACACACACACAGACAAAAACATACTGTATGCACAACACGCACCCGCACATGAATGTGAATGTGCACACACACACACACACACACACACACACACACACACACACACACACACACACACACACACACACACACACACACACAAACACCCATGCAGGCAGGCAACACAAATGCCATTTCCAACTCCTCCAGAGCTGGTGGAAGACAGGGGGCTTATTGAGATGAAGCATGGGGCCTTGGGGGAGACAGCATGGGCATGATTGTCTGCTCCGCCAGCCTCCTCTTCACACACCTCCAGAGAAGGTTAACCTGGCCTATCGGCCGTCACTAACCACCAGCCAGGAGAGAGGGAGCACAGAAAGAGAGCAATATTTCAAGGTTCTGCCATTTGCAATTCATCAGCACGCTCTGGTCGCAAAGCGCACAGTGTGACGGCGAGGCGCCGGCTGGAGCCAGTCAGCCCCGACGCCTTCGCCCCCCAACATCAGCCACCTCTTTATTAAAAATAACCTCTGACCTTTTTTCATGAAAATGAAGGAGATCCCGCCCCGAATTTTGAAACTCAGTTATTTCACTTGCGGAAACGAACGTTGAAAATGCGGTACCGCGTTAGAGATGAGGCGGCGGGATACACGGGCCTTCAAGCAAGAGCGATGTGTCGACAGGTCCCAGTGTGCACACCTCTGGTGTTCCTGCAATCATCGCTTTGACCAAATCCACCAAAGGGCAGAGCGAGATACAAAAAAAAAAGGATATGGATTATGTTCACAGACACGACTCCCTGTGAACATTTCATTCTGCTAGATTTAATGTACGTGGCAAAGCTGTCTGTCACCCGTGTAAAATCGAATGGGGAATTCACGCCTGTAATGGGTTTGCGTGTGTGTGCGCACACGCGTGTACGTGTGTGTGTGTGTGTCCGCGCGCGCGCGTGTGCTTACACGAGTTGTCGCTGTCACTCAAAATATCGGCACGTGAAAACAGGCCGGGGTGCATGTATACAGGAAGGCGGGAAAGGAAAAAGCGACGGAGCGACAGACATACGTTCGCGTTGGAAATGCCAACTCGTCAATAAGAGAGAACCGTAAATTCCTCACATTGTACATATCTCGCGCCGAGGATTTGCCCTTTTTTGCACACGGCGTCGTCAAAACTACAAAAATAAGAAAAAAGAGACCGGAGACAGGTGCAGAAACGGGGGTTTTGGTGCAGAGGTCTGTCTTGCATCTTGAAGTTCTGAGACGTTTCCATCGAAACGTCCAACTCAGAACAATAAACGGAACGGTGCGCGTCGCCGTGAGCGGGTCGTAACTGCTCCGGAAATGAAAACGCAGAACATTATCCCATAATTTGATCGGGGGAACATTTTTTTTTTATTATTATTGATATTACGATCCATCCACTGGAGCTCGCTCTTCCTCCCGCCGCTCATTTTGAGCGCGCAAAATATTTCCCGCGTGACCGTCCTAATTCACCAGACGTCGGTATTCAGTCAGGCGGGCGGAGTCACAGTCTTCAGCGCCTGCTCTGTGTGGGTTGAGTAGCTGTGGAGTAGGGATTTGCTCTTTGACAGTTTATGATATACCTTCCCGTTTTACACTTTCCCCCTCGTTTTTTATCCTCATTTTATTTATATTTCGTCATTTTTTGAAATAGCGCAAAAAGAGGGAAAGAGAGAGAGAAGGAGGGGGAGAGATTACCCACCAAAAAAACGTGTGCAGAAACAAGGGAGCGAAACGAATTGTTATCGTTCACAATACAGTCACGCCGCCGTGCGATCCTATTACCTTGCCTGTTACTTCCTGTGAAGCTGCGTGTGTGTGTGTGTGTGTGGTGGTGGTGGTGGCGGCGGGGGCATGAGGAGCCAATAGTTTTCCTAAGCCACGGATTCATCGCCAAATGACACACGAGACACGCTGCTAAATGCCACAGGACGACCCTGGGCGAAGCTGGGATCCTCCTTCTTCACAGCGACGCGCGCTCAACGATGTTAAAACTACAAATCTCGAATTCTGACCAAGAACACATGCACGCACGCACACACACACACGCACGCACACGGTACACAAGAATGGTGGAAGAAGTACCCTTTACTGAAGTAAAAACTACAAACACCCTGACACAATGACTACAGTAAAAGTCAAAGTACAACATGGAGTTTTTTGACTTCAGTAAAAGTATAGAAGTACTTGCTGATAAGTATTAAAAGTACTTATCATATCCAGTGCCCTGATATAACCCAGGCCTATTATATGACATTAAGTACTATTGTACTGTACAGATGATTTCTGGGGATGAGTGTCCATGCAAATTCTGATGACAACTGACAATGAAATAGTACAGGTGGTGTCATTTTAATTTACAAATACATACAAATATGAATATTAATCCAGATTAAAACAAAAAAAACTAAAGTAACGTGGCTGTGAAATGTAAAAAGTATGTAAATAGTACAGATCTGCTTTGAAATGTAGGGGAAAAAGTTGAAAGTCTCCAAATCGGAATATACTACTGCGAACATGTACAGTATACTAGATACTAAAAATGTACTGAAATACAGGAACAAAAGTACTTGTAGTATTTGTTACTTTCCAAAACTTCACAGGACACAAAAACACATGCAAACGTAAACAGGCACGCACGCACACGAACACACACACAGGATCACCTGCCCACAGGTACATACACGAATCAGAGGCATATGGATATTCCCACTGTGCGACCCACCCCCCCACTGCCCACACACACACACACACACACGCACCTTTGCCGCACAAGTCGTCGCAGCGCACCCTAAATCGGTATTATGATAATTGACTAACTGCTTTATCCGTGGCGGTTAGGAGGGCTGTGAAGACATTAGCGGATCCCAGGCACTTCCTACTGAGAGCCCCGCCAGGAGACATCACAGGCGGGTCTGCGAGCGCAATTTTCCCTCTAAATTCTCTTCTATTTCCCCGCAGGACTCCTCTCTCCGACACTTCCCCTCCCTCCCCGAGTCTCCCCCCTCGCTCTTCCATCGCAACGTCTTGTGCTCTCGCAGCCTTTTCTGCCATTTGACTATTTGCAGTATTTCCGCCAGTCCCTTGAATTCCATTGTCCGTTGTCTGTCATTCTTTCTGGGATATTTTTTGCGCGCGCGCACACACACACACAAGCACACACACACACACACACACACACACACACCTACTCAACTCAAATTACAATAAAACTGTACCGCTGAAAACATAAAAGGAAATCACCTCAACCGTCATTTTCCCCTTTCGTGGCTGAGTGGCAATTGCAAAATGCCGCCTACTGTACTGTATGTGAGGCACAAAGGACAAGTCTGCAGTGCTGCAATGACACACAGAGTGAGGCAATAAGACAGAAAGGGAAAGCCATACGTCGAGTTTGATCGCTGCCAGACCTCGAATGAAAAAAATAAAAAAATAAATAGAATACGAAACGTAAATAACAAATGGAACATAAAGGAAATTGAAAAAAACAAAAAGAAACGTCTCGCTTCACGGGGCTTCACGATGGCCGTATTCTTTTATGTGAAACATTTTTGTTGTGTTTGAACAATTCCCTAATGTAATGTGTTTTTTTTTTGTTTTTTTTTCCTCCCCGCAAGCTGTTAAAAAGGAATAAAAAAAATAGAAAATCAATTTCCGGTGAACTCAACAACCGACAAACATCACGGGAAACACACTTTTTCTGACCCCCTTATGTTTAAAATCAGCATGTCTTATAACAAGAACAATATAATCTCACAAAACTGGTATTAAATTGCTGGTCATTTCTGAAACAAAGCAACGAAGCAAAGCAATCACTGGCGACCTTTCCATTTTGTACACAACGGCCAAACAAATTGCTCAGGTTTAGCCGCTGGGATGTTGTTTTTTCTATTGTTTTTTTTTTCGCCACAGGTTGTATGTAATACACATCAGCGGTTTAAACCGGTAATTTACCAGTGGATGGAAAAGGCATAAAAGGCATAACATTTAAAACATTCGTTTTATATGCGCCCATGGATGTAGGTCTAGAAATGCAGATAGATGTGTATACAGTTATTTTGGTATTTTCACTACTTAATCACTAAACAGTTATTTTGAAATGTATAATTATTATAATTTTTTTTAACTTTTCTAAGCCCACAGGGAGCTACGGGTGGGCAGGGGTTGGACTGTTGAATTTAGGGAGGGTGTTGGGGTTCTGTGTGTGTGTGTGTCTGTTTATATATTAATGTGTATAGACATGTGTATATATATATATATATATATATATATATATTTATATTAAGGTTGTCATTTGAATATTTAATTGTGAGTAATTGCATGATTGTCCATAGTTAATCGTGATTAATCGCAAATGAATGGCAATTTGTTTATCCTTTCAAAATACCTGAAAGGGATATTCAAGTGTTAATACGCTTATCAACATGGTAGTGGACAAATATGCTTGCTTTATGCAAATGCATGTTTATTGGAAAGCAAATAAACAACCCAAAACACTGTAAAACATTGTCCAGAAACACTTGAAGTTGCTGCATTTAGAATTAAAAACAATATGCAACAAATCATAACACGGCAAAACCGAGCCCAAGAGGCAGCAGAGCAGATGGACGTATTGACCTGTGGCGACGCCAGCGGCAGCCTCTCCGATAGCTCTGCCTGTGTAGTCTGTTCTTTTATCCTCTTTTCATCTTTGCTTTCATTTTTATTTTATTTGACCTCACACATTGTGTGGCTGTCTTTGATCCTATGGATATGGCTTTTTCATATCTGCAAGACGCCGGCAGGAACCTCGTTTATTCAAGGGGACGGCTCCGGAACAACGGGGCGCGCCGGCGGAGTTTACCCCTGGTGGAAGTCCCGTGTGGACCTTCCGCTTCCTCACCAGGGCGGCCGGCGAGTTCACGTTCCCCGCCACTACCGAGGGAATATAGGGCTTGTACCTCCACCGCTTTGCCATGCAGCCCCGGTAACAACACCTAAGTGAAGCGTAAAATGGAAGGGGACTCGCGCTCGTCATGAACATCGGGCGGTGCCACCCAGGACGCGGAGCTGTTGAGGTGACGATCTGCAGTCAGGACATGGCGCTGCTGGCGGTGAGTCAGGCCATATGACATACTGCGTGCATCGCTCCGCGGGCGCGGGCAGAGGCGATGCGTGGCGTCATCCACTCCACCAATCGCAAGGCTTCAAACGCGACATGCGCCGGGCGCCATCGAAACAGTCGGTTTAAACCAGAACCTGCGTTAATGGGTCAAAAAAAATCATGGTGTAAAAATGATTTAGCGTAAACGTGTATATATATATTTATATATATCTATATATATATATAGTATATATGCTGTATTTATATGTATGTGTATATATATATACTGTATGGATGCATTCATAACCGGGTGAAAAAAATCAGCATTTTGAACGTATGTGTCGTATGAATGTGTTATTTGTGTTATTTGTGTTGTGGTTTCTACAGCACTATGTGTGTTGCTGGTTCAGGAGTTGTTTGGTGAGTTGGCTACGATCTCATCTCGGGCGTTTTTGATTCGTCGCATAATGTTTGTGCTCGGCGCCGCGCCGCAGATTAGGCTCGCAGTGAATAAATCCTCACTTGTGGGACTGAATATTTGCCTTGTGATTATGCCTCCTACCCGCCACCCCGATCCTTTGGCTGAGCTACCGTGCAACACAAAGAGCCAGTCAGAGGAGATGAACATCGTGGAAATGAAAAAAAAAAAAAACCCCAAAACAAAACAAATAACCAATGACTTGAAAAAAAACAAAAAATAACAAAACTGATCCATCTTTTTGGGGCCCGCTGTTGATGGCAGCCAGCCATTCAGCCTGGAGGCCGGAGGTTCGGGCTCGCTCACCTAGTCGCTCCCATACAGGCCGACTCCGTGTTCTACTTAGAAAACCCCCACAAAGACAAATATCTCACTTTTACGTTTTTGTTATTTTTATGATATATTTTCGATATTGGGACAACGGTGCGGGCTGCTGACCTGCGCGCGCGCGCGCACACACACACACACACACACACACACACACACACACACACACACACACACACACACACACACACACACACACACACACACACACACACACACACACACACACACACACACCATAACCCTCTCTCCCCCATGTTTGAGGCTCAACTCCTCAGAGCAAATTACTAACTAAGCTTCATGAAAAATAAATTTAATTAGATATTTCCCAGGGAAAAGAAGAAAGACTGTGAAATTGGGACAGTTATTTCACGTAGTATATTCGAAAATATGACCTCAAGACAGTCCACCGTGACGAGCCGAGACCGATGGATTTCGCCCGACAACGGAATTCCAATCTCATGAGGGAATAAATGAACCCACGGCTGAGGCAGCGAATTAACCCGTGTCAGCTCCTGGTGACGCGGGCCATGTATCACGCCGCTATCAGCACCGGGATGAGGAACAGGGGCGCCGGTCCGCCCGATAATCTACTGTCAAGGTGACGGCGTTCTGTTAAGAGTCCTAAAAGGCGCCCGGTGTGTTCATCACGCCCGCGCCTGCACGGATCCGGCGCCGCCAAAATTTGTCACAGCGGCCCGGTCGAGGTTGAGAGAACCATGAGTGAGGAACTGCTGCAATGCATCACTCCGATGGCAAGCGGATGAAAACCTAAATTGAAAATGGCTCCCACCTTTGTCGGGTCAACGATCTGTGTGTGTGTGTGTGTGTGTGTGTGTGTGTGTGTGTGTGTTTTTGTGTGTGTGTGCGAGAAAGTGCATGGAGAGCATCTTTGTTAACGGGCCGGTTGAAATCCTGGAATCCTGTGAGTGCGGATATGTAAATTGCTTTTAAATGTTGTGACATAAATCACGGGCGCCGGGCGTCGGTCCCGCTTCCACTCGACGTGGATCAGGAGAAATACGCGTTATACCTTTATACCCTTCTGTCGTTCGCTGGGGGTATGGAGTGTGTGTGTGAGTGTGTGTGTGTGTGTGTGTGTGTGTGTGTGTGTGTGTGTGTGTGTGTGTGTGTGTGTGTGTGTGTGTGTGTGTGTGTGTGTGTGTGTTGGGCAGGATCAGCTCATGACAAGAAGGAGCCTGCTCCCTCTCACACCCCACTCATCCGCTTAAATTGTGATTCATCACCCTCACTGCTGGACCCTTCTCCCTCCATCCATCTGAGTCTTCTCCAACTCCTGTTTTTTGTCCCATTTCTTTCTCTCTCTCTCTGTCTGTCTCTCTCTATCTCCCCCTCTCCCCCCCCCCCCCTGTCTCTCTCTCTCTCTCAGTCACGCTCTCTCACCCACTCCTCCCTCACCACATCTCCTTCTCCTCCGTATCCACCACCAAGCCTTCGTTCATTTCCTCTCTGTGCATCTGACCTCTCCATCAATCTCAGCCCCCCCCCCCCCCCCACACACACACACGCACACACCACAATTATTTCCATGCCACCCTCCTCCTCCCACTCTGCCCCCTCAGGCGGTCAGGGGTAGGGTTACGCTGTCCAGGGTCAGCGGCCTGTGTCAGGGGGACAAACTGCCCACCGCTGCTGCCCACGCTGCCGTTGCACACATGCATCACAAAGGCCTCGTGATGCGTGTGTGTGTGTGTGTGTGCGTGTGTGCGCGTGTGTGCGTGTGTGTGTGTGTGTGTGTGCATGTGTGTGTGTGTAAGTGTGTGTGTGTGTGTGTGTGTGTGTGTGCGTGTGTGCGCGTGTGTGCGTGTGTGTGTGTGTGTGTGTGTGCATGTGTGTGTGTGTAAGTGTGTGTGTGTGTGTGTGTGTGTGTGTGTGTGTGTGGATGCATGAAAGATCGAAACCGCTTTGTGCTGCTGCGGCCGAGGGAGCGCTCGGTTTTGAGAACAATGGCGTTGTGCGTGCACGTGGATTTGTGTTTGTCAAATGTGTGTTTGGGGGAAAAAAAAATAATCTGCGTTTGCCACATGTGAGTTCAGTATGCATGTGTGTGTTTGTGCGTGTAGAAAAAGACTCAAACCTATACATACTGCAAGCATGTTGTGTACTTGTGCACGTGTACGCATAAAGACAGAGGTAGAAACCAATTTGTTTGGCATCTGTGTGTGTGTGTGTGTGTGTGTGTGTGTGTTTGTATGTGTGTGTGTGTGTGTGTGCATGTGTGCGTATGTGCGTGCGTGTGTGTGTATGTGTGTGTGTTTGCGTAAAAAGGAGGGAAGTAATTCATTTACCACTGATATGTTTGCACACACACACACACGCGCCTGTTTGTGCTTGACCAGCTTAAAGAGCGCAGCACAAAGAGGAGCGCTACAGATGGTTTTTCCGGCATCCAGCTGTGACTCCATCTAAAGGGTTAATGAGTGTCACAGCGTCCGTCCAACTCCCTCTCCGTCTCGCCCGCTCTGCCTCTCTCTCCTTCCCTTCCCTCAGATTTTTTTTTTTTTCTTCCCGCGAAACAGAATAAACAGCGACGCTGAGACGGAACGAAGAAAAATAAGAACCCGTCAGAGGGCCTTACTCCACATTTTCCGTCTGATTATTCTCTCATTTCTCCACCCTCCATCCTTTGTGTTTGGCCTTGTGTTTGCAAGGCCAAGCATCAAGCGCGGTATTTACCCTCGGCTCTGTTGTTCAATAGAGCCAAGGGTGTGTGTGTGTGTGTGTGTGTTGTTCAACAGAGCCTAGGGTTCGTCTTTTGACAGTGGCACTGTAATCATTTCTCGTTGTGGATCAGAATCATAATAAAACACAAAGTGGGATAGTTAAGAAAAAGAAAAAGGCTTGTTCACAGCGGCGGAGTCAAGGCGGAGCAAAAACAGGCCCCGCGTTTAGCATAGCAGGACGGGGCTCTCACGGCACGATAACCTGGCGTGAGCCTCGAAATTAAAGATTAGCTCGATCCCACTGACTCTTCCGAGAGCCACCTTATCTCCAACACAGATCCAGATCGCAGCGAAACCTGTAAAACGCCTTGTTGATCCCACCGACTGAACCACTTGTGCTGAGGATGGCATACGCTGTGCAAACACACGCACGCGCACGCACGCATGCACACGCACACACGCGCCCGCACACGCACACACACACACACACACACACACACACACACACACACACACACACACACACACACACACACACACACGTGTACGTAGATTCATATCAACATTCCGCTGTGCGAAAAGAGACAAAAAATAACCAATTCTGAGACCGGTCCTCACAAGTATACACACACACACACACACACACACACACCCGCCGTCTCCCCCTCCTCTGAACAACAGCCAACAGCTGAACAACCGTTGTTCATCTGTCCTCTCCAACAATCTTTCTTTCTTGCACTCTCTGTATCCATCCCTCGCTCCAACTTTCTGTGGGTTGGTGGTAAACACCCTCAAGGTCAAGTGGGATAATGGTTTTACGCTGTGTTGATTCATTAGCGCCCCTCCATGAAAACTTCCTCTGTTCTGCTCCTGTTGGCGGAGTAATCTCTCTGTGGGAACGCGTCCTATTCTAATCCCACGACTGTGGGATTGTAAACCGGCTCTAGTGAACGGCTCACACCCACGCACGCACGCACGCACGCACACACACACAGAAACGCACGCACACACGCACACACACACACACACACACACACACACACACACACACACACACACACACACACACACACACGTTTGTGTACAAGTGCATCATCCTCTCAAAAGTGGTATGAAGTACTTTGTTGTCGAGAAGTTAGCGGTCAACCACCGTCCGAGCTCGAGGTAAGGATGTTTTTTTCTTTTTTTTGTCGACGCCCAATAATTGAGATCAACGGCGCGCTGCTGCTCGTCACAAACGAGGAAGCGACATTATAATAATTACTTTTCCTGTGAGCCACTTCTCTTTTTCCATTTGTCTTATCTCCTTCTCCGGGCGGAAGGCCATATGGCGTGTCGTTTATGCACACTGGATTTACTTTTCTCCTCTTGCGTCTGCTGAGCGTGTGAATGGAAAACGGATGAAAATAAAAAAATATAGCTGCAGGCAGCAATGCACAAGGTCCAGTTTTGTTGTAGCAATTGCACCAATGGGCAACAATGGGATCAATTGAAGAAAAATTTACGACAAAATTGCCATTTAAGGAATCCGGGGAAGGTATTTTCTCCATAAAGCTGTGTAGAAGTCACAAAGAAGAAAATAACAAAGAAGATGATTCCTCCCACATTAATTGTAGGTACATTAATGCATTTGACCATCAAATTTAATGCAGATCAGCCATTGCTATCCCTTTTTAATTGATGCTGCAAATTGATTGGTTGATGGTGGCCATTTTGTCCATTTCGACCAAATTTGAAGGAGTTACAAAAAAACAAAACATTTTTTTGACTTAATTCAAAATGGCAGAAAATCATGACGCAAATGGGCACCGAATGAGATATGGCCATTGAAAGCTATACGATTGCCATAGTGCCACCTATTGACCAAAGTACACCACATTTTTCACACAGCCTCACTTTCATATCCTGCACATATCTACCAAATTGGATGATGATGGCACAATGTGTTGATAAGTTATGGCAGATTGTCAAATCTCAAAAAGGTCCTGCCAAAACATTTTTTGGAGACTTTGAAAATTAATTATGGCCCAACTATGGGGTGTTGCAAATGTCCATGGGATAAATTGTTAATTGGGGCAGTCCAGATATGCTGTGATCCAAGTTTGATGAACACTGGATCATATCTGTAGTAGGCAGGGCCGGCTCTCACCTTTTAAGATCTGTAGAAGGTTCCCCCGCTTAGGCCCTGCAGCGTGCACACGCCACAAAATTCCTTAAGGGTGCATCCACCATCCCATGCACACTTAGTGTTGCCAAGTTGACGACTTTGTCGCTAGATTTAGAGAATTTGCAAATCCTCTTCGTGACGTTCTCTCTCAAAAGCAACTTGCGATTGATTGAGAGACTTATTTAGACCATGGGGGAAAAGGCAAGAAATACATTCAAATACATTATTTTGTAATTCATGCCAATGCATCGTGCTGCTCAGAGTAATAGCGGTCCATGGTTCTTCTGCCAACAGTGCCAGGGTCTCTCACTCTCCTCTAAATAGATACTGATTCATAAATAGGTTTGCATAAATAAATAGATTCATAAATACCTAGTTTTAGATAATAAATAGTTGACTCTATAATACATACACAATATAGAATAATATTTTGTCCGATTCTTCTTTGATATCTAAATAGTTGGTTTGAGCTTCTCTCTCACCTTTTCTCTCTGGATCTCTGGATTAGGGTCTTCCTACAGCCTGTGAATATGTAAATAGTTGGTTTTATCATGTAAATGTGTATGTAGTTCATTTGATATTCTCCCTACCTTTGTATTTTTTAAAAACTTTTTCTAACTTCAAATATATGATATCCCCGTAGTGAGATTGTGATTATTTGGCTAAATATTTCTCTATTTTTCCATTCATATGGCTTAAGGTGATCTCTCTTGTCACAACCACCACACTTTATGCAAATAATTGCATGACAACGTCATCAATATGTCAATGGCTGCATGACATCAACTGGTGATTTTTGCGAATTTTGGAGCTAGTGCTAGCTACATTCATCGGAAAAAAAAGTCGGCAACACTGTGCACACTGTGAGAGAAAAATGCGGACGAAAAATTATTTCAATGATGTTTCACATGTTCTATATAGGACAATAGTCTTTTTGTATGATACGTAGTTCCCTGTTTCAATTCTATGAAATTTTAGCATTGTTGCATTTTCCTTGAGGTATTGTTCCAGCAGGAAAAAAAAACCCAAAACAAAATGCAGATGTTGAAGCATTTGAATGATGTTTCACATCGATATAGGACAATAGCCTTTTTTGTACGTTACGTAGCTTTTAAAACACATGGCCTTGGAGTCTCTCAGAGTTTATATGAAGAGACCAGATCACATTCCATCTTCACTCAACCTTGTTTGAAGATAAGGATAACTCCAGGGAGCTTGACAGAGTATTGTGGTTTGTTTATGGCACAGTAAGATTGTAAGGGGTCCAGTCGATTGGTGTGTTGTGTTGTGTCATTTGCATCAGTTCATCTTATTGGGGCGAGGTGTCCAGAAAAGAGGGTGATTGCGAGAGGAGAGGGCGGGGGCTGGGTTGTTCTGTACAGGGAGGATGTGGAAGGCGGAGAGTGAGGGAGAGGGATGCGGAGATGATCAGTTGTTGCCGGTTGTAGCGTGAAGAAACAGCAGGATAAAGAGAAAGGTTCTAAAGGCCATCCTCTAGTTGTTGTTTCCATCTGGACACCTCAGCCCCCGGGGTGGTTGTGAGCCACTCGGCAGGGAATAGAACCGGGCTTCGGCTACTAATGGAAAAATCGTCCGGGTCGCCTTCCGTGAGTCTTGTCTCGTAAAAACTGCCCAACGCCACCATATTTTGGGTTGTATTGGCCCCATTGTCAAGCAACACACCTGGAAAACGCCTGGTATTGCCAATACATTCCGCCTAGTTCAAATCAGAGCAGAGCCGCTGCAAGCCGCCAGGCGCACGGCAACTTGGCAAAACCAAAAGCCCATGGGGGGGATTTGGGTTGGCCAAAAACAAATTTTTCCTTACAACTTAAAAAATAACACTTGGGGCGGCCTATTTAGTATTCTAAAAATATATAAAAATGTTCTTCCATAATTACAATTCCTTTCATTTTTATTTCCTCTTCTTTGGCTTCGCACCGCCACGGATGATTGGCGCACTATCGGCCTATACTCAGAACCGGCCCTGGTAGGAGGAGTTAGGGAAAAAAACGTTTCGGACAAAAATTAAAAATGCCGGAAAATCCCTCTTGACGCAAATTACGTAATGGACTCCGCACGCCCCAGGAATCCATGAATGCAGGGATCATGTGTCTATGACCAGTGGTTCAGAGGTTATTAGACCAAATGTAAAAGTGGTTGTTATGGCGCCACCACCCGACCGATGAATCCCACTTTGTTGCCTCTCCTACTTTGGGAACGTGTCAATCTATCTTCAGAATTTGGTGTCGGTGGGATTCATGCTTTCCAAGTGGCAGGCACTTTCAGCGGAGAATAACAATAATATTTCCGTCCCTCTCTCGATGCCCTCGTCTCTCTCCCTCTCTTCTTCATTCGTCATCCGTCTTTTTTTTTTTCTAGCGTCTGCTCTTCTCTTTCCTTTGTGTTATTTCCCTTTTGTCTTTCTCTCTCTCTCTCTCTCTCTCTCTCTCTCTCTCTCTCTCCCTCTCTCTTTCCACACCACACAGGGCTGAATTGATAAGCTGCCTCTGAGTTTGGTGCTGTATTTATTTTTTGTCAATCTCTGAGTTTTGAAAAGAAAAAAAAAGGGGGGCGAAAATAGGTTTTTCACAAACCACTTTTTCGCCGTTGTGATGTTGAACACGCACGCACGCACGCACACACACACACACACATAAATACATTCACACACACACACACACAGACATGTAAATACATTAACATTGGAATCTTGCTTCTGATTGAAGTTTCCCTCCTTCGCTTTGGGATGCGAGCAAATATCCCACATTGCAACGCTAACCCAGCTGAGTGTCGCCAGTTTGTAGGTTCAAATGATCAAATCATCCGGGCAGACTCATTCTTACGGACACATACATATTAACACGCCTACAGATGCGTACACAAACATAGCGCGCTGCTGCAGATTCTAAAATGTGCAAATGTTTCCCACTCACCGTGAATCAGGAGAAATAGCTTCATCAATTCAAGCTGCAAACACAATATACGAGTGTTTCTGCCTTTATGTGGCGCTTTGTCTGTCCAATTTGAAGCAGGCTTTTGTCAAATGGATTAACCGGTATTTGCCGGTATTTGTGAATTATGAATAAAATTTCATCGGAACCTTGGGGTTTAGCAGTGAAACTACTTGCATGTGTGAGGAGACAACAATACACATAAATGAAAAAAAATAAATAAATAATGCCGCTCCACCTTCACGTTTCACCCTAAGACTAAGAATGCCGTGGATCCTTGCGTCATGTTTTTTCAAAACACCGTCTTGAGATTTCAAAATAACCAGCCAGCCACACATATTTTGTGTCTGACGTCAACCTCCGAAAGCCTCACAAACACCCATGGAGTGTTAATAGAACTTGAGGAAGTATATCTAAATGGCCGCCTATTCATTTTAACGGAGGTTGCTTGTCTGCGCAAAAAACCCTCCGCCAAAATAACGTGTTGATGAGCGCATGCCGAGCCCGGTGCTGAGAGACATGTAGCAAAAACAGATTTTTTTAAACCGGTGCATAAGCTCCGCATGTCTTCATAACAGTTTCAGAGAGCTGTGTTTGCTGCGGGGCATCTACGGGAAGATATAATTACCCAATCCTGTCGGCTTGCAAACACCACAATCCTGAGAAACATAGGCGCGCACACGCGGCAGCTACGGCACACCGTGGGACGAGCGAGGTTGAGGGCACACACACACACACACACACACACACACGCGCGCGCGCACACACACACACACACACGCGTGCGCACACACACACGCGCGCGCGCGGTGATAACACACACACAAACACACACACACACACGCACACACTCTAACACTCTAAATTAATGCAATATCAGCTGTGCTTATGCAAAGTTTGCTCTTCATTTTCAATGACACAAAGCCAAAGCAATAACGCGTATTGTTCATCAGATGCTTGGATGCTGCCAATGCATTATTTTGAGTCCGCGTGTGTGTGTGTGTTTGCGGGTAGGAGCGTGAGTGTGCGTAGTTCTTGTGCTTAGCGCCTAAGGCCTACCCTTCAGCGCCAGGCATTGGAGTCAGAAGATGAGATAAAATGCAGAATAAATAAAGGTGCGATGGAGAAGAAAATGGATGACAGGATAAAAAAAGAAAAACAACTGTGAGACGGCCGACGGAGGAAACATAGGATAGAGCTTAAAAATAAGAAAAAA
>NC_137206.1:14994372-14996872 GCF_960531495.2 Zeus faber | reverse complement strand
AGCGGGATTGTGAAACCGTGGTCGGCGCTCGCGTAGAAGCCACAAGTTGACATGATATCGACCTTGTTTTAAGAAAAAAACGTTTTATTTGTTTTATTTATTTTATGTTTTAGTCACGACGTCATGGAGAACTATATAATACTCTTATTTATTTGATATATTGTTTTACATTTTATATATAAGAAATATATAAGAATAATATTCTTATATATTTTATATATTGTTTTACATTTTATATATATAAAAATATATAAGAATAATATTCTTATATATTTTATATATTGTTTTACATTGATGTTTCACAAAAAAAAAAAAAAACCTGCCTTATTTTAACAAGTAAAATAAGGCTGTTTTTTGTTTTTTTGTTTGTTTGTTTTAAATAAAGCTGTACAGTTTGTGCAGGAATGTGCAAATGTTTCGTCTAACAGCATGTGCAATGTTCACGGATAAGGGTCCAGAAGAATGAGGGATGTGCGTTGATGTAACGCATTGAACCCATTCAATTTAGGGCGTCCAGGACCGTGTCGCGTCCACGGGGGGAGGGGGGTTTGGGTCCGTTTCAGTGGGGGGTCCGGGGCCTCGTTGATGAGGCCAGTTGCAGACGGGAAAAAAAACCACACACACATTCACAAATCAGATGTTTTATGGTCAGCACTCATCAATAGTTGATGGGCTTGGTCCCCACCTTAAAAGTCTTTCTATAAGGATTTTCCGAAATGCAATAGATTCACTTCCGCAGTCACCGTTGAACTCCATCGGTGGGTAATGGAGATGTGGTTTGGGGATTGGGGAGGGGGGGGGGGGGGGACATGGTTAGTGGGATGTCAGGAACCTCGGTGGAAGGAGACTCAAAGTGGGTGGGAGGAGGATAATTCAATGTTAATTAGCGTGGCGTCCATGGGGGGCGAGGGAGAAGAGGAGGGAGAGAGAGACGACAGGAGTGAAAGAAAGTGTGACAATGCGGCGAAAGGGAGGGAGAGAAAGAAATAGAGAGAGAGAGAGAGTTTGAGGCCTAAAGGACATTGGCGATAGCTTCCCCTTTCTCTTGTCTTATAATATATTAGTTCCTTGTTCTCTAGCGGTTCCCGTCTGGCTTGCAGCCTCGAGTGCTTTCGCAAATTAATGACATTGTATGAAGAACATTAGTTGGTTAATGAAAGACACGACACAATTGGGCAGCGGGTGGACGCAATGTAATAAAAGTGATTTATAAAGAGATAACACAAAATATAGCGAGTTAACGCTGAATAATAGGACAGTGCCACAACTAATATGTATTTATGCATGAGCTAATGATGTAATAAGGTTATGAGGTTTAAAATGTAGAATAATGTGGTGTGACATCCCTTTTTTTTTGTTAAAGACAAGCGGAAAAAGTTCTTTTGTACCTGGTGAATAAAACTGAAACCAGAGGATAAATAATAACAAGCGCAAACGCAACACTTCAAAATGAAAGTCATTCATTTAGAATAGGAATGTGGTGTGTGTGTGTGTGTGTGTGTGTGTGTGTGTGTGTGTGTGTGTGTATGTCCATGGTATTTAAGTGCAGGACACGGATATTACCGCAAAACGGCCCGATGCCTCACGAGAGGCAGTAATCGAGACCAGAAGTGGCCGAGGATCAGAGAGGAGCGACGCACATGCATACACACAGCCTCATTATCCAAGAACCAAGTGACCTCCCCGACCTCCTGCAATCACAGATCCGGTCTGCGACTCCTGCAAATAGCTCATCACACCTCTGCAGTTTCTCCCGCTGTCCATCTACCTGACCCTCATGTCTTATAGCTGTCTACCTGCAACTCCGTCTACCTGTTTGTCCACGCTTGATTGTTATTAATCATTTTGTATTGACGTTTCCGATGCATTTATTTGTCCCGTTTGTCTTATTAATATTATTGTTATTATTTTTATTTTTAACTGTGCTGTCAGCATGCTGGGCATACGAAACGGAGGAGCATTTTCACAAAGCGACTGTGGGGCGTTTGCGGCCGCTAAACCGGCGCTAATAACAGAAAAAAGCCAGCGAGTCTAATACACAAAGCACCCGCCAACGGCGAAATGCACCACTAACTGCGGCGTCACTCAAATACTGTCTCTTTCTATGTGCAAAATTGAGAAATGAGCGAAAAATGAGCCTCGTTGCAAATAGAGTAACGCAATTACCGTCTGCAGAGACCTGGTGGTAACTGCCCGAGATAAAAAAACAACCCAAAAAATGGCAACAAAAAGGCAGCGGTGCGCAATCATCTTCAGAGAGCTGGTGCAACTGAAGCGCATTTATAAAGCGTGTCACACCCAGACTTTCCTGTAATTAGTGTAAAGATTATCCCAGTTTTTTTCAATTGAAAGTATTATCTTCTTGGCAATTGTTGGCAAAAGGTTGCTGGTTCGATCCCAGGCTCCTCCTGCTAGCATGCTGTGGTGTCCTTGAGCAAGACACTTAACCCCTAATTGCTCCTGATGGCTGCATCCGTCGGTGTTTGAATAATTGTAAGTT
>NC_137206.1:14989372-14991872 GCF_960531495.2 Zeus faber | reverse complement strand
GTGAGTCATCCCAGACTGGTAATTATATTTCCCCAACATCCAAGGTAATATATCAGGAGTAAACTAGTTAATGAAGGACAAACTCTGCCATGGCATAGTTGTGCGCATGACAGAGTGTTTTTCAAATAAATTGATATCAGATTAAGAACTTATTTCTGACGAGTAGCTTGATTTATCGTATAAAAGCTGCTAAAGAAATGCAGTGTTTCCCCTAATTATCCAATAGAAAAGTGGCAGAATATCTCACAAAGAAGGGCTGTCTTCAAAAAGACAACAACATAAAAAAAGAAAAATACATATATATATATATATATATATATATATATATATATATATATATATATATATATATATATATATATATATATATATATATATATATATGTGACATATATGACGATATATATGACACACACACACACATACACACACACACACACACACACACACACACACACACACACACACACATATATATATATATATATATATGGTATATATATATTAAAAAAAAAATATATATATATATGGTATATATATAAATATATATATATATATATATATATATAAGACACTTTTTAGATTTTTTATAATGATCAAAACCGGCTACTGTACCCTGCACAAGTTGGTTTTTCCTACATTACTTATGACATGTCATTAAGTTTCAAGGAACCGTTTTCAATGATGTCCCGAAATGAAAATGCCCTCATAAAACACCTGACAGGGATGTGTGAAGAAGACGTCATCAACCTGCAAATCACGGCATAATAACAAGCGACTGTAAAGACCTGGTTGTAATTAGTTGAGGCGCGGTACGGACAGCCCCTGTAACTTTGAGTAGCGCGTTAGTACATCCATGGAATTCCCAGGCATGGGAGAATTTGGATTATAATCTATCAATCAATCAATCAATAAATCAATCAAGAAGTGTATCTATCAATCTATCCGTCTATCTATCCATCTATCAATCTATCTATCTATCCATCTATCTATCTATCCATCTATCAATCCATCTATCTATCTATCCATCTATCAATCTATCTATCCATCTATCTATCCATCTATCTATCCATCTATCAATCTATCTATCTATCCATCTATCTATCTATCCATCTATCAATCTATCCATCCATCTATCTATCCATCTATCTATCTATCCATCTATCAATCTATCAATCCATCTATCCATCTATCTATCCATCTATCAATCTATCTATCTATCCATCTATCTATCTATCAATCTATCCATCTATCTATCTATCTATTTATCTATCTATCCATCCATCTACCCATCTATCCATCTATTCATCTATCTATCAACAACCTCGAAAGCCCAACACAC
Organism: Zeus faber; assembly: GCF_960531495.2. Lineage (NCBI taxonomy): Eukaryota > Metazoa > Chordata > Actinopteri > Zeiformes > Zeidae > Zeus > Zeus faber. The sequence continues at coordinate 14,990,530 of NC_137206.1, read as the reverse complement.
ACACACACACACACACACAGACACACACACACAGACACACACACACACACACACACACACACACACACACACACACACACACACACACACACACACACTTCCACTGTCCCTAATTAATGAAAGCATCTTGTCATTATACAGCTTTTCATTATCGGTGATCTCTTTGCCTTTGTGTGTGTGTGTGTGTGTGTGTGTGTGTGTGTGTGTGTGTGTGTGTGTGTGTGTGTGTGTGTCTGCGCGCGCGCCTCTGTGTGCATTGAATGGAAGAGAGGGTAGAAATTGACAGGCAGTGGTATTGACACCGACAGCGAGCTTGTTACAGAGAAAAACACACACAGCCGCCATCAACAATATCCCCACCCACAGTGACGCACTACATTCCCCTGCGCATACAGACAGAACAAAGACAGGTACACAAATCCGCTGTTTGATTACCACTACAACTTGTTTACCGAACACATACACAAACACACAATGACAGAAAAGTATAATCCCTCCCTGTAATGAGCAGAAATTAGGAGAGGGGAACCAACTGTGAGAGTAAAAGTGCCGTCCCCCCGTGTCACTCTGTCCGTTTTTTCACAGCCGGCGGTCAAAACGGGAATGTGTCAACCTTGCCAAATCCAAGCAATTCTAGCTCCGAAAGATCAATTATTATAATATATTATATATGTAATATATATACAGTATAATATATAATATATTATAATAACATTATTATATATATATATAACAACATAATATTATTATATTGATCAAAAAAAAATCTCCATCCACAATAAACATAATAGTACGTCATCAAAAGTCAAACGCCATGGAAGGACATAAGGAGCATTGCATATTGAGCTTCTTCATAACAATCATCCGCAATACCGCACGGACACGGCTCCTCACGTTTTAGAGACTTTTTCAACTTTTAATGACGTGGCCAACAACACCACAGTCAGCGGCCGCCCCTCGGCGGTCCCTGGCGCGTGCGCGAGTTCAATTCCATTCCGCTTTACTCGTCCACGCGAACAGCAAACAGCTTTGTTCGCAGTGACGTAAAACGCCGCCTTTTTTTTGGGGGGGGGGGGGGGTGTTAGGGAGGCCAAAACAATCCGAAAGAATATCCGTGGACGGGGCCGGAAAAACCGAAATATGTAACCGCGACAACGC
>NC_137206.1:14906872-14984372 GCF_960531495.2 Zeus faber | reverse complement strand
AAAATATTTGACAAAAACTATACTAAAAAATGTTTAACAAAAATTGCAATAACTGAAAGAACTGTAGTTGATCATATTCAAATCATCTTTCGCACCTCTAGGCTAATACAAGATCACATAGCAGATCACATTGTTTTTTCACAACACGCGACAATTGACAATCACTAAGGTCATAAAGCGTGACATATTCTGGGCCTCGTGTGAGAAAAAAAAAACCTTCTCTTCACAGAAGACTGTTGCAAAGGATCCCCACTTCACAAAACACTTGCAGGAACCTCTGAAAAGAATTGTTTGTTAAGATTTATGTGCTATGCTGCAGGTTTAACACAATGTGTATGAGTGTGTGTGTGTGTATCTCTACAGTTTGTGACAAATGTTTGAAATGTAAATCTGCCATTGTGTAACTTGTGTGTTGCCTGATTCGCCGCATGGACCTGAACAGTCCCACAGTGGACCTGCATGGATGAAGAGGTGGTCGGACGAGGGCTATTGAGCTGCCTTCACATAAGCACCCTTTCATTCATAATGGCAATGCAGTGTCCATGTATGAATGTAATTAATTTGGCAGTGAGATCCATTGCCAGAGAAGGACAGCGGTTTACAGCAAAGGCAGTACGCAGCAGAGCGAGAAATAGGTTGAGGATATTAAAATGTAGAACAGTTTTGCTTGTTCCTTGCGGCGGACAAAGGTGGCGTGGTCGAGCACCGGCTGCGGAGGACAGCACGGTTCCCTTTCCCACGGCCGCCAAGCTGCCTCAAATCGGCGCAATCAACGCCCGGGCGGCGCTGATTGGTCCGACTCGAGGCAGGGAGTTTTCTTAATGTTTTGTCTGTCTTGCAGAGGGGATCGGCGCGCGGGCTCGTCAGCAGCCCAGCAGCGGGAACGCCATTCTTCCTGCGCCCCTGCGATGATCATTATCAACCTCGTTATTATAATAATCATCGTTTTGTTATCTATACCTGTGGCCGGCGTACATCATTGTTTGAGGTTACAATAAAAACTCCAGCCGTGTTGGCGCACCGCGGCCAGAAAGACTCCGTCTCCATCCCTTAACCCTAACCCGTGGGGAGAGACTCCCCCATTCTTGGAACACCAATTTTCTCCTTCAGCCTAAATCATATTCAGCAATTTGTTTCGCAGTGATATAAACTTTGAACGACAAAGACAAGTCAAAGTGAGAGAAAATCAACCTGCAACCTGTTCAAAATACGTTTTTTTTTTTTTTTTTTTCTTTTGCATTCTGGCAACTGCCCACTGTTAGTATTTAAAAGTAGTTCAGAAACATATTATTAGGGGAGTTCTTCTCTGACGGTTCGACAAAACAATTCAATTTAAATTGCGAAGTTGTGTGGGTTCATTCTCCCCATATGACTTATGCAGGTATCTCGCTTCCTCTAAGTAAGGGCTCTACAGAACCACAACCGTTGTACAAACTGGACGTGCCAATTAAGTCTAGTTCTAAGCCGAGGAACTCCAGCAAGCTATAGGGGATACAGTACATAAGACATATAAGAATGGAGTTAATCAATCTAGCTTTCGATGGTGAGAGTCGGTATCCAATTGTGTGGTCAGCTTTAATGATGAACGCAAGCGTTAGAGACAAACATGACCCGAAAAAACACATTGCCGAGGTTATAAGCGGCGGATTATGGTCGCCTTGGCAAAGTTTCACGGCTTTGCATGCGTCGCCTGCATGAGTTTTGGCACGCGTGTAAAGATAAGCGATGATTTTGAGGTTTGATTTGAGTTTTGAGCGTCTAATCTTTTTTTCTTTTGCCTTTGAATTAAAGTAATGTGCTGCATGTCACTATGCACTGCGAATTCATTGCTAGAGAGTGAGAGCTCTTTATCAAAATATGTCTCTCATACACACACACACACACACACACGCACGCGCACCCTTGTGCAGCCATGCACGCTACAACCAGGGTTCTCTCCACACTAAATCATAACAATTGAGGGTCTTGACGCAATTTATGCGGAGCGACCAATTTAAAATTTGATTTACGACTTCCGTTGCTTTATTGTTTCATGTCCATACTGTATGAAAGTGAATCCGTTCATGGCCAGTGGTGTGAGTGTGCATTCATGCGTTTTATTACTCTTACCTGTCGATGATGGCACACATGTCCAGGCTGACATTTTCAAAAGCTCCCACGATGCCTTTCTCCACCGCGTGCAAATCGGCGGACTGATCGTCCAGTAAGATGGCTTGCATGCACCCTTGGAAGGAATGCTGCGTCGGGGGGAACAGCGTCTGCAGGAAGTACCCTGAACATGAAAGAAAATGTACATACATGTGGTCACTAACAACGCCGCGTCCGAATAGCTGATCGAAGCAATGAATTGCTAATCCATCATTACAAAACAGTGTCAAAGAGATGGAAGGAGGGGTGGAGGTCCATAAATAAGAAAAGATGGATTACATAAATCTGTGACATGGAAGACACGGATGGAAAATAAGACCTGCTGCGATAGCAGACATCAAACACAACAACTGCCACATAATCCTTGACGAGCAACAACAGTCCGGGCCGAGTCCTTGGTTATTGTCAGTTAACAGCCGCAAACCTTTGTCTGTGCTCTTGTTTTAGAGGAGCTCCACACGGCCCATTAGATTTAATATGGTCGCTAAGGCCAGGGTAGAGCACAGGCCATTTATGACTCCAACGGGGGACAAGGGTAGGGCGAAGGTGCACGTGCGGCTGCCTGCGTGTGCTCGCGCGCCTGTGTGTATGTGGGTTTTTTGCGTCTGAAAGGATACCGATGCGGTGCGAGAGACAGGAGAGTTCAATCCGTGCCGTAAGCACACGGGCCAATCATAAAACATTGTCTCTCAATGACATCTCCATCATCTGGATGTTATAGGCTGTCACACTCCCTGGCATGGCTATCAGCCTCAAGGTCCGCGCATCAAAAAGGGCTTATTATGGGCAGATGCACGGCAGGGCTTCAGCGTGCACGTTTCTAAGCGTACCCACGCATCTGGGCCGCGTGCGGCTGACGACACGCAGCAAACCACCGTTTTCTCGCAAACAAAGCGACGCGGTTGTGAACGCGCGCGCGTTGCCGGTGTTCGCGTGTGTGTCCGTATCTCCTTCTGCCCGCCTCCTCCTGTGATATTCATTTCGATCTCCAAAAAAAAAAAAAAAAAAAAAAGTTTTTCGTGTCATTCTCGCCATCTGTCCCCCTCCCCACCCCCCTCCCTTTACAGCTGCCGGCTGTCTATCCGCTGGAGAGGGAGGGCGAGAGAAGGAAAAGGCAGGGGGAGAGAGAGAGAGCAAGATGGGGAGGGGTGGGTGGGGTGGGGTGGGAAATGGGGCAGACTACAGATGGCTGGCAGCTCTTTGTGTCCTGTGGATAGCATATGAATGCAAGGAAAACCTCAGCCCTCGCTGACAGTTTGGCAGAGAAGCAGAGGGACCGATGGAATGATGGATGGATTTGTGGATGCACTAATGTTGTTACGCGCTCAAAAGACAGCGATTTCTGCTGCTTCCCTTATCGTTCCCATGTCACCCTTGAAGGTAAACCGGGATAATTCCCCCGCTACACACTGAAACTTTCTATTACCATGCTCGAGGCTCCATCGGTCAAAGTTCAAATTTCATTTAAAGGTTTTTGGTATTCAGGCAGGGTGAGACGGTGAATAATACACACATGTATAGAAAAGCACAGATAAAAACAAATAATTTAAGTCGCCACGGCGCATAGCTGTGAAGCATGCAGCGAGGTAGCCGGACCAGGAGCTCTTAGGTCCACAGACTGCAATATAAAGGTTTCTATTCAAGTTTAGCATTTTTTCGTGCAAATAACTCAATAAGAGATACAGGAGCTCATGTGACCCATGTTTTTTTATTATGGAGGCGAGGCGCCTGGTGTTCTCGAGCAGTTCAAAACCTAACTTGTCAAGTCAACTTTGACTCTGCTGTTCTACCTGATTCCAGACTCGCAAATGTAGTTTTTGGATTCAACCTTTATGAGTAAGAACCAAAAATACACTTACCCCCCATGCAGCACAACGCTATCTCACAAAGAAACAAAACCCTTGACAGGCAACACCCCCACCGAGGTAATCTGGAGAAATAAACCCCCAATGGCTCCGGCAACATTGTGCGCTACAGCAAACAATGGAAGATTGTGCTCTAAACCTGTATAACTCTGTGTATTGAAAGGCTTAGCAAACAAACACAAAAACAATCATTATGCCGCAGTCAAGTAAATGGGTCAGCATCTCCTGACTGGTGATACTGTATGCCAAACACATCCACAAAACCACTTCCAAATCCAACATAGCCCAATATGTGCAAATCCAAAATGCTCTATCAGTTGTGGAGTGAACGTTATTTGCAATTTACAATATCCTAATCCTATCGTCTTAATATCCCTTTAAAAGGCCACTATAGCCACCCTCTCCTCAGTCATCCACTCCCCTTCAGAATAGTATCCAACCCACAAGTATTTTACTTGCCTATAGCAATATTTCCCTTCACTGGTACCGTAATACAAATGAACAACCGCCTTTAGTAACCTGTAATTCAAGTGCACTGTCAAGTAAAGATATACACACCAACATTTATGAAGAGAGTACACGGGAAACAGCGATAAACCTGCAGCTTAAGCTGACACACAATCTTTAACTGCAATCGGAGCTGCGGGTGGTTGACAAACTACACCTTTCGCCCCGACAAAGAGAAAGGCACTAACACCAATCCTGCCGTGATTTACCCGTGGCCGCGCAGGCTGTACATCACAGCCTCCCCTGCTGAGTGCTAAAGAGCTCCTTGTCTGTATGCACATGGAACATCTAGGACTCTGTGCGACCAGGGCACCGGCACAGCGGCAGCATGGCTGGCTCCCAGGCTTCACTTCACTGGCTCCCACATCTGGAGGGAATCTCTCTCTGCTCCGAGAGGGGCCATTGTGTTGGAAATCAGCCATGGAAGCCCACAGCAAGGCGGTGGCAAAAATACTCTCAAGCTGCAAGTCCAACAAATATTCGTGAAAAGTCATCGTTTCTGATATGTGCTTGTATAAAAAAAATTCAAAATCTGGTTAAATATAATTGCTCACATACTGCATCTGTCTAAGGAGAGGCCAAATGAATAGGCAATGGAATAACAAAATCTACTATTTCCTATACCAGAGTTTGTGAATACACCATGTGGTGTTACTTGGACAGTGAATGACTGGCCAGCGAATCCCCGGCATCCAACTTCGACTTGTTCGCCGCGGGTTTTCCAACCATTGCTCCTGCACTCAGACATCAGCTCTGCGTACTTCGGCCTTTTGTGCTCGTTGGCCTTTTCAATTCGGTCTTCCCGGGAGACAGTAAGTTCCACTATGACCACTTGCTTTGTAGACTCTGATGTTAACACCACGTCTGGGCGGAGTGAAGTAGAGAAACATATTTGGAACATATATCGACTACAAGCTGTTGTTCTACAGTTTAGCTGAAGATTTTCCACAATAAATTTGATAATCAGGGTAATAAATGAATGTCCGCTTCTTGCTCTTCATGACCCCACTAGCAGAACTGTAAAACTACCATTATGGAAAACTAGCAAGTTGGAAACCATTCTCAGTGAGGAAACTGAGAAAAAAACCAAAAACAATGTGTGTCTCAAGTTTGCCAAAAAGCAACTGGATGACCCTGGCGAGTTCTGGAACAATGTTCGACTGCAAGATGAATCCAACTGTGGGCAAAGTTTTTGGCTCCCGTTCTGTCTGGAGAAAATCAAACACTGCATTCCACACGAAGAATAGCCTGCCAGCTGTCCCGCATGGTGGCAGCAGCATGGCTCGGTGAGGCTTTGGAGCCCAAGGACCTGGATGCCGTCAGTGGAGGAACCATGAAATCTGCTCTATGGCACAGAATTCGACGGGAAGAAAATTGTCCATCCGTTAGCTCAGAGTGGAGCGCAGCTGGATCATGCATCAAGATAATGATCCACATCACTCAATTTTCAGAAAATCATAATGGTTCAAAAACAAGAACGTTCTGCGCTGCGAGACCTTAACAGCTAAAGGAAATGCTCACAGTCGTTTCTGCTAAAGATCGTCTAATGTGTTATTCAACCCAAGGGACAATTCCTTTAGTACGCATTGATGTGCACAGCTTTTTAAAAATTAAATACGTATAATTTTGTTTTGCTTCAATGCCTTATACTGTGTCTAATACCAGAGTTAGTGTGAGCATGGATGTTATTCAGTGTCAGAAGTAAGCAAAAATACAGAAAGAAAATAGCTATCGACCTTAACTCAACAAAAATACTGTGTTATATATTGTGCAGCGGGTCTTCACATGTTCGCAATGAAAAAAAGAACAAAAAAAAACAAAACGTGTTCATTGTGAAGCTCTGAAAGCCCAAAGCAGTGGGAGAGCTGCATGGCTCGGCTCATTATGGTCTAGCAATTATTGACCACCAGTAGTTCAGCACGCAGTCTGCTCCAGTTATCTAGCTTCGCCAGAGTTGAGCTCAGCAAAGCAAAGCTTCCCATTATTCACTCTTCTCTCTTTGGTTCATTCTTTTGTCCTCTGTTCCAGCATAAAGAAAAAAAATTGCGACTTTATGGCGTTTGTGAGTGTGTGAGGGTACGCGTGTGGGTGTGTGTGTGTGTGTGTGTGTGTCTGTGGGTGTGTGTGTGTGTGTGTTTGTGTGTGTGGGTGTTGGTCTTCCTTCTTTAGAATTTCAATCTACGGCCGTCTTGTGTCAGTCACTTACTAATTTCTTTAAGCGTCTCGTCAGGAGTGAGAAACTACTCCCCCGTAAAATAGGCTTTGGGTTCGGGAGACTGCTTCTGAAAGCAGACGCTCCTGAGGATAGAGAAAAGGAGGGGTGGAGATGAGAGGAGAGTAGAAAGCGAGGGGATAGAAAAAAACTGGATAAGAGGAAAGAGAAGGGACAATAAGACAAGGACACAGAGATGCAAGGAGAAAATAAGGGAAAGATGCGAGAATTGATGGAATGGAAAGCAAAGGCGGGTGGAAGATAGATAAAAAAGAAGCGAGCTATAGAAACTATCCATCTATCATCCATTCATCTGCCTGCCTGTCTGTCTGTCGGTCTGTCTGTCTATCTGTCCGTCCGCCTGTCTGTCTATCTCTCACTCTATTTATCTAACATCCATCTATCTACGCTGATCAGCAACACCACAACATTAAAACCACAGACAGGTGAAGTGAATAACATTGCTCATCTCGTTCCCATGGCACCTGTCAAGGGGTTGGATATATTAGGCAGCAAGTGAACAGTCAGTTCTTGAAGTTGATGCGTCGGAAGCAGGAAAAATGGACAAGCGTAAGGATCTGAGTGACTTTGACAAGGGCCAAACTGTGATGGCTAGAGGACTGGGTCAGAGCATCTCCAAAACATCTACCAACAGTGGTCCAAGGAAGGACAACCAGTGAATCGGTGAAAGGGTCATGGTTGCCCATGGCTCGTTGATGCGTGTGGGGAGCAAAATCTAGCCTGTCGGGTTGATCCCACAGCAGAGCTTCTGTAGCAAAAATGTGACCCACCACAGCTATCTCGCGCATTTCTAAAATCGCCAGGAGCAGCCAAATAAGTTGAAAAAACCTTTCTTGAAGGAAAATTCCTTTCTTTTTTTTATCTCTCAAAGTATTTTAAAAACCGAGTTTGATTTATAAATAGTAGAAAAAAGTTAAACCATGGACTTAAATATTCCCGTTAGATTACATGAGGAAACGCAGTTCACTTACCGAGATGCTGAATAGCGCTGAACAACGCCGATGGATCGTTTCCTTTAAACCGAGCGTCCAGGTGAAGATCATTCATCCATATTCCATGTGATGCGAAGTCACAATGTGAAACCGTTTTGATAGAGTTCAACCTTTAAATTGTACTACTTTTACAGACAAACTGAGACATCATTGTGGAAGGGGCGTGCACCAACATGTACCATCGAAGAAGAAATGCTGACGTCACTTCTGTAAACAAGACGAGGATCCGGTTTCACTTGTCTATTTAATCTTTCGTCTCTGTGTTATTATGGATTACGAGAAGCGGGTGGAGGAAGATCTAATTCATATCGTGGACCTTAATCTGACCAGTGCGATAGAGCCAAGTCAGTGTGAGCAATGCGTACTGGACTTCATTTTCCGCGATGATCGTCAGTTCTCCGACGGCAACGCGGAGAACGACAGCGACGCTGAATCTGATATTATCCCGGACTTGGAGAACATTTCAAACAGCGGATTTCAACCTGAATGTGACTATGAAACAGAATATTTTCAACAACCACCGGAGAAGACCGACGATGCGCCCGGAAAAAGTTGATGACGTGATGAAGTCTGTTGAGGTTGGTGATGTAGATTATGAACAAGTTTCTCAAGCTTACCTGCAAATGCTGCCCGGGGCGAAAAGAAAATGAAAAGCGGCTCAAACAGGCTCTCAGAGTGTTACCGGGGTAGGGTTGGGGTTAGCCAACATAATAACTCCAAGAACTTAGAAGATATTCGGCATTATGGACATTTATATATGAATTGACACATCGAGGCTGACTTTCCGACTCATATTATTGATAGACTCTACATTTTGTTGCATTGCCCGTACTTTTAAACTCCTAAATAATTCCACTTTAATACGACATGTATATTTTTATTGTTAAATAAAAGCTTTTTAAAAAACAAAAGTAGTTGTGTGTTGATGACGCTGTCCAATATTCCCTCAAAACACAAGAACAAAGCAGTGATTGCTCCATTCAGCAGGGTGTCAAGTCCCCATTCAGCAGGATGTTAATTAGCCATATGACAACTAGCTAGGCTCTGTTGGTCCTCCAACTATTTGCATTCCGGGAGCTGGCTGAATGAACCAGGTGTGGGGGAAAACTTTGAAGGTGATTATCTCAGAAACACTGTTTGCCACACCCTTGTCATTAACAAGTCATAGCTTTAAAAATATTTGCTTGATTTGCACAAGTGACACCTTGTTTGGAAGCTCTGATTCTTCACTTTCAAATGAGACCTTCCACAAGACCTTCCTTCAGAGGTCTTGTGGAGTCCATGCCTCGACGGGTCAGAGCTGTTTTGGCGGCACAAGAGGGAGCTACACAAAATGAGTGGTTATGAGTGGTGGTTTATAGTTGTGGTGTGTATATCTATCTGTCTTTGAGTGGGCCAAGGAGTCACTGCAATATTCCTTAAAACAATAACCAAATATAGTGGAAGAAGGTAATTTGCAAAAACATTTTTTGAGATGCAAACATGTCGGCATGGCATCAGCTGATGTCTGAGCTAAAGAATTTTGCAGCAAAGATCAAACGCCTCTTGCGTCACCTTTTGGCCTCTAGTGTTATGAGTTGATCTCTGTGACAGACATCTTTTTGGAGGAAAACATTCCGTGACTGCGACAGAATTTCAATTGCCTGAATTTTCAATTCCCTGATTGCTCATCAAGCAGACCGCCAATTTTAATATTGTTGGAAATCGTTTAAGTGTTGGAGGCTCAACCTCTCTGAAGTGTGTTGTAGTATAGTAATGGCATTCTCCAATTCAGCATCCCAGCCATCTTGCCGAATACACAGACATTCTGTTTTTTTACTGACAGCCTGCAAAATGCAACTGATTCATGGAATTAGTTAACTTAAATAAATTCCATTTATTCCAATTCATTGGTCACCAACGTCCTCGCATTGTTAAGCTGATAACTATTGCACATAATTGCTCCTGGTCCACAACCTATGTTTGTGACCCTAATGGTAAAATTACCAATTATTTGTGTGTGTGATATCAGCTGAATTTGTGTGTGTGTGTGTGTGTGTGTGTGTGTGTGTGTGTGTGTGTGTGTGTGTGTCTATACATACTATTTAGCTGCTTTCATACATGAACTCCGGACAATGTACAGATTGGATTTTCCAGACATTGTTGGACAAGTTGCCTTTTCACCCATGTACCACAAAACCGGAGATTGTCCATGTACGATGCATTCACACCTACTGGAAATATTTGTTTGGTTTAGGCGAGGGGCGGAGCCTCCTGCAGGACGCAGGACGTGACACAATTACGCATGTCGTCACCCGTAGTATAATCCGTAATATAAACAAAACAGTGGAAATTTATAAATTTATAAAGCAGCTACACTGGAACCCTTCTTCACCCTCTTCGAGTGACCGTGTTGATGATGTCACTATGATGCGGCAGTCGCATGATAGAGACGTCATCATGACGTGACACGCTCACTCGCTGTGAATTCTCTGGACAATTACCTGTTCTATTCACACATACCCCTAAACCAGACATTACACAGACTTGTACTAGGGTGCTGGTTGGGGAAAGTGTGCTTAATGTCCTGTCCATCTGATTGGGAAATTTGTGTTCACACATACAGCTCCTCCGGATTCTGGATTATTTCAGTGTTGCAATGCATTTGTGAAAGCAGCATTAGTGCGCATCCCTTGATGTGCATGCTACTGTGGGTTAAGCATTTATATTACTAATTAGTCCTAATTTAGCGATTTTATGCCTAATTAACACAGTGCCACAGCAGGGAAAAGCGTAACACAACATAATGCCATGGTAAATGGTAATGTAGAAAAAAATTTCACACTTCGGTTGCCATTAACACAAAGTCAGGTGCACTCAACCTAAATAGTACACAGGATGGTCTCATTTAATTTTGCGTCATTGTTCATTTTGCAATGTCCTTTCATTTGTACAGCTCAAATAACTAACTAAGATTCTTTAAAAGTAAACTATAGAAATACGTAGAGTATATGTATGTTGGACATACTGTATACTGTATGTTCTTATAGACTTCAAATATACTACATACTACATTCAAACATACCTCAAACTACAGACATTATGATTCCATTTTAAGGACTGTATGCTGTATGCTTTTCTTAACCTACAGTCCTGGTTTTGATGTCTACATTAAAGAAGCGTAGAAATAAAAGCCAATGTGTGTCTGGATATAGAAAGAACCTACAAATGCCAGCCCTAACATTTGCGGCAAAACATTACTTCTTTTGGAGAATCCCCTTTTTGGTGCATCCTGATAATCTGGCACATGGGCAGACAAGATCCGTCTCATTAAGAGTGTCTCACGGCTTATGAATATGTTTGGAGAGGTTCATGTTGGCTTAATGTTGCTGGCCCCATTTACTCATCAAGCCGTGTGATCATAGGGAATAATTGAGGGCAAGCCAGGGGCTAAACTATCTTTCGTATGCTCTCTGCCTCCTCCATGATGATGATGGTATGGAAATTGTATATACGTTGGTCCATTTTCAATAAATGGAGTGGATATTCTATCCACTTATGGGTGTCGATGTGTGTGTGTGTGTGTGTGTGTGTGTGTGTGTGTGTGTGTGTGTGTGTGTGTGTGTGTGTGTGTGTGTGTGTGTGTGTGTGTGTGTGCGTGTGTGTGTGTGTTTGTGTGTGTGTGTGTGTGTGTGTGTGTGGGTGTGTTGGCATTTCCAATTGGGATCAATTGAACTGGACTCAATCATACAGACAAAGAAGAGAGTGTGCTCATAAGATGTCTGATTAACACTCCAGTGACTGTGATTTATATTATATTATGTATAATAGATTACTACTATTGCTTATTTAACCGGTTTGAAACAATCAAAGAGGTAAGAAATCACATTGCAAAATAAAACAGATCATGGAATAGCTGCAGTGAAATTAGTATGCCCGACTTGTTTAAAATTCAGGCAAAATCAAACCAACTGTCGGGACACTTAGAGCAAACCAAACAGTTCAAAGCATCCCACAAAACGACACAGCACTGCGACATGAACGAAAAGCAAAGGATTTTTAAAATAAATTATTACTCCCTTTTTCAGACAACTGATGAAAAAAATATAATTGATGAATAATAAATAGCTGAATATGAATAAAAGTTGGTTAAGAAAAAGCAGCGAAAGTGTGTCCTTTAAAACAGTGCTCATCAAGCCGGAGAGGCTGCCGCTTAAATGTGGTTTTGTACTCCTCATCGCTGCAATAATCAGCAGGTTTGTATTCCCAGCAGCCCACAGAACTTGTATTTACTACGGGGCAATGCGCTCAGCAGCATTAGTTATGTCATGTAACATTCACAAGAAAAGCCCTATTCGCAGTCACTGTCAAATCAGCCCACACACCCCAGCTGTGCTGGAAGGGAAGACACTGATGAAAGAAAAAATAAAGATAGAAAAATATCTTCTCAGTGTAAGACTTAGTGTGTGTGTACATGTGCACCAGGCCCATGCAGAGAGCTCAAGAGGGACAGGAAATTAAAAAAGGGCCATGTGGAACAAGTTTTTAAAAATGTCATTTCCAGCATAACCTTTTGAAATTAAGCAACCCAAACATACACATATATTGCAGTGTACGCCGATCAGCCGCAACATTAAACTGCCACCTGCCTAATATTGTGTATGTCTCCCTCGTGCCGCCAAAACAGCTCCGACCCGTCGACTCCACAAGACCTCTGAAGGTGTCGTGTGGTATCTGGCACCAAGACGTTAGCAGCAGATCCTTTCAGTCCTGTCAATTGTGAGGTGGGGCCCCCCACGTGGATGGGGCTTGTTGTTCCAGCACATTCCACAGATGCTTCATCGGATTGAGATCTGGTCAATTGGAGGCCAAGTCAACACCTTGAACTCTTTGTCATGTTCGTCAAACCATTCCTGAACAATGTGTGCTGTGTCTGTAAGATCCTGCTGAAAGAGGCCACTGCCATCAGGGAATACCGTTGCCATGAAGGGGCTTACTTTGTATGCAACAACGTGTAGGTAGGTGGTACATGTCAAAGTAACATCCGCATAAATGCCAGGACCCAAGGTTTCCCAGCAGAACATTGCCCAGAGCATCACACTGCCTTCGCCGGCTTACCTTCCTCCCATCGTGCATCACGGTGCATCTCTTCCCCAGGTAAACAGACACGCATCTGGCCATCCACATGATGTGTAAGAAAACATGATTCATCAGACCAGGCCACCTTCTTCCATTGCTCCATGGTCCAATTCTGACGCTCATGTGCCCATTGTAGGCTATTACGGCAATGGACAAGGGTCGGCACGGGCACTGATCGGCGGCAATTTGTGCTACAGTGCGGTGGGTCACATTTGTGCTACAGTAGCTCTTCTGTGGGATCGGACCACACGCACTAGCCTTCGCTCACCACGCACATCAATGAGCCTTGGCTGGCCATGACCCTGTCGCCAGTTCACCGGTTGTCCTTCCTTGGACCACTTTTGGTAGGCACTAACCACTGCATACCGGGAACACCCCACAAGACCTGTCGTTTTGGAGATGCTCTGACCCAGTTGTCTAGCCATCACAATTTGGCCCTTGTCAAAGTCACTCAGATCCTTATGCTTGCCCATTTTTCCTGCTTCCGACACATCAACTTCAAGAACTGACTATTCACTTACTGCCTAATATATCCCACCGATCGACAGGTGCCATGGGAACGAGATGAGCAATGTTTTCACTTCACTTGTCAGTGGTTTTACTGTTGTTGCTGATCAGTATATATACAGTATATATATAATTTGACTTGTGAGGTCAGCTTCCAACACCAGTTCCACCAATGATGACTAATTTGGATTCAACCGATTAGGACAGGTTCAGAGCACGTATGTCATGGATATTCATATCTTGCACAGAAAATCAATCCGCTACCTGCTAGTCATTTGGACTGTGGACTTCCTCTTCTCCCTTTGCCGACTGGCTAAATAAATTAAACCGGCTAAAAGATTTATTCTGGAATATGCAAGTCATTTAAACATTAACGTTATTCTCCTTCTCCTGAGAAAAAATGAAATCGGGAAAGGAGTTAGTGTCTTCTTTTTCCCCACGAAAATCACACAGTGGAGCCCGTTGAATATGTCTATTATTTGGGCTCATATTATTCTATTTTTATCCAAAGTTGACAGTTGATGTTCGGATTTTGAAAGAATTTAAATAAAATGCGTCTCTCTGGGGGAAACGGTTCCACCCTCAGCACGTCCCTTGTGACTGTCAGACTAAAACAGGTGTCTGTCGGGGTTGGGGGACCCCTCTTGTAGTCAATATACAGTATAATACAGCTGTTTCCAGTGAAATCTCGATGCCCGTTTCAAAAAAACAAAAAACAGCACCTGATGAAAAGGACACCATGGACATCAAGGGGCAAAGGGGTGTGCATGTGAGTGTATTTATGTGGAGAGAGAAGGTTGCAGCATGTGTTATGCCTGCATTTGTGTTAATACATGAATGTGTGTGCATGTGATAGCCACCTAACTCTCTTTACACGTGGGGATGTGAACATCGCACGTGCACTTGTGATATTTTTACACGCACATTGAAATATCGCCCTCCTCCCACCTCACGACCCATCTCTCAGATTAAAAATGAGCATCAGCAAATTCACTTCAAGACTTAGGACCTTTTCAATCCTGGTTTTAGCGAAATTAACCACGTACGGGTGTCATCTGTCCATTCAGCATGGAAAATATAAGAGCCAAAATATATTTCTTGATTTCTTGATTGTATTTCATTTCGATCAGAGTTCATTAAATTGTAATCAGTGAAGCAAACATTGATACAACTGACTGGTGCCATCGCCAAAGTGGCTTTTGTGAACTCGTACAAGTATCCAAACTTCATTATATCATTAGAATAAAATGATTGAATACACATAAAAACAGAAATTCAGACATTCTATGACGATGAACATCTTTAATTTTCCCCGAATCGATTTAATACCTTTTCAGACTATATCCTGTCTCCTGCTTCGCACCCATGTCTCATCTCAAATCATTTCTCTCGGACTTCTGACATGGAAAGGAAAAGGCTGAATCTCTTTACATTTCCCTCCATTATGTTCTTCCTTTTGTTCATTCCCGCCATGTTGTCATTTTTCCTCTCTATCACTCCAATTCACTCCGATTATTTCCTCCCCTGATCTGCCTGTCCTTTCCTCGACTGGTTTCCCCGTCTCTCTTCGCCATGTTTCCGTTTTTTCTTTTTTACAACCCTGTCGTACACGGCCGAGACATTGGCGCGCTTGGATCTTTCCCCCTCCCTCGCACCCGGCATCGATTAATAGCTCATCATTCCAAAATCAATTTCCCACCAATCAGATCACACTGGACACTGGAGGCTGAGGAAGAGGGGGAACGGAGCAATCAGGCCGGGAAAGAGAGAGAGAGAGAGAGAGAGAGAGAGAGAGTCAAATGCATTCTATTGGCGCAGCTGGGGAGGTGCAAAGAGGGGAGTAGGAAAGATTGACCGGATGCTTCTGTGAAGTGAACGCATCCGAATTGAACGTGTTTTACAAAAAAGGATACATGTTCTTTTTTTTTTTTCATTATTCCTGGTGCAATTAGGTTTTCCCGAACAAAGGGAAAGGGGGTAATTGCCTCGCAAAGGCCGCGCAAACCTCGAACCCAGAACGTCGAAAGAAGAGATGAAAATATGCGTACGATGAGAAACGGGATGAAGGTATGGGGAGGTTAAAGAGAGCGGCGGAGCGGTGACTAAGACGGGATGGAGTGGAAGGGTGGATGAGTAGAAGTGATGGACCCGGTAATTCCCGCCATCCTTCTGGGTTACTTGTCCATACAGGGGCCGGAGCCAAGACACACGGGGCCCCGCGCACTCGGATACACACCGTCTTCCAACAGACAGACAATAGTGTCTGGCATCATTAAACTGGCATATTCCTAACTCAGACAGATTACGTAGTTATTTTATGTGTGCGTGTGTGTGTGTGTGTGTGTGTGTGTGTGTGTGTGTGTGTGTGTGTGTGTGTGTGTGTGTGCGGACTCCAGCTAACTGAATAACCTCCACACTCTGACCAATGGGATTATAGATCGCGAGTGAGATAAATGATCCGCAGACATACTTAGACAATACTTAGCCATACTTAACGACAGGCTTGAATGCACACGTGGGCACACACACACACGCACGTGCACACACACACACACACACACATACGTACACCCAGCTGACACTCGTTTTGGCTATTTGGACTTTGCATGAATTGGGTTGGTTCAAAAAGGCATATTCGATATGAGTCCCGTGGCTGGTGACTCATGGACCTCAAACCAAGTGAGAACACATCAGCGGGCTCAAACGCCTTAACATGCCCTATTTTCCGTGAATGGGTGTTGGATGAAAGGGCGTTTCTCCCAAAGGGGAGGCGACATCGAGGGCCGTTGGTTTTCGACGTGCTCCTTACCTCCAAGGTGGTAGGTTCCTCCGGTGGCGATGGTGAGAGGCGAAGTCGTGCGGACCGCGGAGGACTCGTCGCCGTCGACCGTCAGCATGGCAAAGTTCTCTTTGGCAACCAAGCGCACCGCGTGCCACTGTCCGTCGTTGAGGTTTGAACCTGCGGGAGGGAAGCGAGGGGTACATCTTTCTTCAAAAAGCAAATCAGCGGAAAACAATAATCTTTGACGAATCCTTGAGAGCAAAATCTCCGGTAACAGCCTCTGTCATAGAGGGGGGCCCTTTCAGACGGTATATTTAATGCAAAATCATTTGTCTTTGAGTGCCGAAAATTTTCAACTGAAAAAGTGAAGTGTGCTTCACAGCACATTATTTAGATTTCAGGAACGTAGAAATGGTACTTTTTTTTCCCCTTCTGGTGGCATTTAAATAAATATAAGTACACCACCTAAAACATCCTGTGAGAGCTCCTCTGCTGGGTGGTTGTTTCGGTAATTGCCAGGAAGCGCAGGGCCGCTTCTGTCGCCGGGTAAGTGAACTCTGCCGAGCAGTGAAATTACTTTGGACTGGGAGAAGGAGACTTTTCTATTATAAGATCAGGATGTGAAGCTAATCTTTTGGTCAACCGGTCTTAGTGGTAAGTTGGCTCTGAAATTCCCCACCCAATAATTCACTTGTGGACAATCGTTCTCAGCTTTTAAAATTAAAGAAGCGAGTACTGTAGATGTACATACATAGATATAAAGTATGCCTATGTGCCTGCCTATATATATATATATATATATCTATATAGATATATATATATATAAATCTCCTTCCATGTATTATCTTTTCTCCATCTACCTACGCATGCACATGTTTTATACTGTATTGTATATATCCATACTCACTGTATTCACATGCACTTTACTGCATAAATAGCCTAAATAGCCTATCCAATATACATAACTCTAATACCTTCTATTTTGTACCTCCACTCTGTATTACTTTTTAGAGTCTTATTTTATTTTCATTTTACTTTATTTTTATTTTTTATTCACTAACGGCATTACGTTTTAGGAATCAGTTAGTTTTAGGTAGAAATTAGGTTGGCAATTATGTTTGGTTTAGTAACTATTGTGCATAACCTCCGGGAGCGTTTCAAGGACATTTCACTGCATGTATGTATGAATGTATGTATATGGATGTGACGAATAAACCTCTTGAAATCTTGAATGCAATGACAGCATCTTTGCTTATTTTATCTCTTTTTTCTCTTCCCGATTTCTTAATCTCTGGATTAAGATCTCTTCTTAAACCACCGCCAGGCTACATGGTTCCAACAAAGAGAGTGAACGTGGACCACCCGAGCCACCCGGTACGTTTCACCCTCTCCCCCAAATCACATCTAAATCCTTTTCGTCTCTTTTATTCTGGTGACGAGAGCCCCGGCAGCGGGCTCCACTTTCGAGGCGTCGCCGCCCAACTCCAGTCACTTTGGGGTTGAACCCCGTGTAAGTAGCGCCGGTACTCGCATATCCATTTGGGTTTTTCTTTTTTTTTTTTGAGTGCTAAAAATGTTCATTTAAGGGCTTCAAAGTCTCGGCGTGCGCCCACAGCAGCGTTGCACTTGAGCGCGTCCAGGTACCGTACACTCCTCTCCTCCTCCTCTCCGTCAATCTCAGCTCTTTGTCGCCGTGCTCCATTAGATATGAGTGATGTTTGGGAAGAAGACATTACTGCCGGGGCCTAGAGAGAAGCCGGCTCACTCTCATCAGCCTCTCCTCCATACATCACCTTTAACTGACACCAATCTCTATTCCTCCTCGCCTCCTTACCGCTCCCTCCCTCCCTCCTCTCTGTCTTTCTGTCACCGTCGCTCTGTCTTTGTTTCCTAGTCTCTCCGTCCGTCCTTCTTCCTTTGGGGTTTCTGGTCCCTGGTGCTCCGTCCCTCAACTCATATTTACCCGTATTAATCTTTTTTAAAAACATTTTTTATTTTTATCCATTCTCTCTGTTCTCGCAAGGTTCCCCTTGTTGGGTGTGGGTTGGTCAAGTTCTGACTCGTGAGCCTGGCCGTGACTCCTGAAGTGAGGGCGGTTTAAGGCCGGGGCACGTGAGAATTACTTCTGAATTATTGTCTGACTCCCCGTGTGTATCCCTTCAATACGCACACGCACAAAATACCACTCCTCCAAGAGATTGAATGGCAACATTTAAAATATGTCGAAATTCGAAGTTATCCCCATGTCAGAATAAGAAACACACTGGATTTACCCTGAATCAATCAAGGGAAGTACAAGTGTAAAACAGAATCTTAGATTTTGTCTTAGATTCTGCTTACCGATCACTGGGGTCCAGAGTGAGTGCTCCTCTTAAATCGACCCGGTTTTGAGAGAACAGCTTCGGGCGATGCGCGGCACAACGCGACGGTGGCGGCGATTCTTCTCTTGAAGCCGTTCACTCGACGCTGGATCGATTCAAGAGATTCTGACGCCGATCGCGCCCGGCTAAGATTTGGGTTCAAAAAAATGACGGGGATTTCCCCTTTAAACGTTCAGGTGCACTGACAGCAGCGATGGCTGTCATCGTAAGGGGCTGGTTGGAGAGCATCGCAGGCAGATGCTGCATTTGGGACGGAACGATGCCGATGTCAATCTACAGAAGGGCCAGTTTCTGCTGTGACACACAGAAAATGTTAATAGTCAACGTAAAATAAACAAAAAACGTGTCACACCACGTTTATGTGCGTTTTTTTGGCGCGTTCGGGTTCATCGTCTGGTTCAGCCTTGATCATTTTCGGTCGGTTCTTTCTTACTATTTGCTTTTGTAATGACAAAAAGTCAATTTTGGTGGCAATCTACTGAAATGTGCTCCCTCAATCACACTTTTTGTCTGGTGTTAACTGAACTACCCCTCCCTGTATATGAGGGGTCAAATGCAGAGGACGAATTTCACTCTTAGAAGTACGCTGAGAAATAACGATAAAGAATCGATTCTTATCAAATCGTAATCGAATCGAAATGTGTGTCGCTTTGATGAAATCACAAACGGGCGCGGCATTCAATCCCTTCTCTCCCGATAACCTTCCAGATGTAAAAGAAAATAGACAGTATGGGACCTTGTGTCCTCTCATCTGTTTTACATCACCAGCAATAGCTTTGAATGATGAGTTACCCGGCACAAGCATTCGCATGCTTCGCACACACACACATACATACACACACACACACACACACACACACGTACAAACACAAAATCGCGCGCACACACACACACACACACACACACACAAACACACACACACACAATCTTGAATACTAATTAAAATACTGCGCCAACGCTCGGCCACACGTGCGCAAAAACAGCACACACACACATGCACGCACACACACACACACACACACACACACGCACACGCACACACACACACACACTGCATGGCTGGGCAATGCATGGCTGTCCCTGCACTGTCACAAAAACGACGACATCCCGCCTGTCTTTTATAGATAAACAGGACATGGATAAGAAAAGAACGATAAAGAATATCAATTTAGATGCGGCCAGATTAGACATTCTTTATTTCTTTCTTTCTTAGCCATTAGCAGTCACCATATCTATGCAGGGGCCTGATAACAAGGTGACAGACTGACCAGTCCCTCTTTGCTCTGTTTTTCCTTTGAATGACACATTGAATAAACACAAAGAAATTGCATTTGGGGTCCATATGTGTCAACTCCAGTTTCCATTGTGAATGCTAAGCAGCAGGAAGAGAAAAAAAAATGTAATATCATTTTTGGAGAACCTTGGAGAAGAACGTAGCCCTAACTCAGACAATCTTCCGTGTGTTCTCCAGGAAGCCATGTTTCATTGCATATTATATTCAAGTTAAAATTACCACGTGCGAGGCGGTACTGGAAGCACGGCTGTGCGTGGGCGTTCACATGACGTGCGTGCAGGAAAGGGTAGGCAAACAGCGACGCCAAGGGCAAACAGGGCACCCAGCGAGCGGAAGTGCGGGGAATGTCCGATGACGTCATTCTGCGTAATACTTAGCCACGTGCTTCTGTATGGTGCACAAGTTAACAAATTAGCTTAACTATAATCTAAACCAACATTACAAATAATAATTACAATGAAATTACAATATTGCTTGCCTGAGCAGGGATATTCTACATTTTTCGCAAAAGAATAATATGCTGTTTGAGTTGTGTGCGCGGCTCCTCTACATCCTCGCGTGAGGATCTCATTTGGGATCAAGGATTTTGGAGCTGATGCACTGTCATAAGATCGCTTTCTGAAAAATTCCCATCCTCCTCCTCTCTGCAAAATGCAGTCCGCGGCCTGCTGGTTGGGCCCTCGTGAGTCCCACCCTACCAAAAGTGTCAAATTTATTTTTTCAGAAGCACTCTCCTGTCGTTTCTCAGCCGCCGTCTTTTCCATCCCCGCCTCCAAAGTCGCCTCGACGGGCAAGTGAGTGTGGGGCATTTGCGAGAGCGTAGGGAGGGTCAAGCGCGTCCCCCGTGCCTGCAGGGCCGCAAATTTTGTGCACGGGGAGCAGAAACGCTCAAACAAATAATAACAGTGTGTTTTTATTGTGGATTCACGTATTTTCGTTTCCGAATTGAATGAAACAAAAAAAACGTAACGTGCGGAACGGGGAGTCAAGGTTTTGGTGCCACCCCAAGATTTTCAGTGGCCTCCAGAAGGTGGAGCTGAAGAAAGCCATTACTGAGCTGATCACCCAGAGAAGCAAAATGGCCGATTTGGAGAAAGAACATGGCCAGGGTGGATTGGCCCCACTGTCGGATCACTCACACCCAGTTTTAATTACGTTTCAGCGCTATGTTCTGGACCGGCAGCCGCTGAGAATGAGGCGATGGCCCTGAAGGAGTTGCCGAGTGCTACTAAAATGAAAGGGCAGCTTGAGAAGGCCAAGTTTGAGGAGTTGCAGACGGAGAATGCAGGTAGCGCAGAGTGATTACGGGTGACAAAAGACTGTCCATTTTTTTCTCTTTGTTTTTATTTATTTTTCCTGAGAAGGAGCCACATAAGCTACCGACAAAATTGTTATTATTATTTTGGCTGATGTCCAGCGCAGGCAGCGGGGGCTGTCAGTTCAGCTTTCCAGAGTGACGTCCAGCGAGGAGGAGCTGGAAGCTCAGCAGAAGGAGGTGACAGCTCCGGAAGCGGGGCTGGGATCCACAAAAGACTGAACTGCAGCTTCAGAAGAGCAAGATGGAGGAAATGCAGGAAGAGATTGCTGGTAATGCTGCTATGAGAGGAAAGGATTACAGAGTTCCCCCACGTGTAAATGTGTCAGCGCGCGCTGTTTCAAGTGTAGACCGTCTCCTGCAAGGAAATAAAACTGTTAAAAAACATACACGGCTGCGACTGCCATGTTAAATTTACTGTAGCTCTCACAGTACTCTCTCGTCGCTGTGCCCATTAAATAGGGAAACTCTGTTGATCTAATGCAGTGTTTCTCGAATTTGGGGTAATTTGGGATACTGCAGGGGTTACTTGAAGATGTAATGAAAAGTGATTAAAAAATATATTGTTTATATCTTCTAGATCCAGACCTTCGAGATATATTGTTTATATCTTCTAGATCTTAGAGGGGGCTGCACTACTAAAAAAAAGTTTGAGAACCATTGATGTAATGCAATGTTTTCACTAATTGTTTTTTTTTTACAGGTGCTTCCAAAAACTAGACAGAGGTGACCTCTGGTTGTTTTTTTGACAAAGGTATCTTCGCAGCACCTCTCACGGGACTCTACTAGTTCAGATTCACTGCCTTTCACAATGGCCAAGGAGAATGGATAGGGGGTGAATTCATATCATAATGGCGATATAGTTTTGTACAATTCAGAGCTGGCAGGGGGCAAAGCATTAATTTCTCATGGATTGCTACTAAAACTGGACCGGGGTCATGTGTTATCCATGCACCTTCCTAAGGGCTTTGCTTTTTACGACGATGCTAGAGCATTTAACACATTTATCGACTTCCTGCCCTTCCCTGTGTGAGTAGAAAGACTTTTAACTTTTTAAATATTTTTGAAGAATTCATCAAAAGCCAGTGGGGTCTTTTTTACATTGATTTCCTCATGGATCTGATTAAGTAGATAAAAAAAAAGATCTATAAAATGTACTATTTCACACTACCAGTACATTGCATTAACAGTGCATAATTAAGAGCTTATTCAGTGAAATATATTATATCTACATACTTCATTGTTCTAGATTGCACACAGTGCTGTCAAACAAATGCAAATTGTTCAGACTGATAGTTCTCGCAGTTCAAACAACAACATAACAGGAAAAAAACCCATAGAACAAAATGTGGAGCCAGTGCCCTTTGCTATTTAAATGTGAAATAAAATATTTGAATGTAAAAAGACTAAAACCTCAAAGGACAAAACAATGATCAAGTGAACATATCCTCAAGGCCAGAGGGGCAAGTAATGGCCTCTAATTTATGTTCTGTGAATCATTAATCCGGTTGGGGGAGTAAAGCAGGAACATTTAATTCGCACCGCTCTGTCCTCTGTAAACAAATGCCTAGATGTGCACTACAGTACATGGCCAAAAGTAGCTGGACACCAGCTCATTTAACATTTAACATTCCGTTCCATAGTTATGGACTAATATGAAGTTTACGCCCTTCTTGTTGGTGGCCCCACATCTTCTGAGATGCTGTTCCGCTAGATTTTGGAACCTCTCAGTGACTATTATATATTATATTGATTATATTATTATATAATCAATAGCTAAAAAAATCACTGGAAGTAGGGGATCGAATTTGGCCCACGGAAAGCCCTGGACAAAAATGCCTCCCGCAGCTCTCTCTTGACATTGGCACAACGTAGATTCTACCTTTGGACGGCAAGATGAAGCATGATTAATGTCTCCGGAGAACGTGTTCCCACCTCTTCAGTGTCCGATAGTGAGGTTTTGCTCCACTCCAGCTGACGCTGGACATTGCGCTTGGTGATCTTGGGCTCGTGTGTGTGTGTGCCTGCTCAGCCATGGAAACCCATTTCGAGAGGCTCCTGACAAATAGTTCTTCTGCTGATGTTGCTTCCAGAAGCAGTTTGGAATGTGTTTTGTGCTCCAGAACTTGGCGGTCCCGATCCGTCAGGTCGCGAGGCCATCAATGTCAATGTGCAGTAGAACGTCTAACTAACTGTACAGTCGACCGGAGCAGCTATGGCAGGGTAAAAAATTAATAAATTGACTTGTTATGTCAATGTGCAGTCAGAATCAGAATCAGAATGCAATGTGATAGGGTGAAAGTCACCGGGCTTTTCAGTACAGTTTATGTCTATAGGCGATGCTGGCCTGTAGAGATTGCATGGACGTCTGCTTCGTTTTTATACCTGTGAACAACTGGTGTCGGTGATGAAGCCAAACCCACTTATTCAAAAGGAGGTCAACATACAGCACTTATAGCTCTGTGATGTATGTATTTTGGAACCCACTGCAAATTACAGTATACCTAATTTAATCAGCGGAGAAAATTTGAATGATGGCTCTTGAATAAAAGCTAAACACGATTGTATCATTTTAATGTCTCGTTGCACACATTTACCCTTACAGTAGTCCTATCACGCAAAGCCGAGGAGGATCTATTAATAATCTAATTTCCAAGCAATTTTCTTAAGTGGTCATGACTGATGATGAAGTGCATTATTGTGTGCATGCTCCTCTGTGCGCTACAGTAATTGTCTATAATTCCCCCTCTTCTGATAAACAAGTGATATTTCTTCGATGGCTTTATAGTCTGGCACCACAAAAGGTTTCCTGAAAAAAAAACCCAATCCGGCGCTATCATCTAAGGTTTTGAAGGCTGGACGTAGACTGGAGATATTCCATTCTATTTTCTATATTTGTAATATATTTGGCAAGACTTGGAATTCAGAGAGGTCAATCAAATATTGTGCTTCTCATGGCCGAACAGCCATCCTATAATAGAGTCACTGTTCCACTATTTACAGTATCCTAGGATTCAAATATGGCTGGAAAATATCATATGAATCAAAATCATATGCGTTTATTATTGTTATTATGCTGTTAATGCGAGTGGACATTCAAATGAAAAGTAGTTCAGCATCAATATAGGTGAAACAAGTATAAATGTAAAGGGATTCAAATCTATGAAATTAGGAGCTGAGGGGGCATTTAACGATCAATCGCTGTGTTTCGTGCAGGCAGCAGTGCATTTCTTCACGTGCATTTGTGAATGAGGGCGAAAATAAATCAATTAATGAATCACGATGAATAAGATATTCAGCTCCTAAAACACTGGAGAACTGCGTGGTTCTACCCACACACGTGATGGCAGCCTGGCATAGCGAGATGCAGCGTCTGAACGGAGGTTGTGTCTCTGGACGCAATTGGATAGAAATACAACCAATCAGAGCATTGGATAAATCTACAGCCAATCAGAGCATTGGATAGACCTACAACCAATCAGAGCATTGAATAGACCAACAGCCAATCAGAGCATTGGATGGACCAATAACCAATCAGAGCATTTGCTAGACCTTCAAACAATCAGAGCATTGGATAAACCTACAGCCAATCAGAGCATTGGATAGACCTACAGCCATTCAGAGCATTGGATAGACCTACTACCTATCAGAGCATTGGATAGAACTACAGCCAATCAGACCATTGAATAGACCTACAGCCAATCAGAGCATTGAATAGACTGATAACCCATCAGAGCATTGAATAGACCTACAACCAATCAGAGTAACAAAACGTGTGATGTAGCGCTGAGCGAGTGAGTTGGTAAATTAATCTTTTACCAAATCCTGTCAGAAATACGTGAACAAATCTTTCTTGTCAACAAAAGCGTTTTAGAGAAATGATACCATCCAGTTCCCTCAGTACTGTCGCTATAGCGCATTCAACAGACCGTTCCAGCCATCTTGGTTGTGTACAAAAATGCCTCAGCGCTCTCCTCTGCCTCGTCGTCGTATCCAACCCGCCCCCTGTTAGATAAACGGTTGTGATTGGCCCGACCATGGCAAGGTCGAGTGCAAATCTGTTTGGATGGGAGGGTGGCCAGACGTACGCAGTTGACATCGCGGGCACAAAAAAAATCTCTGTGATCGGCCCCGCCTCTGAATTCTTCGAAAGAATTCTGAGAAATCGAAACTCCCGCAGCGCACGCTGCCACGTGCACACGCGCACTCTGCTCCCTCTCCCATTTGTAAAAGAGCACCGTTCGTTTTTTTGAATAGTCAATATCGTCTTGAATGGGCTATAAACCTTATAAAAACATTTGTTTTTAGAAGGTAAAATAGAAAATAAAAAACAAATTCAATTTGACTTTTTACTGTCGACGCAGATAACCCGTTGACAGTCAATCGATTATTCGGCACATTTTAACATCCCAAGTTTGGATTGTGCAAATGGATCAGACAGAACGCAGTCAGGACACACACACACACACACACACACACACACACACACACACACACACACACACACACACACACACACACACACACACACACACACACACACACACACACACACAGATGGTTACATGAAATATTCCTGTATCAGTGTCACCCTAATCTTTTTCCTTCAGAGGGCAAGGCATTGAATAACAAATCCTTACAAGGCACACTCACAAGAATTGAGTTATAGGATGTCTGGCTGGCGATCATCGATAAATCCCGTCTACTTTGTGTGACATGAATGAAAGACACGACCGTGGGTGAAACATTTTTACCAAGCCCATCCCCTACTGCTCCCCCACAAGATATATTAAAAACAAAAACAACAAAGCTTCAAAGATTGCGATCCTCTTGCAAGGTAGATTTGGCATTATTAGACATTTCTAGCTGCTGTGAGGCTGGCTCGTAACTGTATTCTGTCACAATTGTATTTTCTTTTTATTTGTGTATGTTGATTTTGTTGAGGGTGCCTGGTTTCCTCCTGTAAAGCAATGAGCGCCTTAGTGCAAGTGTCTCCGGAAACAAAGCGGTGGTCTCTTGAACTTTGGATGAGAAGCCTGATTTCTTTTTTTCACTGACACCGTCATGTTGAGAAAGCAATTGACCTTGAGTTAACCTTGACCTGGAACTGTGCTATCACTCGTGAGCCAAGGCCGGTGTCCAATTCCTGTGACCAATCGTTGTCTAAGAAATGTCTATCATGGGTTAAGTTGCAGATGGATTTTACCAAGCATTTAGACAGGTGCAACGACGCCGTCTTTACAATGAGATTTAAAAAGTTGAAATTTCAATGCTTCAGGATTTGATACATTTATTTTTAGCACGGGTTAAAATATTGTTGTTGTGGGAAGGCCCTTGACAGAATGACCAAAAAGGCTTTAATTCCAGGGTGGCATTCATTTTTCAAATATGCACTGACTTCCTAATACTATACTCTTCCCATTCAACACTAGAATCTGAAGTAATTGTATTATTAGACACGGGGAAAGCATTTGATGGGGTTGAATGGGATTATTTGTTTGCTGTCTTGGAAAGATTTGGGTTTGAGCTGAATTGTGGTAAATGGGTTAAAATGCTATATTCTTCACTGCAGTAAGAACTAATGGCATCATTTGTAATTATTTCGCTCTACACAGAGGCACTCTGCAGAGTTGCACTCTTAGCCCATTTTTGTCGCCATCAAACCCCTGGCAATTTCTTTGAGAGCAGATAAAAGAATCGGAGGTATTACCGGCGGGGGAGATGTCACATAAGGTGTCCTTATACACAGATGATTTGCTTCTTTACATCACAGACCCATTTATCATCCTCCGTCCCATTTCTTGGGTCTTTTAAAATGATTTTGTGAAATATGCGGCTAAGTTAAATTTCCCCAAGAGCTCATTCTTTCTCATTGACATGATAGCTAAGGATGCCTCATACTGTAGCACCAATTCCAATTTAGAGTTGAATCTGATAGATTCGCCTACCTGGAAATGAAAGTAACAGGCACATCTAAGGCACTATTTGCCAGTTATTTTAAACCTATTCTATAACGTATTAAAGCCAATCTCAGCCGCCACTCAAGTCTGCCCATATTTCTTGCGGGCTCCATCACTTCAGTTAAAATGACAATACTTCCTAAATTTCTCCATCCATTTCAGATGATCCAAATTTTTCAGTCCCAAGTCATTTTTCACAGGTTTACACATTCAAATATCATCATTCAAATGGAATGGCCAATCCCTGGTTGAGGAAATAATTCCTTGAGAGGACAAAACAGAAGTGGGTTAGGTCTACCTCACCCCCTCGACTCTTATTGGCCGCGAACATGATGAAACTTGCATATTGGATCACCACTTTCTCAGATGGCGAGGGCCCATTATGGGGCAATGGGGAACTTCAGGTTAATGCTTCCACCTCACCTTTATCTCCGGTAATAGCTCCTCTCCCATTGGGTTTTAACATACAGCCATCCGATGTTGTAGTTCAAAATTCTCTTTAAATTAGTTCTCAGTTCATAAAACATTTAGGTCACTCGAACAAGTAGCTTCTCTCATCTTGCATCTGATCATCTTTTTCCACCATCACAACTATACCGTGCATTGAAATGATTTGACCTATGATATGTTAAGGCTGCTGCTCTGTGCTCTGCCAGAGTGGACGTGTCAGAAAGAGATGGTTGTGGTAAGATGATTCAGGTAGAGTAGAGGTAGGGTATGTGAAAATGCACTATATACACAGATATGTACACTAAACCAGTGTTTCTCAAATCGGGGTACTTGTATATAAAATGTATATAAAATGTTTATAAATAATTGTGTAAATGTTACGCAATGTATATAATAATTCGTTTTTGCTCCTGTAGAAGCCACAACTCCGCATGATATCCACCTTGTTTTGAGGAAACATGTTTTATTCGCAACGTCATGACAAAGTACAACGCTACCTATAATCCTAAGTGTAACAGCGACGTCTCTGATTGGTGGAGCTCGCTGTTACCATGGAAATGTTTACCGCACTGGCTGATGGGTACATTCAAAATTTCAGTCAGGCGGACCAACACTGACATTTATAGCCAGTTTAATTGTATCTCTGAATGAAATTCACACTGAGGGTATGACCCTATATCCCTTTTATTGCCAAACCTAAAATGTAATAGACCATTCAATAAAGAATAAGGGAAACCAGTATCCTGCAATTATTTCATGCTAGTTAGTCCGCTGTGACATACTTTCATTAGGTTAGTTTGGTGAATGTATCTGCGCTCCTCCTCCTTCCCCGTGCCACCCCCCACCTTTCTAAAGTCGAAGATAATTGGCCCATTCACATTAATTGGTTTAAATTTCATTTTATGGAGCACGGAAAAGGTCAGACCATCGTGCCCCGGGACATGGGTCAATATATTCATTTTTGTCACAATGGGCAGAAAAAAGCGTGATACCGGGTTGCCTGAGCGGCTGTGTCTGTCTAGACTATGCATAGAGGCCAGATCAGCGGTATCACAGCATGGAAAGCCAATGCCTCAGCTTGAAATCTGTCTGGCACCCAACCCAGCTAGACCGAGAGATATCCCGCCCGGTTTCAAAAGGTGTGTGTGTGTGCGTGTTCGTGGGAGAGGGGGAGTGCCAGCATTGTATTTCCATTGATTCCAGCCATATTTGCCTCAGGGATCAATGGTAGATAAAAGACAGTCAGCGTCTGACTGATCCCATTTTGAAAGACAGAGAGAGGGATGGAGAGAGAGGGAAACAGAGAGAGAGAGAGAGAGAGAGAGAGAGAGAGAGAGAGAGGTGATGGAGAGGAAGGTGAAGTGGGGAGCTACATACAACTCTAATTAAATTGTGGGTTTCAATGAGCGACTCAAAGGACGAATCAAAAAAGAATTGATGCTTCATCAAAACAGGACATTCACAAAATTTTAGGGAAAGTAGGAACACGAGAGTGTATTCTAATACAATCTTGAAGTGATTGCATTTTGGTGATAAATATTCCTTCTTGAACTTTAGTTAGCTTAAGAGAATCGCTACTTCAAGGAGAAGCTTTGTATACACACAAATTATGGCATCAATCCATTGAACAAATATTTAAAATAGAGCTGTCCACATGTCCACATGTACAGGGGGTACAAACAGCCCAATTCGATTCATATTATTGAAGGACTGAAGGATGGTCTTCGGTAGGTGCAAATTGTGCGCCCAAAGAAACAGAGGTACTTTGGGATGTTCCTTTTGGCACACAGCGGGCAGTGGCGGCCTCCCTACGCGCACCCATCCTCGGCTCTCTGCACCATCCTTCTTCCCTCATCACCTTTCCTCTGGGATGAGTGGGTGAGCCTGTGGATTCATCACATCTGATCTCCGCTCATGTCCACTCCTTTCTTCTCATTAGTATCCGCTCCAAACCCATTCCCCGTAGACCCCCTTGTCTCCTCTTTCCTTGTGACTGCTTCTTTGCTGTCACTTTACTTTCCTCTGTCTTGAGGAAAGTAAATCTCCGCCCCATTGCATATTGATCCCATTGTACGGATATGTCCTCTGGCCGATAAATGTATCGAGCTCCATGGCTCTCAACCTATCAGACGTTACAAAGTGCACAAAGCTTTGCAGTTGTCCACATACACATGTACGTGCGTACACAAATACCCACACAAGTGTAGCAAAGTACCCATGGACACATTCAGGAGGGTTCAGGGATAATCAGCTGTAGCTGCAGTGTGTTTTCCGTTCTGAAATCTGTGCCTCAGGCCTCTCCATTTCCATTACTATTGGGCAAATACTATGGTGTTTTAAGAGTGTGTGGAAATCTGTATCCGAGAGGAAGCGATATTATTACTTCTCGCCGGTAGACACACCCTCTCACACACACCCACACACGCACGCACGCACGCACGCACGCACGCGCGCACGCACGCACACACAATGCCTCCGAAATATGTATACATGTAATACAAAGAAATATTGGTAGTTTCACATGTTATTGTTTCCATGAAAACAATTGTGAGGTTGATGGTTTAAAAATTAATAGAGAAGTCCACTCTCTCTCTCTCTCTCTCTCTCTCACACACACTCACACACACACACACACACACACACACACACACACACACACCGAACAGACACAATCATAAAACACCTTTACCCGACACAAACTCTTACACACCAATCTGGCAGACCACCTAAATCATTTGTCGAAGAAAAAAAAAAAGACCCAGACCCAATACCATTTGTAAGGATTTCATGGGCTTTGGTCTACTTCAGCCAGCTCTCATTTCATGGCAGTTTATGTCGGACAAAAAAAATTTTTTGGATTGATGTGTGGGTGAAAAACATGGTTTTGTGCAGTTGTAAAGACATCAAGACAGCACTTGCAGCTAGTGGATGAACAAGAGAAAGAAAGAGAGAGACAGAGAGAAAGAGAGAGAGAGAGAGAGAGAGAGAGAGAGAGAGAAAGAGATAGAGAGAGAGAGAGAACGAGAGGAAGGGGGCAGTGGTTAATGAATAACTAAGAGAAAAGTGGCAGGGAAATTATGTCCTCTTAGGAATCCAAAATAAGTAGACACACACACACACACAAAATCATTCACACACACAAGCACACACACACACACACACACACACACACACACACACACACACACACACAGACACACAGACACACAGACACACACACACACACACACCACACAATCAGACGCATACAAGCATGAACAAAACATTCATAGATGGGCACATAACAATTTAGCGTATAGGTTTGTTTGTGCTTGTGTGCATGACTGGCTTTCTGTGTGTGTGTGTATGTGTGTGTGTGTGTGTGTGTGTGTGTGTGTGTGTGTGTGTGTGTGTGTGTGTGTGTGTGTGTGTGTGTGTGTGTGTGTGTGTGTGTGTGCGCGCGTGTGTGTGCGTGCGTGTGTGTGTGTGTGTATGCCTCTGCCTCTAATCGCAGAGCACCATTGAATTTTCCAACCCCAAGACCCGAAATCCAGGCAATAACAATTCCAGGTCATTGGCACCTTTCATTTACATGATGGAATTTGCTGAGCGGAGCTCATAGGTCTCTAGTTTAAGTGGTCTCCTAAATTGCAAATTACTGTATCCCTGCTGTGCCCGATCTCTGCATTTGCACACACATCACTCACCCATCCACATTTATTTATTTATGCCACATTTTACCTCTCAACATATACACTGAAAAGAACAGAGACAGAGCCATCCCCCCACCCCCTCTGCCTGTGTCCTGTCAACATTTATTTGCCATTTTTGGGGAGCTGAGCCTCTCATTACAAGTCCAGGGAGCTCCAACTGTGTCATCGGCTGAACCCTGTGTTTCTTTTTTTTCCCGTGGAAGGTAGTAATGTGTTCAAAGCCAACAGGAGTGTGTGTGTGTGTATGTGTGTGTGTATGTGTGTGTGTGTGTGTCTGTGTGTGTGCGTGCATTATTGAGTGTGTTTGCAGGTGTGTCACAGATATATCGATGTAATCGCAGGCTCGAGCCCAATTAGCCTAGAGGGTAACTCCATAATAATCCCTACCCTTGGGTATAATGGCCTATTAAAGTAGCAGTGGCCAGAATAAATTAGTGTGTCTCAGCAAGGGGTAGAGGCAGAGACAACCAGAGGGAGAGAGGGGAGAGAAAGGGAGAAAGCGTGGGGCTGCAAACTAAAGGTGAGGCAGAGAGATAGCACAGGAGGGTAGAGGGAAGGAGAAAAGACGGATGGGGGCGAAGAGGGAAGGAGAGAACGGAGGAAACGATGGAAGGAAGGAAAAAGATCGAGCCCTAGACGTTGTCACCGGGGAGCCCCGGCCGCGTGGAAGGATGTCATGTGACCTCATCCCTGGAACATTTCATTAGGTTCTCACGCTGTGTAAATACAGAGGTATTAATTGGGCATTGTGCAATAAATACTGTTTCTAAATGAATAATAAACTAAATCGCACAATGCAATTTAGTAACTGATATGTGTATATCAAGTTAATGATATTCTGGAATTATAGAATAAATAAATAGATGTAACATTAAATGAATAATTCCTTCCCCAAATAGTCAATTAATTTAATAAGCTAATTTGTGTCAATATCATTCACTTGACAACCTGGAGGCAGCTTGTGTGGGTGTGGGACGAATTGCGGACGGCACGGATTTTGACGAGTGCTTGGGCTGGGATTGAACTAAATTAGCTTTGTGAATCAAGCATTAATTGAATGATTGTGTCGGTAATTTAGGAGAACAAAAAAAAAACTGCTGTGAAAGGAAAGAGAGCGCTTTCGGAAAAAATAAACATTTTCCAAGCAGCATCCTCCGAATGCGTATAGGGGCGACGCCCTGTCTGGAGGTGGAGGTCCGCAGCCCAAGCCCCGCCCCCGCTTTCGAACCGAAGTAGAAAAGCGGGACAGGTTTATCCAAAACCATCGACGTCGAGACGCCCGCGCGGCTTTGCTTCGGCACGTCGCCCCCGGGTGGCCTACCTGACGATACGTCGAGCAGGTTGTTTTTGGCCATGCGCGTGGCGTTGACGTGCACCGCCACCTTGCCGCCCTCCAGCACAATCTCCAGGGTGCCCTCGTCCAGGTTGCTGAAGAGGAGCAGCCCGTCGGGGTTCCACGTGCGGAACTGGAAGCCCACGGACACGGTGTTGTGGTTGGCTCGTCCAGGGAGCTGCAGGAAGCTGGTGGCGTTGAAGAACACCGGGAAGGAGTGAGTCTCCATGCAGGAGAAGGACAGGTTCCGCTGAGGGACGAGAGAAGAGAGAGAGAGAGAGAGAGAGAGAGAGAGTGTATAGAGATCAAGGACATCATCTAATTTGGTACCATGGCAAAATGGATGTTTGAATGTAATGACACTCTTCTGCTGTGTGAAAGTTGACATTTTTTGAATTGCAATCAGTTCGATTTCTCTTCCTGTCAACATCTGGGGGGCCCCATGGACGAATTGCGGAAAATTAATTCCAATCATAACTCATGGATTGAACAGGGCGACGATGGACGATTCTTTCATTCTGAAAATTAAATGACCCCGATGTAAGTGTGTCGTACATATGCATGAATGGAAATGTCTGCGTGCGTCTGTTTACACGGCCGAGTACATTTTCAAATACAGTGAATTTGTCTCGCTAAGGGGTTGGTGCATTGTAAAGCAAGACAGTTGAAAAACAAAAAAATATATACAAAACATACAGAATGTGCAAAATGGCCACATGGCAGAACGGTTGCTAGGATGGGCCGTGGGGAAAAATATAAATCGTAATTTATATTTCTGTACGGGATTAATAAATATATAAACAATAATATGAACATGGATGAGTTGGTCTAAATGATTACAGTGTTGTCACAAAAATGCGACAATGTCTAAAGAAATGATTACAACATGCTAATAAGTGTATTAGTCATATCATAGCATATATTGAGTGTGTCCAGTGGGTTAGTGTTGGTATCCTCGCTTGCCCTACCCCGCCCTCCATGTATTTGTGAGCCTGTGCGCCTCCGTGCGCGGAATCCCAATATATTTTTTGCGTACATTCCCAGAGTCCACGTGTGTGTGTGTCTGCGAGAGACTCGGTCTGCGTCGAGTCGGAATTAATGTGAAAAATCAAAGAGAATTAGAGGCGCTCCTCTAATGAACCTGATTGCCTGTGCCGTTTATTTCGTCGCCATCCCAACCCAGGCCTTTGAAAATATTCTGTTCACTGCCGAGGAGCTGAAGGGAGTCGGAGAGAAGAGAGAGAGAGAGAGAGAGAGAGTGACAGAGGAAGGTGAGAGAGAGCTGCAGGTGTCGAGAGTCTCTCAAAAAATGGCTGAGCCGTGAATGATTTTTCGGGCCGGCAAAATACATAATGCGGCGGACTCATTCCGTCCATTTCAGACCGCCGCGCGTACGAGGAGCCGTTTGAAGATGCTGCCTCTGATGTGGGGGCGGGGCGGGGCGACGAAAAAAATGATCAGGAAACTTTCCATCGAGATCTTTTCCCCCCCTTTATTAGTCCGCGGCAAATTTTTGCAAGTGGCGGAAGAAAATAAAACGTGGGGAAAAAACAGCCCGGGCAAAAGCGCAGAGAAGCCGGCGAGAGGTCAGACATAACGGACGAATGAATTATGCATCACTCGGGCACTTTTTGGGGCACAATTTGTCCCCATTTCGATATTTCGATCGGCCATAAAATATTGACGCAAACGCACGTGTTAAGTGTTTGGCTGCCCTGCGAGTGTTTGTGTCGGCACTTGAGTGTTTTTAAATGCTTAACTTTTTTGCGTTTGCATGTGAGCTGTGTATGTGTGTGTGTGTGTGTGTATCTCCCTACAAAGCTGGAGGTGTCCAGCTTCTTGCGACGGGCCAGGTCAGTGATGTTGTCTCCGTTGTAGTTGATACTCTCCATGCAGCCTTTGAAATTTTTTCTTCCTCCTCCCAACGGCTTCCCGCTGTACGGCATCCCACCGAAACTCAGCTGGAGAGAGAGAGAGAGAGAGAAAGAGATGGAGAGAGGGAGAGAGAGAGACAGAGAGAGAGAGAGAGATTGGATTAATATTCTTGATATGAGCCTTGTCCTGATTGAGACGCCGGTGTGCACTGCTTAGATGGAAGTTTCAACACCTTTATGCATAACACCGTGTACATAACCACGTTGTGCTTACACTGTCCCAGATTTTACAGTTTTAGTTAGCTCGAAAGGAGCGTTGAAAATGACATTTGAAGTTCCATTTTTGCCAAATGAATTGTTTGTGCTCCACGCAGGAATAACAAAGTCTCACTGTGGCGTGGGGGTGGTGTGATGTAAGCAGCCACACCTGGCTGAGTGGCACGGTGGCGCATTGCACTGCTGCCTCACAGCAAGAAGGTCCGGGGTTCGATTCCCGCCTGGGGCGCTGTTGGCACCGTGCTCCAGGCGGGTTATCTCCCAAATAGGAGCCTTTCTGTGTGGAGTTTGCATGTTCTCCCCGTGCTCACATGGGGTTTCCTTCACATGAGGTTTTCCTCCACCTAACGTCAGTAAGGACCCCCACCAAAAACGTGCACACATCATTGTCTGACCAGCGATGGACACTCGTCACCAGGTCCCCGGGCGCGTCGACGAATGCTGCCCACTGCTCCTGGCTGCCCCCCCGGAAGAAGGACAAGCCAGGATGGGTTAAATGCAGAGGCCCCATTTCACCGGCCACCATCCAAAGCCTGTGTGTGCATGTGTTGTAGTGTGGTGTGTTGTGTGATAATTAAAGATTCTTCTTCTCTTCTTGCGTCTTGTTAATTGGGCCCAGGATGAGGGGTGGCTGTGCACCTGTTGCACATCAGAGCAACCAATGCGCACAGGTTAAATCAACCATCCGCACACTGAGGGGGGGAGCGCTTGGCGTGTTACTCCTTGCCAATCAACCGGTTTGTCCTTGACCATCATTGCCTGTGTCTCTGTGTCACTGAGCCCAGAGAAAGGCCGCTCAGTTGGAATGTGGCAGGAGAAGTGCTACGCTAACATTTCCGCTAACCTTAAGTTACATTTTAATCATCCTTTTCGTAATGAATATAGTAATAGTTATTTTGATGGGTGTGACATCATGGAAACACGTGCTCTCGTTTCAGACATTAACAGGCATAAGGTGTTTACATGCCTCTGTGTGCCAGCCATTTTACGCAACCAGCAGTGTCTTTATAGCTCGAAATTGGGGGCTAAAGCTGGGCTGGCTTAAGCCCCCAATGTTTTATGAATAGCCCCCAATCTAAACTAGCCCCGCAGGGCGGGCTCTGCGCCCTGATCGCTTACTCTCTGACGATACCGACTTTGCCCACCGCCTGCCAGCGATGGGGCGCCCCTGATCGGCGCACAAAACAATGTGTTCAATTTAGGTGTAGGTTATTTTATTTTACTCCCTTTCCTTATTGGAGGAAACAAGCACAGTGCGTAATGGGGACACTTTCTCTGTCAGTTTGCCCAGAGCAGCAAAATGGATAGAGCCTGGTTGGGCCAAGCCCCTGATGTCTTTGCATCCCAGCAACGCCCCTATACGCAGTAGTAATAACTACTGCAGCAGTAATAACTACTGCAGCAGTAATAACATTCAGGTTTCTCCTTACCCGGACACAGGCTTATCCCCGTTTTTCCCAATCAGGATATGCTCTTAACATGCACACATTCATATCCGCATGAACATATAAATTCTCAGCAAAAAAAAAAAAAAAAAAAGGAAAGGTGCATCGAAGCAGATGATAAAAGGGTACATAATAATGAGTAACACATAAATCTGTACACAGCAAACCACCCAGGGACAAAGAGCGGTTTGATGGGTTTGCTTTACAATAGAACATGTGTTTGGTTTCCTGTTTCAAATATATCTCAAGGGGATTTCAGGGAAGAGTGACTGGTAATGGAAGATAATGTGTGTGTGGGTGTGTGTGTGTGTGTGTATGAGAGAGAGGGAGAGAGAGAGAGAGAGAGAGCATGAGAGAGAGAGTGAGAGAGAGTGAGGGGAGAGAGAGAGAGAGAGAGAGAGAGAGAGAGAGAGAGAGAGAGAGAGAGAGGGAGAGAGAGAGAGAGAGGGAGAGAGAGAGAGAGGGAGAGAGAGAGAGAGAGAGACCCACACACACACACCCACACACACACACAAACACGTACACACAAACACACACACAGTCGAGATGAAACTGGATTTTGTATATAAAACATTGTGGGTAACGTTGAGTCTCTCTCCAGAGACTAGGGAATAACGTCACGATATCCTGGCAGGGTTCAGCACACACACACACACACACACACACACACACACACACACACACACACACACACACACACACACACACACACACACACACACACACACACACACACACACACACACACACACACACACACACACACACAAAATCAATTGAATCAACCTATAGGCTTCCTGCAAGACCCTTTAATTTGACAGCTTTACTTTAATTGCAGTTGTGCAGATTCCTGTTCTGTGACCTCCTTCACTTTGGAAAAGATAGAATACGCAGATCAGCAATACCTGCCATTGAACTACAATGTTTATAATAATGAACAACCTTCCTATAAAATGCGACAAAATACAGTAATTTTGTGTGGTATGGATATTGTATGGAATGGATGTATGGAATAGGCAAATTTACACAGACACACACACACACACACCCACACAGACACAGACACACACCCACACAGACACACACACACCCACACAGACACAGACACACACACACACACACACACACACACACACACACACACACACACACACACACACACACACACACACCCACACACACACACACACACACACACACCAGCTATATACAGTATTTCAGAATCAATTTCCTGCTTTGGGGATAATTACCTGCTCTCATTTCATTCCATTACCAGGCCGCATTAATTATGTGTGTGTGCATATATGGATTAATCTTATTGCACTGGTTTAGAAGAATATCAAATTTCCTGCAATGTAATAGCTAAGCAATGAGAAGAAATAAGATAAATGGTGGGAGAAAAAATAACAAGAGCAAAAGAGGAAATAAAAAAAAAAGAAATAAAAAAAAACAAGCGCTATGTCACTGATCAGCCACAACATTAAATCCACCACTTATAATCACTAATATGGCATAGCTCCCCCTCGTCCCGCCAAAACAGCTCCGACCTGTCAATGCATGGATTCCACAAGACCTCTGAAGGTGTCCTGTGGTATTTGGCACCAAGACGTTAGCAGCAGAACCTTTATGGCCTGGAAGTTGTGAGGTGGGATCGGACTTGCTGTTCCAGCACATCCCACAGATGCTCCATCGGATTGAGATCTGGTGAATTTGGAGGCCGAGTCAACACCTTGAACTCTTCATGTCATGAAGACGTCATGTCTCTTCACGTCCTGTCCCTCAAACCATTCCTGAACAATTTTTGCAATGTGGCAGGACGCATAATCCTGCAAATAGGGCACTGCCATCAGGGAATACCGTTGCCATAAAGGAGTCTACTTGGTCTACGACAATGTTTAGGTACGTAGGTGGTACGTGTCAAAGTAACATCAACATAAAAGCCAGGACTCAAGGTTTCCCAACAGAACATTGCCGAGAGCATCACACTGCCTCTACCTGCTTGCCTTCTTTACATAGTGCATCCTGGTGCCATCTCTTCCCCAGCTAAAGATGCACATGCACTCGGCCATCCACATGAAAACAATGTGATTCATCAGAGCAGGCCACCTTCTTCTCGTGCTCCATGGTCCAGTTTTGACACTCACATGCCCACTGTAGGTGCTTTGGGCGGTGGAGGTCAACATGGGCAATCTGACCGGTCTGTGGCTACGCAGTCCCATACATATTAAGCTGTGATGCACTGTGTGTTCTGACACCTTTCTATCATAGCCAGTGTGGTGTGGGGAGGGTGTGGTTTGGGCAGCCACTCCTGACCGGGATCTAGGTGACTGGGATCAGAGTGGCTGCATACCTGTTGCTCGTTGGTTGGTCTAACAAGCAGCAGGATAAAACCTCCATCCCCCCCACACACTCGGGATAGGAGCCTGTGTCATGACACATGCTATCTACTCCTGGGGTACTTCCAGCTGACCCACTCTCTACAATAAACTGGTGTTTACAACCCCCTCTTCTGTGTCTCTTGTGCCGGAGAACCCTGAAAACGCGTGTGGCAGGCGAAACTGCCACAGCCAGCGTGAACTTTTTCAGCAATTTGAGCTACAGTAGCTCTTCTGTGGGATCGTATCAGACGGGCTAGACTTCGCCCGTGTCCCTGTCGCCGGGTTCACTGGTTGTCCTTCCTTGGACCACTTTTGGAAGGTACTGTACCATCCACTGCATACCGGGAACAACCCAGGGACCTTTTGGAGATGCTCTGACACAGTTGTTCAGCCATCACAATTTAGCCCTTGTCAAAGTCGCTCAGATCCTAATTTATGCCGCCTAATAAATCAAACCCCTTGACTGATGCCACTGGAACGAAATGAGACATGATATTCACTTCACTTGTCAGTGGTTAAAATGTTGAGGCTGATCGGTGTGCGTATATTGTTTAGTATATACAGTGTTAAGGGAGATATAATGGCTGTAGGGGAGTGGATATAGGAAGGGGAGGCAGGATTAAAGGAAAAAAGTGAAAATAGATATAATGAAAAAAGGTCTGGCCCGACACAATGTGTGACACAATGGCTTCACACAAGATGGTGAGAGGGTCAGCAGCGAAGGGGGGGGAGTGAGAGGGTGGGTGGGTGGGTGGGGCTAACCACAGGGTGCTCGCAGCGCTAAAAGTTAATTGGTGTTCCACACTGACTCCGCCCGCTTAGCCCCCCCAAGGCAATGAGTTTGGGTGTCTAGATGGAGAAGGTGTCTTTACAAAGGGAAGCAGTGTCTGGGCAGAGAGGAAGAGACAGAGGCCGCCTTGACGCTTGAGCGGTCTGGACACACACACACACACACACACACACACACACACACACACACACACACACACACACACACACACACACACACACACACACACACACACACACACACACACACACACACACACACACACACACACAAATTGAAAAAAAATTAATTGGGAAATTCTCTTTTATTCCTGTGGTAGGAGCTTATATGGCCTGGAAGCCATCTAGCCATAATGTTTATAGGGCAATGTTATAAGGGAGAGAGGGAGCGGATGGAAAAGTCATGCAGGTGCACTGTTTTAAATGCATACAGGACACATGCAGCTGCCATTTCCACACCAATGGTACGTTTTGGAAATTGTATTTATATTATTTTATATCATTATCGGAAGAGATTCTCTACAGTCCTGTTGAAGTGACAAGAGATGCGTTCTGTATCATTTATATCCTTATGCTTGCCTCTCTGTGAAATGTTATTGCACCCGTTATTTCAAATTTTAGAACCTTTTATTCCTGTTCTGGGGAATTTCATCCCCCACCCCCAGCACTCGCCACGCTCACCTCGTAGTCCAGATCGAGGTGGTCGAACTCTCCGTTTGTCCTGAAGTGCTGCGTGTGCGTGTCCAGGGTGAAGTTGACGTTTCGGCGGTAGCGCTCGATCACCAACGAATGCCAGTGGTGGTCGTCCAGGAGGCTCCCGCTGGACACCGAGGTGTGACCCAGGATCGAGCCGTACTGGTTACTGCCTGCACGAACAACAACAAAAAATAATTATAATTTACTGAGTAAATTTGTCAATGGTGATGGCCAATTATGAGGATCAGGTGTGGAAATCTGAAATCCTTTCAAGCCTTGAAACAGCTTTACTTCCAAAATGCTACTTGACATCCAGAAAATTGGGGGCTACACAAAAAACAGGAATTTTGTCACTTGGTATAGTTGAAATTCAATTGGTACTTTAATGTGATTATCATTCAGTGCTCTAAATTTCAAAATATCGCTGAAAACCATTTATTTACAAAGACTTGGATATTTGAGCGTGTATTCTTTGAGTATTATGTATTGTGTGTTTGAGTGAGTTGATGCTGTGTGTGTGTGTGTGTGTGTGTGTGTGTGTGTGTGTGTGTGCGTGTGTTTGTGCCCGTGTGTGTGTGTGTGTGCGTGTGTGTGTGTGTGTGTCACCCACCTAAGTTGATCTGCAGCACTAACTTGGCCTTGTGCAGCTCCAGGGTGATGTAATCTCCCTGCTGGCCTTCACCGTGCAGGATCACACCATCACTCTCCGACGTCTTGAACTTCAGTGCAATCACATCCTTGATGATCTTCATCTTCTTCACCTGCACAGTGGTTGTGAAGACCAAAACAACAACAACAACAACAAAGAAAGTATGATACAATTTAGATGAGTAGTTTGAAGACAATATCTGTAGGAGTAGTAGTAATAAGATTATGGAATTTCCCGGGGGGTTATATAATAATAATAATAAAAATAATAATAATAATAATAATAATAATAGTAATCATAATAATAATAATAATAATAATAATAATAACAATAATGATATTAATAATAATAATAATAATAATAATAATAATAATAATAATAATAATAATAATGTAGGAAATTAGGCACAATACAGTAAACGCTGTAGGAAAAATGAACAATAAAAACAAGCAGTTAAAACAAACAACCATAATTATAGAAAAGTATTTAAATTATATCACCTGCCATCATAACGAGACATATGCTATTTTTATACAACACAGCGATTAAGAAGAATTAACCTAGCTCTGTTCTTGGCATATACAGGTACCTGCTGGCTCTTAACCAGTACGCCATCATCGCCTACATTAAATTCATGTAAATGTGTTTTCCGAAGCTTATACCGACAATTATATCACAAAAAAAGGGGGGGGGAAAAGGAAACAAAGAAAGTACAGAAAAATCATAGCAATAAAATCCATCAAAGTAACCAATGAATAAACAATGACATTTATAACAGATGATTACAAACAAATTATTCAATGTATGTATCCATAGCAAAGCTATGGTACATTCACAGAGGCACAATTTACAAGTCTCTTTTGCTCTTCGGTCCTCCCCTCACTCCCCACTCTTCAGTTTCACAAGTTTTGAGAATCTATCATAATTCAAAATAAATGTTGAAATTTTTTTCTTTACTATTTCAGTCATCAATTACCTACCAAAATAACAAAAACTCTTTTCATGATGACCACACGTTTTACATGAAAAAAAAGAAGAGAAAATCACGCTGGAAAATTGCTTTCATGTTAGTTTCCATTGTGTGATTGCCATGTTGAATGACCTTCGCAGTATATTTTGTTCTAAAACGGCACTCTGCTCTATTCCCTTCGAAAAAAAAGTATTTTTCTGCTTCCTTTTGCTTTCCCTCACATAGAGCTCAAGGAGAACAGAAAGACTACGGGTCTCTTGCGAGGAAGGATGATCTATCTGAACAGCGCTGTTGTTGAAACAGAAGGCCTCCAAATTCAATCCCATCCAATAACCCGTTTAAGGGTTCTGTGCTTTGGAAAATAAAGCTGTGAAACTCTAAAGTGCCAAAGCTCCATGCCGCCTGACCTGTATTCTATATATGACTTTGATTATGTGTTA
The DNA here is from genome assembly GCF_960531495.2 of Zeus faber. Classification (NCBI taxonomy): domain Eukaryota; kingdom Metazoa; phylum Chordata; class Actinopteri; order Zeiformes; family Zeidae; genus Zeus; species Zeus faber. Next base: position 14,942,278 of record NC_137206.1, on the reverse strand, counting down.
AACTTCATATTGTGTTTGCGCGGTTATGGGGATAAGTTCATCTTCAGATTAGATTTCCACGGGAGGTGGAAGAATATCACCTTGCCCTCTCTAGTTTGCCGTCATTATTGTTAACTGAAATTACATTTTTCACACAATTAAAAGCCAATCAACCAGAAATTGAAGCAAAATAACATTATGTGCTATATCGTATAACCTGTATGAGCCACAGGTACCAATTACTTCTTATTAGAGGGCTAGAAAAATTATTACTTCAAAAATAACACTACCTTGAAACGATATGAGATGACTCCCTGTCCATCAAAGTTGATCACGTCAGACCCTGAGAGTAAGAAAGAGAGAGAAAAGAGGGGGCGAAGAGAAGAAAAGGATATTAATTTGATTGTGGATAAGTAGAATGCCCTTTGCAGGATTTGTAATGGGGTGATGAAGGAATAATTCCAAACACAGCATTGTTCAATATCATATCACATCAAAAAAATATCCACTATGGCTACATGCATCTTCTTTTTTTTCATTGGTATTGCAATATACTATATATAGAAAATATCCAATAAACACGCCAAGTGTTTACGACGATGAATGTTTGTTAAAAAGGCTGAAACTGGTCACGTTTTGTGCCCCTCCTGCTCGATGGCATCACTTAAATAGACGTCCATTACACAGAGTTTTGCCAACCTCATCGCAATATGACAAATCATCCAGCGCCATGTGGAAATCCCTTACAAGGTAGTACAATATTTGGAAATACCCATGAGCACTTTATTATGAATACCTGTACACCAATTCTTTCATGCAATTATCTTATCAGCCAATTGTGTGGCAGCAGTGCAATGCATAAAACCATGCAGATACGGTTCAGCGGCTTCAGTTAATGTTCACATCCACCGCCAGAATGGGGGAAAAAAATGCGATCTCAGTGTTCTCAACCAGGGCATAATTGTTGGTGCCAGACAGGCTGGTTTGAGTGATTCTGTAGCTCCTGATCTCCTGGGATATTCCCGCACAACAGTCCCTAAAGTTTACTCAGAATGGGGCGAAAAACAAAAAAAAAACATCCGGTGGGCGGCAGTTCTGGGGACAGAAACCCCCCCGCTGATGAGAGAGGTCAACGGAGGACGGCCAGGCTGGTTCGAGATGACAGACGGGCTGCGGTCACTCAGATAAACGCTCTGTACAATTGTGGCGAGCAGCAAAAAACATCTCCGAATGCACGCCACGTCGAACCTTGAGGCGGATGGCTCTACGACGGCACAAGACCACGTCAGGTTCCACTTCTGTCAGCCAAGGACGGAAAACTGAGGCCGCAAGTGGGCATAGGCTCACCAACACTGCGTAGTTGAAGGCTGGAAGAAACGTACGCCTGGTCTGATGAATCTCCATTTCTGCTGAGGCACACAGATGGTTGGGTCAGAATTGGCACCGACAGCGGGAATCCTCCGATCCAACCCAGGCCGGTGGTGGTGGTGTAATGATGTGGGGAATTTTTTCTTGCCACACTTTGCGCCTGTTAATAACAATCAATCATGGCTTGCATGCCACAGCCTATTTGAGTGCTGTTGCCAACCATGTGCGTCCCCTTCAGGCCACAATACACCCATCTTCTAACGGCTCCTTCCAGCATGATAATGGACCAGGTCACAAAGCAAAAGTCGTCTCAAACTGGTTTCATGAACATGAAAATGAGTTCAACGTCCGGCTCCGAATCCAATTGAACACCTTTGGGATGTGACAGAACGGGAGATTCGCAGCATGAATATGCAGCCGACAAATCTGCAGGACTTTGCGTGATGCAACCAAGTCAGCACGGACCAGAACCTCAAAGGAATGTTCTAATAAAGTGCTCCGTGAGTGTATACGCCTCTGATTAACACTGACAGCGAAGGGACTTTTGTGACTTTTACAAATACGTATTATGGACGCGATCAGATGCCATCAAGCATCTTTCACTCAAATTTCAAGTTACCATTCATAGTCTGAGGAATACCGCTGTTCGATTTAGTAGGACAAGAAAGCCCTACTTCTTCTCAACTCTGCACTTCATCGACCCCTACATTGTAATTAAAAGTCTGTGTTTTCGTAGACGGCCGACAATGTTGTAGACATTCCCAATGAATGGACAATGGAAAAAATAGAAAGTCTCGGCCACCAACGAACACCAGATTCAACAGCTGGTCATTTTCAAATATTGAGATTTTCACTGACTGGCTGTTCAGCAAACCTTACGAGGTCACTGCAACACTATACACTTACTACCAAAAAACAATCGAAATAAGCGCACGATTTGGAACTTCGAGATCCCAATCGGGTTTCGCGATTGTCCCCGTAGTTTTGTGGGTAATACTGTCCGACATGGACGCCATATTGGGGTGGTCAAGATTTGTCGGTAAACAAATGCAGCCTGTGCTGGGGCTGTCGACTCTGAACCGACTTTCAAGAAATTTGGTTCGGAGTTGGGAGAGCGGCAGTCGGATCTGGAGGGGTCCGCTATGCTGCCTCCCTCAACACCCACAGCAGCCCCCACCTGGCATTAGGGCTGCAGGAACGAAATTCAAAAAAATAACCAAAAAGTTCAATCTAGGCTCATCCAGTTTGTTGCACAGTAAACACACAGAGAAATATTCCTGGTAACAGTGTGCGAAGGCCAGCGCCTCTCCCTCTCCTCCGGCATTTCACTGTGTGTACAAGGCAGAGTGAGCCTTTGACCAGAATGTCCATTTATTCCACTTATGTGGTGATGAAAGTGGGAAATAAACTCAACCATCACCGGCGGAATGTCCTCTGGTGCAGAGGTTCCCAACCACCGCCTCGTGGACCGGGCATTTGCCACCGGGTTGTGGGAAAATGGGCAGGATGTATTTCAGCAGCAGGAAATGGAGTAAATTAAACACACCTAGAGTTTATATTTGCATTGCTTGGAGAAATGATCGCTCTGATCGGAGAGAGTTATTTGCCTTTTACTTCCAGCGTTCCCCTCTGGCAAAAATAGCATGTTTTTCTGCACTTATATTGGTGAGTAACTTAGAAGTAGTGTAAAAAGTAACTTATTGCTTATTGCTTATTATTGTGTGACGGCATAACCGTCAGTGCTGAAAAATAATGTTTGAACCGAAAATCGAATCGTCACCTTAAAATCGAATCACGGATTTGGGGAATTGTGACACCCCTACTCTCTACACAATATATTATTATGGACTATGCATTCGGCTGTTCCTGGCGTGAAAGTTTTAAGCCTGATATTACATTTCATGTCATCAAAATATGAAAAACATTTGTCACAATATGCAGATTTTTCCACAAAGCTCTTGTATTCACAGTGACTCATGAGAAATAATATTTGAATGCTGCTTCCAATTGACATGCGAGAGAGGGGGAGAGAGAGGGAGCGAGAGAGAGAGAGAGAGAGAGAAAGAGCCGTGGAAAAGGTGGCAGAGGGGATCTGAAAAGAAGAAATAAAATACAGTACTTGAGTTATTCCTCAATCGCAGTGTCACCACCCGTCTGTTCAAGTGTGTGTGTCACACACACACACACACACACACACACACACACAAAACGCCCACTCTCACAGGACCTGTCATTTCATGATAAACTCCAGTGAAGGAGGGTGAGGTGGGTCTGCTGGCCCCCTTCTAACTTCAGCGAATCTCAAACCATCCCCACGCTGCCTCTCACATTCCCTCTCTCCACCAGTCTCTCTCGCCCTCTCTCTCCCCTTCTCATCTACTGCTGAATTGTCGCTCTATTCTCCTAATTCCCTCGCGGTCCCCCATTCCCTCAAGTCATCCTTCTTCTCTCGTCTCGCCTCGGCCCTCCGTTTCCTGCCGTCCAAACCTTAAACAATCTATCCTGTTTATTTTTCACTTTCTTCCTCTCCTTCGCCTCCTCCCCTCTGTCACTCGCTGTGCTAAAAAGTGTCGTTTCGCGACACGGGGAGCATCCAAACGGGGACGCAGGAGTTCGGTGGAAGCTTGGCTAATTACACGTGTTTGGGAACTGCACTTTTTAGGATCACAATTCTCATGTAATGTTCAGGAAACAATCGCAGCTCTCGTTATCACTTTTGCTTTCACTTTCCACACTCTCCAGTTGCTCCTTGAGCCCCTGGTATTTCTCCAGCGTCACACAATTTCCCCGTCGGTTGGGTAGCGCCGGACAATCTCTCTGGATCTGGACGGATCGGAAAGGATCTTTGCGCTCTCGTCCTTGATCATCCTTTGCATCTGGACGTGGGAGGGGACCAGCCCAAACTCTGTCCAGATGTTCCCGTACAGTTTTCCCCCCCGGGGACTTGAATGCGCCCCTCAGTGCATCCTGCTCCCATATGCTGGGCTGTCAAGGAAGCATCTCCTCTGGATGCTGTCCAGAGCGTTACACTCCGTGTTCTATTGACCTGGTAATGAGTGTCCGCTCCGAGTAGTGCCTTAGCGCTGTGCTTCCCTCCAGGATTTTCCGGACACTGCAAGTGATTCCCTGATGTCAACCACCTCTACTATCTGCCGCTGATGCGTCTCATGGAGAGGCTTGGTAGAGCACACCTCCACTGTGTGTCTTAGCGGATTCGAATTGGGAGCAATTTTGGTGGCTCTGGTACGCGTGGATGCATCGTGCTTCGGTCAGGATGGTGGTCACGATGCTCCCTATAATGATTTTTCGGATATTGTATTGGTCACATAGAGTTAGCGCCACCTTAGTTATTCCGGATAAACAGACAAACAGCATGAAGCAGAAGCAAAACAGAGCCTGCTGCCGCGCAAGCCGGATCTGATATGTGAGCCCCACCGCGCTCCCGCACTAGCTGTCCGAGGCTTCTCACTCATCATTATTCATTTATATGACTTTTTGTTGTTGCAGCAAGGCTGTATGTTTTTGACTTTTCAAGATTTAACTTTAAACGACATACTGGATTTTTTTTGTCTCCTCTCCAAATGCTTCATATGGATTTTTTCCATTTCCATTCCATGCATACTGAGAAAGACAAGCTCGCTGCAGTTGGGTGCAATCCACCCTCAGAAGGATGACAGCCTCTGTTGATGAACCTGGACTTATCAGGGGTGGCAGGCTGAGACTCCAGCAGCAAAAACAGGCCAGTCACACGAAGAGATATGGGATTTACGTTTTTTGAACTTAAACGTGTGGGACCGCTAAAAGAGTGTTGCGACACCCTGTTTGCGGGTGAGTGACAAAAATAAGACGGGAAGTGTGGAGGAGACGGACTCGGCAGCTGGGAGGAAGAAGAAAGTGAGAGTCAAGGGATTTACCACAGCTGGATGAGTGCCCAGACAATGAGCCTAGGCTGTGTGTGTGTGTGTGTGTGTGTGTGTGTGTGTGAGAGAGAGAGAAAGAGAGAGAAAGCGAGTTACACCCTTAGGACTTCATTGCCGTCGCCACAACAAAACATTTCAGGATGGTAGAATCTTTGTTTATTTCAGTGCTTTTCATTCATGAAAACAATGTGTCTGTGTGAGTTGGCGGGGCACATTTTATACTTTAATAAATCCCTCCTAAGGTACAAATCTAGCCTTTTCAAGTGTCAGTTGGTCAGACACTACTGTTATTGGGGAATGACCCTAATTACCATTGGTCCATCACATCAAGATGCTTAAAACATTGGCATAATTTGGGCACTTCTTGGATCATTGGCTGGCAATTTAATTAGATACAGTAAATAGATAAATCGAAGACTACCAGGAGCCCTGCGCCTCCAGAACAGCCTGAGACATTCGTAACATGAATTCATCATGTTGCTGGAAACAATTTGGTCCTCAATAGCATCCCACAGTGTAGATTATTTTGGTCACAAATTCACGCTTCTTGTTTCACCCCTTCTCCAAAAATCTGTGTTGGACTGAGGCCATTGGATGAAGTGAAGTCACTGTCCTGTTGGTGGGGCCACTTGGAAACAACGTGTGAGTCATGACATCCCGCTGGATGCAGGATGTCATGCAAGAGCATCCGTTTGAAAGGGAAGGTCGACTGTGTGCGGCGAGAAAGGGATTCAAATTGTCAGCCGCAATGCTTTGGTATGCTGTCGCATTGAAATTACGCTTGATAAGTATTAGAGAAATAACAATAAGAAAATGTTCCTCTTCATTACACCAGCGGCAGCAGCAGCAGCCCGTACTGTTGACACAAGAGGCAGGATGGATCAATCGATTAATTCCGTTCACGTCATGTCCCTACCCTGCCATCTGCAGGTTGCAGGAGAAATCAAGATTTTTAAGGCCAGGTCTGTTTTATTTTTAATCTTTATTTATCCAGTTTGGGTGATTATGCCCCTGTAATAGCCCCGACTTCCTATTGCTCTAGGTTCTAGCTGGCAGAAGTGGATCGCAGTGTGGTATTTTCCTACTTTAGTCCATCCCCTTTAATGTATTTTGTGTTCAGAGAAGCGCTTTTAAACACCATCATTTGTGACCTTTCTGTAACCTTGAACAAGGCTGGCCATCCTCTCACCTCTCTAAATGATGAGGTACTTTCCCTCCACTGAACTCCTGCTCTCTGGATGTACTTTTTTGTTCACCGCACCATTCTATGTTCATGGAAACCTCAGGAGGGCAGCTGTTTCCAAGACACTGGAGTGACCACGTCTGGCACCATCATCCGTCTCAACCATCCTAATGTTCGGCTGAACAACGACGTAACCCTTCCGCCACCTCCTTGTGCTTTAGATATTGGATTGCTGCCACATAACTCAAATAGAATCGGTTTGCAACCCGTCTCATCTGTGCAGACTTAAATTTTTTCAGTTGACCTTTCTTTGCCACCGTTCCTCTCCCATATGCCAAACTCATCAGTGCTGTGTTCCTCATTTCCGAAGTAATTGATTTTCTGTTAATCCTGTGTTAATCAAAATCGAAAAGAGCATGTTACTCCTGCAGCATTGTGGATTGCCTCCATAACTTTATCCCTCGAAGACACAACACACGCAATACACAAACACAAACACAAACACACACACACACACACACACACACACACACACACCCACGCACACACAGACACACACACACACAGAAACACACACACACACCTGTGTATACAGTATGTACACACAGAAAACACATGCCCAATCACACAGGCACGCCAAGCCACACTTCCAACAGATACATGCCACCGACGGCAGGGTTGAATTTATAAACTAACTGGCTTTTTGAAAGACAGGTTTGTGTCAATTATAATGCCTAGATATTTAACATGTGTAACACTTCTGTGATGACTTCACCATTAATTAAAATGTCAGGGGTAACTGAATTGACTGTGAAATACATTGCTTCCATTAAGTCACATTACATTAACGTCAAGCATGAATTACAGCAGCCAATCCGACAACTTGCTCATTGCATCTGCCAGTTTGGCTGCCACACGTTCTTCAGATCTTGCATGGGTTAAAATCAGTGTCATCGGCATACATTTGGATGGATGTACTAAATAAAATTGGTCCTAAAATAGACCCTTGAGGGACGCCTACTGTACAGCCAGCAGATGAGGAACACTTATCACCCACTCTTGGACATTGTTTCCTCTTAGTAAAGTGTGATCCAGGTCAATGCATTGACAGATCAATATAATTTAGATAAGTAACTTGAAAGTCAAACATTACGATTAACTGTGTCAAAAGCCTTCTTAAAATGTAAACACAGAGCTCTGACAACACCGCCTTTATCAAGATAACTTTTGATTTGCCCAACAAAAAAAGCAATTTGCCATTTTTGTGGAATGAGGCTTCCGGAAACCAAATTGCATTGGGTGTAGAGTAGATGCACCTTAATTTACATTAGAGACTAGCCGATCACAAACTACCTTTTCTTTAATTTTAGAAGCTATTGGAAGAATACTAATAGGGCTATAATTTGATGGGATAATTATTTCACCTGATTTAAGGACAGGGGCCACTGCTGCAGTATTCCAGGAAGACGGAAACCAGGCGTTTGTTGTCAATAGATTTATCTGGTGTGTTAAAGGCTTAAATAGTATCAATTTACGATAAGAATATCTTGCATCAATATCAAAGACATCCTGAGACTTAGACCCTTTTAAGTAATCAAGTATTTTCATTACTGTAGATTCTGAGACATTTTAAATTGTGAAAACAGAGAATTCATTATTTGCCGGTTCAATAACTCTTGATCTTACACCAGCATTTTTGGGCCAGACACTGTGGCTATTTGTTCTTTACTGTAACTTCTATCACTTTTGATTTTTCCTTTACTAACAAATTTTGAACTGATTTACCCTCCTTTTTTGTAATTGTGTCAATATTTTCCCAAATTAATTCACTCTTTCCCTTAGACTCATTGATTAGTTTAATATAAAAAATCAGCTTTTTCAGTCAGCTTTAGCCAGTTGCAGTTTTACTACGTTGTTTTTGTATTTTTTAATGCGAATGTGAGACCAAAATACATTTTTAGTTTCACCGACTCTGGCCATCAGAATGTTAGATGCCTTTCCTATGTCATCAGTAAGATTTTGGGTATGACATGTAAAAGCTTTCACCCTCTCGTCCGTATAAAAATCGTTGGTTTAGTCAGTTTTCTTTTTTATGGATGACATACCAGATTAAAAAAGTTTGTAATTCCTTCAGGTGTGTTACTAAAAATAACATCTATCTGCATTTGTGATGACTAAGTAACCCTGGTCGGGCCTTGAATTACTTGAGGGAGATTATCCAGTACTGATCTCATAAACTTTTGAGTTTTTTTTTTTTATCCTATTACCTCTTTCTGATGCCATCCCTCTGTTTTATATATCTCCCTCTTCCCTGTTTCTATCTGTCTCCGTCCAAACTTATGGAGACAGTATAATCTCATTCTATTTCACTCCACCCCTCTCGCTTTATTTCCCCTCTCCCTCTCTGATTTGCCTTTTTCTCACTTGTATCTTTTCAGCACAAAATGGGATCAAATTTGGGGGGAGGCTGAATGAGAGAGAGCTGGAGGGGTTGGAGGATGAGGGGTGGTTGGGGGTGGCTGATGAATAGAGGGATGTATGAGTTGCTTTTTTCCCTGAGTGAATGGAGGAAATAGGAGCAGTGACAGCATAATCATGAGAAAGTACCGCAAGGCTTTCAAACGCGGCTGACAGACAATCCGGAATGATGACCGAGCGAGAAGTGAGTGTGGCTGCGAGACGGAGTGTGTGTGTGTGTTGTTGGATGTGAAGTGTAGTGTAGTTGGAAGTGTACACGTGTCAGTTTTATGACACTTTGTGAAAGTCTATGTCTCCAACCCGGTCTCATGCAATTTTGCGCTCAAAGTCATGAAAATTAATCTATTGAATCGTGTCCCGGTGTATGATTGTCAGACTTTTTTTTTTCTTGCTCCACATAAACCAATTTTAAACCAATTCATTTGAATGGGGAGATGTTTTCTTGCCACATAAAAGTAAATTCAAACCAGTTTATTTCAATAGGGGGGTTTTATTCTACTTTAGAAGCGGGGGGCATGGGGAAGCAGGAGGGGGCGCAGATACGTACGCTTAAACTTACCTGAAGAAACTACGCCACCGCGGGGTGGTGGTGGTGATGGGAGGGGGACATGGACGTATTCAAATTTAAAATGCATGGGTTTCAATTTTGTTCTGACTAGCACAACATCAAAGCGGGATACTGGTTTCGCTTTTTCTCTATTGAATGGTCTATTCAATTCAAGCCCCCCTACCCAGCCTTCCCCATTCTAGAGTTGAATAAAATCTCCCCATTGTAACAAATTGGTTTAAATTTTGTTTTATGTAGCATGAAAAACATCGGACAATATTCCGGGACACGATTCAATAGATCAATTTTCGTGACTATGTGCAGGAAAAACCGTGAGACGAGGGGGTTAATGCGTCGGTGTGTTTGTGTGTGTTTGTGTATAGATCTGTAACCACAACTGGGATTGCTGCATATATGATGTATCTTGTCTGACACGTATCACAACACTTCTGACTACATCCATCCCTGTCAGGAACACCAAACACAATGGGAGTCAGTTACACTCCTCCCTCGCGCTCGTGAGCTATTCTCCATCATTTCTATAAAGTTAAGGCAGCATCTTCACGCTAGAGGAGCAGGAGTGTGTAGAGGATACAAACTCATGGGAATCAGGGATTGCATTTCAAAACGATCATCCATCCTGTGAATGGACTGAAGACTCGGTTTGTGTGAAGAGGAGGATGGAGGGTCAAATCAGCATTTCCTTCCTAGATTTATTCCTATGCTCGGAGAAAGCTCCATAACCAAAACCTAATCATAAAACAACACACAACCGAACAAAGTATGCGGGTTATTCCTCTGTACCTATCAGAGAAAGCAAGTGGCCAAGTGAACTGCATAAGCGTCAACAGTGAGGTCCTGCCAGGAAGCCTGCTCACCATCCCACTTCCGTTGCTCGCAATTAATTTTCCCACACCGTCTTCTTTGTTTTTATTTCCCTGCACTGCATCAATACCAATTATTGTATTTTTTTTTTACGAGCCTGGACTTCCCTTCATATAACCAGGGACAGGCACTCAGACGGCCAAATGCCGACCATATGTCAGCTGCATGAAAAATGTGTACTTATTACAACGTGCATATTCACTCCTTAAAACTGAGTATTCATTTGAAACCTACTCTTGCAACTATACTGTTGCTCGTCTGTACGAAAGTACGGCAAATGCACAAAGAAGCTTCCTTTACCCACTTCATGTGAACATAACTGTTTCACCCACAGAGGGTTATGTAGCGCTGGAGTGGAGCATTTCACTGGAGCTGAATGTTTATTGAATATTAATGTATGACTGTGCTGCGATAAATGATGAACCGATAAAAAAGGGGTTCTCAACTGAAACTTCCGACCGATCTATCACCATTAACTGCACAGTAGATACTGTAAATGAGAGGTCTCTCTGAGTCTAAGGGAAAGCCTCTTTAATATTTAATGCAAGATGAATCACACAGATGTCCGCGCATGCCTCCGCCACGTCTTGTCCTCCTCTCCAACACTTTGCTTTTGTTTTTGAGACAAAAGGGAAAATGAACCAAGAGAAGAGTGTCTACGTGCACACGGAGAGACACACACGAGTGCCGAGACAACACTTCAAGACCGATTCATTCAGAGAGATGCACATGAATGAGATACAGGAAACCAGAGATAGACACAAGCACACACGCACGCACGCACGCACGCACGCACGCACGCACACACACACACACAATCAGCCAAACCCAGAATTGGAAAAGTAGGAAGTAGGAAACCCGATAACGGCTGTATTTAATCAAAATGCATAACACTGCGTGAAATGCAATGGACACAAATGGCAAACCACTAACCCATCAAACTATAAGGGAAGGAATGTCTGTATGTACGGTATGTCTGTCTGTCTGTCTGTCTGTCTGTCTGTCCGCCCTTCGATTATCTCAACAACTGTTCATCCAGTCTATTTCACACTTGGTGGGTGTATTGCTGGGGACCCAAGGACGTGCAGTGTCGAATGTTGTGCAATTTGGACACGTGAGACGTGTAATATTAATAAACCTTCAATAAATAGCAATCAGTGAGTAACAGCGAGGCAGCGGGGGAGCAATATGCCTGTTCCGAAAAGTCATGTTTGGCGCGGACACGCAACCAAGTACAGATGGTACTGGTATGAGTCTGTAGTCTCTAGATGCTAGGTGCCAGCAGAGTGCTTCAATCCTGAAGACATGTGCGAGGTGGGGTGTCATTCAACGAAGCTGTTATCAAATCAAGCCCCTTTCCCACTTACACTGAAAGCCTTACATTTTTCTGGAAATGTTCTGTATTGATGTCATGTGGGAACAGAAGCCGGTGTCGAAAAATTGTTCCCTAAATTTCCCCCCTCTCGACCTACGTAGTATAATTTGGGAAAATGTCTGTACGGGCTGTGAATGGTAGGGGGTTGCAAAGGAAACAGTTACATTTCCGTAAAGTTGGGGTGGAGCAGAATCTAAACAAAGCACACATAGTGGGTTTTTACGAATATTTATTTAGCTTAAATATGGGAAAAATGATTTGTTTTTTGTTGGAAGAAAAAAAAAAAGCATTGGGAAAAATGGCGAGGCCGATCCGAACTGTGGCGCTCAGTTGCAAAGACGAGAAACTGAAACATGTCCAGTCTCTACGGAGACAGGTCTTTATATTCTTAAATTCTCTGGAGCCAGAGGGTGCAGGACACGAAACGAACAAACTGATTTCATAATTTTGGATGAGGGTTTTTATGTCTGGGGAAGACGGCTATGGGACCTTAATGCAGCAGAGGGAACCGAGTCCCTCCACTCCTTTAAGGTCCAGCGTGTTACGGATTCCATGTGGGAAAGGAGCTTGTTGTGATCACACTGAGACACAGTGAGTCAATATTGACGTGCAACAGTGTTTTATTTGGATCAAAAGTAGGCTGCAGATTCTTGTTTTCAAGTTTTCAAGAATGAAGATGTGACGTCGCTTTGCCGTCTGGGCATTGTTCTAAAAAAAACGGAATCCTCAATCCTGAATAACGTGGCTTGCGTGGCTAGTGGAACCACAGCAGTGGATTAACGTGGATTCATTAGGAAGCAGCAGTTAAGCGCGCCCGTACGCTGCGCAAACGCATCCGGTGGACTTCTACCGTCACGGATACATTACGTAATGGTCAGGCGAGAGGTGTCTAATATCACAGGAGACTAGGCAACAGAATTGGTTTTTAGACCAGCACCTCACTCCCTGTCTCCCCGCCCCACGGACTCCTCCCTCCGCTGACTGAGAGGGGACGGAGCCCCCGTCTCCAGACCCAATAACCCTAGACCCAAAGTTAAATCAATGTGATCATTTTTAACCTGTCCTACACTCGCTGCCTCCAGAGAACGAAGGTCCTCCACCCGTTCTCCCTGAATGTAGGAATAAAAAGCCCTGTCTCCATAGAGACTGGACATGTCTTTGCACTGCTATGGTTCGGACTCGCCATTTTTCCCAATGTTTTTTTGTTCTCACTGAAAACAGATAATTAAAAAAAAATGTAAACCTGTGCTGTCAGCATTCTAGCCATCCAACACAGTATTTGTACAGTAAGAACTGCTGCAAAGGCTCCTGTCCTGTGGATGACCTGTAGAATGACAAGAGCACAGTTTTGTGTTGTACAGAGCCGCCACAAACCCCCCTCTTTGGACAACTATTTTTCCATGTTTGGGTCTATAAACAACTTATCACCGCTCCAAGAGGGGGCGATTCACCACGGCTGAGACAATTAAACATAGAACCAATCAATATTTACACAGAAAACATACACATCGGACGACAACATGTATTGAAAGACAGAGTTAGTTAATTCCAGGAAATTTTTTGAGGATTGAAAAGAGATATGGCCAATTTACTCTGGAAATGCTTTCTCGGCATCTAAAGAGGCAACAACAGTATTTAAGTTGTTCCTTTGTGCTGATCAGGCTGAATAAATGGCGCATATTGCTGAAAGAGTGTCTGCCCTTGACAAAGCCTGTTTGGTCTGGGTGAATTGTGAATTGAATTACTTTTTCAGTTCTGTTGGTCAGTGTTTTACTCATGATCTTTTAATTGCAGATGATTAGACTTATAGATCTGTTACTGGAGGTGGGGGTTGGGTCCTTATTTGGTTTGAGCAAAACCAAAATGAGAGCGGTATTCATTTGCGGAGGCATGGTGGAGGTTGACTTTATCCATGTTTCCATTCTGATGAAAAATGTGAATTTAAGTCGCCAGAAGTGTTCGTAGAATTCAACTGGGTAGGCATCTGATCTGGGTGATGTTTTGCTGGGCATAGAGAAGAGCGCTTACCTGAGTTCTTCTAGTGTAAGTGGTTGATCTAATTTGGTAGCCCGCTCTGCGGAGGGTTTAGGGAGTTCGATATCATCGAGGAGTGAGTTAATGTTTGATATATTTGATTTATTATCTGAGTGATATAGCTTATTATAAAAGTCTCTAAATATGTTATTGATGTCGTTATCCTACCCTGTGGATCTTTGATGGCTCTAATAAGTGTTTTTTCTCTATCGCGTTTCAGCTAATTGGCAAGAAATTTACCTGATTCGTTATTGAATTCAAAATAATTTGCTCTTGTTCGTTGCATGAGGAATTGTGTCTTTTGACGGATGATATTATCGAGTTGAGATGTAATTGTCAGGATCTCATTTCGGATTTGCTCAGCGGGTGAGTGGGCTTGTTGGGAGTGCAAGTCTTTGAATCGTTGTTCGAGTTTATTTTGGCATTCTTGTCCTTTCTTTTTCTTGTGAGCAGAGAATGAAATATTGCTACCTCTCATAACTGCCTTAGCCCTTTCACAGAGTAAGGATGGTGATATTTCTGGAGAGTCATTCAGTTCAGTGAAGGAAGTCCATTCTCTGGAAACAAAATGGTTAAATTCTTCATCTGTCAAAAGTGAGGTGTTAAACCGCCACCTACCGGGAGAGTTCTGGTTGCTTTCATTTATGAGGACGAAAAAACGAATCGGCCTGTGATCAGAGATTACAATTGGATGGATTTTAGGATTAGTGATTAAGGACATTACAGAGTTACCCGTCAAGAAAAAGTCGATTATAGAGAAGCTTTGGTGGGATGGTAAATAATATGTGTATTCTCCATTATGTGGATTATTTGATCGCCAACAATCGCCAAGAGCAAAATCACTCATGTGTTGTTTTATAGTGTCTGACGAATACCAGGGCTTCTGATTATTTCTTGGATCAAGTACTGTGTTGAAGTCTCCTCCCAGTATAAAAATTGAGTTAGAGAATTCTAAGAGTTTTCAAAAACTATTGTGAAAGAAATTTGGGTCGTCCTCATTAGGGCCATAAATATTAGCCAAGGTTAATTTGATGTCACCTAAAATTCCGTTAATCATTATGTATCGCCCTTCTGTGTCTGATATTGTGGTATTATTCTGATATGGTATACCTTTATTGATCAATATAGAAACACCTCTTTTATTTTAGTTGTGTGATGCAGAAAACGTCTGATTCACCAATTTAGCTTTGCGTTTGAGGTGCTCGGATGCAGTGAGGTGAGTTTCTTGCAGTAGACAGAAGCTGGGGTTCATCCTGGGGAGGTGCCTTAATGGGTGTCGTCGAGGTTAGTTAGGGGGTGATGGCACAGTGCATTCAAGTCAATAGTCATACTACCGTGCCCATGTTTTCCCATAGATAAGACTGTGTTTTCCTTCTTTACATTCCCTTTTGCTGTCCTAGTATTGCAGGAAGTTTGTAGGGATGCATATCTACACAAACAAATGACAAATAGACAAATATAGACATTGAACATTGCAGAGTTAGACATACATAGAGTGAGACTGAATGGAATGAGGGGATGAGAGAAGTAGGGAGGGGAGGATTTAGAAGGTGAGGCAATGAGATTGAGCAATATTTTAAAACCTGACATAGATAGCATACTAATTTCTACATCTCGCGTATATAATTACCAGCATTACCAGAATACAAACATAAATATCAGAATAACCAGGGTGTGGTGGAGGTGTCTTGGAATAACAGACCGTCTATATATTATTTATCAAAAATGAGTGATACCTGTTTACCAGGAAATTAAGGCTGGCTTTAATCTCGGAAATGTCTCGGAGGAGCGGACCAAGCATGTCCAGCTTCTTGTTAATATCGTCCAAGACACAAACCTCTACAGCGCTGGATATTAGATCGTCTGTGACAGTCTGCCTTCTTTCTTTTAGCAGGATTGTTACGGTCCTGGTCCTCTTTCATCACGTACTTGTTATAATAAAATTCAATATGATCCTCGAGGTCCTCCACTTTGGTTTTGCGCTGTCTTTTATTTATATGTATATACGTATATACTACTCACAAAAAGTTAGGGATATTCGGCTTTCGGGTGAAATTTATGGAAAATGTAAAAAGTTCACGCTTATTATATCATGAAAGTAGGGCATTTAAGTAGAAGCATGCAATGGTGATTTCCTCATCTCAAACAATTTATTGAAACAAAAGCCACTGGTCCCTCGTCCAGCGTAAAAGATGATGCCTGCGCCTGGTGGTGTGGTCAGGTACCCTTACAGGTCGTCTAGCACGCAGACCACGCTGATGTAAACGGTTTCGAATGGTCTGACGTGACACTTGGGTGCCTCTCACCTCCCTTAAATGTGCCTGGAGTTGAGTGGCATTCATCATCCGGTTCCACAGGGCACTGTTCACAATGAAGCGCTCATCAGTGTGGGATGGGGCCAAAGGACGTCAACTTCTATGTCTTTCTGTGACTCTTCCAGTCTCTGTATCTCTGTTGCAACCTGCTGATGACACTCTGTGACACTCTAAGCTCAGTGGCCACCTGTCACCTGGTCACCCGTAAAGGTTATAGTGCATTTTAGGTTCATCCTGAAATTTCACCCGAAAGCCGAATATCCCTAACTTTTTTGTGAGTAGTGTATATATATATATACATATAAATATATTTTGCTATTCGCTTTGAAATTTGTCAGAGTTGGAGCAGATTGTAGGTGTTTTAGTCGCCATGTTCGATCTGTACTTACTTCCGTCTTCTCGCAAGATCACAGCATGCTCCTGTGAGAGCTCTCGTTCCCATGAGATCTCTGTACATTCGAAAACAGATAATTTTTAAAATATTTGTGCGAAATAAATATTAGAAAAAAAATACCCACTATTTGTGCATTATTTGGACTCGGGTACGCCCCTACCCTCCATTTCCACACACTTTCCATTCACAGCCGTCTCAGCATTTTCCCAAATTATACTAGGTTTAGAGTTGGGAAATTTAGGGAACAATTTTTACAGAACGACACCGGCACCGGATCCTTTTCTAACATGACGCCAATACAGAACATATCCAGTGGATTTACGGCTTTCAATGCAAGTGGGAAAGGAGCCGAGATACAGTACTAGACATTTCTAGACTGCTCACATGTGCTTACTGGTGGCAGTTGGTGTGCACTACATCTAGTGAGGTTTTGAAAAACAATCTTAGCGCCTCGTCAATGCCGCTCCGGGGCGGGAACAAAGCTGCAGCAAGCACGACACCTGAATCCACAAACATCTGTAATGTTAAATATCTTTGAATAAACAAGCGAATAGCGAGTTTATCCAAAAGCGCAACTTGGGTGTGTGGGCACAGCACAAGTTAAGTTTAATTGAATTTCTGGAATAAAATATGTACATGCATCTCTTATAAGAGCAATTTATGCAGAGCCTTAATTGAAAGTTGTTATCAAAATCAATTTGGCAGCGTTTAATAGGATGAAAGCTAAGAGGCTGCAAGAAAGTCGGTTCTCTGGGATATTCCCTTTTTTTGTTAACAAGTCTATGCGTTTGTCCATCTGTGCTCTCATCTGTGCTATCTATCTATGCATGTCCTGTACACTGGTCCAAACGAGGAATAGCAAATGCTTGAACATAATAACTAAGATATTCCCTTTTTTTTTTTAAAGCAACATCATCCTTGAAGCGCATCTTCTTTGTTGTGGACTTGCTCCAGAGTATGTAGGGGCAGTCTCTCTCTCTCTCTCTCTCTCTCTCTCTCTCTCTCTCTCTCTCTCTCTCTCTCTCTCTGTGTCTCTCACTCAGTCTCTCTTTTTCACCCCAAAATCCAAACTTGCCAAATCAGAACATATTTAAAGAAGATATGCTTATTTGAATGTTGGTACACCTAAACTACCAGAGAAACTAGCAGAGAAAGATCTCAGATCTAAGCTCCTGAGCTTTTTGACACTTAAGAGGCAGGTAATGGGCGAGAACCAAAGCTGTTAACTCCGCCCCCAACCACTCTCCCACTGGACAACCTGTCATTGTCAGTGGGCTAAAGTGTGTAGAGTATAAAAAATGAGCACGTGAAAATATATGATACTCTCCTTCAGTATGTTAGGGAGTAATGTAATAGTTATTTAAATCATTCATTTAAAAAATATATATTGGAAAATGCAAAATTCTAGTTGATCCTTTCATTTTAAGTTCAAGTAAATAATGTTGTTCTAAAATTATGCACACTATACTATAATAACCCCCCAATTATTCTGTAACTTCTAAACATTCCCATTTCCAGCTTTTATTGTTTCATAACAATGATCCTTTTAACAAAGTGGCACTTTTCAGATCTTTCACTTTTCAAACCAATCACGAGAAAACATTTCCCCTAATGTATTTAGCTGGGTCCCCCACCGCCATTTGCATTCTGGGAAACTGTGTTTTCCTGGCGCATAGACATAAATGAGAGCTTCTGCCGCACTCTTCTCATAATCCATGACAACACTGAGATGATACGTTTTCCACAGAGAAGTGAAATGTCCTGAAGTTTCTTTAAAAACATGTTGCGGAAGTGACGCCAGCTCTTCTTCTTCTTTGTGTCCTTTTGAGCATCTTCAGCGCAACATTTTTTTTTTTTGCCACGCGAAGAAGACCCGGTGTAGTCCAAGTTAATTTATAACCTTATTTTATTAAAACGGTTTCACATTCTGACTTGACATCACACGGAATATGGAAGAATTATCTTGATCTGCATGTGTGCATCAAAGGAACCGTAAGGTAGCCAGGGCTAGTAACTTCATATAAGCTGCGAGATTGGAAAAAACTCGAGGAACATACACACAATTGGGGGAAAATATCATGCATTTTGAATGTCCGGTAGCCCACCACTGACATTTACTGTATGTCCAATATCATCAACAGCTACAAAGCAGGAAGTGTTGTTGCAGACTTCCTGTATGTTGTTCTGTGAAACTTTCGTTCATCACGGATGAACAGAAACAAGCATGCGTTTTGTTTGCGGGAGGCGGTTCCAGCCGAAACTCCGGAACGACAGCCAGTGAAACCAAAGACGCAAATAGATCCCCAAGCCCGCACAATGCACCACACGAGCACAAAAGAAGCGTCATTTGGTGACAAACTATAAGCATTTATGGATCCTCAAACTGTTGTTTGTTATATTGAGCAGGTTCTTCAACATTTAATATGAAAAAAAAACAAAAAAAAAAACATGGAAAGAAACCAGCCAATTTTGTGTTGATTTGCGGGACTGCGAGTTTGCCGACTCGGCCCCCTCTTCACCAGACGCTGTCACATATTTGGTCATGGATGTACTGTAGAGCAAAATTTGCTTCAACATTTTAATGACTTCTGCTTTAGAGCACACCCACTTCCTTCATCTATCCAAATACAATACAAATACATGTATCTAGTACAGATAAAGAGGCAAAGGCATGCTGCGTGTGTGTGTGTGTGTGTGTGTGTGTAGTCCTTTATATTCACTCACGTACAGTACTTCCATTATTTTTATCCCATTTTCTTTCCAATGTGGAATTAATTCCTAATGAAGGAACATGTTCTGTGAATTCATTAGATATGAAAAAAAATGCAGTAGTTCGTCCCTATGGCTCTATAATTGTGAAACCTTAATTATTTAGTACTAGAAGGAACAGAGTGAGAGCTTTTGTCTGTCTGTCTCTGTAAAACCGGTTGCGTGTGGGTGATCTGTCATCTTCAACGCTGACACAAGCCAGTGTGAGTGTAAAATAATTGCTATGTAAATGTATTAAAGTGTCGATGTTAAAATAGGATATTTAAAATCGGTGTGAAAAAAAAGAAAGATGCTTGCAAAAGTAAGACATACGTATACAGAAGATGCTGCAGGCTCGTGCAGGGGGTGGGTGGTACCCGAGCATCTGCCCCTTTGCCCCTTGATGTCCATGATGCCCTTTTTATCGGGCGCTATTATTTTTGTTTTAAGCGTGAATGGGCATCCAGGTTGTCTGGGCAAGATATGTATATTCAATGAGGAAGGTGCGCCCGCAATTGGGGCACCCACGATGGCGTGCATTGCGTGCTCCGTTTAAAAAACAAAACAGTGCACAACGGGGACACCCCACGGCAACCCACCTCCTGCCCATTGACATATTGCCTAGAGTGGCAAAATGGCTAGAACCGGGGCTGCTTCCATGTGCCTTGCCTTTTCTTTTTGAGCACCTGCCCCTCTTATGTCTGCATGGTCTGATATACAGTATGTAAATCTGAGTCTGTGAGAGAGAGTGTGTGTGTGTGTGTGTGTGTGTGTGTGCGCGTGTACTCACAGTAGGAGCAGCCATATATCTCGATTCGCAGGCCGATACGTCCCTCCTCACTCCAGTCCAGTGGGACAAGCCTCAGGAAGCGAGCCACGATACCCTGCTGCAGCTCATGGCGGACGGCGCTCTCCGAATTTGAGTTCCCAGAGAAGGCCTGGGGGCAGAGAGAGAGACAGAGAGAGGGGGGGGGAGAGAGAGAGAGAGAGAGAGAGGGAGAGAGAGAGAGGGAGAAAGCAAAATTAAATACAGCAAAACCTACGTGTCGACAGTGAAACAAGCCCAGGGTCTGTGAGTACATGTTCCACTCACAACATCTTGTCCTACAGGTGTACTGAACACACACACACACACACACACACACACACACACACACACACACACACACACACACACACACACACACACACACACACACACACACAAAACATGCAGAGTAATTATGAACCTACATATTTAATACATCAGCTGCAGGCAACAGGGGGATGAAAAATCCGCTTTGCAAAATCAGCTTTACATGTGTGTGTTTGGAATTCCTTGCTCAGTATAATTTGATACGGCTTCAGATTGTACTGTTTTTGCAGCCACAGAGAGCAGGTTACAGGGTTGTAGGGCTGGAGTCTGGACTCGGTCTTAAGTCGGATATCCAAGGATTCAGCCTCATCTCATAGTTGACTGTGTACAGGCTCAAATTAGTTTCTTATAGTGTTGATGCCCAATATTTGAATTTAATTAGATCTTGTCATGGTTTGGCCCTGTTTGTTATAAGTTCATTCTGTTCCTTGATTTGCCCTGTTTTGCCAAGAGCTATTCTGTCCCTTGCCCCATCTGTATATCCTTGTCTCTCTCTCTCTCGCTCTGTGACTCTCTCTTGTTTCCCTCCTGGTCCTGTGTTCTCTTGTTTGTCCAGCAGATGTCCTTCGTGTGTTCACCATAACCCGAAGCTGCTTTCCCACATGCACTGTGACCCGGAAATGATCGGGAAATTACCCGGAGGAGATGTATGTGTGAACGCAAATCACACATGATCTGTGTCTCAGATCAATAATTGGAATAAATTGGGTGGGGACATTACCCAGACTTTACCCAGCCAACACCTAAAGTCTGCGTAATGTCCAATTGAGCGGTGAACAGGTGATTTCCCAGATCATTCATAGCAAGTGAGTGGGCATGTTGCGTGTTGATGACGTCTATCATGCGTCAGTTATTTACCTAAGTGCGGATCTTCGTGCACACAGCGTAGATGCTTCGTACTCCTTTCTGCTTTCCTTTATTTTCCTTCACACTCTTTCGTTTATATTACGTCCAAATACATGCAGTATCAATGGCAAAAAAATATAAGTCAATAGCCTGGTCCGCCATCTTGGGTGTGCTAAAACCCCGCAGCGTCATTGAGTGCCATCCTGCACATGCTACCCAGGCTCCGCCCCTCGTCTAAACCGAACAGATTATATCCAGGTGGTATGAATGCGTCTGACACAGACAATTTCCGGTTGTGTGCTACATGTGTGAAAGGGCAACTACGGTCAATGTCCAGACTTGATTATCCGGATATTGTCCAGAGTGCATGTGTGAAAGCAGCTCTAGTGTCTTTTCCCTTCAGCTGTGTCTCGTCTAGTCATCATCCCCGTGTATTTAATTTGTCTTCTCCAGTCAGTCTTTGTCAGATTGTAAATTCCCTGTTCGTAAGTGTTAGCTGTATGTCCTTCAAGTATTTTGAGTTCCTTTGTAAAAATACCTCACCATGTCACCTGCACTTGGGTTCACCTGACAGCACCATCACAGATCTGAATTTCCCATCGGGGATTGATAAAGTGTTATCTTATTATTTCTGGAACTGCAATTATTTTTTCTTTTCTTAAATAATATTGTGAAAAATCAGCCCAAAGTATGCACAACTCACCCACATCTGTAAATATAAAGACCGATAATTTATTGGAAAACTTCAAGTCTCAAACAACCGCGCAACACTCTCAGACAGGGTACAATTACATAATGGTGTCTGTGATATGTCTGAGATCCTTTCTGAATTTTATCAATACAATCTCTGAAGAAAAATACACTCCCCTTGGTGTAAGAGGGAGTCCCTGGTGCCCTGTTAGGGGACTCCTTGGTACCCTACTGAGGGACTCCTTTTTACTGGTCCCTTTTCAAGATTTCTTTCCTTTTCCCAATGGGATTGGGGGAGTTTTTCTTTCGCTATCTGTGAGTTTTGCTATAGGTGCTGCTGCATTTTCCTTAGAATGTAAGCCTTTTGAGGTTGTTCTTGTTATAAAGGACTATACAAATAAACTACACCAACATTTTTGACCCACCGCATACCTTAAGGTCACATTTCTAAATTTGACTGTGGTGTGGGGAAGGTGTGGCATGAGCAGCCACACCTGTCTTGAGTCTAGGTAATTTGGCCCAGGAACAGTGTGGCTGTACGTCTGTTGCCCGTTCATTGGTTTAATGAGCAACAGGTTAAACCCCCATCCCCCAACACACACAGGAGAGGAGCCCTTGTCATGACATGTTGTCCATCTGCTCCAGGCTTGTTCCACCTAGCCCACTCTTTACAATAAACTGTTGTGTTTCTAGTCCATGGTTTGTGTCTCTGTGTCGGGGGGCCCTGAATACGTCACTTGGATGACATGTGGCAGGCGAAACTGCCACATTGACATGTTTTCACGTAATATGAAAGTGTAGAATCAGAGCTTCAAAACAAAACAAGGTATCACTTGTGGGAATCAAGCAAATATCTTTGCAGCTATGACTTATTAAGGTGTTGGAAACAGAAGTTCTGAGAAATCAGGCCTTAAAGTTTTAGAAAACATTTCCAGATTTTTGCAGCACAAAATAGACATTTAGAAACACAGTTAGTGCTTTAAATGGTTAGATTTGGATAGTGCTGTACTCCCTCAATGAGATAATGTTGAATGTCTTTTACTAAAATAACATAAGCATTCATTTACGTATTATGTATACATATGTGATACTAATGCAATATGGGAGGATGATCTTGATCTGCACCAAATGGAACTGTAAGATCCCCGTTTGTTCAACAACTTGGAGAGGAACTCAACTAATGCTGAGCCAGAACTTTTTTAATAATTGTCTCATATTTAGAAATTAAACTCTGTTTTGAAAATCCGTTGAGATAGAAAACAATTCTAGGAACATAAATCTGTTTTAATCTAATTTTAGACCAAAAAAGGAATTTCCGATGTTTTTGAATTGATTATTCAAAATTAATATCAGATGACACAATGGTGTTCAAATTCTGAAACACTGTGAGAGATAAAACAGCACAAAATAAAAACAAACCATCAGGTTTGATTAATGATTACACCCAGCAGTGAAATAAAGCAGTACTAGTCTGAAACCACCTGAACATTCACAAATAAAAATAAAGGTTTCACAGTCTGAAATAAGGTTTAAAATGCTGTCTAGGCTTCTTATCATAATCTAGTGCAGGTCTGACTTCTATCAGTACAGTAGTTTTTGATTAAGTCCTGGTCTTAAGTGGTCTGTGTGTAGAAAAAACAGTGAAATCCAAATCCAAGTTTTCACAAATGAAATAGACAATTTTAAATGTTGTTCATTATCAATATGAAAACACAAAACATTTACCATGTGTTTTTATTGAAGTTCAGCCTTGCACCAGTTATGTCTGTCAGAGACACAAGTAGGTTGCTGACAAATCAGAGCTTTTTGAACGTATAACCTCAGATGGTACAAATCTGTATCGGAGGTGGGAATACGGTAAATCCTCCTGCCCAGAGGCTGTATAGGTAGTAGGTATAAGTACATGCTGTGAACCTGCATATACGCACCACTACACCACACAATAATACCCTTACGTGGGATGGTTATGTGTGAACATAGTTTAAAGAATTTCAAAATCTGCTTTCCAGACGCAAACATCGATGAGGAAAATGAATTTATTTTCAGTGGTTAACTACCCCCCCAATTCTCAAGGGGTTAAAAAGTGGTGGCATCAACCCACAACTTGGTGCAGCAACTAATCACATGGGAATGGCCATCATTAGCTGTGAGTATAATGTTCAAAGCCTTTACACTCAAGATAATTCTATCAGGGGCAATTACGCATATAATGTTTATTACCTTGAAATTGGGAAAAGATGGACATACAGTGTCAGGCTGCAGATCAAACGATTTCTTATGATCTCAGGTTTCTGATGGTGTAAGACACTTGTATGTGGCACCAACAAACACAAAAAAAAACAACTCCAGCTCCTCCACCTCACTCGGAGCCTAAAAGGGGCTCAGGGCTTAAGAGATTAGGAGTTTTTCCATGGAAAAACCTCCTCTTAAAGTGTACCAGATGAATGCATGTAAATGTTAAATGCATGTCCCCGGACCACAAAAGAGGGTTTGGAATACCCCCACCATAGTTGAAAAAAATAGGGGTCCCCAAACAACATTTTGCATAGGGCCCCAAAAATGCTGGAAACCGCCCTGCTTGCAAGCACGTTAGTAGGAAAAAAACACATCCACTTGGGCAACTGAAAATATGCACATATTCTTCCATGTATTTTCTTTTGCTGGAAGGGATTTATTTTTGGTGAATTTGTACACCAGCTTGTCGACATAGACAATATGTGGATGAATGGGAGCTGGAGCAAGAAAAGACTAGGCTCCAAAACCATAAAATGTGGTTGGATAACACATATGCTGAGGTCAAGCTCCAGCAAACCAAGGCGGATCAGCGAGAGAAACAGGACGCAGAGCTCCACAAAGAATGTGAAGTCGGGGAAGCGTACCTTAACCAAAAGGCCCCCCTGAGGACTGGGAATGAGGAGAAGCTTGAAGTCTTCTCCATATTGAGGAAAGGAGCCATACTGCTGAGATGATTGAGCTCAAAGTTGCTCATGATTACTGTTGACCATGACGCCAGAGTCCTCTTACAGCAGGGATTTGATGACCCCAAGCAGTATGGAGGTCAAAGAGAGATTGGGGTGATTACGATTTTACGATTAAATCGTATATCACGATTGACTCCATCGATCGCGAATGACATTGATGACAGACTATTTTTTTTATCTGCCAGGAAAAATCTGAGCATTGAAATGGTGTTAAGTGCAGTTGACCGTGGTCTGAAACTGGAGCAGAGAGAGGGAGGGCCTCGCTCTCTCTGCTCAGCGCTGTTACTCTGGATTTCACGTCCCCTCTACAGTCCCATACAGAGACTTTGAGGGGCAGGCACATGGACCCCCAGCTCCGGTTCGGGGCATTTTGCCGCTCTGGGCAAACGGAGAAGCACAGGGGAGCGCAGATCACTGGGAGGAGACGTCCCGTCGCAGCCCCCCCTCCCACTTGCATGCCGCTCTAGATGCAGATCCTATAATAATAATATAGCAACGTATAATAAAATCTCATAGAGAAAGATTTCTATTTATTTTGATTCCTGAGTTTCTTACTTGTATGGAACATTTAAAATGCAAACCTAACTCAGATAACTGGAGTGGAGTTTTATTTGCTTATCGTCCAGACAGTGGTGTGCGCCTGTCATTTTAATTTAGATCAAAATTTTTTTTTTGTTTGTTTCCTACAAGTATGAAACAAAATTTTTAAACAAAACTGAGTTCAGGGACTGTCCTGCTCTGTTCCAACAAAAAACAAAACATGTGCATGTTTCCCTGTTGCTATGGGACTTCATTTAGTAAAAAACTGGATGCTTTAGTGTACTGTAAATACCTTTCTTGTAAATAATAAATCCTGCACTTCTGGAACAGAGAGACCGCATTTGCAACATTAAATGACATTTTATGCGGGCATGTTTAATGTTGCAAATGCGGTCTCCTCGTTCCAGAAGTGCGATTGAAATTGTGCACAGTGGCCCAGGCCCACTGCGGCCTGCGCCTGCACGTCCTCCCTCACCACATCCATAAAGCTTCTCTTTTGGCCTTCCTCTTTTCCTCTTGCCCGGCAGCTCCATCCTCAGCCTCCTTCTCCCGATGTAACTCTCATCTCCGCTACACGCGTGTCCAAACCATTTCAATCTGGCCTCTCTCGCTTTTCCACCAAACTGTCCAACCCGAGCTGTCCCTCTAACGTACTCATTCTTAATCCCGCCCATCCTTGTCACTCCCAATGAAAATCTCAACATCCTCAACTGAACATGGAGTATCGACGCAAAAAATAGCTACTGATAAGTCTGTAGCCTCGTCCGCCATCTCGGGTGTGCTGTAAAACCCTGCAGCGTCGTTGCGCCACGTCCCGCCTCCCACAGGCTCTAACCGGGCTCCGTCGTCCAAACCAAACGGATTATTTCCAGGGAATGTAAACACTTCCGACACGGACAATCTCCGTTTTTTTTTTTTGCCGCATGTGTGAAAGGGTAAATCTGCGGAACGTACAGATAATCAGGTCCGGACATCGTCCTGACATTGTCCGGAGTCCATGTGTGAAAGCAGCTTAAGAGTATCAGAGAAAGAAAAGGCAAGGCATAGAATGTAGAACGATCTGAAGGGCTCAGGAGGGGAAAGAGGATAAGTTGAGGAAATGGAATTACCTTTTGCAAATGGTGAGGTTCGTCCTCACTTTAGTCGCTTGTGGTCGCTGTGTATCAGTCACTTGTGGACAGTCACAGTTGAGGGAAAAAACATTCCCTCCATCGGCAGTCAACGTGGGTGGCCGGTCAAAGGGTGACGCACTTGACTTCACTTCGCTGTGCTCATAATTAACCTCACCAACATGCCTGCACACACCCTGGATTTCACAAATGAATCCCAAAATGAATCTATCTCCATATTAAGATACATAAAGTTACCAGTCACTCAGATGACCCTTCTCTATTCTCTATTTGCCGAGTTGCTGAACTAGCTCCCGAGCGCAGGGTAAGGAGGGCGGGGAAAAAAATAGATCCGGGTAAGTGGTGAAGATCAAATTCAAACATGTACTCACACCTTACCACTTTGCACCTTTTTCTTCTGTCTTAAATACAAAAAAAGGGTGAGAAGGTCTTTAAGGTCTCAGACTAGGAGACCTTGGGATGTTGGAAACAAAGCTTGTCGAATCACAGAAAATCATTGCGGTCTCAAAATAAAAATAAAAAAAAAACCCTCCGCAACACACGGAGAACAGACAGATCAAACTTTAATGCGCAGTGGGCTTCGTGTGTTGGGAGCGCCCTCCTCGGAATCCATGAACCCTGTCGAAGTCCGAAAAGAGAGAGTTAGAACACGGAGGACTGAATTCAAACTACGCCAACTACTCTCCCTCTCTTTCTTCTGTTCCACTTCCCCTCCTCCTCCTCCTCCTCCTCCTCCTCCCGTCCTTAACATTCATTTGATGTGAAATCGAACACGTGTTTGTACAGAATCCCTGAAGGGTGATGCTGCCAAATTGCGAAAAAAATAAAAATAAAACCAATACGGGGGCTCACGGGGGAAAACCATGACTCAGCGTTTTCCGTATTTAGGCGGCTTCAGTGCTCTTGCAAATTTTGGGAGCCGGCTTTTGGGGGATGAAACGCTTTGTAAGTTATCCTCGGAACAAATACTCGGTGATAAAAATAAGGATGACATGCACATTATCTGGAAGCGTTTCTGCTAAATCATCCGCCAGCCACTTTTTCCACCTTAAGACATTCCGCCAACGCGATATCTGATATCTGCTCGCTTCTCGAGTCTCGTCCCGCCCGCCTCCGCTATTCTCACCGCGACTCAACTCTCATTTTGAACTTTCGACGGCCCGGTATCGCAGTTCGGCGCAAATAGAAGAAAAAAGAAACTCAGACACGCCCAGTGCGCCAACGCGACGCTCGCTTCATTTGTTTTTCAACTTTTCCTCCTCACCGCGTAAACGCTCGCATTTGCACGTGGAGCAGCGGCGCTAAACCAACAGAGGAAAGCCATTAACAGCCGAGTGGGTAAGTAGCTGAGAGCAATACGCCAGACGACCATGTGCTATCCCAGATAAGAGCCGGAGCAGGCAGGGCAGCCGGTGAGCAGCTGGAGTGAGGGGGGGGGGGGAAGAAGATGTACTTAGATAGAGAGGTATCCTTTCTTCTGTGGCGGGCAGCTCTTCAGTGACCCAAGCGTGTACCCCTGAAGATATGCTATCTGCAAAGGAGGAGATGTCAAGAGTTCAATCTCCACTCCAAATTACTGTAGCGGCTCAAAGGGGGTGGGGTGGGGTGGTGGGATAAAGGGCAAATGCCGATTCTACCCGCCTTCCCAGTCTTTTTTTTATTTTTTTATCTCACCTTTATTTTGTTACTTCAGTTCATTAATGCCCGACTTCCAACTTCTGCATGTTCACAGTGTCGAGTGTCTTCATGGACGGAAACAGCCCGAAGACCGAGGACCGGGTTCATGCACCTGCTCAGTAATTACTGAGGAACCGATGCGGGGAAAAACGGCCAAGTCATTTGGTATGATTCATCCTGAATTTGACTGTTTTACACTTTTCATTGCATTCAAATAAATAATTGATTCAGCTATCGCCGTGGTTCCCGCTTCCCCGCCAAATGACATCAGTTTGAGAGAGTTTGCATGAAACTTCCCATCCTTCCGCCAAAACGATTAATCTTGACGGAACTGAACAATTCCAGTGCGCACGGCGCTGTAAACTCCGTTCACGATGACGAAACCCGAAAACGAAAAACGACGACCCTTCCAATTTTCTTTCGCCGGAAGACGAAAAGTTATTTTCCTCTCTCCAGGAGCGACTCGCTCATTGTTGGCGTTGAAAGGAGAGGCATCCCAGTCGCCGGCCTCCACCTGCGGTCTCCACTTCGCTCCGCTGTTGAGCCCCGTCGCTTGTCTCCGCTAGTTTTGAGAGTGTTGTACCGCCGGCCCGCCCCCCTGCCCTCAAACTCTCCCCGTGCTATTCTTTCACCCTCAGTCCTCCGACGCCCCACTACCGTCCTCAACGACTCCCCAATCCCAAGCAAATGCCTGCGTAACTTGCTTGCTACACACACACACACACACACACACACACACACACACACACACACACACACACACACGCACACACTAGTCTTCCTTGCCTTTTATACCGTTCCGAAATTCTAAAACCCTGTGAGCTCATTCCATTGTTGGAAATAAAATAATGAAATAAACGCAAACACACACACACACACACACACACACACACACACACACACACACACACACACACACACACACACACACACACACACACACACACACACACACACGAGCGCATACAGTACAGAAAGCATCCACGGCAATGATTCGGCTGACTGCATGCAGGAGATTTCACTTCACCCTGCTCGACCAAACGCTCTCTCTCCCCGCCCGAGCACTGCCGGGAAAGAAAAGACGCGGGGGAAGGGGGGGAGAGAACAAAAGCAGTTTTTATTTCCATCCCTCCCCTCAAGAAATAAAAAAAATACAAAACGAAAAAAAAACAAAAAAAAACTCCACCCCTCGCCAGCCAACTTTGCCCCCCTCCCCCTCCTTCTCTCCATTGTGTT
This sequence comes from Zeus faber, assembly GCF_960531495.2. Lineage (NCBI taxonomy): Eukaryota > Metazoa > Chordata > Actinopteri > Zeiformes > Zeidae > Zeus > Zeus faber. The sequence goes on along the minus strand of NC_137206.1, from coordinate 14,912,817 downwards.
TATCCGGCTGTTCTGCACTTATCTGTGCTTGGCTGAATGAACAGCTCAATTTTCTGTGGCATCACTAGGCAAAGAGCGGGGGCAGAGCGAGGGAGGGAGGGAGGGAGGGGGGCGGGGGAGAGGGAAGAGGAGAGGAGGGAGAGAATGAGGGAGCGGGAAAAGTTGTGGCTGCCGAACAGCTCAGAAAGTGGTCAAACCGTTCAACCATTAAATTCCCTCTCCTGCAAAGCCAAGACATTAGCGAGCCATCGAGTCTGTAATTCCGCGTGTGTGTGTGTGTGCGTGTGTCTGAGTGTGTGTGTGTGTGTGTGTGTGTGTGTGTGTGTGTGTGTGTGTCTTTGAATGTGTGTAACTGTAGAGAAACTTAAGAGCTTGTTTAATCAAACATTGGGGTAATTTATGGCAACAAGGAGCACAATTTACCAAAAGCAAACTAAGTGACAGTGTTTGTGTGTGTGTGTCTGTATGTCTGTGTGTGTGTGTGTGTGTATGTGTGTGTGTGTGTGTGTGTGTGTGTGTGTGTGTGTGTGTGTGTGTGTGCGTGTGTGTGTTTTTTAAATTATGGAGTATAAGTATTTGGCTATACATGCATAGGGAGGGGTGTTTTTCTGATCTCTATGTTTGTCTGTGTGCACACCCAATTACAAAAGAAGTAGGCATAATGTATAATACATTTTTTGTCACTCTAGGAGACATGTTGTTTTGCTTTTGTCCCAAATTAGCTTAACAGTGTTAACGGGGATAAGGTGTGCCCTTGAGGTGGAGAGCCAGAAGAGCTTCAACTGAGCAGTGGGAATTTCTGAGTAATCCAGCTAATTATGAGCCAGTATGAAAATGGGAATTGAGGTTTTGGGTTTCTTACAGAGAGGCTGTGTACAGTCAACACACACACACACACACACACACACACACACACACACACACACACACACACCACAACCGGGAGTCTGCAAATAAACTGTGTGTTTGCCATAAAAGCCTTCGTCCAACAATGGACAACGGACACCTCTGACTAACTGAATCGTACTCAAACATGAAAGTACTCAAGTCTATTTTCACAGCATTTAGGGGAATTCAACAAAATCAAGTTGACCGGTGAATCAAAAAAATATAAATAAAGAGAAAAGTCGATTAGATTGGATGGATATTTAATTCAACACCGGAGGAAGACTGCGGTATAACAGCAGCACACATCGGAATAAAAATTGCAAAAAAAAAAATGTAATGAAGTAATAATTGAATAAATATAGAAAATGCTAAATTCTCAATATACAAAAGTTTGAAAAAAGTTTAAAATAAAAAAATTATTTTCAATAAACAACATACATTTGAATATGTAATAAACCGTAACCCGTAACCTCTGTAAACCTTTGTATCAACAAATTCGCTGTTGAAATCCCTATTACACCCGGAGTTGTGTATTTGTTTGACTAGCTTTACATTGCACATCATAAAGCACGACTAAGCAATTATAGCTGCACTTGACGATTCACGGTTCAGAGAGATTTGCGACGTCATCGCGTCATCTTAAACGGACGCCTCGGCATCTCTGCATTCCTAAAGGTAAACAAAGGGTAAGTAAACGTTCGTTGTTGGCAAGTTTGAAGTCCCTGTCATTCGACGGAAACAAGCCGATCCCTCAGACACAGCTGGTCTCATTCACACACACACGCACACGCACGCACACACGCACACACACACACACACACACACACACACACACACACACACAAAAACGCATACGCACACGCACACACACATACACACTACGACAGTATATACTGTATGTGCATCCATATAGTACATCACACACACAACACAGATGGTAAACCGTTGAGGGAGTCCAGAAACAACCTAGGTAAGTAACTGAGGGGCACACACACACACACACACACACACACACACACACACACACACACATAAACACTACGACAGTATATACTGTATGTGCATCCATATAGTACATCACACACACAAAACAGATGGTAAACCGTTGAGGGAGTCCAGAAACAACCTAGGTAAGTAACTGAGGGGCACACACACACACACACACACACACAACCACACACACACACACACACACACACACACACACACACACGCACACACACACACACACACACACACACACACACACACACACACACACACACACACACACACACACACACACACACACACACACACACACACACACACACACACACGCTGCTTCCCCCTGTCAGTTCTCCTTCCATCTTTCAAGCCTCAGTCACTCACTGTGTTCCTCCCCCCTGGCTGCAAATGTTTCATTTCCTCATTTCCTAAAAGTACATCCGTTGTTCGGCGCGAGCATGGGTTTCCACGTGCACAACGGCGCGTGTCCGTTCACACGCATATGCAAGCGCATTGTGTCTCGTTCTGTCCTCTCAGAGAGTGCAGCCGCGTCGGGTGTCTGTCTGTTTCTGACAGTCAGACAGTGCCTCCCACCGCGCAGATCTCCAGATACAGCTGGCAACGGAGCTGCATCTGGGGTTTGCTCGGGGATCCTTTGTCAGCTCAGGCGAGAGTTGAAGCCATTGTTTATTCGAGTGTGTGTGTGTGTGTGTGTGTGTGTGTGTGTGTGTCTGAGCGTTAGCAAGCGTGTTTGGCGGTGTGACTACATGTCTTTGTGTGTTGTTGCTCAAGAGAAGCAGGGGAAATCAGCCTGGCCCGGTCTGGTCTTTTGTTTATCGACAAGTGTACAGGATGCATAGAAGGATTTGTATTTCTCTGAAGCCCTGTGGGCGGCTGCGTCGGCCTGTGTGCGGTTGTCCATGTATTTGTCCTTGTTGGAAGAAAGAAAGAACGGCCAAGGTGTCTGTGTAATTAAAGTGGAAATATATAAGCTGTAACAAGGCTACGGTGAACCGCGTAGCTCTGAATCTTTTGAATCAAGTTTTCATAGGGCTTTCACAGTGAATGGTTTGCATTGGATTTGGGTTAGAAATAACATGAAAGCTTGTCCTTTTTCCCAGATGTCCTCTCCAGATGAAACACAAAACAAACAGAGCTGATCATCCCTGACCCAACATTTGCATAAACCTGCACCTTGTTACAGGTTTAATATGTTAAGTAGAATCAGATTTTTTTTTTTTTAAATGCTGAAACACTGGACTTTTCCCAGCGCAGTACTTTGTTTTGCATTATTTAAGCAGGAGCAATTTAAGCAATTTCGGTGTACCTTCTTTTGTGTTTAACACCCTGAATTGTTAAGATGGGTTAACCTCCATTTCATCTTTTTTTTTTTTTTTTGTGTGTCCACGTTTCTCTTGAAAATATGCACATTAAAAGCCTTTGTTTGGAGCTCTTATTGGCTGGAGCATTATCGTCAAATGTTTTACCGAAAACAGCAGAATTAATTAATGTCCGTGGCTTTTTGCACAAAAATATTCACGGGTTCCAAATAGAAAGTCTGTGAAGTAGTAATTGTGATAAAAATGAACCAACTGCACTGGCGCGGGGAGCCTCAAAGTTAGTGGTTTCAAGGCCTTTCGCATTCAGTCATTATCCAAAAAGTAAGAGGGAGAAAGAGCCTGGCGGAAAATGCAAGCGCATTTTTGAATTCACGCCGTCATCATCCTTTACTGTTAGCGCGCAAAATATTCCAATGTGCTGACATACATTCTACTCGGGTATGCAGCCACAGGAAAAAAAAAGATGGATATTGACAACGAAGGAAGAAAGCGAGATAGATAGATATCTTAGGCATAGGTGGGGGTGAGAGAGGAACAGAAGGGGAGAATGCAGCTTCAAGTGCTCATTACTCAGGCTGTTAGCGTTTGGCGCCTCCTCTCCCCTCCTGCTCGCTGGGGAACTCCACTGACGGAGGACGTCCCCCCAGTGCCACATGCGAGAGCTGTGTGTGGGTGGACGCTCATCAGCACCACCGGTATGCTTGTGACGAAACTGAACTTTTTGAGCAAAACGAGGCGTTAAAGAGCAAGAAACTAATAAAATCACGGTGTTCCTTCTGACCAGGAGTCAACTCGCTCTTCAGAATTCTTTCCTCACTTTACTGCATGCATTCAGTCTTTGAGTGTCTGTCAAGTGGCAAGTATGCCAGTTGCTCTTTATTGTAAAAAAAAAAGTTCTTTCTAGGTTTTAGTATACTACCTATTTCAAGGGGGAGACAATGTGTGAGATCTTTGGGTGCAATCACATCTCCACGGGTGGCACAGTGAGCAACATGGGAGCGCAGCACATCTTCCCCTGCGATCACCAATGTCATCTTTAAAGAGGGCCTTTGCTAAAAATCACATTTTGATTTCAATTTATGGCTGTTCGTTATCCATTTTTGGCAGTATTTTAAAAAATAAAAACGTGAAATCAAACATTTTAAGTATCAAGGCCAGTTTCAGTGGAGACCACCGATAACTGGAACCGGTCTGAGAAGGGAGCAATATGATGTAGCTTTAATTTCCTAAAATGATTTGCGCAAATATTTCCATTGGAGGAAACGCGCTGTGTGGGGCTTGTTATAGCGGAGGCTGAAGAAAGCCAGCATTTCAAGAGTTAACGTCAGCTCAATTCCAGCCACTTCCCGAGCATTTAAAAAAAAAAAAAAAAATAGGGCACGAGGCTTGGACGTCACACGATCGAAGAGGGACCGCAGCGTTTGAGCGCCCCAGCTCTCTTGGGGCCTGTGCATGGCCAAACCACGGAACAATTAAAATGGCAGCATCATTGAAATTCCATGGTCGCCACATCCGTAGGACACTCCCGTGACCCACTGGGAGGGTTCCTCTCCATCTATTTCAATTCGGCGTCCCTCTTTCTCATTATTCATATCAGTGACTTTCAATTTCCATTCACTTCTTATCTGTAATGGAGTGAGCTGACATTAAAAAACGACAACGTTCAAGTCTTTTGAAGTTGCTGCACACGATCGAGTCACCAATTTGAGAGTTAGGAGAGAATTTAGATCAATTTGAAGCCCAAGGACCAAAAAAAGAAATAAGGGCATATGCATGACCGTGAGGGAGTACCCCCCTCTGTGGTCCGAGTCATTTTGGATTTTAATGACTGAATGCAGGAATTCATTTTCTGCAGCCAAAGGCTGGTAAGAAACGGGAGCCCTAAGTCAAGGGTAGACAAACATTGTCCACTTTCAATCCGCAATGCCAGTGGGGCAGACATGTGAGTGTGGGAGATGAATGATTCAAGAGATTCAAGAGGTTTATTTGTCACATATACAGAGTAAACCTAAATTTGAGTGAAACCTAAATTTCCACTGAATAAAGAGATTTTTTTTCGTCTATAGTCAAATATCTTACCATTACATCAGTGAGGTGCTATTTGGCTCTTTAGTGAGCTTTAGATGCCTTATTATTTGTCCAATTGAGGAGACTTGCATTTTTTTTGCAGCAAAACCAATCTTCACATGCAGGTTATAAGTATCCAGAAAGAAGATGGAAAAAATGGCTTTTAAAAATGACCGATAATGGAAAAACTACATCATCATTAGCATAGGAAAGATTTGTCACTTATATTACCATCTGGATGAATACAAAGCGGTGGGAATAATTTAATCAGGCATTACATTTATTTTTGTACCTCCAATCAATCCGTACATATAAAATAATCTGGGTCTTTAATAATCTACAAGGAAAAAGTCAAAGAAAATGAAAAAAATACAGATTTGAAGACTACTGTTTTTATTATATTGTAGAGAAAATAACAGAAATAGAGAGACCTGACAATGCTAGGGGGGCGAGGGGGCGAAGAGGGGCGGTTGTGGCGCTTGTGGCACCGCCGTGATTGTGGCACTGCCCCCTGCGGTCGCCTGCGCCGGCGCTCCGGTTGAGTTTTGCACATTTTAGTATTTTTTTCCGTTTTTATCATAATGTATGCCAAAAAAGCATCGGCAGTTACCTCATACGACCGCGATGCACTCATGGATATAAAAATTTCCCTAAATGAACAAC
>NC_137206.1:14878952-14906672 GCF_960531495.2 Zeus faber | reverse complement strand
CTCTGCCGAGCATCCTTCTTGCCAACGTCCAGTCCCTGGAGAACAAGATGGATGAACTTCGAGAAAGGATTAAATTCCAACGAGACACAAGGAAACTGTTGCGTCCTCTGTCTGACGGAAACATGGTTGAACCCACTGGTGCCGGATGAAGCCATACGTCCAGCCGAGGCCTTCTCCGTGTTCCGCGGTGACAGAACGGGGGGAGTCGGGGAAATCCAAAGGTGGAGGAGCGTCTGCCTCATTGTAAACAACCCGCTGCTGTAACCCCGAAAACACCAAGTTTCTCTCCCACTCCTGCTCGCCGAACCTGGAACAGCTGACCATCTTATGCCGTCCTTTTTATCTCGCCCTAGGAATTTAGCACGGTCCTCATCACAGCCGTTTATATCCCACCACAAAGCGGACATCGACGCAGCTCTGTCGGTCCTGTACGATGTGTTGTGCGATTTCAAAACAAACATCCCGACGCGGCTGTGGTGTGTGACTGGTGACTTTAACAGGGCAAACCTTAACCAAAGTTCTGCCTAATTTCCACCAACACATCATGTGTGCCACCAGGGGGAGATGGAACTTTGGACCATTGCTACACACCGTACAAGAATGGATACAAGACCGCCTCGCTCCCTTCGGAAATCTGACCACGCCACGATTTCGACTGGTTCCCGTTTACAGGCCTCTGATCGCGCGCGAGAACTGGTGGTGACAAGGGAAGTGATGCGGTGGATGGACCAATCAGTTGGTCCGTCCACCATTATTTTATTTCCATCAATTACCAAAGCGGCACTCGTACAATCTGCGGAGGGCAGTGAGGGACGCTAAATGGGGCGTACAGCGAGACTGTGAGCTGCAGATGGAGCGGGGGGGACACAAGACGCTTGTGGGAAGGGCTGCGGACGATCACAACTACAAGAGCAGGCCCCTCCCCAGCCACCAGTGTGGACGCCTCCCTAGCCAACTAACTGAACTCCTTTTTATGCGCGGTTCGAGTCTGACAACAGCACCGCTAGCTCGCCGGCTAATTGGAGTTACACCACTGGGGATGAGCGCGCACTCTCAGTGTCCGTGCACAAGGTCAGGAGGGCTCTGATGCGGGTGAACACCACGAAAGCTGCGGGCCCAGATGCCATATCTGGGCGAGTACTGAAGACCTGTGCTAACCAGTCTAGCCCCAGTGTTAACCACAATATTCAACATCTCCCTTGGCTGAATCAGTGGTCCCGGTCCGTCCTTCAAGAGGTCCACCGTCGTTCCTGTCCCGAAAGATCGCCTCTCCAGCTCTGCCTGGATGACTACCGTCCGGTTGGCCCTCACCTCGGTGGTCATGAAGTGTTTCGAGAGGTTGATTAAGGATTACATCTGCGCTCTCCCTCCCCCGCACCTTGGACCCGTTGCAGTTTGCGTACCAGCAGAACAGATCCACTGATGACGCGGTTTCCCAGGTACTGCACACCATGCTTACGCACCTGGATGGCCAGAAGGGGGGCCTATGTGAGAATGCTGTTCATCGATTACAGTTCAGCCTTCAACACCATAGTCCCCCCATGACCTTGCTGTCAAGCTAAAGGAGCTCGGGACTGAATGCTCCGCTGTGCGCCTGGATCCTGGACTTCCTCACAGCCTGCCCCCAGGAGGTTAGGGTGGTGAAGCACATTGTCAAGCGTCCTCACTCTGAACACAGGATCCCCCCAGGGCTGCGTCCTCAGCCCCCTACTGTACTCCCTGTACACACATGACTGTAGTGGCCAGGTCCCAGCTCCAACACAATCATTCAAGCTTGCCTGACAACACCATTGCCGTGGGCCTGATCACCGACTGCGGCGAGAAGGCCTACCGCGAGGAGGTGGCTGACCTGTCACTCTGGTGCCTGCCAGGACAACAGCGTCCCCCTGAACGTCAGCAAAACTAAGGAGCTGATTGTGGACTTTAGGCGAGGATCACAATCGAGGACGCACGTACCCTTGGTGATTAATGCGATTTCTGTTGACAGTATGAGCAGCTTCAAATACCTGGGAGTCCACATCACAGAGGACCTTACCTGGACATTACAAACAGACACGTCTGTTGAGGAAGGCGAGGCAGCTTCTTTACCACCTCAGGCAGCTGAGGAAATTCCGGGTCTCGGTGAGGATCCTCAAGTCCTTCTACTCTGGAGCAGTGGAGAGCATCCTGACAGGCAACATCACTGCCTGTTTTGGGAGCTGTACTGCTCAGGACAGGCGGGCCCTGCAGAGGGTGGTGCGTTCAGCTGAACGTACCACTGGAACTACCCTCCCCCCCTTGCAGGAGTTATACCCCAGGAGGTGTAGTAGCAGAGCCCACGGGATCATGAAGGATACTCATCATCCCAACAACGGACTGTTCCAGCTGCTGCGGTCAGGCAAGCGCAGTCACACAGTGAGAACAGAGAGACTGAGACAGAGTTTTTTCCCTCAAGCCATTAGAACTGTCAATGCTGACCTCACCAGGGGTCCTCACTGAGCCATACACATAGGCTCCACTACCTACTGTACTATATGTAGCATACTGTACCGCATACTGTGTCACTGTTCAGGGTTGTTCGTGATGCCGTATTGCTGCGCCGTACTGTTGTATACTGTGCTGTATTATCCCTGACACTACCTCACTTTATTCACATGCCACTTCAAAGCACATATCTGTATATACATAATTGCCTATTCCATATACATAAGCATATTCCTTCTATCTATTCCATTTTATCTAATTTTATTTTAATGTATTTTATTTTTATTGTATTTTATTTTATTTCATTTCATTTCATTTTATTTTATTCTATATATTTTTACTTTATTCTATAAGTATTCGACTTACTGTATTACATTTTAGGAGTCAGTTAGTTGGTCTATTAGAAAGAAATTTTTCCTAGGACATATTGTGTGTTATCACCGGATGCGATGTGACGAATAAACCTCTTGAATCTTGAATCTTGAATCTTGCTATGATACAAACCACTTTAAATAATATTAAAAACACATATTTAAAATAATTCAACAATTAAAAGTACTGATATATGATATCAATATTTTTTTCAGTTTCAGGATATAAGGCTACTTGAAGCATAATAATACAGAAACTACACTTTTTCCTGGATCCAGTCCCTAAGCAAGGCACGTATAAACCAACGTTATTTGACTTGAATTCAAGGGTCACGAAACAATGAAAGATGACGCCAACATTCAATCAGTGTGAAGGAAGGCAACACTGGGAAGGAGGGAGATGTTCGCCCCAAATTTGGCAATCGTACAATGGGAAATGTCAGTGGTGTTTTTTTGAGAGGCCACACACACAGATCACAGGTAATGAAAATTTGAGTAAAAAAAAAAAAGCAACAGCTACCACTGCACTGCTTTGATAAATGTGGAAGCAGAACGCAGCCCCATTGTGCATGTCTGCTGGGGTGACCCACAGTTCAACGACACAATGGCAGCACGAGCACATGCACACACACACGCACGCACGCACGCACGCACGCACGCACGCACGCACGCGCACACACACACACACACACACACACACACACACACACACACACACACACACACACACACACACACACACACACACACACACACACACACACACACACTCATACTCGCTCAATTATGCATACACATATGTTTGGAAATGTCAAGCCTCGGAGGAAAACACATCTTGCCAGGGCTATGATAAGTCTGACACCTGTTGTGTCATAACCAACTGAATCCCTTGCGTATACTTATTGTGCATCTATGAAGGAGATGCGCAATTATTTCCACTATATATCTGAATCATGGACACTTTCAGAACATTTCCTGTAAAAAATGTGATGAAAGGAGTGTGAGACTATAAATAGGCAGGTAGGTTCGAGCTCTTTCTCTCTTTAGATATGACATTTTCACGGCTAAGCAGCCACTTATCTTTACATCCAGCTAGAGAAAGGGAGTTTTCTCCTTGGATTATAAAATGAGGCTGCTGATGGCTGCAGATTCAATCTGGTTACAGCGCAGGAATCAATCATTTGTAAATATCAAGATTCATATGGCGACTGCGTTGCTGCAGTTTAAACCTGCAACAGCCCACGTTGGGTTCTGGCCAATGTCAGTCTCTAATGTGCACAACATTAAAAAAACTGATTTCAGTTGTAATGGTGCAAACACAAATACACACACACACACACACACACACACACACACACACACACACACACACACACACACGCACACACACACACACACACACACACACACACACACACACACCCCCCACAGGAAATGAGAGTGGGTGATAGAAGCGAGGGAGTGAGCTACAGTTAATGGACGGAGAGAGAAGAGAAAAAAATGAATGGTAGTTGAGGAAGCCGGAGGTCTGGCTCAAGTTTTTCCTCACGTAGGTTAAACGGCCGCATTGAGGTCGGTATTGTTTTCTGTTCAGTCAAATTCTGCACGTCCGATCACAGAATAATGACTCGAAATGATAAGATTACAGTGTGGTTCATGTGGTTTATGTTCATTTGGGTCAAATGCAGAGGATCCATTTCACCGGCCACCATCGAAGCGTGTGCCAGCATGTGTTGTAGTGTGGTGTGTTGCGTGACGAATAAAGACTGTTTCTGTTTCTGTTTCTTTCATTTTTGTGCAATGTGGTCGTTTGTGTGTAGGTGTGACTCTAGTCACTGCTGTGTGTGTCCATGTGTAGAGCTGAATGGTTACACAGTGTTAGTCTTAAGCCCCTTTCACACATGCAGTCTTTCCCAGCAATGTTCCTGGAAGCCTTTTTGCATGGGGTCATAGGTGAATGGGAGCAGGGATCGGTATTCCATGAAATATGCTCCAGCAATTTGTATTATGGTCTTGAATTATTGGACATTACTCTCCATTCATGCTATTTCAAAACACGTCCAAACTAGGGATGTTAAAATGTGCCGACAAAATGATCGACTGTCTCCGTGTTATCCGTGTCAACAGTATCCCACCTCGGCCACCATGGACCGCAATGGGTGACTTCTGCTTGACTGTCCCTTGCCTTATCTGTTCCGGCATTCTCAAAGCATGTGTGAAAATGCGCAACACGGAAATGTTCCTGAATGTAGCTGTAGATGAATGTTATCACTGTAAGTCTCCTCTTGATCCTTGAACTGGACTTCTGTGTTCCTCCCTGAACTTTATCCCTAAAGCTGACATCTAGATTCAGCATATACATGAACTGCTCAGTCACACCTGCTGTCTGGATAAGTTGCCGGGTTGATTTGAAGACACTATTTAACAGGCACTTTATTTGACTATTGCTTCTACTACTGACCAGCTTGAGGAGGTGGAACAACTTAGAACAACGAGTATTTCAGCAGATTCTATACACTAAGTGTTGTATATTTAGACACTAACTTTTTGTATAAATTCTGTCTGATTATCACCTGAATTAAGGCGCCGCTAAAAAATCCACTCCTATGGAATGGCAAACGGTTCATTAATTGCATAAATTGGTCTTTCGGCGTGACCAAGCAAGAGGACTCAAATTGCTGCAATGCGCCGTGTGGTGTTGTATATGTCTGTCGCCGTCACTATATCTCTTCAAAAGACACCGCCTACTGGCCTCTACAGATCCTCGAGTAGTGCAATTTTTCCTAATGAGGGTTTTGTTCAGGGTAGAGGCAACTGCCCAATGTGTGGATTTGAGAGAACTACTTTATTTGTGTGTGTGTGTGTGTGTGTGTGTGTGTGTGTGTGTGTGTGTGTGTGTGTGTGTGTGTGTGTGTGTGTGCGTGTGTGTGTGTGTGTGTGCGTGTGTGTGTGTGTGTGTGTGTGTGTGTGTGTGTGTGGAAGACAGTGGAGAGCCCACGGTGGAAAGTATAAGTCACAGAAAAAACCGACAACATGAAGCCCATCCCAGAACCGTCATCCTTCTCTGACTGCTTATATCAGCTCTGAAGCTGTTTCCAACACTACCACCTTTACACCACCAACAACTTAAAACAGACGTGAGTGTTCAGCGTTGAGGCAAATTTTGTTGACTAGAAATAATTGAGATTTATTTGTGAATTATTTATAATTTCATGTTACTATAACAGTGTAAACCAAATGCATGTGTAGTAATAACCACACACCTTATGCAGAAGTACAAGACTGAACAAATAAAGAAAATTGCTGTTCAAAAGCCTAACCCTAACCCTAACCCTGTTCAAAAAATGACGGCACATGGTACAGTACATATAAAATATATACTGTAGACCGTAATACGGTGGCCGTGGCGGAAAAAAAAAAGTGGTCAAGCACTGGCTGCGGAAGACAGCACGGTTCCCTTTCTTTGATTGGTCCGACTCGAGGCAGGGGATTTATTTTTTAATGTTTGTCTGTCTTGCAGAGGAGATCGGCACACAGGCTCGTCAGCAGCCAGCGGTGGAATGCCATTCGTCCTGTGCCCAAAGGATCATCATCAATATTTTTATTATAATACTCCTCCTTATTAATTGAAATTAATGCTTGTGACCAGCATACCTTATTGTTTAAGGTGATGATAAAAACTCTCGCCATGTTGGCACACTTCGGCCAAAAAGACTCTCTCCCTCCCTAAACCCTTACCTGTGGGCAGAGACTCCCACAAGTGGCGCCTGAACAGAGACCTGGGGGGGGCAGGGCCCCGAGTGAAGGGCGCCCTGAAGCCTATCCACTGGCTGTGGAAACGCCTCGCGGATCTGGAGGAGGAGCGGGACTACCTCCGCTGCCAGCTGGGACGTGTCGTGGAGCACGTCGTGACTGGCTGCTGGCCCGCCGCTGTCGACTGGGAGCCGGCCGGAGGACCAGACCCGTGATCGACCCCAGGATCCACACGGGATTCGCCAGGTCTACAGCTCAATGCAGTGCCCCGGAGGAGAATGACGCCGGTCAAGCCGGTCATTGAGTGGGATGAGTTGGGGCCGCAGGTTCAAAGAGCGTCCGATCGGCCCTGTTAAGTGACCATCTCTCTCCGTCCCAGAGGGCGGATGTAGCTGCACTTCAGCTTCGCTTCTTTTATGTTCTCTCCTACCTGCCAGGCCTTGCGTCCCTCATACACCACCATGTGGTAAAGACCCTGGGAGTAAAGGTGCGCCCTCGGCCATATTGCCTGCCCAAACACAAACGCAAGATTGTGCAGGCGGAATTAGAGGTCATGCTGGACATGGGCGTAATTAGAGGGGTCCACAAATGACTGGTCTAGTCCCATCGTGCTGATGGGTAAGCCCGATGGGTCAGTCCGGTTCTGCGCAGATTGCCGAAGGGGAAACGCGGTGTCGGCGTTCGACGCCTACCCGATGCCCCGGGTTGATGAACTTCTCGACCTGTTAGGTACAGCTAATTTTTTCACGACACTGGATTTAACCAAGGGCTACTGGCAGATTCCCTTGTCTCACGAGTCCAAGGAAAAATCTCCGTTCTCCAGGTCGTTTGTCTTATACCACTTTCGCACACTTTCGTTCGGGTTATTTGATGCGCCAGCCCTTTCAGAGACTCATGGGCCGCGTCCTGCGTCCGCATGTAGCATCAATCATTCACAGCGACACCTGGGAGCGGCATATGGAGCAGTGACATATGCAGTGGGTGCTGAGCTTGAGTCCCTGAGGCGGGCTAGGCTCACCGCTAACCGAAAGAAGTGTGCCGTGGGATGGCAGGAGGTGCAGTATCTGGGGTACCACTTGGGTGAAGGCCAGCTTGATAAAACAGCTGCAGTCGCAAACACGCCGAGACCTAAGACCAAGAAGGAGGTGTGGCAGCTTTTGGGGCTGGCCGGCTCCAGATCCTGTCCAGTGGTCAGAGAAGTGCCAGCAGGCGTTTGTGAGTGTAAAGTCAGCTCTCTGTGGGAAGCCAGTGCTGTTTAGCCCTACCTTCTCTCTCCCTTTCTGTCTGCAGACCAATACATCAAACAAAGGGCTCGGCGGAATCTTGTCCCAGTCTTGTCCCGCTGTAGGCCGGATGGCTCCTCGGCCAAAGACGGGTAGTGGGGGTATGTGGCGGACGAAGGGCTGTGGTCAAGCACCAGCTGAGTGAGTCAGCGCGGCTCTCTTTTCCGCGGCTGCCAAAGGGCAGGGAGATTTCTTAATGTTTGTCTGTCTTGCAGTCGGGATCGGCGCACAGGCTCGTCAGGAGTCCAGGAGCGGAACGCTATTCCTCCTGTGCCAGAAGGATTATCATCAATATTATCATCAATAACACATGCGTAGCATTTTGAAAACGCGCTGCAAATCCAGAAGTGTCGAACGAGCTGCACACAAAAACACTTGGCAAATATGAAAAACACATCCGCATTAACGGAAAAAAGACAAAGGCAAAAGCCACATTACAGTGAGCCACATCGGATGCATGGCTGTATCTGCAATACGATACAATATAAATATATGCAATTAATAAACAGAAAAAAAACAACTTTAATATCAATCCATATTTTTTATTTTAGCCATTCAGAGTAAATGCGATATTGCAGGGAAAACGGCCTCTCCCGAGCTCTCAGTCAGTTGCGGGCGAACGTTATTCTGAATTACATTTGCTCGCATCGTATCCCTGCAAACGCTCATCAGCTGCAGCCAGGAAATTGCCAATCAAACCATTTCTGCAAGCAACCATGAGTAAGGCTCAAAAAGCATAGACAGCTTAAAAATATCTCCAGTTTTAAAACTTTTTATCACTCATTATACAACTCTGATTCATCTGTAAGCCCTTCAGCGCTGGTAGATTTTTTCAAGCGCCTGCGTGTCCCTTCTATAGACCCGGGGACGACTGCTGAGTTGCAGGGGGGCCTCTCAGTCGTGGAGATAGCATCAGCAATTAGATCTATGCAAAGTGGCAAATCTCCAGGACCGGACGGTTACCCAACAGACCTGTACAAAAAATTCTCAGACCAACTCTCCTCTATTACTGTCTTCGAAGAATCACTTTCATTCAAATCCTCCAACCACGCGTCAGGCAGTTATCTCTTTAATCCTCATGAAAGATAGAAGTCCTCTTGAGTGCAACTCATTCTGTCCAATTCCTCTTATAAACACGGATGCTAAAGTCCTTGCTCAAGTTCTTTCGCGCCACCTGCAAGGGGTTCTCCCCGCCATCATATCACCTGACCAAACGGGTTTTTATTAAGAACTGCTGTTCTTTTTTGAACATCAGACACCTTTTCAATATCGTTTAGGGCCCCTCTCCCCCCGGCCTGCCAAAGGTAGTGCTCTCACTTGATGCTGAAAAGGCATTGGACTAGGTGGGGTGGAGCTATCTTTTCAGCACATTGGAGAGGTTTCTCATTTCATGGATCAATATTTTATAAACATCTCCGATGGCTGCCATGCGTACTAACAATAATATTTCCATCTATTTTGGGCTCCAACGTGGCATGAGACAGAGATGTCCTTTATCCCCACTTCTATTTGGGGTTGCAATGGAACCACTTGCTCTTGCCCTGAGGCAAAATGCCGATATCAAGGGCCACCTCTTTCGAGGCTCCCAAAGTTAATGGTCTTACTTACAGAATTTGGCAAAATATCTTGCTATAAAGTTAACATCCAGAAAAGCGAGCTTATGCCTGTTGACCCTGGGGCTAGTCGGATGCCTTTAGCCTCATTTCCTTTGAAAATTCAAGTACCTTTGGGTATGGGTTACACATAACCAGAGATGTGGACTTGAGTCATTGTGACTTGGACTCGAGTCACTGTTTTGATGACTTGCAACTTGACTTGACAGAAAATAAATAACTTCAGACTTGACTTG
Source organism: Zeus faber (assembly GCF_960531495.2). Classification (NCBI taxonomy): domain Eukaryota; kingdom Metazoa; phylum Chordata; class Actinopteri; order Zeiformes; family Zeidae; genus Zeus; species Zeus faber. The sequence goes on along the minus strand of NC_137206.1, from coordinate 14,896,953 downwards.
GAGGTTAAAAACTCTTGACTTGACTTGAGACATGATGACTCGAATGACTTGTTTGTGTTCACTTTCATTTACCGAAATCTTGAACTAAAACATGATGGGCAAACCAAAGTTACTTTGGTTTGCGTTTGGTAGCCCCCCCCAACATTATGTTGCCGTGGCTCAGTAGCAGACAGCCAAATGTTGTAGTAATCCATGAATGGTGAAAAACACAAGTTATCAAACCCAAGATGGTGTTTAGAAAGTTAAAGTTATAAACAAGGGACAGTGTCTTATTTTCTCTTCCGTGTTAAGCGCCATGATTGGTCCGTGAGTAATTTCCCAAAGTGCCATGCTCCTCGATGCTTGTTTACCTTCGCTCTTATGTGCCGATAATGTAAAGCACGGTGACTCCAAATGACGTCTACTGTAAAGCAGTTCTGCTGCTGATTTGCGACATAGCGATAGAAACAGTATAAAAATATATATTAATTAAAAAATGTTCCCTCCTCTTTCGATATAGATTGTCATATCGCACGGCCTTAAAATTTAATAATAAATATTACAATGTTGAACGTTTTCAATGTTCACATTACAAGTGTCAGTGTAACGTTATCTGGTATGAGAGCCACCCTGGGAATGACATTGTCATGATTGGATGAACACCCTGTCCGTCAAGCTCCTTGCTACCTGAGGTCTTTTTCAATGCAAAGCACTAGTTCCCATACTGCTGGTTACACACACACACACACACACACACACACACACACACACACACACACACACACACACACACACACACACACACACACACACACACACACACACACACACAGTATGATCAGTCAGATCATCATGGCTGCTGCGACTGTGCCAAGAGTCACCTCTGGATTCCCAGATTTCATCCAATCCTTTTTTATTCAATCAAATCAATTTCTACAAATCTGTTCATAAATTTTTGAGATATTCTACAAACAGGCCGATAGACAGACAGGGACAGAATGTAACAAAGCATTTAAATGTTTAGAAGTGATGGGGAGGGAATATTGTTTGATTGTGGAGTGTACACAGACAGGGCTGTCTGCCTCGGACCCTCTTCCCCAGAGATTCACAGGGTGGGATACGAACCCCCCGCCGCGCTGAGACCCGGATCCGCTAAGTCTTATCTGCATTCCCAAACAATAGAAATGCCAATTGGGACTGGACAAGGGCGCCAAATGATTGTTTGTTATCTCGATTGAGAGAACCCCCCCACCTTTCCTTGCTTTCACCCACAACCACATTCTCTCCAGTGATCAAGGCAGACCGCACCATGGAGAGTCTGTCTCCAAGACACATCTGGAAGGAGAGCCACAAGTAATTTGCATCTGCAATCCCTCTTCTGTCAAAGATGATGAATTTATGGCTTTCATGATGAGCGTTGAAACCATGTTTTCATAGTCAGTAATTAGAAATCGTCTTAACAGTTACTCGCTGCACCGGAGACTCACAAAGCAGGTTCCAACCCCTGACTCCCACACGACGTGGCTGAAAATCACCAACGGACGAGACCAACTGCCGCGACTGCTCGTGGACTCCACTCAGTCCACATAAGATCTGGAGAGCCTGCTGAAATTCTCCACCACGACTCGATGATCCGTAAGGCGAGAGGCTTCCAAATCTGCCTCTTGATTTGGGTTGATGTCAAATTAAATTAATTTCCCCTTTATAGAGAAGTTAACTGCCCGTAGTGTGTGCCTTGTTTTATTATTTTGATGAAAGAGTCACATAACTTCCTACCTCACTATTGTCTCTGAGTTAAAGTTTGTCGCCAATTTATAAATTCTGTAATAATTTACTTATTTTCTTTATCATTTATTTTACTATTTTCATTTTTCATATAATTAACTATTATTTCATTATCATTTATCTTCTTCATCATTTATTTTCTTATAATCTATTTTACTATTATTTCATTTATTCAAGTAGATTAGCATGATAAAATAAATCTCATTTCATGGAAAGAAGTTTGTGTTCCTTCAGGGGTGAATACAGTTGCAAATGTAGAGCAAATAAAGAACTCTGATCCTTACGAGACTGATCAATTATAGTTACAGTGGTTTATTTACTATTCTCCCTGTTTGGAGTAGTGTCCCTCAAATAAGTAATTTAATATTACAATTTAATAGTCTAATAAACAATATATACATGAATTGATCCCCTTTTTAACAAGTGCAATTTTAATTCTAAATGTGGTTATAACGCTGCAATTGACAAAGCATTAAGAGATATAAAGCTTTTATGAAGTTATGGGGAGAGGGAAATAAGCATCTTTGCCTTCTGCTCTCTCCTGACAAGAAGACTGATATTGTTTAAATGGAAAGATCCTATTCCACCGACATACTGTATAGTCATTGGATCAGGGAAGTCATGTCCCATCTTAACCTGGAGAAGATTAGATATACTGTCACAGGGTCTACTAGGAAATGTCATACTATTTGGCAGCCTTTCTTAATCTTTGTGGAGGATATGGAAGCTGACAGCATGACAATGTAGCCAATTTTTCATTTCACTCTATTTGTGTTATTTATTTTCCTTTTATGGATGTCTGGTTACATATAATGTCTATACAGGATATGTACGTCTGGGGGTTGGGGGCAGGAGGTTTGTTTAAGTTTCTTTTCCGCTGGTCTTGTTTGGACCTCTGATATGATGTGAAAAACAAAGTATAAACACCTTGATCAAAAAGGAATTAGCAGATTGCAATTATAGAAACATGATTCCATCTATTCTATTCTAAATATGAAATGATGATGATTATTCATCCCCGAGTGGAAATTCAGGTGTTCAGCAGCAGATTGGGATTGGGTACAGGATTAGCGCCAAAAATGTCACAAACATTAACTAAGTGACCATAAAAGCACAAAAGATTAAAACACAGATAAGAGGAGAGGTGATAAGAGGAGACGTTTGGGAGGGAGGAGATAGGAAGATTATTATACGCTCTCCAGGACCACTTCAATGAGTCGTCAACACACCCACACACGTACACTGGTAATGTCGTTCTCTCTCAATGTCTCTCCCTCTACCCTGAAAAACCCAAATTTAGACAAATATTACTACCCGAGGCTCCGTAAAGGCCAGGAGGCGGTGCCTTTATGGGAGGTAGGAGATACATTTAATTTGCCTAACAGACTCGGCAGACGTGTACAGCGCCAACCGGAGTATGGCGCTTATTAAACAGCGCATTGCAACACTTTGTGACGCACTGTAGGTTTTTTTAACTAAAACTAAAAGTAAACACGCCTGATGACAACAACACACACACACACACACACACACACACACACACACACACACACACACACACACACACACACACACACACACACACACACACACACACACACACACACACACACACACACACACACACACACACACACATACCAGTCAACCAAAACCAGAATTGGAAAAGTAGCAGGAACCCGATAACTGCTGTATTTAATCAAAATGCATAACAATGCTTAAATGCAGTGGAAACACAAATGGCAAAATGCTCGAGTTCAAAAGGTCAATGCTGTATATTTCTGCCTTCTGTTGCTTTATCGCTCCGCGAATAAACTGACTGTGAAATGCAGCAAAAATCATAAATATTCTCCAAGAGATTAGGTAAAGTTGCAATCCATTGGAAAATTAAAACCCGCTTTACACAGGCATACACATACACATACACGTACACATACACATACACGTACACGTACACGTACACATACACGTACACATACACATATACATATACATATACATACACGTATACATACACATACACGTACACATACACATACACATACACATACACATACATGTACATAAATGCACTTTTTGTCTCTCTATCAGTCTGTCTGTCTGCTGAGCTCGCCTTCTTTCTCTCTCTCTCTCTCTCTCTCTCTATCTCACTCTTTCTAGCCTCCACCAATAATGTGCTGTAACACAACAGATTCTATAATAAGCTCTGCCAGCCTACTCTCCGGACAGCAATATTTTGGGGGTCACTCTGATTTAGGCTTAGAAATAGATTATTAGTCTGTGCGTGTCTGTGTGTGTGCGTGTGTGTGCGTGCGTGCGTGCGTGCGTGCGTGCGTGCGTGTGTGTCTAAGGACGGTTGAGCAAGTAGAAGAGAACAAAAAATGAGAAAGGGATTTTCGGAATCTAAAACCTCTGTAGGTTTTCATACAAACATTCAGGATTTCACCAAAGGGGCTGTTTGGTGGTTGGCTGGCATGTTGATGTTTATTTTTTATTTTTTGTTTTTCACCTTTTACCTTTTTACCGACCTTATCAGAATAAGGCTTCATGGGTTTGTTTTGTTTGCGGTGCTGTCTTTCCTATTGCAAAGTAAACAACTGACTGCAGATGACCTTGGGGGTAATAACTGCAGGCAGAAAATCAACTGTTTAGGGCTTGGTGATCATAATTGATTGCCGTTGGGCTGTATATCCAAGTGTTCTAGTGTGCCTGGCCGATAACTGATGCACCGTGTAAATCATCCGTTTATTTCCAGTTTAGTTATTCAGTTGTTTTTATAGCTTCTAAAAGACAATGGGGATCAATTAAATATGTGATTATGGATTTAGGACCAGGAGCGGCTCAGCAAATGCATATAATGTCTGAATTAATTCCAATGTCAATAAACTTTTTAACGAATTCACTAATGCCACTACCGCTTAATTCAGTCTGGGGCCGATTGATTAAGCGATTCATTCAATCCAACCATACATGAATATTGATGTCGCTCCAATTGTGTTGGATTTAAGGGTTCCCCTTGTGTGGCTGCTCCCTCCCTGATAGTGAGAGATTCACCATGCCATCGCCAGGAGTGCCGCACAACCACCCCAGGACACGATGCAGAATGTATTAACACTTTTTCAGTGTTACCTTCTCAGATAATGGGTGGAGGCTGGAGGTAGGGGTGGGGGTGCGGGAGATTTGTGCAATCTACCAGAGCAGCATTAATCTACCGGAGCAGCATTAACCATTAAGGCAGCAAAATTACTGTACTGGCACTTACTGTAGCTGACTGTCAGTGTGACTTCATTACGCGTAACTCCTCAGCCTTGCGTTTGCCCCGGCTGACGTTACGCTCTGCGGTACATTTTATTACATTACATTACGTCATTTAGCCGACACTGTTGTCCAAAGCGACTTACATTTTTCCATTAGTGGTCCAACTGACGTCACAGTGTGTGTCAGCAAAGCTTCCAATAGGGCCCGAGACTTGATTTTAGAAGCGGCTGCACAGTTGGTAACTATGTATCAGCGGTTAGTTGGAGAATTTTTCATATTTTATAATTGAGTGATAATGATCCTGTATAAATATAATCCCTATTTCAATATTCTCACATTTTTTCAAGTACGTCAATGTCTCAGAATACCTTATTTAATTAATTAATTAAATAATTAAACAATTCATTAATTAATTTCTTTGTTTGTTTGTTTGTTTATTTATTTATTTTCATTTATTTTAGTTTATTTATTTACGTATTTTTTTTTGATCTTTGTGCTTAGTATGTGTTTCAACATTCTTTGTCATGTTGAAAATATTACTCTCTTTAACTCTTGCCCTGATGCTGCTGTTTTTCCATTTTTGTCTCTGTTCAGGCCAGCCGCACAGCGTGAGGGCAGGGAAATGGTTCTCGTTCAGAAAGTCTTACGGCGGTGACCACCTGATCACAGTGGCTCGCTGGCTTAGGATCATCCTCCACCTGTTTTTCGTAGCTCTAAATCACACGTACTGAGCCAGCGAGCTCGGGAGGCAGCGAGGATGCAGTAACAGGAAATATGAAAGATCTATCAGACCGTTGTACAAAGGGACTAATGGGGAGAGAGAGCGAGGGCGAGAGGAGGGGGATGGTGAAAGATAGAAAGAGGAGAATAAACTACAGGATGGAGTGTGTGTGTGTGTGTGTGTGTGTGTGTGTGTGTGTGTGTGTGTGTGTGTATGTGTGTGTGTGTGTGTGAGCGGAGTCCACCGGTGTATAGATCCAGGTGCATGATTTATCAGGACGCACTCTGCAGCCTGTGAAACTAAATTAGTCCTCACCGGTGAGACACGGAGACTTCACCATTCATTTACCTGACGAAACCACAGTCTAGCGGGTTTGTCCTCGGGAGGGCGCACACGCATACACTCCGACTCTCCGCCATTTACTGTTCCCACCTATACTCATGCATGCCCGAGTATGCATGCGCATGCACGCTTACGCTTCTTTCAGCATCATTAGGTTCAATTTGTATACAGCTTGTAGCACCGAGACCAAAGAAACTCGTGCCAAAGCCCTCCTTGCGAGAGCAGAAATGTCCCCGAGTCCCCGAGTCCCCGACTCATCTCACCTCCTGACCCCTTTTAAGTGACGCCCCGATGGCTAAACGCGGCAAACTAGCTGCCGAAATACCGGCGTACAACATGCAATCCTCGACTTTGGTCTGAGAATACTGTATCCCTGCCAGTCAGTGAATCCAAGTACTGGTATGGCATGTGGTTCTACACACAAGCAGAAGTAGCAGTGTTTGCTTGTGCATGTGCGTTGTTGTTGTTGTTGTTGTTGTGTGTGTGTGTGTGTGTGTGTGTGTGTGTGTGTGTGTGTGTGTGTGTGCGCGCGCACTCTTGACTCATAGCTTAGTGTCAAAAAAAGCATAGACAGACAGACCCGTAGCTGTCTCCTACGCTTATATCCGAGGAAGCATGACAGCATAAGGCGAAGGCAAATGGAGTTGGAAGAAAGAATTCCATTTAAAGGTCGTTTCATCATAATACTCTGCAGGGAGGACACGGGTCATTCAGTTGCCGTTTGGGTGGAAAAGAATTCATGCCAAACAGCATAGAGATAAAAAAAACAAAAAACGAAAAAAACACCTCGGTGTCGTTTTCCCATCATGTGACACTGCGTATCGGGCAAAGATGTGTTTCTCCGTATCTACGAACTCGCGTATGTCTGGCATAAAGCTCCTCGTTCACAGGAATACAAAACCAAAGTGTGATGGCAATCTGCCTTCGGCGTAAGAGAAACCTGTGAAAAAGCGAAATAAGCGCATGTCAAATTTCCTAAAAGGGGAAAATGGGGGCTATTTCCAGACTTTACCGCCCAGACAGCCTTGCGATGACAGCACTAAAACTCACATCTCCTTCCGGGGGCCCCGGCTCCTCTGCCAGTTTCGGGAGCGAAACCGCGGTCTCGTTGAGCTGAAGAGGGAACCAAAGTCACTTACAAGATGCAGTGGTGACACAGAGGGAAACAACGGCGGCAATACCACATAGTAGGCACGCCTATAAGGTTAACATTTTTTTGTGTATGCATAAACACTACATGTCTTCATCTTGCTAAAAGGTTATGTAAATCCCACGAGAGCGCTGCGTCAGAACCCGAAAGCAACACCGGGTTCGCTGTGATTGGAGCACTCGGGTAATCGTGCCGGGAGGCGGGAGAGAGAGAGAGAGAGAGAGAGAGAGAGAGAGAGAGAGAGAGAGAGAGAGAGAGAGAGAGAGAGGGGGATCTTCGGGGATCAGCAGAATTGTTGGCAGGGAGCCGTTCTCTGCTTTTTCCGTGACTTTTTTTTTTTTTTCCCCCCCGCACGACCCCACAGGCGAGTCGGCCTGCCTTCCGTGGCACCGACAGGGCATCTACATATGCAAATCAACATGAGCCGCCACGCACCTGCAGTTATGGAACAATTGGCATTCATCACCTAGTACACCTCAGGCACTGTGCACTAAAGGAGGAATCATTTCAGAAATGTTTTGAGCCCATTTGCCCCATTATATATATATATTTGGCAGATAGGGAGTTCATTCATCTCAACACATCTGAGTACAATACAGAGGCATGAGTAATCATTCCTTCTCATAAATCCAGTACGAGACTTAACAAGCTTCTATCCATTATCATCGCCGATCACACATGGGATTCCGGCGACAGCTATAAACCTGATTTCGGTCCTGGATCCATCCGACAGTATTCCTCCCCACTGCCGCGACGGCGAAAGAGTTAAGCCATCAGCGTTGGTTAAATGACAGGCGGTGCTGATTGGTGGAGAGAGGTTCCCGATTGGAACCTCTACGAATAACGGTGCGGGTCAGGCGGGTTTTCGGTCCCCGGGGGGGGGCATTCGGTGAATCTCATCCACCGGTGGGCGAGATTGAGCCGAACGTGATTGAATGGGCTTAAACAGGGCTTGAAGGCTGCCGCGGGCGCGTGTGCGTGTGCGCGAAACAATAAGTGAGCCTCGGCGCCCGCCCCCTTCACCAACCCCTGTCCCTCTGATCAATATTACTGATCGCCGATGATTACATTTACACATAAAGAGAAAGAGAATGAAGCGGACGCGCGGGCTTTGATATCACAATTTCGGGAAAGCGCAGCGTGCCGACGCGCAGATAGCCAGGGAGTGTTGAGAGGGCTGTGTAATGTTCCACAGCTGTTGCATGCATCTGTGTGTGTGCGGGAGGCTGTGTGTGTTCCAGACTGTTCCTGTGTGTGTGTGTGTTTGTGTGCGTGTGTGTGTGTGTGTGTGTGTGTGTGTGTGTGTGTATGTTTGTGAGTGTGTGTGTGTGTCTGTGTGTGTGTGTGTGTGTGTGTGTGTGTGTGTGTGTGTCGGTGTTTTAGTCCCTGTGCAGCCCACGCTCGTTGCGTTTCGCTCGTCCCATAAATAAACAATGGAGTCCAGCAGCTTTTAAGCTTCGCCAAAACTCATCATAACAACGGCCCTGTTATTTTCCCAGCAACCGAAAGGACCTAATGAAGAGGACAGAACTTGGAGTGATCATTCCCACCGTCCGTGCCTACACTCCTGAATTAGACATTAAGATAACAGAGAAGCCAATAGCCCAGGGCGTGCTCGTTACAGCACTGGTGGGGGTTATTGATGGGATGCGCCGCTTAAAACTATGGGCTCTGTATTTGTTTACATAAGCAATATTTTGAATTATACAGACAATGAATTAAAAACCAATATATGTGTCATACATCCTAGGAGGAAAATAAAAAATAGTCACCAAAAGCACCCGCTCCAGTCACCAAAGCACCCAGGAGATTAATGTGTTTTTGGAATACTTGCTCGAAATTTTTTTTTTAAAAGATTAGAGGCAATGAATCAAGTGTAATGGCAGGGGCAAAACACTGCTGAATAAATAATAAGAGGCAACAATTATGATGCAGCATACAAAAACAATGGCTTTATAGACTTTCAAGTGTAACAGATCTGTATTCGTCACCGCGGATCATTTTCTGGGAGCCTTACGAGGGAGACTGGTGTTTATACTGCACGGGGCCACAACAAGGAACTTCACACTCATACCAAGGACAACATCGGTAACACTCAAATATGAGCCCATGTGCACACACACACACACACACACACACACACACACACACACACACACACACACACACACACACACACACACACACACACACACACACACACACACACACCGTTACATCCGCTCCAAAACACAATTACCCACAGGTTGGAGGCTTCTGCTGAGTGCAGTTGCTTGGTAGGTACGTTATTATTGGGAAAACTAGGATCCCATCTGTTTCCACCTGCCGCCCCACACCAAGCGATATGAAAGCAGCACAGGGCGTGAGGTCATTAGCTAATGACAGGGCGTTGTGATCGGCCCCACTCAAGCACTGGCTAATGCCGTGTTGATGGAGGGGACCATTGTGTTGCACACGGCGAAGTAAACCAGACGGATAATGCGGTCGGAGGGAGATCAGTGTCGCATCACGGAGCAGCGCTCACCAACGGCCGGTTACCATGTTAGCTTGGGCAGTTACGCTGCGGCTTCCCGGAAGGAGTTAACCACAAAAAAAACGCGATGCAACCACAACCTGGGTCCGAGGGGGAAAGAGTCACTTCGCCGTATGATTAATGGATGAGTAGTTGTCCACACCGGACTGCGACCCTCCGGGTTTCTCTCCCACGCGACGACCGCAGCTCCGGGTGTTGAAAAAGCACAACATAATATTTTAATAATAACCACATAAAAAAGTGCCATTCCAGTTTCTCCTTGATCATCATCAATTTGATTGACTCCCAGGTTTGTTTAGTGCGTTCTCGACTCATTTACTAATGTCCAGAAAATTACAATAAACCAGAAAAGATCCAGAGATGATTGGGACTAATAGCTCCTTGGACATTGCGTTGAGCATACAAATTACATCAAAATAGCACAAACCCGCCCAGACCAGCTGACGCAGATACAAAGGGAAACTACATTTAGGTTTGGATGGATAATTCCTTCCATTTGCAGCCCTCTGGCCTCAAATATAAACAGGAACGCTGGTGATGTTTACGCAAATATAGGCACACACACACACACACACACACACACACACACACACACACACACACACACACACACACACACACACAGACACACACACACACACACACACACACACACACTCAAATTACATCTGAGTCAAAGACCTGGCCTGGTTGGTTCCATTTCGGAACAAACTGAATCACACTCGCACGCACACACGCACACTAGCTGCTCACCCAGATGTTGCCGTCCTGGTGGTACGGTTTCCAGTTTCTTCCGGTGTCGCTGTAGAGAAGCCGGTAGCGAGTTGTCCAATCCGAGCTGCTGTACCGGCCCTGCGTTGCTATGGCGCTCACCTGCCTGCGGGAGCCCAGGTCCACCTGGAGCCACTGGTAATGGTCGCTGTCCAGAGGAGACCAGCCACCCGCACCTAGAGGGGTACAGGAAAGAGTCATTAAAACCACAGGCAATCGGCAGGTGTCAGCACCACTCAGTAAAGGTCCAGAAATAAAATCGCCGACAGTACTTCTATGTTCGTCCCGGGTCGTGACGGCTAAAATTAATTTCAATAGCATGGCTGAAAGTGCGATATGGATTGCAATTTACACAGCACTTTTCTAATCTCATGACCACTCAAAGCGCTTTACAGTACACGCCTCACATTCACCCTTCCACACATACAATCATACACCGATGGTGGCGGCAACCGTGCAAGGTGCACACCAGCTCAGCTAGAGCAGTTAGGGGGTTCGGTGTCTTGCTCAAGAACACTTTGACGTGCTTCCGGAAGGAGCCGGGGATCGAACGAGGAACCCTCTGATTACTGGACGACGCGCTCTACCTCTGGTGCCGCCGTTGCCCCAGTTTCTCCAATCCTCATTGGGTTAGGGATTTGGTGGTTATGCTCTATCAAGACCACCAACCACATTTTTATAGTCTTTGATCGTGCAGTAATAGCTCTCTTATACAAACTCTAGTTGTTAGCATCCAGAGAAGCCTGCAACATCTTAACCGGCGCTGGAGCCGTGTGGTACTGTTATGATGACATTCCAGAAAGGCTCTGGATAGAAGTTTGTGTTCTGTGCCGCTTTAAAATTCAATCACTAATGGCTCCTGTCCAGCAGCAAGTGGCTTGGATATTTGCACAGTCTGCTTCAGTAGCATCATTGACATTGACATGCATGCAAAGGCGAGAAGTCCACCTACGAATGTCAAGCCTACAAAGAACACTTAGAACATTGATAAGCGCCACATCATTTTGTCATGACAGGTAAAGGTTTATGCCCCAAAGAATTCCAAGAATTATACCATGAGGATGTTTTATATTCCGCTTTGCAATACACAAACAAATTAATTTGACAAAATATGTCCAATGCTAGGAAGTCCCATATGGACTGCAATTTGATATCCATGTTCGCCAAATGTGATGTCTCGTTATTACATATATTAAAAATTGGAATGCTGTTGTGCTCCTGAATGTGATGACCCTAAAATGCACACACAATCAAGCATCCTCTACTTTACATCCATAACACGAGTCTGTTATCTCCATTATTTCCAGCTAGGCTCTTGTTTGATACAGCCAATGTGTCCAGCCAGGCAAATAAAATAATTATCTTCCTCTGTTGCATTCACATTTGCATTTATTTCACACACCTTTTGACCTATTTAGGATATTTTTTTTTCTTTTACCACAAAGCCTTCAACAAATATAACTATGCAATATCAAGGGTTTTCTGAACTACAATGGGTGACACTCTTTGTAGGCGGCAAACATTCAAGGCCGACCACGTAAAAGAATGAAGACATTCTACCCAGGCGACGGCTTTCAAGAAAATGACAGCATCCAAGAGGCTCTGAGCAGAGTGCTTCAGAGCTGCGATGCCATGGCCAGAAATTCAACCTTTTAGAATGCTTCAGATGGCTGTCTGTGTGGGAAGTCTGTAGGAAAGAACTTGACTGTGTCCTCACACTGGCTCGCACGGTTTGCATCTATCGCCATTGGCGATTTCATTAATAAGAATGAATGACAAAAAAAAATACGACAAGAAACCAGACAAGAACAGGATGAGGTCTGGACAGCGCAGCACGGGAGACCGCGGTGCCCAGACAGAATCCCAGTGCTTTGATTAAGAGGGAAGGCATGAGGGTCAATTTTTCAAATAGGGCCACTCAAGGAGGCCAAGTGATCAGAGGAAACATGCGTCAGGGAGGGTGTGCAACAGATGAATACATGCATAGAGATTTGCACGCAGGCTTATGAGCACCGCGTGTACCTTTTACCCACACGCTCGCGCACATTGCAGAACTGTGCAAATCAAAGCAGCGGCTGACGAGAGAGCGTTGCTGGAGCCCGAGCTTCGGATGGAGCAAACAGGCGAAGCGCGCACGTGTCACGCCGCTCTTGATCTCCCTCCACCGGATCCCCGTAGCTGCCCCGCGTCAAGTTCAAATCCCTGATTCTGGCCCTACGGTGCGGTCGCTGGCGCACCCACGCACGTTGCATCACGTATCAAGCGATATGCCCCCAACCCGCTCCCCGAGGTCTGCAAGTGAGCGGGTGGGGGGGCGAGCTACGCAGCTCGTCACGCTTCTGCAGAGAGACTCACCGCCTTTTAAAGAAACACGTGACGACCCTGCTCTTTCATCAACACCCGAATACCTGATCCTATCTTAGCAGTGACTAACGATTCTCGTCTCACTTGAGGTTGACCAGCTTTCAGTTGCTGTATTGACGATAAACTAACAGCACATGAGTTGTCGATGTTGACTAGCCGCTGCGTTGTTATTTGACATAGCGCACTAACATGGGAAAAACGCGCTCACATTGAAGGCTCACGACACTATTTAATTCTGATTCCTTACAGCATCGTGCACATGTATCTGGAAACTGGAGATCATGCACTCAAGTTTGATGTTGCTCCGACGGTTGACGTGCGCTTTGATTGTTTCTAGCCTCTCATATCAAGTCGCTTTGGACAAAAGTGTCTCATCAATGAATAAATGTAATGGTCTCCGCAGTGGCCGTGTCAAAGGCTTCTGCCTTGATTCCCTGATAGATTTTCTTTCATCTTATCTTTTTTTTTCTCTTGCGACAGCAACGGGACATTGACACAGATAACAGCGTGACGAGTTGAAAGTGAGTGTGGCGGAGTGACTGATAGATTTGAGAACGGCCGGCGGAGATGGCGAGCGAAAGAGCACGAGAGAGAGAGCGAGAGAGAGAGAGAGAGAGAGGGAGGGAGAGAGACCAACGGGTGCGGGGAAATATAGGCGAGCGAAAGCCGGAAAACGGGCAGCTGAGCGACAAAAGAGGAAGAGAGAGAGATAGAGAGGCGCCGAGAGAGAAACAGAACGCGAGGGAGCAAGGGTGAGCATCCAGCGCGTCGGAGGAAGCGGGGGAACACAAGGCGTGAAAGATAGCCAGGTGATAAAAAAAATGGGGGGTTATGGCTATGGGGGCAGTTTTGTGATATATAGCCCGAACCCCCGCCAGCCCCAGACATCCCCCCACAACAATCCCATATCTCATCCAATTACAGAGCCATTACACTCCATCCCCGGCCCTGACAGATAACCAGTCCCGTATCAGTGGAAACGTCAATACCTCAAAAATGCGCTGCGGCAAAGCGAAACCTCTGGGTGATGGGTGTGGGAGGTGCTGGGGGGGGGGGGGGGGGTGTGCGGGGGGCACTTGCCGTCAGAGGGATGGCAACTAGTTTGACGCTGATAAGACAACAGACTGGAGAAAAAAAAAAAAGTAAAGATTAGAAGACAATGGGCGCCTTGCGCGTTGACGAGGCGGAATGCTGAAATGTGTGTGTCTGCGTCTGTGTGTCCAGGGAGCGGCTGGCGTGCGTGCGCGCGCGCGTTTGCGTGCGCGTGCCAGGCGGTGTGGTCCGCTCGGCCGAGAGACGGACGGCGGATGAGAAAAGGGGTTTTATGATGCCACGGCCGGCGGGGCGAAAAAAAGAGCAAAGATGAGATCCCATTCGGATGAGATTAAAAAAAGAGTCAGAAACGGAGGGGCCGTAGTTGTGGTAAAGAAGGTGACGGATGAGGCTATCTTAGCGAGTGGCGGGGGGAGAAACAGGGATCCAGCCGTGGGGTGGGGTGGGGGTGGGGGGGGGAGGTTCTTTCTGACTCTCTGCGAGAGGAAAGAAAGAGATAAAAGCGAAGCCATTCAGCGTCGGAGCTGATATCGACTGTGCCAGGTGTGTGAAACATATACAGAGACAACAAAAAAAAACAAAACGATGGGGGGTCAAAGGGTTGGTGGAAGGTAGCAGATGGAAGAAAGGGGGAGAGAGAGAGAGGGGGATCAAAAGTACAACTCAGACGCCGGAGGATCGGAGGAGAGGGGTCGCGTACGGGAACCTTAAAGGAACCGTCCTTTCAGTTGCACAACGAACAGATGTGAAGAAAGATTGTCCGTCTGGCTTTCGGTCGCCGACGCCGAGCGCGTTGTTCCCTGCTCAGCTCACCCTAACCCCGGTGTCTTAATCCATAATTCATTGTTTGATACTTTTTTTTTTTTCCTTTGACCTGTTTTAAGTTGCGCTTTTATATTTTACGCTAGCACTACAGAAGGTGGTATCTCCCCTTTGTGCGTCTCTAGTGTTCTCGCAACAGGTCAACAGTCGTGATTCTGCTGGGAGTCTGCTGCACTGTCACGGTGCAAAACCATCCACTGTCACTTGAAATATTGATTAAAAAAAACGACGGTCAGAGAAGTTAAATCTTCCATTGAGAAATGGCAGCAAAAAAAAGAGAGAAAGCAGAAATCATGAAGACTGGAGTACATGACTACAATGAGGGAATTCAATTTGCCCGGCAAACATATTCTTAAAAGATTAGATGTAAATAAGAATCTATGAATAGTGAACAGAAAAGCGGACATGGATAGGAATCCAGTTTTATTTACTTTTAATTTCTGTCTCTGGAGCAAATAGAAGGCAATTGCCGTGATGATATTCAGATTAACTTGTATGAACCCCACTGGTGTTGAGTTGGTCTCATCACCTCAAAGATCTCGCCCAAAAGACTTGGTCTCAATTATAATTCTGATTGCAATCGGACCGACAAACCTTTAAACCCCCACTGCTCTCAATATCAAGTCTCAGTTCACTGAGGAGAAGCTCACGGCTCGCTCAAAGCTCGCTGCCTTATTTTCATTATGAATCAAAAAAGATGCAACAAAACATGACGAAATCTTGATCGCATGATAAACTTCAGCCTCTCCGATGCTGTTTCACAAATTGCTTATACATCACTTGAATTTACTTTGTCCTAGTGCTCAATTATAAGACCACTACTTGAGAATGGCAATCTTGATAATTCTGTGATTGGTAATTATAGAGCAAAACCCAACCTCCCCGTGCGCCAACAATACACCTAACATTATTTCAGCAATCTGCAGGGTGCCTTCCAGTTATGGTTTGGAGCTAACCAGGGTAGTGTATGACCTTTGGTCACTCGACGATAAAGGTAATGTTACTGCTGTTCTTTATTTGGACTGGAGTGCAGCCTTGCATACGGCCGATCACCCGTAAACAACTTGACAACTGGGTCGGCCGACGTGACCCAGTTCATTTGGTTAACTTCCAGCGTGAGAGGCCGATACATCCGCCCCTCTGGGAAACTTTGATTCATCATATTAAGACCGGTATCTTGCCCACCCATGCGCACGATTCGGGGGAAGGTGAGGGGTGGTGGTCAACGGAAACGAGGGATGGGGATAATGCACATGAGGTGACGCAGGGGCAACGGCGACAGGGATGAAGTGGGGAGGGACAGACGACAGGAAAAGCAAAGGAACAGACAAGAGGTGAAGAAGGTGGCGGGGTGGGGTCAGCAATCATATATATATATATATATATATATATATATATATATATATATGAAAAGGACATGATGACAGGGAGTACAGTGGGAGAGGGAGGGAGGGGAAAAGAGGTTGGAAGAGGAGTGTGGCAGCTAGTAAGCTGGAACACTAAAGAGAGAGAGTGTTAGGTGTTGGGGAGTGGAGGGAGGCAGAGAGAAAGAGAGGGAGAGAGAGAGAGAGAGAGAGAGAGAGGGAGAGAGAGAGAGAGAGAGAGAGACACAGAGGAGGTGAAGCGAGGTGCGGTGCATCAGGGGCACTGTCGCCTCTCTCACGCCTGTCACACACACAGATGTTCGGGGCGGAGAGGAGGAGCACGGGGAGGACAGGGGAGAGCGCCGGGGAGCGGAGAAGGTCAAAGGAAGCGGCGCTTAGAGGGCACAAAAGAAAGGGAAGAAAAAAAAGGAAAAGAAGAGGACGAAACGCAGAGAAAGAATGAGACAGAAAGCGAGAAAGCAAATTGGATATAGAACCAGCGCATGAGGAACACAACAAAGCAAAGCGCAAATAATGAGAACAAAACCTTTATCCGAAGATTTTCAAAGAGAGGTGTAACTACAGAAAACACATAATCGTAGGCCAGAGATTCAATGCAAATAAATATTGGTGTTTACCAGATTGAACACCAGTTTAAGGAAAGTCCGACAAATCAGTGGACCATACAAATCATTTAATATCCACGTTTTATTCAGAGGGGAAACCATACCAATAATCACTTTTCTTGTTTATATCAGGCCACAATTTGTGCGAATTTCCCCACGCTCCAAGCATTCCCAAGATTTTGACTTTGTTGTCCCACCCTGCTTGACCAAACAACTGGATTAACCCTGCTCAGGGGGCAGTTATTTACTCAGAATAAGCAGTCATCGGCAAGCTACCGGCTACACTAAATGAATGGTGGAGAAAATATGAATAATATTAGATCTATTCCCCACACCCACATTCACAGTTCCCTGCTTGCCGACTGGAATACAGTCGGAGAAGCTTTGTGTGAGATAAAAGGAACGAAATAAGCCCCTCCGCACCAAAAAAAAAAAAAACACCCGACCTCCTCGTAACCAGCGA
The DNA here is from genome assembly GCF_960531495.2 of Zeus faber. Taxonomy (NCBI): domain Eukaryota; kingdom Metazoa; phylum Chordata; class Actinopteri; order Zeiformes; family Zeidae; genus Zeus; species Zeus faber. The sequence goes on along the minus strand of NC_137206.1, from coordinate 14,879,722 downwards.
AGTAGGGTTTGCACTATCTCTGATGACACAGATAACCCATCAGGGTGAGGGCGGTGGCGGGGTGCGGTAAAATATGTACCAACACCGTCCAACCGACGCCGCGACCAATTAATGGACGACCTCGCACAGAGGGACGCTGTCACCCAACTTGTCTTCCCTAGCCGGGGTTCGACGAGGAAGGTGGGAGGCGCTGTAACTATTTATCCTGTAAACTTGGCCGTGCAAAGCCCTTTGAGACTGTAAAGGAGGGCTTCATGAATACAGGCAGGCACGCGCGCACGCACGGACGCACGCTCACTAACGGATGCAGATGTAAAGAGACCGTACCCTTGACGAAGGGAACCAAGGCAGTGAGAGAACTGAGTCGGCTCTGATTAATTATCGACGCGTTATCTTCCTGGAGGATGTAATTGACGTGACTGCGTGATACTCTACTAGCTATTGCTCATTTTTCACCACAGCTAATTACGACGGACATAAAGCCCCGAGACAAAGTTATGTCGGGAGCGAAGATGGATGCGGCATCAGCACTGCTGAGTAAGGGGGAGGGGATCAAAACCGGGAGGTGCCCCGGGGGGAAGCATATTCAAAAAATGGCTGCAGTTTCCAACCGCCAACTCGTGCGATCTCCCTTCCCCGCTTTCGCTCGTATCATATCAAACACAACTCAATTTGCGGCGTCTGGAAAAAAACCCCGGCTGTGTGTCGTGGGACGGGACCACGGGCGGGAATCCGAAAGCCTCCTCGCGCTGCTTCCAACTCAAATCGAG
>NC_137206.1:14771452-14876452 GCF_960531495.2 Zeus faber | reverse complement strand
TTCCCTTTGTTGACAATGTCTTGTGGACACTTATGGATGCCAATCCAATGACTTTACTGGAACTGTGCCTATAAATGATTGTATTTTATATAATACAGCATTTGTTATCATTGAATAGTTGACATATCTTCTCTCTTTTTCTTTGGGCTGCTCCACAGCCAATACCTTCTGTTCTGCGCATCTTCCTCCCTTACACCAAGCGCCTGCATGTCCTCCCTCACCACATCCATAAACCTTCTCTTTTGGCCTTCCTCTTTTCCTCTTGCCCGGCAGCTCCATCCTCAGCCTCCTTCTCCCGATGTAACTCTCATCTCCGCTACACACGTGTCCAAACCATCTCAATCTGGCCTCTCTCGCTTTTCCACCAAACTGTCCAACCCGAGCTGTCCCTCTCACGTACGCATTCTTAATCCTGCCCATCCTTGTCACTCCCCATGAAGATCGCAACATCCTCAGCTCTGCCACCTCCGGTTCAGCCACCTGCCTTTTTGTCGGCGCCACCGCCTCTAAACCGCACAACATAGATGGTCTCACTACCGTCCTGTAGACCTTCCCCTTCACTCTTGCTGGAACCCTTCTGTCACCCTGCCTACGTAAACTATAGGTTAATACTTATAATATGACATCTGATCTCCGCTTGGATGCAGTTCCGATAAAAATAGACATTCATGTACCGTACACACCACTCATATGTCTGAACGCCAATCGCGTGGATTGTTTTTTTAAATCCTCTGGACCTCTGGACATGGGATAGGCTCATTGCATCATCATGCATTACACACCGATGACTTTGCCATCTTCCTCCACAGCCTCCTCCGTCTCCTGCTCCTCTGCGCCGCCGCCCCGCCATGAACCACGCTGGCCCTTTTCTCACCCTCCATCCATTCAAATCTGTGGCCGCTATCTTCTTTGGCACGTGGCTGCGCTCAACCCTGACCGGACGGAGACATCGGCCGGAGATAATGCTGTTGCTACGAGACCATGGACAAACCCGGTTGAACTGTAACTCCCATATTTTGGGGAAGTTTAAATATTTTAACTACTTCCGTGGTCAATTCCTCTCAAGTACCACGGCTCTCCACCTCGTCCTCATTCTCTCTCTCTCTCTCTGTGTCAAGCTGGGCCAGTCAAATTGTTTTGGCTGAAAAAAGGGGAGAAACAGAGAGAGAGGGAGAGAGAGCGAAAGAGGCTGACCTTTTTTCTCTCCATCTGAGAGCCTTTAGGGGGGTCAGTGTCTCACAGATAAGCCAGCACCAAGGGGAGAGGAGCACAGCAGAGGAAGGACAAGCAGAAAGCTAGAGGGTTGGAAAGAAAAGAAAAAGCCTGCATGAGGTGGCGGGGCAGACAGAGGGAGAAAGAAATGGAGGAAGAAAGAATAGAATGTGGGGAGAACAGTAACTCGAAAGTCTGGCAGAGTAGTTGGAGGGGAGGCTGCTTCCTTATCGAGGAAGAAAGGGGCGGGGGGGCTTAAGGGAAAGCGAGGTGACGGAGGGACGGAGGAGCCCGAAAAGTGGTAGATGAGGAGCATCGTAGAGAGGAGAGGAAGGGAAAGAGGAATGGGGTACAGATGCGGAAAGTAGCGTGGGGAGAGGGATGGAGGTTTATCTGCTTCTATTCGCTCCATCTTGACTCGACGATTTAACAAAAGGGAGGCAGTCGACTTTTCTGAACGGATGGAGCCGTGATCAAGCCGAAGTCTGGAGTAATGAAACAGCATTAAACCATAGTTTGAAAAATAAATGTGAAATAAAGGAGGGGGGAGAAAGAGTGTAAATGATGTCGTTTGACAAAAAAAAAAGGTTTATTGCGCCGCGTCGGTCACGATGAAGAATTTGTCGGCGAAGAATATGTTTGGATATGCAAGCCGAGATCCATCTTTATTAAAGAATCGTTCTGGCATGATTTGCACTGCGTTTGTTATGCCTTTATTCTGCTCCTCTCCCTAGTGTATGCAGCCTTGTGTTCCCCCTATCCTGTTATCTCCCTGTGTTTTCTCTCTCTCTCTCTCTTTCCCTCTCCCTCTCCCTGTTTCCCCCAGGTCCTGTGTTCCCTTGTTTGTCCTGCAGATGTCCTTAGTGTTGTTTCCCCTTCTCTGTGTCTCGTCTCGTCATTCCCCCCAGTGTATTTAGTTTGTCTTACCCAGTCGGCCCTTGTCCGTCATAAAATTCCCTGCGAGTGCTGTTGCTCTCCAACGTTTTCAGTTCTTTCGTAAAAGATCCCTTGTTTGAGCATTTCCTGCCTGAGTCCTGCATTTGGGTTCACCAGACAGCAACAGTATGACTGACCAAACCATGGACTCAGCAGTTTTAGCATTCAGGCGGTTCTGCATCCGGGACCAGCCAGGAGATCTGCTAGCGTGGCGCCTGCTAGCCACCGGCTTGCTAGCCACTAGTCTGCTTGCTTTGGGCCTGCTGGCCACCTGTCCTCTAGCATTGGGACTGCTAGCCACCGGCCACCCACCTTACCCTCAGAAGATGTCCTTAAGGAGAAAGTGTGGTCTCAAGGATCCCAGAGGCCGTTGGGTTTCTCCGCTGCACAGCACTCCTGAGTTTCTGGTGCCTAGGGCCCCAATGTTTCCGGTGCCCAGTACCCCAGTTTTTCTGTTGCCCAGTGCTACAGAGTCTCCACTGCCCTGCTCACCTTGCCAACACAGGAGGTGTTTGAAGATGAAGAGCCAAATTTCCTTAAGATCCTCACTATAACTTGGAAGCAGAATCCAAATTCACCCATATGATGGCGTTTAAGAAGAAGAAGAAGAAGAAGAAGAAGAAGAAGAAGAAGAAGAATCTTAAATTGTCACGCAACACACCACACTACAACACATACACACACACATGCACATGCTTTGGATGGTGGCCGGTGAAATGAGGCCTCTGCATTTGACCCATCCTGGCTTGTCCTTCCTCTGGGGGGGCAGCCAGGAGCAGTGGGCAGCATTCGTCGACGTGCCCGGGCACCTGGTACCAAGTGTCCATCGTTGGTCGGACGATGATGTGTGCATGTTTTTGGTGCGGTTCCTTACTGATGGTAGGTGGAGGAAACCCCATGTGAGCACGGGGAGAACATGCAAACACTCCACACAGAAAGGCTCCAATTTGGGAGATAATCGCCGGAGCATGGTGCCAACAGCGCCCCATGTGGGAATCGAACCCAGGACCTTCTTGCTGTGAGGCAGCAGTGCAATGCAGGACCAGGAATCGCCAATCCAAGACTAATGACTAGAGCTCGTTACGATGACAGTTATTCTTTACGGCAGCGTAAGTCATGCCTCTTCAGATGAGGCTACCGGTCCCGTGGGTTGCCGTGGAAAAGCTTATTTCCAAAGTACAGCACCTCCGCTCCCTCCACCAGTAACAATGCTTGTCAGCGGATGACTGGTAATTATGGCGCCCGCTCCATTCAGCTTCCAACGCCTCCAAATGTCCTTCACACTGAAAGGGTGCGTTTACCGAAACACGAAATTAGGCAGGGATTTGAGCTTGAGTTAACTAGTGCTTCAAAGCTTCGAATGAGCTCAGTTCGGGGACAAGCCTTAAGATGGCAGGCAGGGTTTGAATTTAAATATACCTGAAAAGTGTCACCTTGTCAAGCTTATTGGGCTGAAACTTCCTGTGGCAGCAACAGGTGGAAGTTATACCCCCACCCTTCTCCGCCTTCTGTTTCTCCCGAGCCTGTCACTCCAATCACCGAGGCTCACCCCGTTCTTGGTCCTGATCTGCTGGACGCCACTGCCGAGGCTCAGCCCATTCCTGTTCCAGAGTCATCCCCCGCCACTGCCTAGGCCCAGTCTGCTCCTGGTCCCAAGCCGTCGGCCGTCAATGTGCAGGCTCAGTTTGTTCCTGGTCCCGAGCCGTCAGACACCACTGCTGAGGCTCAGTCCGTCTCTGGTCCTGAGCTGTCGAGTGCCCCCGCCGAGGTTTGGCCTGTTCCTGGTCCCGAGGCGTCAGCCACCACTGCCGAGATTCAGTCTGTTCCTGGTCCCGAGCCGTTGGGCGCCCTCACCGACTTCTGCATGTCAGTCCATTGTTCCTTGTTTTTCTGCTGTCCCAACGCCATCGTTGTCTGTTGTCACCACAGCATGTGAGTATACTGTTCAGTGTCTGTCCACTGTCCCAACACCATGGTTGTCTGCTGTCACCATAGCAGGTGAGTCGACTGTTCCTTGTTTGTCTGCTGTTTCTACAGCCTGTATGTCTGGTGTTCCGACAGCATGTTTGTCTCTGGTCCCGGAACTGCTGCTGCCACCTGTTGCCCTGGCTACACTGGTTTCCTGGACTGTCGCCCAGTGGGCTTTGTCCAACGACGTCCGGCCAAACCTCCAGCAGTTGGCCTTCTCCGCCAGCCCCCAGCCTCTTGGCTGCCCTTCGAAGTAGTCCCTTCTACGTTGTCAACCTCCTAAGCAGCACCACCTACAGGGTCGACCTCCCGAGTAGCCCCGCTCATTGGTCCTGAGGTCAGGTCAACCTCCAGAGTGGTCCCGCTCACCTGCCTTGCCCCCGGGCCGTCTTCCGGAACAACTCCACCTACCTGCCCCATTTGATGCTGGGGGTTTCCAACCCCTGGGCCGTCCACCTGAGAGGTTTGTTTTGCTCGCTGAAGCCCACCTCTAGACCCCCTCCACCCGCCCTGCATGGTTCACCCCCTCCTTTCTGTTTCCCCGGCCTGCTCAGCCTAGAGGGACGTCTGGGAGCCATCCTTGAGCTGTCTCTCTCTCACTCCCTCTGTTTCCTCCAGGTCCAGAGTTCCCTTGTTTTTCTACCTGTGTTCTCTCTCTGTCTCCCTCGCTCTGTCCCTCTCTCTCTAGCGACCGCTCTCTCTCTGTTTCCGCCAGGTTCTGTGTTTTCTTGGTTGTCCTGCAGATGTGTGTTGTGTTTTTTCCCCTCAGCTGTGTCTCGTCTTGTCATAACCCCAGTTTAGTTTGTCTTCCCCAGTCAGTCCTTGTTGGTCATAAAATTCCCTGTGAGTGCTGTTGCCTGTATGCCCTGCAATGTTTTAAATTATTTTGTAAAATATACCTTGTTTGATCCGTGTCTCCTGCATTTGGCCTTACCAGGCGGCAACATGACACATTCCCCTCCCAGAAACCAATGGGAAAAATAACACAACAAATACAACTTCTGTCACAGCTTACAAATGTGCCGACGTGCACACACATGCACATGAGCGCTGATTAGAGACATCTGTCACCACGCGTAAACTAACTTAACATAAAAATTTCCCAGGGCGTTTTTTTGTTTTTTTTCCTTTCCTTCCAAAGACAGAGTGGAAGCGTTTAGACAAACAGGCAGCGTGGAGACCGGGGGGGCCCCGCTGACTGGCTGCCACGCGGCGGCTCCAACAGACGGCTGCCTGCTGGAAAATCATTATTGTATCATTTACCTCATGCACACATGCATGCAAACTCGCGCACACACACGCACACACACAGGCGGTTCTAAAACTCATCTAATAGCTGTCAGCATTCACAACACCAGTTTAATATGAGTGGTGTGTCCCATTGATTTTGTACCAACGCTGTTCTGTGGCGCCGAAAGATGGAAGCAGATTGGCTTATCAGCGTAGATTAATGTCACCAGCGGCACTTTTGGCTCCAAAAGGCAGCTGCTTGGAGCGGGTTGTCCATATGTGCGTGCGTGTTGGGTATGTGTGTGTGAGCCGCTGGGCGTTTTTGTGATGTTTTCCGGAAATGTGTCATTCCCTCACACAGTGTTCGTCTTTGTCCGTATGTGCCTCCAGTGGATGGTCTGCCTGGTAAGTGGTATGTGGCTGCTTTGTCTTCGCGGAGATGCGATCGTTGTCGCTGTGTTGTTGAGAGTGTGTTTTGTTCGGGCGTCTTGAGCGGACGAGACAGACAGCCTGGCTGAGCAATACCGCCCCGAAACCAGGGGCTCAGCTCAGTAAACTGGCCTGCTACTTTTTCAGAGGTGGATGAAATAATAATCTCCATTCTACCTCCTGAAACTAGCCCTCCACTCAATACATACATAGCATTCATAGCATAGTAACTCCTCCCCTGGACATTCCTATTGATTCAGAAGCCAGCATTCCATTTGAGCTGCTGGCAGAAAAGAATGCCAAAAAAAAACCTCCATCGTACCTTCACAAGTACGATATTGCCCATTCCAGCAGGGAGAGAGAAGAGAGAGAAGAGAGGGAAGAGAGAGAATCGACGAAAAAAAAATGTTCCCAGAAGGACGGTACGGTGCCGTTGCCTATTCCATCCAGGCAAACTTTGGCAAATCCGCCAAGCATCCACACCCACCCGACGCCCCCTACTTCACTTTCATATTCCTTCCCTGTCATATGCTGTATGCTAATGAGGTGATGACCTCACCATCCACACCCAGTGTCGCTTCCAGGAGGACAGCGAGACGTGCGGGGCGGACAAGTTGGAACTCCACGTCCCGAGTTTCAGCCCAATAAGCTTGACAAGGTGACACTTTTCAGGTATATTTAAATTCAAACTTTTTTGGCGCCCACGTCCTCCATCTTAAGGCTCGTCCCCGGACTGAGCTCATTCGAAGCTTTGAAGCTTTGAAGCGCTACTTAACTCGGGCTCGAATCCCTGCCTAATTTCGTGTTTCGGTAAACGCACCCATTCAGTGTGAAGGACATTCGGAGACGTTCGCGAGAGGCTGAATGGAGCGGGTGCCATAATTACCAGTCATCCGCTGAAAAGCATTGGTACTGGTGGAGGGAGCGGAGGTGCTGTACTTTGGAAATTAGCTCGACCGGTAGCCTCATCTGAAGAGGCATGACTTACGCTGCCGTAAAGAATAACTGTCATCGTAACAAGCTCTAGTCATTAGTCTTGCATTGGCGATCCTTCACTTTTCTCAGGTCAAGGTTAACCATGGCCGAAAATTATTTGGGGGCTTTTGTGTGCCAGGTTTTGTCATTTCAATGGCACGCCTCTGATAAAAATGCCCATTTGTGAGACCAAAGAAAGTTGCGTAGAGTTGCGAAGAGTGCCTTTCCACCACAATTGGAATGAAAGAGCCAGAATAATAATGATCATAATCCTGAGGAATTCATTACCAATCGAGGATGACGCTAAGCAAATGTTAATTCACACCGCATCAGGAACAAAGCTATTTTTCCTTTTTTCTCACTTTTGTTATTATTCGATTTTTTTTATCCTCTCTTCATTTATTTTATCCTTCTATTATTGTGTGATTTTCATTTTTTTTTTTAATTCTACTGCGGATGACAAACCTCCACAGACCTATTCAGATCCAATGATGCCATTAGCAGAGTGATCAAACACACTAGATTACGCTGCCTGTATTTGCCAAAACTGCTTTCTTAACGGTGGGCCTATATTGGATGGAAGGGGCTGAAATATTAATTGTATAAACAGAGAGGGGTGTAATTGTCTGACCCTCTCTCTCTCTCTCTCTCTCTCTCTCTCTTCTGTGGACTGGTGTGGAAATGAGCCTCGGTCTGATTCAGTAGGATAATGACCAGACAAGCAGAGCAGAGAGACTGAATAGAGAGGAGTAAATGATGTGAGGTGACAGAATGGGAGAGGAGAAGAACACTGAAGGTGGGCAGTAACGTAGTGACATATAAAGTCAGGCCTGCGCTCCTTTTGTCAGGTGGTACAACCGTTAATAATGCCTTGTAGGCCTTTTCACCGTTTAACGCACGGTTGCCCCGGCTGACATTTTTCAATTCTAAAGCCACAAAACTCCTTGGTTTCAAATTCAGTGTACTTTCATCGATATTTGATATCTTGAATCTTGAATCTTGAATCTTGAATATTTCACGTGTGTCTTCATATGTCGTTTATTTGAATGGTAATTGATTCAAACTCAAAAAAAGAGTCATGTCATTGACCCAAAAGTGTAGAGAAATATAGTGTTTACGTGTGTGTGTGTGTGTGTGTGTGTGTGTGTTTGTGTGCGCGTGCGCGCGGATGTGTGTGTGTGCATGCCTGCGTATATACCTACCTCCTCTCCTGTTGAGCTTTGCATATCCAGGCGCGTACCCGTTGGTGAAGACAGACGAGCTGGTGAAGGCTGTGTGGGGGAGAGGGGAAGCCAGCGCCTCGTCACACTTCTCTGTGGACAGAAAAGAGAGAGAGGATATGAATTAATCTTAGCTTTTGAGGAATCAATCTGACTTTGAGTGGCCCATCCGGAGTGCATGCTTTGCTTAGCTCTGTTATGAAGATAAAAGTTTTGCTTCTGCATGAGACATTTAAGACGTTTGAATATGAACTGAAGGGACCGGGCCTCCTCCGGCCAGTCTGAAGTAAGGCTTGATGATGGGGATAATGATTAAATTAAAATAACTATATTCCAAAGCAAGACGTTCACTCAAGATAAAATAACTAAAATCGAATTTAATAAAATTGGATATATGTTTTTTGTTTTTTTTTACAGCATTAAACCTCGATAGGAGAAAAGAGCGTAAGGACACAAGGAGAGCTGATATTTCCAGCTGTCCGGCTGGATGAGCAGCGGAGCCAATGAGCTGGAGTAGCCATGAGAAAAGTAATCGGACCGATCGGTGCTCTACCGGCACTGACCTCGCTGCAACTCCTGGATGTCTCCGCAGGGAAGCCATGCATGAGACTCCAGGAACCCACGCTACGTCACAGAGACACACTAACACACACACACACACACACACACACACGGGAGAAGGGAATGACACGAAAAATATAGCCGGCACCGGTTAATGTCTTTTTCAACCTGCATCTCTACAGTAAATTTGGTCTTGGTCACTGTTTCTCACTCCCTCTGTCTTTGACATGAGCACGCACGGGCACACGCACGCACGCACACACACACACACACACACACGCACGCACGCACGCACGCACGCACGCACGCACGCACGCACGCACGCACGCACGCACGCAAGCACGCACCCTTTTCCTCTACATTAGGTTTCACACAGAGACAGACAGTGAATCGACTGTCAGAGAGGTATTAACTGCCACTGTCTTGCCCCAAAGAGTGTGTGAGTGTGTGTGTGTGTGTGTGTGTGTGTGTGCGTGCGTGCGTGTCCAGGTGATGTGTGACCGAGTGTTTCTCCGTGCGTACATATGTGTCCACGTGCAGCTTAAGGGGCCGGCTAACAGCGACTCAGGAAACAGGAAACTTACAGGCACGTATATTTTCCAGTGTTAATCTGTTTACATCTATGTGTACTGTATACAGTACATCAATGAGAGTTGTGTTGGCCTGCAGGTCAACTCAAGGAGAGCGGGGGAGAGAAAGAGAGAGAGAGAGAGAGAGAGAGGGAGGGAGGAGAGGAGCAACATCAAACACCTGTGTGGGTATGAGTATTTCTTTTTCCTCCTATAGAGGCGAAACAGTCCTCAGTCAGTCTCCTGGTAACCCATATTTTCCCTCCACTGTCGGATTTGACAAGACACACACGCGCACACACACACACGCACGCACGCACGCACGCACGCACGCACACACACACACACACACACACACACACACACACACACACACACACACACACACACACACACACACACACACACAGGTCTGCAATTATATACCCCCACCTCTCTCTTACTGAACACCTACACACACACCCACTTTCCGTTTACCATTCCCATCTCAGGGGTCTCGCTTGGGTTTTTGGCACACATTACTCACTAATTGCGGTTTTGCACTTCCTCACATGGGCCCGCACACAAACACACCTCTCAAAATACGAAGGGGCGAAGGGAAAAAAAAGGGGCTGGTGCAGAGGAGGGGAACGACAGGGAGGGGAGGAGGGGAATGACAACACTGCGCAAAGTGAATTATTAATCGGTTCCTCATTGAGTTCTGCGTGTGTGGCGCTCGGTAGCCTTCATGTTTGTCCACTTTACTAATTAATCCTTGACAGAATACGTCGTTCCCATCAATACTGCATTGACCAGCGCCTCATTACCACCTGCTATGGTAACACATCCGTATAAAATGATTTGTATATTATGGCACACGGAAATTAATACAACCCCCCCCACCCACCACCACCAAACCTACAGTACACAAAGGCATGAAAATACAAAAGTGAGAACATTTCACATTTGTATGTGCACACACACATGTGACCCACCGCAGCGAACCACGTATTGTCGCGCATTTCTATATTCTCCACGAGCAGCCAAATAATTTCAAAAAAGCATTCGAGAAGGAAAATTAAATTTTTCCAGATTTGTGTTCCTTTGTCGTTTTTCTTTTTACATTTTTTTTTTTATCTCTCAACGTCTTTTAAAAACCGAGTTTGAAAAAAAGTCGAAAGGTACCAAATGTGCTTAAAATCCGCGGTGATTAACATATTAGGTGTGCACATGGCCCTGCATGTGTAGATGCTACAGAAAAGGACAAAACAATCATGAATGCATGGCCCATGGATGCATTTCTTCAGGAGCAGAGAGTGATATTAGAGCGATTGATATTTGCCCATGTCACAAATGCAAAGTAGGGTTTTGTGTGTTCAGGTACTTAGGGGCGAGCCAATAACTACAATAGCCAAGTGCAAATGTCAGACTATTCCCGAGAGTGCATGTGTACGTGTGTGTGTGTGTGTGTGTGTGTGTGTGTGTGTGTGTGTGTGTGTGTGTGTGTGTGTGTGTGTGTGTGTGTGTGTGTGTGTGTGTGTGTGTGTGTGTGTGTGTGTGTGTGTGTGTGTGTGTTTGTGTGTGTGTGTGGAGGGGGAGCTTTGAGTATATGACAAGACAAGAGACGAGAGAAACAGGTGGCCGTGGAGAGAGATAACTCTGTAAGAGGGAACGAAACAAGATGAAAGATTAAGGAGGGAGACGGGCAAAAGAGACAGAAAAGGGGAAAGTCCCGCCATTATACAAGAGGCTGCAGCATCCCAAGTGGCATTTCCAGCTCGGTAAATAACCAAGATATGCTCAAATAGCGACTTGGAGAAGTGTCATCTGGATGCTGCCAGCCAGGATCAGTGCCACGGACAGACGGGCTTTGGCAAGGTTTTTCTAAAGGCTCCACATGTCTAGAGCTAAAAACAGTCTGCAACAAATATCTAACAAGGCCAGGAAGATATCAAATATTCCTCAGATCAGCCAGCACTCAATAGCAAGTTACAGATAAGGACAAGGAGTCTTGGGCCGAGCACAAAGAATTACTTTTGCAACGTATGGCCACTCATATAATTGGCCTTATGGGCAGTGGTTAAGTCAGGGGTGGACAAAAGGTGGATGCTGTCCAGCAAACCTCAAAGATAACGAAGGTTTGAAAGTTCCCCCGCCAATGACATATTTTTGTGTTAGGGCCTTCCTGGAAGGGATAAGCGATAACCTTGAGGATTCCTATGAAATTCCCATTATCACTGTCAAAGCGGCCAAACACTTTGCTGTACTGCGGTGAGCCTTGAAACTTACAGTTCACCCAACCGCAGATTGAATTGTTTTGTGCGACCATTAGCGTAATTACGGTACTACTGATATCACAGCACAGTACTACTGAGTTAACAGATCTGCACTCTCATTTGTTAAAAAATTACATTTTTGTTTGCTGTGGTCTAGGAAAAAGCATGACCGATAAAGGTGATGTAACAATAATGTCTTAAATAATAACAAATCAAAATATCAAAATACTAAAATATTAAAACCCTTAAAATCTGCAGCTAAATATCAAAACATTGGAAAGGGAAGTCTCGGGGGATCCCCGTCCCCTAGTGAACAGGGATGCATCAGAGAAGTGGGGAAGGCTCATTAAATAAAGAGAGGAGGCATCAAAAAGAAAAAAAAAGTGCAGACAGTCAAATCCAACCTTTAAACAGGATGAAAAAGTAAAATTTCAAAAACATGAAAAGCGAGGTTGTTCGAGAGTGCAGGGGAAAGCTGTCAAACAGCTGCATGAAGAGAGTCACTTCTTCCTCCACGACATCGTAAAAGCTTCACTTCCTCATAAGAGCGCGCCTAAGTGGGCAATGCACCTGTTACATCCACCCCTGCGTCTCGGCGAGCGTCCGTCGCCCTACTTGTATTTGTTCCACTTGTTTGCGAGGTCACCGGGAGTGGACGCTTCAAGTCAGAGTCAAATGACCATTAGGTAATTAGCAAGCGAGGCTACGTAAGGTTTTGTCGTGTGCAGCTGGTGCTCCGTGACAGCAGATCCCAGGTGGGATCTCCGTGGAGCTATAGGACACAAATAAACAGATGTTCCATGAGAGGAAAAGGGTATTTCTAATAGGCGTTACAGATGGCACCTCCTGTCCTTTGTAAGCACCTTTAGATTAAAAAAAGGTTGTTTGATAAACAGTATATTTATCGTCATCTACTGAACTTACCTGAATAAATACAGCATAAACTGGATATATTTTTCATCAAATATGTATATAATGCAATATATCGGAGTTACGATATACTGCATTATACACAAATGCATAGGTTAAACATAATTGTAACTCTTTGATGAGAGTTTTACTTAAAATGTATTATCATGAGATAATGTTTTTGTTTTTCCTTAAAGGGTAAATCTCTTACTTGGAGGAAAAAAAAAAAGTTGCAAATGAGGCTGTAAATATATACACAAAAGAAAAATGTAAAAAACGTTGTTTTAGCAAAATGGACGGCGAATATGAATCACATGAACCTCAAATAAGGTCAAATATTTGCACATACTTAGCAATAACCCCGAATGATACCGGTTTCAAAGTACTCTTTCTCTCGCTCTCTCTGACTGCAAGCACCAGCCTCTTCCTTCTTCCCTTCAACAACTTTTACGTATATGCAGAGCCAGATGGGGTGGAGATGTTTGTTGTTCTTTTCCTTCCGTGCTGCCATATATGTTTTATTTAACAATGTCAAAGGTGTAATTGCATAGAGCTGTCATGGGATTTGCATTTTTCGCTCTGAAAAGGTTATTTTGCAAGACATTTTATTCTGCACACAGTGTGTGGGCTCTTTGCAAATCCACTACAGGCTTCTTTCTTCTGCCGCCCCTACAAGGACCTTTGTTTGGGATTTGTAAGAGACCGGAGAGCTTTCCAAATCTATGCACAAAGTTACAACAGCAAAGCTTTTATCTACATCTCTCACTCTCCCAAGCACGCATTTGTCAATCAATGTACCAATGTCCCCTCATTCTGTAAGCGAATAAGCCTTGATATTGAGGTTTTAAATTCCATAACAAAAAAACAAAAAAATACGTTTATTTTCTGTCAGCAGGCCAAAGCACATTGTGACAACTATCAGTGTAGAAATACATGAGGCAGCCACTTTCAGTATATCCAAAAACATGTCAACTCACACAAATGCTTGTTTCCCTATTTTGCTTTTTCTCTGTTAACCACCACTTACCCACCATGCTCCCCGCGAATGTAGAGTAACTCGGCATGACAACTCGTCAATAATGTGTATCTGCGGATGGTCTCCATTCTAACCTTCAGTCGGACCCTCTGGGTCAATAAGCCCTCGCTGGCCCCCTCTATGGATTCATCTATTATTTATCTCCATAATTAAAGGCCTGCTTGGGATGACTGATTTCCAGCGTTGTGGGTAATCCATGTCCGCGGGGTGATTCATAGGAGGTCTGGGGTGGGCTGATGGTGAGATGTCGGTGGGCGAGGTTGGATATGGAGGAGGAGGAGATGGAGGAGGAGGAGGAGGGGGAGAGAAAGTCATTCAGCTGTTGCTGATTGGTGTTCAGGAGAGAAGAAGCAGAAGAAGTAAGAGATGCAGTGAGTCAACAGGATAAAGACAATAGGCGGAGAAGCAGAGATAGAGAGTAAAGGATATTGGACTGGGCAAAGAAGAAGGAGAAGAAGATGGGGAACCGACAGGAGAGATTGATTGGAGAAGGAGTGTGAGAGAAAGCGAGAGAGAGAGAGAGAGAGAGAGAGAGAGAGAGAGAGAGAGAGAGAGCGAGAAAGCGCGCGAAAGAGGAATTGAAAAGCGACGCCACGGGAGTGTGGATGTGGCTGTTCGGTGTACATCTGCATGTCCGCTGCGGTGACGTTCACGCTTTCGCTCTCCATGTCACTCTCTTTAGCCTTTCCGCCGCCTGTATCAAACACCCCTCTCTCCCATCCCTCCATCCCCGTGGCGGCAGCGTGCCCGGCTGTCTGGCCTGTCCGATGGATGCCAGGTCTGATCAGCGAGCCACCGCTGATTCATTGAGCTCTCACCGAGGACTGACCTGCTCAGGACTGAATGAAGCATATTGCTCTGCCTTTGACTAATAGATTCTGTGTGTGTGTGTGTGTGAGTGTGTGTGTGTGTCTGCGTAAGAATGTGTATGCGTGTGTGTTGTACAGAAGAAGTGCATGACAGCCTCGAAAATAAGAGAGTGGAACAAGAACTAGTTGAGCGGGAGAGTAATTAAGTGGTTGAGGGAGCGTCTCTGTGCTCGTCCATTGACGTCTGTCAACCTGTTTGGCCTCCCGTGTCGCCCCATACCTTCGGTTCTTATGGCGAGCGTCGGTTCCATTCCGTTCCGGATCATGGAAACACAAGATCCGAGATGTATGATCCAAGTGTCATTCATTTCGCTGTAAAAATCCAAACTATCTCACAACCTAAATTCAAATTTTTTTCTATATGTTTCGTAATGTAAAGTTCGAGAGCGTTTGGTAATAGGTTGGAGAGAAGATAACGCACGGGACAGAGACGGGAGTGGGAGATGAAACCCTGCCTTTCATGTATGCCAATTGGAATTAGGCTGATAAGTATGCACCACCACGCTTAGAGAATGGAGTGGATAGCTAATCCATACTTGCATATACCCTCAATTACACTAATGGATTTCAATTAAGCATCGTCTGAGGCCCTACCTGAAAATGGGGCTTGTCTAAAAGCGTGTGAATTTAACTTAAGTTCAGAGGAGTTAAGTGTGGTTAACTAAACTAAGTGTAACTAAGTGCAGATGCAACCTTTATGATACATATGTTGTATCTCACTGATGATATTTTACAATTATCTGATTCACTGAATAACTTGAAATAATGCAACAACTTAAAATAATGTTTTTTCTTCATAAATTGTCTCATGTGGTTTGGCATGAAAGAAAATGCTTTTGGTTGTTGAATTGACTGAATTTATAAATGTACAAGGTTGTTTTATTCAGGAGACTTTTTGCTATGCCGCTACACACACACACACACACACACACACACACACACACACACCTTTTTTTTTTTTAAATCACTACAGATATTGAATTTCAAAATTGGATTACTGGAGTTTTCCCAAAGCTGGTTGTTAACACTGGAGTGCTCCTTGCTTCCTTAGCCATAAAATATGTGTGCGCACGCAGACACGCACGCTCACACATAACTCCTGCTGTATCTCTGAAGTGACATATTGTTGAGCAAGAGATCCCATGTGTGAAATTGTCTTCCGTTCACCATGAGTAGGGAACAACTACCCTGATCAAATTAAGCACAACTTAAAGATAGGTGTGTGCTTCTCCCTGTTTGTTGTGGGTGGGTTTGGTTACATTTTGTTGTCAGGGTGTGTATTTCTGTTGGTGATGTGGGTTCATGTGCACTCGTGGGACCACGTTTAAGTGTACAGTAGGTGTCCAAGAATTAAGTTAAACATGCATTAGATCTCCTTTACCAGCACCACCTTTGAGGCAGGGGCTGGGAAGAGAAGACTAAGGTATCACATAGAAACATGTTTTGTTTATCTCAGTTTCCTCTTCTGTAAATACCAGGACCTTTAAATACCAGAGCCATCCCTGATTTATCTGCACAGGATTGACCGGCTGTAATCGTTTATTCTCAGTCAGGTCCATGTTTAAAGATGACTAGACGACAATCCGGCAACCCAAGCCCATTACACCCATCCTTCCACTGCAGGGATACTCTGAGGAATAATTTAATTCTGTTGCAGTAACTGAGTCTCAAATGAAACAAACTCGACTCGACTGGATTCGTGACTCCCGACTCCTGTGTCATTTAAAAGATTGGTTCGCAAGCAACTAATCTATGGCGCCGATTTAGTCTCAAAATTCTCGAATGTAGAGAACAGTATCTGTGAGCAGAAAACCATACTTTGTGAGCAGAAAACCAACATCCGAGAGCAGAAAACCAGTATCCGCGAGCAGAAAACCAAACTCCAGGAGCAGAAAACAATAATCTGCAAGCAGAAAACCAGAATCCGCAAGCAGAATACCAGTGTCTGCGAGCAGAAAAACCACACTACACAAGCAGAAAACCATACACCATGAGCAGAAAACCAGCATCCGTGAGCAGAAAATACAAACTCTGCAAGCAGAAAACCATAGTCCTCAAGCTGAAAATCATACTCCTTGAGTAGAAAACCAAACTCCACGAGCAGAAAACAATAATCTGCAAGCAGAAAACCAGTGTCTGCGAGCAGAAAAACCACACTACATGAGCAGAAAACCATATACCATGAGCAGAAAACCAGCATCTGCGAGAAGAAAATCCAAACTCTGCAGGCAGAAAACCATACTCCATGAACAGAAAACCATACTCCACGAGCAGAAAACCATCATTCATGAGCAGAAAACCAAACTCTGCGGACGCATTTCTTCTCTGCGTGCACAAATGCAGTCCTGCAAGCACGGGGCTATGACTAGCGCGAGCTCGACCCTCCCTGCGCGCTTGCAATTGCTCAATGCACTCGCAGTATCGCAACACTCCCTCGCTCGTCAGGTTGACTTTTGGGAGTTTGAGGGCCGGGACGGAATAGACAGCGGGTGATATCTCCGCTCCTTTCATTGGTCACTTTGAATCCTATAGAACGTAACAGAAGAAGTGGTTAAAATGCACAATGATTGCATTATGTCCATAGTAAATTTTATTAGATTTAGATGTTATTTTGTTTGTTTTTAAAAAAACACAAGTCACGGAAAAAATCCATCATAACAAAAGGGAAAAGAAAAGCAGGAAACCTTTGAAAAGGGGATCCCTTTCTAACCCCCTTAAATGCATTACACATTGACTGCAATTTCATTTTATAAATTAATAGTATTTTATACTCAATTTCTTCCACAGTGTGGAGTGTGCACTGCTGCCTCACAGCAAGAAGGTCCTGGGTTTGATTCCCGCCTGGGGCGCTAGGTTATCTCCCGATTAGGGTCCTTTCCGTGTGGAGTTTGCATGTTTCCTCCATGTAACGGCAGTAAGTACCCCCACCACAAACATGCAGAACACTGTCGTCTGACCAGCGATGAACACTGGTAATTGATTCCCGGGCGCGTTGCTGTTTGCTGCCCACTGCTCCTGGCTGCCACCTGGAGGAAGGACAAGCCAGGATGGGTCAAAAGCAGAGAACTCATGTCATCAGCCACCATTCCAAGTGTGCGTGTTGGACGCCGTGTGTGCCGTGTGACGAATAAAGATTCTTCTTCTTCGGAAACAAAATGGTAAAATGACAGTATGGGCAGGTAGATTCAAGATTTTTTTTTTTATTTGTCACATACATATACATACTTTCATACATATATGCAGTGAAATGTAATAAATGTAAGGTAGGTATTTGGCATTGTACCTTCAGATACACATGCAAATTTACTATAAACGTATTGGATCCTTGAGGAAGCTGTATTTCTATTTATTTTAATTTTTTTTTATGTATTGTTTATTTCTTTGTAATTAATCATGTTATTGGCTCTTGCCAGTGTGCGTAAATTGGTAAGGGAAATTTTAAAGCCAACGGGTGCTAAAAAAAACACCATTAGCGATCAATCTGTAGTCTGAAAGCCCTCTGATGGGCTGTGTACGCTTATTATCTTTCACCCAAGTCTATGGAGTGGGAACGGGAGGGGTAGGTGGGTGGGGGGCGGGGCGGGGCGGGGCGGTTCTTTTCAAGTATGTTTATGTAATCCCAGAATCAATGAGCACTTCCTGCACCCGACTCTTGGCACTATATCCAAAGCGGGGGAGGAGGAGAGAGGGTGGAGGGATGGATGGACAGAACGCGACACACAGAGACAAACCAAGGACAAAAGCAGGCAGGCAGGCAGAAACGCTCAGATGCCACAGGGATTAGAGAAAAAGAAAAAGCTTACGGTCGTGATTTTAAAAGTGGCCGTTTGGAAATACACTATGAAGGCCCGGAGTTGTAATTGAAAATAAATTAAAAATGGGAGCATCGGAATAACATGCCAGAGCCGACACAGTATGGACATGCAATTATCAACTGCATGCGCAGATACAGTATCTTACTATAAATTAAGGAATCTCTGTCCGTCCATTCTGTGTGTGTGTGTGTGTCCTATGACTATCCTATCCCTGAATATCTCGACAACTGTTCATCCGATCGACTTCATACTCGGGTGTATTGCTGGGGACCCAAGGACGTGCAGTGTCGAATTTGGTGCCATTTGGGCGTGTGACACGCATAATATTAATAAACAAGCAAACAGCGAGCCGCTCAGCGAGTGGGACTTGACGAACGGTGTGCGGCAGCGGGGCGGAGCTTCAGGCCTCTGCCCCATAAGCTGCTTTCACACGTGCACTGTGAACCTGACATTATCTGGGCATTACTCGGATGAACTGTATGTGTGAACGCAAATGCCCGAATCATTTGACCCGGACCTTACCCAGCCAGCAAAGAGGAAGAGAGAGAGAGAGGGAGAGCGAGGGGGAGAGGAAGAGAGAAAGGGAGAGAGGGTGAGGGAGAGAGAGGGAAAGAGGGAGAGAGAGAGAGAGAGAGAGAGAGAGAGAAACAGGGACAGATAGAGAGAGGGGGTGAGCAAAATAGGGAAAGAGAGAGAGGGAGAGCGAGGGGGAGAGAGGGAGAGAGGGAGAGAGGTCTCGCCCTCTCTGCTCGGCGCTGTTGAGAAACAACTCCAGATCTCACTTCGCCTCTACAGAAACTTTAAATGGAGCAGGTGCTCAAAAAAAAATCAAAGAGAAAAGGCACATGGACCCCCAGCTCTAATTCTGAGGACCCCCCCACCACCCCCCTCCACACACACACACACACACTTGCATGCCGCTCTATATGCAGATCTTGTGATAATGATATGTGACCATCCGCAGCAAAACCCGCTATGCTGCGCATTTCTAAAATATCCACGAGCTGCCAAATTAGTTGAAAAAACCTTTCGAGCAGGAAAATTTGATTTTTCCAGATTCGTATTCCTTTGTGTTTTTTTTTTAAATCTCTCAACGTATTTTTAAAACCGAGTTTGATTTATAAGTAGTAGAAAAATGTTAAGCTGTGGAGTTAAATATTCCCGTTAGATTACATGGGGAAACACAGTTCACTTACCGAGACGCTGAACAGCGCTGAACAACGCCGATCTATGGTTTCCAGCGACTGTCCAGGTGAAGATCATTCCTCCATATACCATTACGTGATCACAATGTGAAAGCGTTTTGATAGAGTTCAAATCGTACTGCCGTGAAGAAGAAAAGCTGACGTCAGGTGGAGGAAGATCTAAATCATATCACCGACCTTAATCTGACCCGTGTGATAGATCCAAGTCAGTGTAAGCAGCGCGTACTGGACTTCATTGATAGTCAGTTCTCCGACAGCGACGCCGAGGAGGACAGCGATGCTGAATCTGATATCACCGTTATCCCGGACTTGGAGAACATTCAAAGAATCTTTTCTCTATAATCTTGTAGAGATAGATGTCGATTTATTTAGATTCCTGAGTTTCTTACTTGTATGGAAAATGAAAAACGTAAACCTAACTCAGAGAATCGGAGCAGAGTATTTTGTGTTTTCTCCTCCACACAGCAATGCCCGTCTTTTTATTTTACATCTATTTTTTTCGTTGGTTTCCTACATGCATGAAACAACATTTTTAAGCAAAACTGAGTTAAGACACTGTCCCGTTCCGTTCCAAAAAAAAAACGTGCACGTTTCCCTGTTACTATGGCACTTAATTTAGTAAAAAGTGGATGTTTTAGTGTAAATACTTTTCTTGAAAATAATAAATCCTGCACTTCTGGAACAGAGAGCCAGCATTGGCAACATTAAATGACGTTCTATGTTCTATGTAATGACGTGCATGTTTAAGGACGCAAATGCGGTCTCCTCGTTCCAGAAGTGTGATTGGAATTTTGCATGATCGCCCAGGCCCACTGCTGCATACTCTTTCTGTTTTCTTTATTATTCCGTTCCACTCCCTCATCAAATTACAGACCTGCCAACCTTGGGAAAATATTTTGAGTGTCACAATAGTGTAACAGGCTCCGTGGCGTTTGAGTGACTACAGCTAAATGACTCCATCAGTTATTCACACGTACAGTCTTGAAACGATGCTAATCACATCATATGCGAGCTACTATGGCTAACTACATATACAGTATACCAATTTATCTCATTAGGATATACCCCTTGAAATGCATCATCTCGTAAAGTTACCGAACATGTTTACCAACTTGAGGTGCACCGATTGCAATTTTCTTGGCTGATTCCAGTTTTTGATTTTTTCAAAGTCTGACCTGCAGATTCAGATTTCCGATCTGCTGTACGTCCATAACAAATACAACCCGTGATCTGATCAGGCTCGCGTGATAGGACAGCTGCACAGACGGACTACAATTTTCAGTTACCGCAATGGTGAAATTGCTGATTTGGACAGTGTTTGTTTATTATTGTTTATAATTCACTAGTGAACAAAAATAGAACATGAAACTGTCCTTGAGTTCCAATAAAATAAAATACGACATGGAACAGTCACTGAGTTCCAGTAAAATAGAATATGGGACTGTCACCAAGTTAAACCTATAACTCTCACTGAGGTTTAGTAGAACGCAACATATACCTCACATGGAAATGTCCACTTCAAACTTCAAATGAAAGCCTCTTTCACTTTCAGTGCAAATATTTGATTTGATATTTATATTATATTTATATGATACTTTGCAAATTAATTGCAGTCATTACAAGAAAATAAACAAATGATATAAAGAGCCAACTGTTCTCACTTTCATTCACTAGAAGTGAATCAATTCAAACGCTTCTCTTTACATTACATTTCATTTAGCAGACGCTTTTATCCAAAGCGACTTACAATTGTTCAAACACCGACAGACGCAGGAGCAATTAGGGGTTAAGTGTCTTGCTCAAGGACACTACAGCATGCTAGCAGGAGGAGCCTGGGATCCAACCAGCAACCTTCAGATCACTAGACCACCAGCTCTACTGCCTGAGCCACCATCCCCAGGATCTTTACTGAGTGACTCGTCAAGAACCGAGTCTCAAAAGAGTCAAACCTTTCATCATGAGTGGAGCTCCACTGTGACAGCAATAGATACTCAGTCTGCAGAATGTTAGAATATTGTCAGGCGATAAATAAATAATTGATCTAATCTGTTTACCTTGAAGTACCTTCAAACAGCCGTCATTTTCTTTATTTCGCTCTCTTTTGTCAGCTACGCAACAACATTACGCTAGTATCTGGTTCGAGTATTGGAGCAATTTTACCAGTACAGTACAAGATCTCAGTATTGGGCTGTAAACCTGACCGGCACAGAATCTTAATATATATCTGACACTGATCGGCCAGTGAAAACCAACCAATTACGGTCACCGGCTGATCGATCGGTGCATCTCACGTTTTATATGTTAACACTATGGTAAACATTTTTGTGCTTTATTCTAAATCTCCCACTTGCCATTTTACCTCAGCAATGCAGCGTTAACCTCGGTGGATAATAAAAGTACCGCTCAGTGTGTTGCGTATCAGTGGATGTTGAGTGATAGGAGAGGGAGGGGAAGGGTTACAGAACCACAGGTCAAAGCATCTGGTCCAATCCCAGGGTGATAGTTTAAATGCCCAATAAATATACAGTATTGTTTTGTATTGATTGATTGATTGATTTCTGTCATTAAATTGCAATAATATATATAATATATCTACCACACGCCACCCAAGTGGCGTTTTCAGGGCCCTCCGGCACAGAGACACAGACGGCGGGGGGTTTTTAACACCAGTTTGTTGTAGAGAGGAGGCGAGGTTGAATTAGCCAGGAGCCGATCGGACGTGTCATGACAGGACTCCTCTCCTGAGTGAGTGTGAAGATGGGGGTTTTAACCTGTTGCTCATGAGTCCAACCGATGAGCAACAGGTACGCAGCCACCAGACCCAATCACCTACCTCCAGGTTAGGTGTGGCTGCTCAAACCATTCCATCTCTACACCACATATATATATATATATAAACATATATATATATATATATATATATTAAAATTTTTATCTGCGTAGTTTCAGCTTGCCTATCGTACCTGCGTATTTTGACAAAGAATTGCTTAGTTGGTACACAAAATGCATGCAGGTTGGCAGGTCTGATATTGCGGGTGCATCCAAATACATGGGGTATCAACGCAAAAAAAGTGCAACTACTGATAAGTCTGGGTGTGCTGTAAAACTTCACAGCATCATTGCCTCACGTCTTGCCTCCTGCACGCGCTGCCCAGGCTCCGCCCCTCGTCTAAACAAAACTGAGTATATCCAGGCAGTGTAAACGCATCAGACACAGACAATCTCTGTTTTTTTGCTACATGTGTGAAAGGGAAAATCCAGACAATGTCCGGATAATCAGACTCGGACATTGTCCTGAGTGCATGTGTGAAAGTCACTTACTTCCGGGCACTGGACCCGTTCTGAACAGGCATGTTTTGAACGGGCACCGCACTAGTTAATGAAAATGCACTGAAACTTAAAAATGTAATTAATAATGTGTAATGTCCATACACACACACACACACACACACACACACACACACACACACACACACAAACACCCATGTGCACCCTCACCTCACAGCGAGGGAAGTTCAGCAGTAATTAGAAATAAACTCAATCTGCTAATGACCTTCACTTTCAATACCTACGGCAGCCTGACAAATTAGGGTTCTCTCTCCCAGCAGTGCAGGACTCCTACAGGTTAAAACAAACCAGGGGCCATAATGTATGTGTGCGTGTGTGTGGTGTATACTGCATGCATTGGTGTGTGTGTGTGTGTGTGTGTGTGTGTGGGCGGTGCCACCTGCATGCATGGGTGTGTGTGTGTGTGTGTGTGTGTGTGTGTGTGTGTGTGTGTGTGTGTGGTGCATACTGCATACATGGGTGTGTGTGGTGTATACTGCATTCATGGGTGTGCATGTGTGAGGTGTATACTGCATTCATGTGTGTGTGTGTGTGTGTGTTTGGTGCATACTGCATACATGGGTGTGTGTGTGTGTGTTGCATACTGCATGTATGGGTGTGTGCGCGTGTGTGGTCCATAATGCATGCATGGGTGTGTGCGCGTGTGTGGTGCATACTGCATGCATGGGTGTGGTGCATACTGCATACATGTGTGTGTGTGCATGTGTGCGTGTGTGCGTGTGTGTGTGGTGCATACTGCATTCATGGGTGTGCATGTGTGAGTTGCATACTGCATTCATGTGTGTGTGTCTGTGTGTAGTGCATACGGCATACATGGGTGTGTGTGTGTGTGTGTGTGTGTGGTGCATACTGTATGTATGGGTGTGTGTGTGTCTGTGGTGCATAATGCATGCATGGGTGTGTGCACGTGCGTGGTGCATACTGCATGCATGGGTGTGGTGCATACTGCATCCATGGTGTGTGTGTGTGTGTGTGTGTGTCTGTGGCGTATACTGCATGCATGGTTGTGTGCATCTGTGTGGTGCATACTGCATGCATGGGTGTGTGTGTGTGTGTGCGTGCGTGCTTGCGTGCGTGTGCGTGCGTGCGTGCGTGCGTGTGTGTGTGTGCGTGTGTGTGTGTGTCATGCATACTGCATGCATGGGTGTGTGTGTGTTCTGTGCATACTGCATGCATAGGTGTGTATGTGTATGTGTGTGTGTGTGTGTGTGTGTGTGTCTGTGTGTGTGTAGTGCATAGTGCATGCATGGATGTGTGGGTTTGTGTGGTGCATACTGCATGCATAGGTGTGTGTGTGTGTGTGTGTGTGTGTGTGTGTGTGTGTGTGTGTTGCATACTGCATGCATGGGTGTGTGCGTGTGTGTGTGTGTGTTTGTTGCATACTGCATTGCCAGGCTAATGCAGAGACACGCTAAGCCCCTGCAATGGCAAAGGTTGTCTATCAGGGATTTAGCGTTGTTCTCTGTGTCAGTAATACCTGCCAGCGCTAACAAGAATTAGCATTGCTCATGGCCGAGCAACATAAAACCAGGCTGACGGCAGTTAGCTATGATTGTGCTGAGACAATAAATCGCTAACTGTGTTTGCTTATCGTGTATTAGCCGATGTTTCTGGGGCACGGGATGTTGAACAAAATCCCATGCTCCCTAATGACATTATTACCTTACCTGCTAATGGAGAGGATTAGTAAACGGCTGAATTTGTTTCTGGAACTGCGGTTGGTTGAGACAACGGGGAGAGACGGCACAGGCTTTTCCTCTCAAAGAGCACGTTCCCGCCTCTCCCCCTTTATCTCTCTTTTCGTGCTCCGTCTCTTGAACCTTCCCTCTCCCTCTGATCTCCTTTTGGCTCTCATCAAATCCCTCCACCTCTCACTCCCCTCTCTCTCTCTTGGCCCTGTGTTTCCACGCGTCTCTTGCTGTCTGTCTCCCTCTCTCCCTCATCGACTCTGTTGTCTTGCCCTCTCTTCCCCCCATCTCGTTTGCCTCCCCTCGCCCTCCGCCTCTCTCGCCGTCTTCCATCTTAGGGTAATTATTTTCAGAGGCAGCGCAGGGCGGAGATGGATTGCTTGTGACGGCAGCTGAGCGAGAAGGAAAAGGTGCAAATGCCTTGAGGGCGGGGTGACGGAGGGGAGGGGGGGGGGGCAGAGAGAGCAAAAGAAGAGGAGAGCGACAGAGAGGTGAGGATGGTCATTAATGAGAGGGATGACTAGTGAATGTAAGAATGACGCAAGGAGAGGGATAACTGTGAAAAAGAGAGAGCTAGGTGTGGCGAGATGGGAAAACACACACACATACACACACACACACACACATACACACACAAATATATGACAGTGTCTGGTGAAAGGTGTACAAAGTCGACAAAAGCAAAGTCCCATAAATCAACACGAAAGGTTTCTTGGTTTTTTTTTAATGTGATTTTCTTTTTATTTTTTATATTACGAAAGTTTGAATGGTGAAGAACCCACTCAATATAACAAACAGCAGTTTTAGGATCATTTAATAGTTTGTCACTAAAGTATGCTTGTTGTAGTCCCGTCTGGGGAGGGCATTGTGTTTGGGCGATGGTGATCGATTTGCATCTTTGGTTTCGCTGGCTATTGTTCCCGATTTTCGGCCGAAATCCCTCCCGTAGAGAATCCCATAGCGACCACCACAAAACAAAAGCACGTCCGCCGGGCTCGTTCATCATGGATGGCGGCAATAACTCCGGAATCTGAAGATTGGCGAAGACGACGACAACATTTCAGATCTCGATCTGGACCCCAACGACAACGTTTGTGTTCTGACAAAGACGGGGAGGGCGAGGACCGTGGCACGTTGGCTGTGGGCATTGAAAAGGCTTCAAGATCAGCTGATGCTGTGACAGCGGACTCCGACGGCGCGACGGAAATGGACAACATAATAAACGTTGACTGCAAACGACAGCGTGGACAAAAAAGAGAATGCAGAACACCGGGCTGCCTTTTGCGGCCAAAGACTGTCTCCTACGTCTATGAATGAGTCAGAAATGACTCCACAAAGAGAAAAAGAAAGTGTCTTCACACGCGATTCACAGTACTGTTGTCTGCCGCGACACTTTCTGCTTTGTACTCGGGTGAGTTGATATCCGTGATACCTATGTCTTGTTTACGTTGCGGGTCGGTGTGATCATGACTAGTTATGTAGTTGAGCAAAACATGACTCTGCTACTTTTCTGTCGTCCCATTCTTTTGAACGGCTCTTTTGTAGGAACGAAGGGAGCCTCGCTGGGAGATGAGCCGTTTCACAGTTTTATGTCGCGCTGTTTGTCTAAGTTGCCGTCTCCTGCCGCTGGCAAATGTTCCCCCCTCCATGTCGGAGATAGCCTATGATCCTCCCTCGCAGGGAGGTGCCCTGACTGTAAAAATACCGGCACCGGCACTGACGTTCTTGTGTTTGATGTACACGGGCCAGACGTGACCGTCAAACAGACCGGGCGGGTCTGGCACCAACTGTCACGTCGGGTTCACAAAGCGAAGGCACATATGCACTGATCTGACTGTGAGGTTTTATTTCAATTAGTTATTTTATTATTATTTGTGTGTGAAAAATACTGTTCATACATGTTCTGCATGTATGAACAGTCTTCTGCAGCCTGTTCATTAGTCTACTTTGTTTACCTCATTTATTGTTTTTCACCTTACTGTATTGTACTGTACTTGACATTTTTTATACTCTACACACTTTACACACTTTAATTTTATTTAAGTTTTTTTTGCTTACTTAAGTGACTCATGTTGTCTTCTCCTATCCTGTTCTAATCATATAATAATATAATAAAATGGTGTTTTTCTGAATGAATTTACAAAGAATTAATATCCTATGTCTGCCATTAATCACATCACAGTTGTGCTACTATTTGGAACTAGGCAAGATCTTTGCGTACTATGTCTAATGGCTTTATTACGTAATACATTTTGACTTAACATTTCCACTTGAATTAGGCTTAAAAGCCGATAATATAAGTTCCCTATGGCAGGAACGCCTGAAAAGGCAATGGAAGTGACGACGCCGTGCTTCCGTCCAACTTTCGCTTCCTCCTCTTTTCTTGTTTTGCGAAAGAAGAAAACATCAAGATATTGTATTCCCACGCCCGCTTCACCTTTCGAACCCCACTTGCGTGAGTCGGTGTAAATCACCGGCTTGACTACCATTCTCTGAGGCAGTATATATCTTTTTTTTTTTCCATTCTCTCTCTTTTTTATCACCGGTCTCCTCCCCGAGTCACCAGGTCCAGGATCTCGGCTCCCAGACCTTCCCCCTCACCCCACCCCAGGCTGCGGATGGGCTTCGGCTTGGGGAAGAAGCCCAGAACCTCGACCAAGGCGAGCAAAGAGCGGGCGGTGGTGGCCAAAAAAGCCTAATTGGCGTCAGGGCAGCTGGCCTGCAGCATCAACACCCAGGCCCTACTCCAGCGCTACCAGGCCAAGCTGCTGGCATAGCTCGCTGGCCCAGCCTCAGTGGACAAGGGAATCCTGGTGGATCTGCGGAAAGCTACCAGGTGTATCATGGGAGTCTGCATGGTCTTGAACCTCTGGTTGGGCCTAACCGGAGAAGGTGCCGCTGCTAGCCGCCTCAGTGTCCCCCACCAACGCCTTTGGGGAAGCTATGGGGCTCATGATGAGCCCCCCCTGTGCCACAAAGTTTGAGCACAATAAGATATTAGACAATAAAACATGCGAAACTCATAAACCACGTTGTGTCATTGTGGCACGTCGCACCTGGGGGGAATTTTTATCAGAACATGTCGCCCCACACGCCAGATCTGATGCGCATCAAGGCGGCCCTACTGCAAGGTGCGACAGCTTGCCGCATGTGCACAACGAGTCTGTGGATCCAGAAAACCATGACCGAGGGCTACGTCATCCAGTTTGCCCACCCCCTGCCCTCTTTCAGGAGAAAGATCTAATCGGTGGCCCCCGACGGTCAAGTAGAGATTCTCGTGAGAGAAATAGATTCTCTGCTGGAAAAGGGAGCGATACAGAGCATCTCAGTAGAGAGGGAGGTGTTAGGAATTTTCGTCTGATGTTGGACTTGCAGATATTGAACCAGCCTCTGACGAAAACGAAATTGCAGATGTTGTCTGGTTTGTGAAATCGGATCTTAAAGACGTGTACTTTCACATCTCCATTCATGGTCGGTACAGGAAGTACCTGCGCTTTGCCTTTCAGGGGAGAGCCTACGAGTTCCTCGCACTCCCTTTCGGTCTCTCTCTACAGTAGCCCCATGGGTCTTGACGAAATGTGTGGAAGCGGCGATCCCACTGCTACGTCAGCAGCCGTGGCACTACTGGCTGTGAGCCAGGGTGTTGCAAGGGTGGTCGTATGCGACCAAGCGTTTCCACCCAGTGAAACACAAGCACTGCAGGGTGACTGCATGATGTCACTGAGTTGCAAGAGAGTCTTGTCAGTGTGAAGAAATGCACGGTTCCTTTGTGCGGGATCCACGCTGATCATTTTGAATCGCTCCACCATCACCACGGACACATCCACCACGGGGTGGGGAGCCTTCATGTGCGGTAGACGATAACACAGGTGAAACACCACATAAACATGTTAGAGCTGCACATGCTTCTTTAAGCTCTTTAGCACTTCCTGCCAGCCCTCAAGGAATTACATATGCTGATCAGAACCTCCAGAACCACCATTCTTCCAGGGGGAACCCCCGGGCGGCCTAACCCTATACAGAGCGCCCTCTATGCGCTCCAAGTACACACTAAGGTGCCTTATTTATGCCCAGTGGTGCGAACAGCAGAGACACGCCCTCTCCGACTGCCCAATAGGGCCAATATTACAGATCCTGCAGGAACTGTTTGCTGAGGGGAAAGTGACTGCTATACCAAAGGTGTATCTGGCAGCTCTTTCTGCATGTCATGTGGGCTTGGAAGGCTTCAAACCAGGCTGTCATTCGCTAAGCACGGACGTCCCTAATTGGTAGTCTTGCAGGCTCTGGGAAGGTCTCTGTTCGAGCCCTTACACACCGCAGACATCAATGAAGTTTCTCTGAAAACGGCCTTGCTGCTCTGCAAAACAGGTAGGCGAGGCACTGTCAGTCCACCCACCCTGCATACAGTTTGCGGGTTGAGGTGACTTCGGCGTTAGGCGGAAGCACAATTGTTTGTGTGCTTTAGCGCCCGAGTAAAGGATGGACCCCTGTCCATAGAGCGGTTAGCTCATTGGCTGGTGGAAGTCATAGAATTGGCCTATAGGAGCTTGTCATTAGAGTCCCCTCAGGGCCTGCATGCACACTCCACCAGGGGAATGTGGGTCCTCTTCGGGGGAGCGTCGGTGGAGGATATAGAGTATGTCGGGAAGTGTCTTGGAACTCCCTACACACATTTCTGTGCTATTACATGTTGGAAGTTACTTGGTCTGTGTTGCCACATGCTGTGTGGCGTACCTGAGCATGCAGGTGTTACAGAAAGTATACCATAAGCATTTTTCCTCACATGTCCACTCATGTGTGGGACAGACACACCAGTGGGGGATACGCTATTACGTGAACCTCCCTGGGGTGATCGCCATACTATCGCATGATGGTATACGGTCCCATGAGTAGCAGATTGCGGTCCCTGCGGTAGGGAACGTCTGGGTTGTGTAGGCAACCGCGGTTCACTGAGGAGGGACTAGATCTATTACTGCGCTACGGTACAGTGTCCTTCTGAGGCGCTAAGCAGCGAAAAGAGGGGGAAGCAAAAGCCGAGCCACAATATATACCCGCGAGGGCCGGTCGGAAGCGTGGCGTTGTCACTTCTTCTGCCTTTTCAAGGCATGAATGCAGAGCGTTTTCGACTGGATTACATGATCTGACGATCAGTCCCATGAGTAATAGATCTGGTCCCTCCTCAGGGTACTGTGGTTGGCTACGCAACTTAGAAGATTAACTAACCCACTGACGGATAATGACAGGTAGTCTAGTGGGGAGTGGTTCGGGGTGGAGTTAACAGCTATTGTTCCCAACCATTCCCTGCCTCTGTAATGGTAAAAAGTTCAAAATCTTTGAGGGGGATTTTCTCTGCTAGATGAGTCTAGCTGTACCAAATCACCGGGTTAATCTCTTGAACTTCAACTTCAACTTAAACATTCAAATAAGCATTCTTCTTCAAATTTATTCCAGATTTTAATGTCTGACACGTCATTTGAAAGCTTATAATCTATAATTTCTATAAAAAACTGAAAAATTACCCTTTATATATATATATATATATAATTTATTAATAGGAATTATGAAACCATTTCCTGTCAACGTTTGTAGCGCCTTTTTGTACAATGAATGGAGTGTGTTTTGAAAACCACCACGGACTGCCCCATTCAAGGCATCGTTACCTTCGGATGCCGTTACATTAATTTCATTATTATTATTATTAATAATAATAATAACAATAATAATGTGAAAATATTATTTACAGATCATTGGAAATTCTGGCCCTTACACCTCTTATAGATGCACTTCAGTTGCACCAGTTCTCCAAAGACGATGGTGTAGCGCTACCATTAAAAAATAAAAATAAAATTCAGTCACCACCAAGTAACGCAGTTCTCTACAGAATATAAAATATTTCAATATTTTTTGGCGCCGGTGTTTGTGAATTGGATGTGTTTTGCGACGAGGCTCATTTGCACATAATGGGGGCCAATTTTGCACCAAATGTATGAATAATACCTATAATATATGAATAATATATTAATAATACCTTTAATATATTTAAATGCGTGCAAATAGCACCGGCGCACTGAGAGGCTATTTGCATTGCATTGCAGTTACGGGTTACGGGCCGCGCTATCCTTTTGTGAATTCGCCCCTCAAAGTTTTATTTTTTATAAAATATTATTGCGAGGAGATGGGATCAGATGAATTACATCTCATTGAATGAGTCGTTTCCCCACTTCAAAACACTTTTGTCTTGGGCTAAGACGTTAGAACAGAGGAGAACAGGAAAGTCTTGGTTCATTTTGCCTTTACTATCACCTCTTTTGCATATCTTTTTAACGTCATTTCACCACAGGGACCTTGTGTGGAGGGTGAGAAAACTGAGGATTTGTTGAAACCATCACAGCCCGCAGGAAACTGCTAATTGTCATTGAATTTCAACCGTGTTATAAAGTAAACCACAAAAAAAGAATTAAGAGACTTGAGTTAAAGGATTGAGATGTGGGGAATGAATGTTCTCAACTTCATGTTCCAGCATTGTCCCGTGTTATTTTCGTCATTAAAGCAACACTGTTAACACTGACACTGCTTTCCTTTTTTTCGAAATGAGAATGCTGCGAGAGAATTTGTACCAGACTACAATCCCTTATCAATCATTTATCAAACTTCTTATCCACAATTGAACCTATATTTAGAGTATTCCCATTCTGAATACACTTTCCACCCTCATAGCATTCTTTTTATGTAATGTCAACATGCTATTAAATGTGAGACTCACTACAGTGTATTTGCAAAAACAAATTTATATGGATGATAGATAGATAGATAGATAGATAGATAGATAGATAGATAGATAGATAGATAGATAGCAGTTGCATATAGGACTGTAAACAATGACGTGCGCACGGAAGTAGCCGCTGGCTACACCGGGACTCCAAAAGCATTGGCATGGCAATTGTAAATTATACATTGCACTGCTGCCGCACAGCAAGAAGGTCTTGGGTTCGATTCCCGCCTGAGGTGCTGTTGGCACCGTGCTCCGGCAGGTATCTCCCAATAAGGGGGCCTTTCTGTGTGGAGTGTGCATGTTCTCCCCGTGCTCACATGGGGTTTCCTCCATCTAATATCAGTAAGGACCCCCACCAAAAACATGCACATATCATCGTCTGACCAGCGATGGACATTTGGAACCAGGTCTCCGGGCGCGTCGTCAAATGCTGCCCACTGCTCCTGGCTGCCCCCCCCCCGGAGGAAGGACAAGCCAGGATGGGTCAAATGCAGAAGACCCATTTCACTGGCCACCATCAAAAGCGTATGTGTGTATGCATGTGTTGAAGTGGCGTGTGACAATTAGATTTTTCATATACATGTTAATAGACATTTAAAAAAAAGTTTTTACGAGTACAATCTAAAATCTAAATCTGGCGACACTGACAAAAAACATGGCCACGACTAGTAGTGGTTAAATTACTCGACTAGTTGGTGAAAATCCAAGAATTATCAACAAGGCTTTTGTCTGCTGCTAAACTGGCACAAATAACAGAAAAAGCAAGCGTCAAACTCACAAAGCGCCCGCAAACAGTGAAATGCACCACTAACTGTGCGGCCGCACAAATAGCAGGCGGTCGGTTTGCGATGCTATTTGCGTGTATTTAAATTCGGTATTATGCATGCATTTGGTGCAAAATTGACCCCCTTGCAAATAGCATCCAATTCACAAACACTGGTGCTAACAGCCACACGCAGTTAGTGTTAAAATATTAGAGTCTGCAGAGACCTGGTGGTAACTGCGCAGGGACCACCAAAAAAAGGCAGTGCTGCGCGAACATCTTCAGAGACTAAAGAGAATTTATAAGGGGTGTCAGACCAAGATTTTCCAGTGATCTATAAATAAAATGTTCACATTATTCCATTATGGTGCTATTATTATAACTGTGACTGCATCTGTAGGTAGCGGAAAGGGTCCAAAGTGGTTTTCAAAACGCACTCCAAAAGTAACGTGTTGAAACTTTGAATCATTTATTGTGCAAAAAGGCCTTATAAGCATTAATAAAAGGGTTCCATAATTCCTACTTAACTCAAAATATATTGGAAAAAGCAACTTAAAGTTATAGGCAATAGTGATAAAGTGGTCAAAATTGGCATTGAACCACAGATGGCATCGGACCTCAGGACCATGGACAGCTCCACAGAAGTCAAATATATGAAGTTACCCGTAATGATTTCTACACTGTAATAACGATTCAGTGGGAACTAAAATCTCTTAAGTAGAAATGTAAATATACACATTTTATTCATGCAATACATTGACTGTGTGGTAAGAGTAAGTTATAGATTTACTTACACCATTCCATTTTTTTATAGTCACTGCACATAAACCTAAAAAATGCTAATCTGGGGTCCCCCAACCCCAACCCAGTGCATAACAGGGGGCGCCAGACAATTTACATTATTTTCCAACCCCCGCCGTCATGATTTGGCAAAGTGCCAGTGCAGAACCTCCAAGGATTTCCGTATAATTTTACATTTTCACCCCACACTTTAAATCAAAATAACTACTGTTTGACAATTATTTTCAGTTTTATATGTATTTAAGACTGATCATTCATTAAGAAGTGTAGAGCAGTGGTGTAAATGCATGATGACTCTCAGTGGAGGTTAGGGTTCAAAGTGCCTTCCATAAAATAGATAAAAAGGAAAGAGCATAGAAAAATAAAGACATAAAAAATATATAAAAATAAATAAAAATAATTTCAAAGAGTCACAGTGTTTAAAGTAATGTTTGCATACAGAACAATGCATCCTTTGGGTACTATATATTACACTATTTGCTTATATTAATGAATATGCTGATAATGAACAACAAATATTAACGCATATTATTGATAATTGGGACAAATATACAGGATTCATATGGAAATTCCACATTGAACTTATTGAACTGATTGACCAAACAATGTCTTTGTCGCCGGCAAATGCGTGGTGTGTTTAGAACGGCAGTGGAAGTGGCAGGTTTCCCACCTCCTGTGTTCCCGCTCTGAGACGTATGGGCTTCAATGAGAAGATGGATACTCTGACTCTGCAAAACGGAGTCATGACGTGGGCTACGTATTTCTTCCTTCGGGGGAGTAGAATGTTTGTCTCACAGCTTGAGCACGATGGTTTTCAGACGGCTAGGTTAAACAAAGTGCATTCAGACAAATGTATGATTAACAGCTTAGTTGATTAAGAGAGAGAAAAAGATCGGTATTGCCAGATACTCAAGGTGGCGGTATCAGTATCAGACATGAAAAAAGTGATATCGAGCCATCCCTAGTAAAAAGGTCTCAGTACTTCCTCCAGCAATGGACAGTATGTACTTTGGCGTCACATTACGAAATTTGACATTTTTGTTTTGTTCCGATATGTTGTACGACGTAACGTTTGTAACATGAAAGTGTAAAATCAGAGCTTCCAAACACGGTGTCGCTTGTGGGAATCAAGCACATGTTTTTGAAGCTGTGACTGATGAAGGTGTGGGAAAGCAGAAGTTCTGAGAAAATCAGGCCTTTCGTATCACTTTTCGAATCACTTGCCAGACTTTCATCCTTTCATTTTTCAGTTGTTTCTCTTCATTCAAAGTTCATGCTCACTGTAGTAGCGCGACCCCTCTATTATTCTGTAACCTCCAAACATTCCCATTTCCTGCACGTCACAATTCCATTCTGACTTCACGTCACTCGTAATACGGACGGATGATCTTCATCTGCAGGTTTGCACCAAAGGGAACCGTAAGATCTCCCGTTTGTTCAACTCAACCCATGCCGATGGAGCACGTAGCCTCTACTTTTTCATATTTATCTAATATTTAGAAAATCAAATCAGCTTTGAAAATACAGAGCCATAGTAAACAACTCGGGGAACACAAATCTGCTTTAATCTCATTTTTGGACGATAAAAGTAAATTCAGATGTTTTTCCGTGCGCAGCCAACGGTGCGAAATGCGGCGGGGCGGGGGAACATGCGTCACGGATAGGCACTCGCAACCGCTCATCAAGGACGCAAGCCACGGCACCACGGCCGCTCTCCCCCTGTTTTCCAAACTGTCCGCCCCAGCTGAAAGGTTTGCGCTTGCGTTGGCCAGAAGCGGAGCTTATTGGTGTGGGGCGCTCTGCTCCCAGCGCTGTGCCACTTAAAATAAACCTTCAATTAACAGGTGGCACACACCACACACGGCACCGAGTCCACCCCGGCCGCCAAAGGAAACGCACAGTGTGAATGGAAAGCACCGCTTTTCAAGAATACAAACAGTGATTTTTATCCAAATGTTTAGTGTGAAACGCACGCACACACACACACACACACACACACACACACACACACAGGCGCGCACACACACACTCACACTCACTCACAGTTCCCTCAAGAATGACCAGAAGTTCAGGCATCTGGAACTGATTGGCACAGATTCAAGAAAACAAATTATGTTTGAGGCCGGGTTTAAAGCCACGGGGAAACACACGGGAGTCAGAGAGAGAGAGAGAGAGAGCGAGAAAGAGCGAGCGAGCGCGAGGGAGAGAGCGAGCGAGAGAATCGAAAACAATCGGATATATCGACATGACGGAAACTTCAGCCTCGTGTTGTAGTAAACAAATGCGGTAAAGCCACGTCGCTGTGTTGCATTTGTGGTGGTGCCGGCTCCCGTCAGCAATTAAAGACGATGGTTTCTGGAACAGTGTTCCGAGGTGGTTTCGAACCGCGAGAACATCACCTCCGCCCTTATTAGCGACGCCCTCTTGCAATTAAGTGGGGCGGGGAGCTCCGTTTCCCTGGCTCTCTTTTTTTTTGTTTTTTATTAAAGAAACAGAAAAAGACAGTTTTTCTCGCTTCCCCTTTGTGTCCCGCGCGGTGAATTTTGAGCGGTATTACATCTCAGCTACGCCGTAAAAACTCCAGCTTGATCGTTGACATCGTGAAATTGCTTTTTTTCCCTCCGCCTCCGCCGTATCCCCTGCGCTGAGGTTTCTTCTTTTTGAAGAAGCTGGCGCGGTGCATCATTAGCAGACAATTATTGTCCCGATATATGTTGCCTTTCAAGTGAAATTAGTCCCACCGAGCTAGAAACAATAATTCCTCCCGCACATTCTCCACATGGAGAAAGTATGAAACGAGCGCTGCCGCAAAGCTATTAGGCAGCCGGAGTTAATGATCTCAACATCGACCAGCTCGTGCCAAGCCGCACCGGGCTCCGACTCAATTTACACCGTTGAGTTATATAAATAAATGTACAGTGAGAAACCTATTTTTTGCCTTTATACTTGGCCAAAAAGAATAATCCCAACAAGACTTGGGTGGTGCGGGTTACATACAGTATCATCAATGGCCCGTGTTGTTTTTAACCGCGTGTGAAGCTTCCTGTCTACCAGCCCTGGAAAACAGTCGGGGTTCCTGTGTTTGTGAATTGGTTCAGTAGTTTTTATTATTATTTCTTCCTTGTGTCAGCAGTCTGAAAAAAACATCCAAACTGAATTTTTGGGGGGGGGGTTTCCCGAGCGCCCCACACACACACACACACACACACACACACACACACACACACACACTATCTTCTGTCCGCCTCTATCTCTCTTAACTGAGGAGAATCCGCTGAGGCAGAGATATCTAAAGAGATAGTTCTACATTCAAATAATGTTAACACATTTTGAAAATAATTAATTCCCAAACGGTACTTAACCAGCTTTATGAATTGAATGCTCGGTGGATTCACAGGCGTGATTATGAGTGTGCGTGTACGCATGTGTGTGTGTGTGTGTGCGTGTGTGTGTGTGTGTGGGCGCACCCTAATTTATGACGTTGCACATCGCGGACGCATCTCCTTCCTGTTGCGATAAACTCTGAATTGGCGTGCGAGTGTGTGTGTGCGTGTGTGTGATTGATGGCACTGCAGCGGTAATGCAGACTGAGGGAGTGAGAGCGAGAGAGAGAGAGAGAGAGAGAGAGAGAGAGAGAGAGAGAGAGAGAGAGAGAGAGGCGATATCAGATCACAGTATCAGAGAATGCTGAGTAGTGCATACACAGGGATGAAAAGTGAGGGGAAAGGTAATAGAGGAGAGAATAGAATAGAAGAGATACAAGAAGAGAAAAGACAAGGCGGGACTCAAAACATGGCCGTTAATAGGTGTTCAAGTTAAACCAACAAAAAAAACATATATTTCATACAAATGGTCTTTGTTGGATATGACCTGAGTGAGCCGCCAGGAAAGTGAAAGGCTTTTAGCGACGTAAAGCCTTATTGCATCCAATCTAATCCAATTGCATGCAATCTCCTCAGGATTTCAAGGCTTAGAAATTGCCACAAACCACACTGGAACGTGTTCCACCGGTCATGTCCTCGGTCAGAGTGCCAGTCACTCCATGAGCGCCGTCCTCCAAACTCCTTGGGGGACGGTGCCTGTGAGCAGCGTTTTGCAGCATTCTGAAGCAGCCTGCTCTTTGCGGTGCAGCTCGGAGATGGGTGACGTGTTCCACTGCTACTGTCTACTCTGCTGGGGGCATTGGAAAGAGCAGCGGGAGTGTAGAGTACCATTTCCGAGCATGTTTCCAGTAAATATTTCTTTTGGTATTTATGTGGATCTAGATACAGTGTGTGTGTTGGCTAGAGGTCCTCACAGGTGCCGAAGTGTCCCTGTTGGACCTGGGAAATTCAGGAAATCACAGAAATTACAGGAATCACAGATGGACCCGATCCATCTCCAAGAGGACAGAGACCCGGATCTGGAGTGGGGTTGGTGATGATTAAAATTGCTCCTAAAAAGCAGTTTTTCTAGCCCGTCAATATCGCTGCTGAAGGTATGTTTGTTTTTTAATCCCTGTAATCGGACAGTCTAATTGGGCACTTAGCCGAGCAATGTTCCACATTAGCCCCTTCCATACATTGGTTATTACATGTAAAGACCATCAAACCCAGGACCTGTGGCAACATAATCCAACCCGACCCAAACCCAATTGACCATAATATGTGGGCCTGAAAAAGACCACCTGAGGCCCGCCTTGGGGTCCAATTGGGTAAAGCAGATTATTTGTTTTCTGCTTTTTGTCATGATCTCCACCTTCTTCTACCTTCCCCTCCCTCTCCTTACCTGTTCCATTAGCCCAACTCCATTCACCTGCGCACACAGCTGTTCCCGATTTGCAATCTAACCACTATATATGCCTCTCTCACCAGTCACCCATTACCAGATTGTCTTCGACGCTTGCACCAGACTCTCCAGCGTGCTCCGGATCGACTCCCCGCGACCGACTCTGCCTCGCCCCGGCCACGTATCCTGCCTGCCCCCCCAGCCTGTCTTCTGCCTGCGCTCCCCGTTATCGAACCTGCCTGTCCCCCAACGACGTGTCCTGCCTGCCCCCTGCCTGTCTTCCGTCCACTCTACAAATAAAAGACATTACCAAATATCCCTGCCTGTCTTTGTGCTGCAATTGGGTCCTAACCACACCCGTTACACTTTTCCCAACTTTATGAAGCTGTAACGGCGGAAGAGTCAATTGATGGGTGGGGGGATGATGATGTGTATTTAAAGCATATGTTATGTGTATTGAAAGCAGGGGAACGCCAACGGTATAATGCGTCGACTGGAGCGAGCCCGTCTAAGCTGCTTTCACACATGCACTGCAGCACTGAAATTATCCGGATATTACCCGGGAGGAGCTGTTTGTGTGAACGCAAGATGTCCGAGTCAGTAGGACCGGACATTAGCCAGACTTTACTCAGCCAGCACCCTAGTACAAAGTCTGCAACAATATCCGATCGAGCGGTATGTGTGAACAGAGCAGGTGATGGGCGTGTCGCCTGTTGATGACGTCTTTATTATGCACCAGTTATTTACCTTTGTGCGCATCTTCGTGCATAGAGCGAAGCTGCTTCTGCCTTCTGCTTCTCTTTATATTCCTTTCCACACTTTTTATATTTTATTATATAATTCTATTATAATAGTTTATATTACGGATACGTCCAAATTCATGGAGTATCAACGCCAAAGACCATATGTCAGTAGCCTCATCACGTCCTGCCTCCTGCATGCCCCGACCAGGCTCCACCCCTCGCCTAGACAAAACGGGGCATGTGTGAAAGCAGCTTAACTTAAGGTCTTACTTTCTGCTGATCACAGCTTCCTTGAAGGGAACCCAAGTTTAGTAAAATTAACAGTAGCGTTGCGCCACTTTCCATTTTGTCCCTGAGACAGTGTCACGAAATTCAAAGCGTAAGCTCAAAACATTGGCAAATGGGAAAACTGAAAAAAAAAAAAAAAGGGTCAAATGCTACTTAAATATGAAAAATAATAACCGTCCTGTTCTGCACATATTAAAATCAGCCTGTGCTGGCTAAAGTAGTTTTTTAGTTTTTGAGTAGTTCAAAGTTCTTTTTTTCTTGGGTAAATTGAATTAAATCTGCTCATCTTCGCCGGCTCCCGAGCTTCCCATTATAAATCCCTGCAGGTCCACTCGCAAGAAATGGTAATGTCAGCTGGTTTGAAATGTCATGGCCATGAGTTATCTTCGTCTGAATGGCCAATGTACCGCCTGCATTGTGTGTGCATGTTTGGAAGTGCCATTGTGTGTGTGTGTGTGTGTGTGTGTGAGTGTGTTTGTGGCTGAGAGATAGAGTGCCAAGGTTCCCATGTTCATGTGTGTGTGGAAATATGTGGATCACATAGCTCCCATAAACATCTGTCATGGGAATATGGCCAGTGGTGAGAGTTTTAGGGCCGGCATTCTCCGGAGTGGGAATTGGGAGGACATTATAGACGTGCGCTGCTTCCTCATCAGGACGGGCTGGAGGGGGAGTCGCTCCACGCCGCCCGCTTGTAATGGAACCCACTCCGAGAACTCTCCATCCATCAGGGATCCGGACGGGACCTACCGAACCTAAACACCTACAGCCAGGAGCAACTTCGGGGGAATATTACGTTGCTTTGAGGACTTTATGCACGCTTTCAAAGAGGCAGAAAACTGACGGATTGACACTGTCTTCTTCCCTCTCCTCAAATCCCCCGCCAAGAAAACACTCCCCGGAAGCATTGTGACTTAACAAAAGCAGGATGCCACATCTGAAAGAATTAACTCGATACCCAGCTGCGAGACGCAGTTGTACGATAAATGACTGGGGGGAGAAAAGGAACAATGCTTCAGAGTGAATGAGAAGCTGCACTTTGTGCTCTTGTTATTTGATGAAGAGGGGAAAAAAAGGATCGATGACAATCTACCAGGCAGCATCGCATCCCCTTTCACTTCCAATCGAGGAAGACACGATAACGCCGATCCATG
Source organism: Zeus faber (assembly GCF_960531495.2). NCBI lineage: Eukaryota > Metazoa > Chordata > Actinopteri > Zeiformes > Zeidae > Zeus > Zeus faber. The sequence goes on along the minus strand of NC_137206.1, from coordinate 14,836,939 downwards.
GAATGTGTTTTGTCAGAATGGCTTCCCGTGAAAGGGGAGTTACTTTAATAAGGCTCCCAATTAGAGCAGACACTGGGGCGCCGCTCCAAGATAACATGTCTAAGGCGCAGATAAGAATAATAAATCAACCTTTGTGTTTTTAAAGTCACGGCCAGTGACTGATAAAAAAAAAAAAAAAAAAAGATGGCTTCTTTGGCTGGTGAAGGAAACAACAAAATAAAAAGGAAACAAGAAAAAATGCAAAGCTGTAATTTGTTTTATCTTCGGGAGTGGAGTAGATAAGAGGAGTGCTGTTTTCCAATCTTAATGCAAGTACACCTGCTAGTCCAATCATTGGAAGCACTACGGGGGAACCTATGCTTCTCCATCTCATTACCGAGGCTTAACTGCAGGTAAACGCAACCTCTCCAACGAAGCTGCTGCGTACGATGGATGCATCCTAAAAGCATTATCGTTATTATTGCCGTCGCGTTGAGGCTTGAGTGAGATTTCCAGGCGTTCCTCACAATGTCCCATTGCACTAAATATCCACACCGCAAGATTACCAACTCACTGCGGATCCACAGTAACTGTACTAAAAGCATTTAATGTGAGAAAATCAGAACACAGTGAAGAGTGGAGCGTGAAACTCCAATTTAATTAAAGTCCAACTCCTGCTCGATGTGAAACTGGCTCCTGGAGTGCTATTATTTAGTTTGACACTGGTACAGGGGTCAAATTGGGATATAAAAATAAATATGGAATTTGCTAAAAAAAAAATGTATTCAAGTTATTGTTTTATGAAACCTACTGAGACAAGTTTTCTATCTTCTTCCATCCATCTAAGCATCTATTCAATGTACGACGATATAGAAAATACCTTATTTACACGAATAGCCGGGCGACAAAAAGTGGCACTTATGCTCATGAGTCTTCATAGTTATCAGAGAGCTTGAACCCTTCCAGAAGGCCCAGAACATTGGTAAGGAAAACCTTTCAATACTGTCGTTATTTTTTCGCCAAAGGTACGTGGACGGTGCACACCCCCGATACCAAGGACTATCATTTCATGGCTATTACCAGGGATTTTCATTGATCTCTTGAGTGTCCACAGTCCTGTGCAAGGTGTGACTTTTGGAAACAATGCGGTGCCATCAGCAACCATGGAGTGTAGCGACCAGACCCATTAGCATCTAAATGATTTGAGCAAACAAAAATCTATTCTGTGCACAATAAATGCATTTGCATGATTGTCCTATTATCCATATTCACGCGCAATACTCATATGCCCTCTTGCAAACTTCTGCTCTGCGCGCTGAGATTGTCGGAGATGGTGAATTCTGATGGGCTGTTTCGTCTCCCATCACAACGTTGCAGCTTCACCGAACGTAGCTCGATGTTTTTCGTGAAAAAACAAAACAAAAAAAAAAAACCTCCTCATGGACAATACTCAGTGGTCCGGGCTGAGGACAGGGCCGGGAAGACAGGAACTGGGCTCAGCTTCTTACGGCCGCAAGGGACGGAGCTACGTTCGGTGAGCCCGCAGAGTTGTGTTTGGAGGCGAGACAGCCAGTCACAACTGGTTATTCGGAAAGAAGACTTTCCTCGAATTCTCCGATTCGTCGGTCTTGTGGCAGGCCTGCGACGCTGTGCCGCGTTGAGCGAGCGCGCAGGCAGAGTTGAGCCCGCACAGAGTGGAGAGGTTGAGCGGGGGAGAGAGAGAGAGAGAGAGAGAGACAATCTGAGCGGGACGAGCAAGAGTTTGTGAGAGGGCGTATGAGTATTTGCTATCATCATATGGATGATAGCAAACGGGCAAATGCATTTGTTGTGCGCAGAATAGATTTTTGTTTGCTCAAATAACTGATGTGCTCGCAAAAATATTTTTTTTTCTGTTCTCTAAATCTCCTATTGCTCGCTCAGGAATGATGCAAATACAGTTTAAGGCCACACTGCCTCCGCCTCGTTCTGAATTCACAGGCAGTCGGAAGCCAGGCAAAGTAAATAAATCTCTCTCCATAAAATTAGCATTGCTTTCTTTATGACACACTTTATTTTACAACGGTTTCCTTTCTGCCTTGGCATTTTCTCAGCATTATAACCTGACAGATGGTTAAATGCTAAAAGAAAAAAAAAAAAAGAAATGGAAATGTTGTTTCAAGGACGAGCCCCCTTTGCGTTACGCTCCCTGCCGAGGATGAAATCCGCAAAAATTAAACCAGAACCTAAAACGCGGAGTTCTTTCCACCCGCCGCAGCTCTTTCCAAAGCTGTTTAAGCAATTCGACCACCGAGGCGTTTATCGAGTATAGAACAGCTTACACCGTTCTGATGAGGCAACATATCATGTTTAATTAATGTGTGTGAGTTAGTGTGTTGACCTACATCGGCTGGAAAATTTCCCATGCGTTGTTTTGTTATGTCGAGCGTGACTTTCCAGGAAGAGGCACGCCGTGAAGAATGGGAGCAAATCCAATTTGGGTGAACGGGCGACTGGTAGCGGCGCATCAGTATTCAACCCTCACCTAAAAAGGTCAGGGAAAAAAATGTTGATGGAGCAGCCGCGGCACTCATTAAGGAAGATACAGCGGCAGCGTTTGGAGGAGAGTTGTTTGGAAATTGGGCTCTGAGGAGGAGGACAACCTCTTCCAAAGAATCCAGCTGATGAATCTTTAATGCCATCTGATCGTCTAGGTTTTGATATCGGGGCTTCTCTTTCGTACCCCCCCCCCCCCCAAGACACTGAATTATGCATTAATGTGTTTATATCAGCAGTAAAGTAAAAGTAAGCCGGGGTCTCAAGGATAACTGGTGGAGTTGGAAGGGGGGGTTCATTAGAAAAGTTGAATTTGCCCCCGCACGCAGGGAGGCTCGGCTTTCGTATTTTTTTTTTCAGCCCAAAATGTCATAATTTTTTAAGTCAACGGCATTACATCTACATTTTAGAAGGCCGTTGATCTTATTACAAACTATAGTCATCAAGAGGTGCCGCTGCACGACACTGTACCAACAACTGTACCTACCAACAACCCGACCACCAACGTCTGTCATTTTCCACGGCTTCTATGAACGCACGTGTGAGCGTGGGTTGCAACGCATGATTTTTATTATTGTGGCCGGGTCAAGCTTGTCCAAAAATACTCACTGCCGCAACATTTCCCCGTGCGCAGAAAGGCAACCATCCAGACAGTTCCAAGCGTGTGCGATCCGCAAAAAAGCCCCCAAGCCCTCAACAAAACTGAGAGACGGAAATACCATAAAGCTGTAATAGAAATAATTTGTTCAACTCTTGCTCATTAAAGCGGTAATACTCTTTGTTGGTTTTTTTTTTGTCTTTTTTTGTTTGATACTTTATTTAGCTGGCACTTTTAAAGAACCCAGCCGTTCAACGTATTTGCGTTCGGCGCGTGCTGCTTCGAGACAATCACACATGGACATTACAGTACATCCTGTAGTGCCACGCCGAGGTACTAACGAGATGTACAAAAGAAACAAGAGATCCTCCGGTAATGTGCGGCGACGTTTCTTTTGTTAATCATCTCAAGCCTTCCTCTTTGCTGAAAAGAGCCCCGAAAGAATTGCTCTTTAAAAGCCGGGTTTGAGTTCACCGTGAAGGGGCTTTTTTATTTCCAACTCCCTCAAAAGCGAGAGCCGCCTGGATAACACCTCTTGATTTCCGCCTCCCTCCTTTTTCAGATTTTTTGCTTTTTTCTCTCTCCCTCTCTCTCTCCACTGTTGTTTTCTTCCAAGGATGCGAGGTGGTACCGCGTGCCGTTCTGTGCCACTTCGTTTTAAATTACGACAACAATGTTCCCGGCTCGTCCGCCCGGCTGCCATCCATTGTTTCGGCTCGCCGCGGATCACACGAGGAGAGCAGATTTGAAAACGACTCGATGAATAAGACGGAGGAGGGAGAGCGCAGTGCCAGAACGGCAGTGGGAAGAGAGTCCAGTCTGCTCTGGAAGTGTAACTCCTGCCGGCTTTGAAATGCGCAGAGAAATTATTCTCAATGGGAGTTGATCCAAAACGACAATCATTGTATTTCAACCCCCCAAAAACAAAAACAAAAAGGGGAACGAATAACATACAGGGCGCCATATGTTCATCTTCAATACGGGACAATTGCGTATTTCAAGGGACGGGTGACATCCCAGGTTGTTCTTGTTGTTGCTGGTGGTTGTTCACGGAGCTGTTTTTGACTTCATTTCACCGGGCGACTCCTCCCTCCTCAAAGTGGAGCTCCGATCTTAATGGAAAAAGAATCTAGAGTCGAAATAAAAATGCAAATATTTCTATTAAAAAAAAACGTCCTTTCGAGTCGTCAGCCGGCAAGTCTACGTCGAGACCCGGGTAATGAAAACCACGTGGAAGCCAAAGAAAAAAAAAAATGAGCAAGTCACAAGTCTGCAAATTTGGTCTTCCAGTCCGTCACCTGTGCCGCTGAGGAGGAAAGTCAATGCATAAGTGAGAAACCCTTTTTTTAAACCCCAGTCAACAAAACCAGGCCTTTGTGATCCATCTACACGACTAAAGGACGGTGTTTACACTTGCCCTACTCAGGCAAAGACGGCCGTTCAGAAAGAGTTTGGATGTGCGATCCCGCTTTTTACGCGCCGTTAAAAACAAAACTGTACCGTGGCGCACCCCAGGGGTCCGGAGCGACAGCTGCAACTTTTATTTTATTTTTTTGTGGAGCATGAAATCACGGAGAGAGACGGAGGAAAATCACATCTCCGCATGACACCACGCGTCCCGTCACTTTCGGTCGCTTCTGCCAGCTTCGGCGGCGGGAGGGAATAACCCTCCGATCCGGCATTGACTTTCGCGCGTCGAAACCGTCTTGGCGCTATCCATCCAGCCTCGCTCCAAGTCCTCTCGCCGACCTGTCGTCGTGCGGCTACGGCGCTCGTCACGGAGGATAGCCGTGGCCGGTGGTGATGCCAAGGCGGGAGGCGGATGGGGGGAGGTCTATTTAGAGAGCGTGCGGCTCGGTTGTAGCCTCATGGAGCGCTCGGCTTCCCACGCGCGCCGCGAAACTGACGCCGGAGCAGATTATTTATGACAGCATTCCGGCACCGCGGCACACTCCGTGAAACAGCGCTGCCTCTATTGCACCAGGTACCGGCGTGAGCAAGCTCGGAAGTTAAGACACACACTGACGCGCGCACACGCACACGCGCGCACACGCACACACACACACACACACACACACACACACTTGGCGTGTCTTGGAGAAATTCGAAGAGATCAAAGCAAGAACCCATACGCATTTTTCACCCACACAGAAGTTCACGCGTACACTCACCCACGCGATATGGAACACCTTATCATGTTCACACACACCTACATGTGTAAGCGTCAGAGTTGTCCCTCGTCTCGAGACAGGCAGTACGGCGGGTTCTGCCCCAGAGACAAATTGTATAGATTGAAAATGAAATTCTGTTCCCTTGTCAGCCGTCAGAAAGACTAGTCTTGCATCGGGTGGATTGAAAGACGTGCAATTTGTGTCATAATACGGCTGTTTGGATACACTTTTTGGATTCACTTCAGTGTTTCCCCTATAATTGTACAGGTCTGGCGGGCCGCCAGGCCAACGAGAGCCCCCGCCAGGCCCAAGAAATAAGTCGATTTTAACGCAAAAAAATAACAGCAGTGTCCGTCAAAAAAATATATATATTGTCTTTTTTGTTTTATTTGAATTTACAGTCCATTTATGATATTTAAATACATGTACGAACTAGGGATATTCAAATGTGCCGACTAAATGCCCGACTGTCTCCGTGTTCTCTGTGTCCACAGTAAAATCAGAAATTATTTTTTGGAACGGCCTGTTCCAAACGTTCTCAAAACTTGGTCGTTTTCCGAAAATAGTATGGGAGAAATTTACTAGTACATTTAAAATAAATATGTTCATTATATTCTACCATTAAATAAGAAAGAACATTCGTTATCTTGCCCATATGCTATATGAATGAAGTAAGTGTGTGTGAAACAGGGGTCAGCAAAGACATGAATAAGTGCTTTGTTGACCGTGGGCCATATGACATGGGAAGGTCTGTTAATGCAAACATCCCCTCTAAAATATGGCCTGGACTAGCGTCGGGAGGTTTGTTATTGTAACTGACGTCAAAGACTGCAGACAACTGGGTTCTTTGCACTACTGACAGTGTAGGAGTAAGGAAGGGATTCTTATTGAGAATAAACAGATGTACATTCTGGACCAACAGAAAGAGGTTAAAAGAAGGAGTCCGTGAGCGGCTCGGGAGTTCTTTGCCAAACCAACTCAGATTCTGTTGTCACTTCTTGCAAGTGATAATAAAGTCTTATATCTTCAGACCTCGACTCTCTCGAACCTCTCTTCTTCAGTTTAAGTGTTAGATGCGGTTTTCTCCACTACAATAGCCCGTTCAAAACGTTCAAAATAAAATAAAACAAACTAGTGGTACTGTTTTCCAAGTGGGAGAGGGAGCGAGTGTCGCAGCCTCTGTGGCGACGACACCGCACCTGCACCGCCAGTTCGCCGCCGTGGTGTGCACCGCAGGAGTTTCCCTTTTCTTACTTTGCGTGCATGAAAATGGAAACTTGCAATAAGATTCAGAGGGTCTAATGAAACCCCGCGGCACAATGAAAGTGATTTAAGATCCCATGAATCGGAATGAAAGATCCCCGCCCGGGGCTCAGCCGCAACCACCGCCTTTGCCCGGTCCATCGGGCAGTTATTTACTCATTTATATATTTATTAATCTATCTATCGCCTTGTTTATTTATTTATTTATTTGATTCATAGACGTGTTTTTTTTTATTTGCGGTGATGAGGTGACGGTGAGCTCAATACCACCGTACTGCAGTATCTCTAATCAGTCTCTTTAAAGGTGCCGTGTGTAGAAGTTAAGGACTGACTTGGCAGAAATGGAATATAATATTCGTAAGTATGTTTCAATCAGTGTATAATCCCATGAAAAAAAGAATGTTCAGCACGAATGATTTGAGTAAATGAGCCATTTTTATCTGCATAGGGAGCGGGTAAGCTACACGGAGGCCGTCATGCTGCACTGCCATGTTTCTTCTACAGTAGCCCAGATTGGACAAACCAAACACTGGCTCTAGAAAGGTCTTTTTCGCAGGTTTCTTACGCCATCTCTTCCACGGAGCCCACCGGGTTGCACCGCCACGGGGTGGGTTGTTCAGTTGGGTTGCGATCTCTCACCACTAGATGCCACTTAATTCTGCACACTGCACCTTGAAATTACCGCGCGCACCGTTCCTGTGGGCGGTGTGAACCACAAACGTGATTTCTCCACCGTGAACAGCGTACCGGGCTACTCACACAACTCATGATTGCTTTTGATAGCAATCTATACAAAAATGTAAGAATTTAATAAATGAAGACATCTTCACTATCGGTAGGTGGTAAGACAGATCACAGGAACGGGCTGCAAAGAGTGCACCAGGGGGCCTGCATGAGCCTCCTATGGTAAAAATTTCCATATCCCGATTCCATTGTGAAATTTTTCTCCAAGCCAAGGAAGATTAAGTGCAGCAATGAATCAGGCACACTGTGTTCATGATGGGCTAATGTTTCGCAAAGGTCATTGGTTACACAGCTTATTTTTATGCAATAAATGCAGCTCATTAAGTCATCCTCTCCTTGCGATCACCTTGTATTGAGTCTTCAATACACAGATTACACAAAAATTTGAACACAAATATAATTGCAGTCAGCCTGCTGCCGCCATCTGACCGAAGCCGGACCGGCCAATATGCCATCCCGCAGGCCTTGCCTGTTTGGGGCTTTTTTCGCTGTGTACTATAGAAAATAAATTCAAGGGGAAACGCTGCACTTTAATTTTATTTTTTACACAATTTGTGTAAGTTCAGATTGCCATGGCATCAGCATGTCATTATGGGAGCGTCGCATGCATAAGTACGTTTGAATACATACATTTAGAGCACAGCCCACATAAGAGGGCAAATTTGAGGGCTTTGAATATACAAATTGAAAGGTCTATAGAAAAGTAAAATACAACACTTGATGAAGTCAACTTAAGTAGAGAATGAAACAGTGTACGATGCCTGGGTAACACAGCATTCACAGAGCCGCCCAAGGCCTTGGCTTTAGTGAACTCGTTTGCACTGAACCCGTTCCGCCCGGGGAGGAGTGGAAGGCATTGTCGGTGAAACGCACGCAGCTCGCGGCAAGCATTCACAACACCACGGCGCTGCAGGTTGGTCTTGGCACCAAACAATTACCATCCCGGCGCAACCTTGAGATCCAGACAGCCTGTCCGAATTGTATAATAGCCGAGCCACCCACGTGTTCGCTAAGTGGCGAGGGATAAAGTGACAATAAGTGCATGGGGAGAGAATGATGACCAAATTCCCCCTAAAGAAAGGGGCAGAAAGGGGAGGCGGATGTAGATTCAGCACACAGAGGAAATAAAAAGGAAAATTGCGTGTGTTTGACTGTGCCAGGGGCAAAGGCAAGACCTGAAGTGCCTGAAGTGAAATAAAAATTGGTAATTTAGGCCCAATGTGCGTTCCAACTCCACCAGCTAATTCCCATAAACTGCGGTTACTCGATGAATAATGAAACTGGCAGCTTTCCTAATTTGCCCGGTATTATTAATTTCTATTTTTGCTTATGTTTTTGTTTGGTGGCGGCAAGAGAGTAACTGAGAAAGCCTCCCCAGTCCTGTGCCTCACACCAAGGCAAAGGTCTACGCTGGCATAGCCAAGTGCACAGCATGTGGAATCACTAAAATATAGTAGCAGTCAGTTGTTCTGGAGAAACTGTCCACTCCTCTTTATATCACAATGCTGTACCCGGGAAGCTTTTCCGCTCGCGGATACTATTCTGCGCGCACACAAGTTTGGAGACCGATTCACCGCTGTAGCTTCTGGGAAAAAAAATTGTGAGTCATGAAGTTGGGGCCAGCGGCGGGGTCAGCGATTGTATCAGGGTGGCCGAGGTCCACCACCCTCGGCCCCCTCTTCAGGGCGCCCGGGAATTGCGGGTGGACGTGATCCACCCACATTTGGTAAATGAATAAATAAGAGAGACACCGATGGCTTCCCATGCTGCCGTTGCCCTATTTTCCGACATGACCCTTCCAGGAGGGGATAGAACTCACTGATAACTCACTGAAATCGTCCAAACCTATTGCTCACCGGACTCAAAGTCAAACATGCATCGTGCTGAATAGGGATTTTTCAGGATGTTTGAACAAAAAAAAAAATAGGTTCTATAAATATTTGAGTTAGGGTCCCACCCACATCCCAAATTCCAATTTAACCCCCGGCAGAGGGGGTTGGTCATGCAACGGTTTACAGTGCACTACTTTCCTTCGTCCGGTTTTTTGAGTCAGCGGTCTCCACAATCCAAGGCCATAGCGGGTGCTCTCATCGGTGAGTATACTCGAGTGATTTCTCATCAGCTTCAATTCATACACACAAACCGCTTTTCACCACATATTGTGCGGACTTGATGAACTGCTTATGCGTCATGAATCACCGTCCGCCAAATAGACTTGAATGTATGCATGAAGTTTGAACGTGTGAAGCAGTTGGTTGCACCGAAGCCCTTCACGTCGCGAGATACTACATTGTTTACTGACATTTTATTCTGCAATCTTGGGATGCCTAAAGTGTGCGAGCAGCTTAATAGCCCTCCGTATTTTAAGACCAACTGCCGAATGACACCGCCGCAAACATGCACTCTCAGAAAAGGCGTTGAAACAGCAAAGGCAAGAGTGTCATTTCTTTACAGGCTGCAGTGGCACAATATTGTTGATTCTTAAATTAGCTTGATCGCGAAACATAAACTCGCCTCATATTCAACTGTGGCAGCATGGATAGTGCCCAATTAATGAAGAGTCGAGCTTCCGATTCGCAGTCAGCGCTTGAGGTGCGAGACCGTCCCCGGCAGATGTGGGGGCAGCGAGCGTTGCATCACCGCTGCCTCTCTGGAATCCAACTTGTGAAAGGCAACATCAAAGATGGCCCAAAACCGTGGAAGCCACTGAGGTTTTATTCTTGCTATCTCCTTGGGTTTGCCATCACGATCTCCTCGCCGGGTGTGACACCGGTGACAGGACTGTGGCACAGCAATGGAAATCGGGCCAAATTTCCAAATTCTGAAACAGATGGTGGATTGTCTCCCATTACTTTCGCTTAACTCCCGATAGAAGGATGGCGCTCCACGCCTATGTTTTAGGTGATGTAGTGAGGTAGAAAACATTCCGGTTTTAATTTCAGCCTGGCTTTAAGAAAGAGACGCCGTATCCTACCTAGTAACTATGCATAACACAGAGTATGTCTCTTCGACGGCGGACGGTACTTTCAAACATGGGCGATAATTCACAGTATTACCATATAGCGGGTAGCAGTCTCATGCTTCCTGCCACAGCGAGGGCGTGGCGTGAACTGCGTGTCGAGGGTTGTGTGATAAATTCTCGATGAGATGTTATTTCTGTCGCCGTCGTGGATCTTTCTCCAGGACCGCTTTTATGCCAGTTCCCAATGCCAACCATCTAATTACATCATCACGAGAAGCCCTTGGAAAAAAAAATCCTCTAAAATAATAGCTGGCAGTGATGGCTAATACCTGCCACATACCTGTCAAATCAAGGCCCTGATGTATGTGTCCATTAGCATAAGTATTGCAGCACTGAGCTAAATTTTGTCTCCGGTGACCCACACAAATTGAATTTGTATTCCTGATCAAAAAGACCATGGGGGCAGCGTGGGAGAATCTATTTCAGGCATTATATAAGGGATGGCTCATTCCTGCAATCAGCATAGACTACTTGTATCGGATGTAATTCGGCAACAACAAGCTGTAGTTTATCAACATGTACAATTTCAAATAATCTCAAACTGGGCAGGGAACAATTAATCACACCTGAGGAAATGATGAATAATTCATTCATTTTCATCATTTTCAGGCCCAAGTTTAGGCGAGATTTTGAGTGAGTAAAAGTGGGAATCATATGTATCTCCTTCACAAGGAAAACACCATATATACACTATCATATGTCATATATATGTAAAATATCGTCTATAAAAATGTTGTATGGTTAGGGCAAAAAAGGTGCAATTATTTTCTACTTTTTTCCCATCAGCTGAGGAGACCAGCCATATCAGAGGGATTTCACCCATGTGTTCAGCCCATCTCCAATGTTTGGCTGTTTGTGTTTGGGAATACACAGGCGTGTCCGCGGTTCACTGATGTAGGCACAAGCTATCTCCATCCCACAGAGTGTAAATATCCACAAACCATTAAGCGGTCCAATCCACCGGCTGAATGTGCAATCCTCTCCCATCTTGATAAACAACCCCGAGATGTCACCCCGTCCGCGCTTCCGATAATGAGGACGTTTCTAGGAACGGATCGTAAAAATAATCATGAAGCCAACAAACGAAAAAAAAGGCGCCGCATCAAAAGGCTTTTAGATCGAAATTTCCAAAAAGAAATGTACTTGCGTGCGCTTGTAGGCCTACAGTATTATCTAATCTCACAGTGAACAAACTCAGAGTAAAGGCACATGCGCACGCACGCACGCACGGACACACACACACACACACACACACACAGGCTTTGCTTTCAGTCAGCATTCCAATTCCTCCTGCCAGCAAAGTGTCAACTGTTTTTATTCCCACGGCCGCAGGGAACGTCCCTGCGTCTTCCCCTGTTCCAAGGCCAGCAGAGAGAGCCAGACGCAGGGAGCCACAGAGACATGAAGGCAGACAGGAGAGGAAGAGTGACAGAGAAGGGGGAATATACGTAACCCCTGACATTGTTCCTTTTATCTGCTGACCGTTCCTCATCTCCTCTTCCATTTTCCTACTGTGTTATTTTCATCGTTTTAACATGTATTCATTCTGTTGAATGTAAATGCTGTTTCCGTTTTCTTTTCTTTTTAATCCCGGTGCATTAAGAAACCATTTTGACTTCTATTTACGTGTGTGCTATTGCTGTTTGCCCTTGTTCAAGAAAAGAAAATTAGTATTTACTGTATGTTAGTATCTAACTAATTCACTCACACTCTCGGCAGATGTAATGTTGAAGCTGAATGAAATAAAAACGTTTTTATTTTTCGTTTATGATGGCAGAATGTTGATCGATAATCATGCATATTGTTTGTTTTATAGCACTGGATATTATTTATTATTACAATCGAGTAAGGAATAAGGACAATTTAGCATTATTTTTAGAACGTACACACAAAGCCAAGGGTTGAAAAACTGTACTTGCAAATATAGATCATGACAAATACCTTCCAGTCCAGTCACATGATTCAAAATTAAATATTATGCGATCGGTGACTACCGGTGTGATGTCAAAAGCTTAAATGGATGCGATGTAAACACGTAAAGGCATTCGGGGGGATTCAGCAGCGCTTCCAGCCTCCCACAGTGTGTGCACTCCACAGTGATCCCCGGGGAACCGCAGAGCACTCACTGCTCGACAGGAGACGTACAAATGCACATTAATATTCACATATTTACAATGTAAATCCTATGTGCATGTATTTCCGCACTTATATGGTGACATATTCCCCTTCATAAGCACCGGACGTGTCTGATCGGTCAACAACTCCCACTGTTTTCACATCCCCCAGGCTGGGACATGACAGCGGCAAGGCGGCCATACTGTCACCACGTAACGCAGCCCTGGATGCACCGGAGGTAGGAGGCGAGGGAGGGAGCGTGGTTCATACAAATTCAAAGACGGTGTTAAATGCAAAAACCCTGCAAAACACATGTTCGCACTCAAGAACAGCAAGAGTATGCAAATTAAAATCCACATTGGCGTGGGCACATGCGTACTGCTCAAGGCACGCTTGGAAATAGACACAAAGGAAGGATGGAAATAAATAAAACCTGCTTACATACATGCATATACATTATATATGGAATGTTTATACTGTATATATTTGCAATTAAACATAGAACCAAACAACATGCCCATGGAAAAACGTCAACAAAGAAACATCAGACGACAGCCTATATCGACAAAACAGAGTTAATTAAGACCCATAAAACTGGAACAGCTATTCGGCATCTGGCCTCTTGGAGTGAGTGCTGTGTGCGTGTGCGTGTGTGTGTGTGTGTGTGTGTGTGTGTGTTGTCGACTGGTGCACGTGACCAATTACTTCTAGAGTATGAGGTCGGAATTATATCTAAGTACCTCCAAGCAGAAAAGGACCTACAGTCACCCCTGAGTCAGGGAAGCACAGAGCACCATGCCCTGCAGGCACAGAAGACCCCCCAGCCCCCAGGTAGCGTGGAGAGAGCGGAACAACAGGCATTGCCCCGAGGAGCATAAACCTGTCCTAGAGAGTGTGAGGAGACCCTGCACCCCCCGAAAACACACACACATACAACCCACCTTCACGTGCAGGCATAAGATGCAGCCACAGGAGCCAGGCCCCGAACACCAGGCACGGACCACAGGGCGGGAAGCAGGTCCTGTGCCAAGAGACCGACACCCTGCCAGAACCGCCCACGATGGCCCCCATGCCCACCAACGCCCCGTGCAAAGGCCAGTCCCGCCATACCGCAACCAGCCAGATGGCCCACCCGGCCACAGACGTCGATCACCAACGAGGGTAGCCGAGTGCACTCCGCGCAGGGCACCCGGATGAAAGCCTCACCGACACCCGCAGACAACCAGATATGTGGGCCCTCTCATCTCACTCGGGGCCCCCACCGCAGAGAAAAAACGGGAGCAAAGCCCCAACCCATGACGGCGAGCAGCCCCCAGGGGCCCTGGAAAGCACCCGGCAGGTCACAGCCCACCCGGTCGCCACCTCCACCCCGGAAACCCCAGCGCTCAATGTGAGCTGTTGTTAATTGCAGTTTAAATTGCGGGGTGTGGGGGTACGAGTCCCTGAAACATGTTGACCCCGAATCACTCGCACTCCTCCTGCCCCCCAGACCTTGGTCTGGTGGAGTGTTGCTTCAAGTAGAATTTGTGTGGGTGTGTATGTGTTCTAAGCTATTATGAGTGGTGTTAAAATGGCAGGACAGATGTGAAGCACCCCAGGGCAGGAGCGTGACGGGCGAGAGCGCAGCCACCGCCACATCCCTACCCACAGAGTTCGCACCCCAGCAGCCCCGCAAACCCTAGGCCTATTGTGGGGTGTATGTACTGAGTTGGACAACCGGCACTTTGGGATTTTGTGTATTTCCTAATCCATTCATCTTCAACAGTGACCCTGTGCTTTTTGTTACTTCTCGGCCACCGCAGGCAGGCAGATAAAAAATTCCATGGAAGAGAGTGCAGGGGGTTAGCCATCGTAATTTCCTTGGATTTCGCTTAATGCAGCTTTAATTGAGGTCGTACACAGACATGTAGAAGGTGCTGCAAGTAAACAACAATGACGGAGCGAGCGCCGCCTTGATGACAGGTTGGAAGTCAGGCCGTGCCCTCTTTACTCTTCTCAGCGAGCGCGCACGCTTTCTCCTCCTCATCCTCCCTCATTCCACCTCTGTCTCCCTCTCTTTACCAAACTATTCCTTTCTCACGGCTCAAGTACTTTCACAGCTTGCATTGTACTCTGTCATCCCGCCCCAATTTCCGCCCAGATCTTGGCCAAGCTCGGCCTTCCCAACATCTCCGGTCGAAGTAAACTTTCTAAAGTTCCGGGGCTTGTTTTCCTCTCCTCAGTCGTTTGTGCGCATACGTTTGCTGAAATCATTTACCCTCTTGCCAGGCTCGGCACGTGTGTGCGCGTAGTGTATGTTTGTGTGGCCACCAGTGCGTGCGCGTCCACACACATGCTCACGCAGACTGGGAGCCTTTCAAAGTTTATGAGTATCTGCCAAAACGTGTCTCTTCATCCATGCGCAGTTGTGTGTGTGTGCATATGTCTCTGTCTCCTCCTCTCCCTCCCCTTTTCAGTCCATGAGTAAGTGTGTGTGTGTGTGTGTGTGTGTGTGTGTGTGTGTGTGTGTGTGTGTGTGCGTGTGTGCATGTGTGCGTGTGTGTGTGTGTGTGTGTGTGTGTGTGTGTGTGTGTGTGTGTGTGTGTGTGTGCTGGTTCCTCCCCACCCAGCCCCCTGCTGGGCTCCGGTAATGGAGAACATGAGGTAATAACAGTGATCTATCACAGCGATGGCTTGGTACCGCCAACCACGACGAGAGCAGAAGCTGCAGCAGCATGGGGGCAGCGCTGATGGCAGCGGGGACGACAACGGCAAACTCTGCAGTGACTGGGAAGAGTGGAGTCACACACACAAGTGTGTGTGAAGTCCTGCACGGACACCACAGACATTATTGTACTACATTTATTCTTTGTTTTAAATCTGTCGAATGTTTCCTTTTATTTCTTATTATATGAAAATTTGGGGATTTATTTTGTATTATTTATATGGTTATTTCTTGTTTCTATCATCTATACGTTCTTCTGGAAAAAAAAAAATATATACATCAATCATTCAGTCAAGTAACCCGTCATACATAAGCTTCAGCATTTTTTTTTTATTCTCTTCAAATGATCATTGTTCAACGTAAAAATCAACGTGTGATTTAAATATCAATTCAATGTTTTTGTTGAGACTTTTTTAAACGCCCCTCTCATCGATTTACCGTTAATATTCACATTTTTTCAAATGCATAATGAGTTGTGAAAACGGAACCAAGACCACTAGAGGTGACACACACGCACACACACGCACACACAGAGATGGTCTCAGATGGAAACACAAGGAAATGCGTGCATACAGGACTTAAAAGTTGGATGCGAAAAGGTGGAGTTAACGCATAAACACATCATCATGAATGTGATTAAAATAAAAAAAATAAAAAAATACAAAAATCTTCAAATTAATTATTTTACACAAAGAGACATGGGCTGCATGTTTTTAAAATAAGTTCAATGTGTTAAGCAAATCCCATGAAATCGGTAACAACATGAAAAGCTCATGGAGGAACTTATGAAGCTCACAGCCGACGGTGACGAGTACCTGTCGCGAGCTCATTTGCTCAATAAAGCCTAATACTATTAAATACTATGTGGATGTTTGCACAAAAAAATGTAAATATTAAATTAAGAAAAAAAACCTACCCACAAAGAAAACCAATGAAACATAAATTTTGTCCAATGTTGTTTTCATCGCCTGCAACACTGCATGCTAATGCTGGGCTCAGTTCGGCGTCCCACGGGGGTTATGAAGCACTTATCCGTATGCACTTAATTGTATGAGTCTTCTATTATTGGAAAATTGGTGGCAATAAAGCGCTTAATCTCAGACAAAGTGTTCTCATCTGAATCAACAGAACAACAAACCCACGGTGTCTCGGCAAGTTAGTGTAAAAAAAATAAAATAAAATCAAATAAATGGAAGCCTTCAAGAGAATCATCAAAATCAAACAATGAAGGATGTAGTGCACACTATAATCAATTAATAGAATGCATTGATGTCATTGATAAAATATGAATGGAAAATGTCCACGATGAAAAAAATAAAAACCCCTCATGCTCCACTGTAGGGTCATCTACCCCCCCCCCCTTCTCTATCTGTCCATCACCTTCTGTCTTCGCACACGCACACACACACACACACACACACACACACACACACACACACACTTACACACACACACGCACGCTCACACACACACGCATCAACGTAATGCTCTCTCCAAACTACTGGAGGGGGATCTCGCTGTAATTACATCCAGTGTCCTCTCACAAGAGAGACTCTGTTAATCCTCCAGACGAAAAACAAAGACGGCCCCCCCTCCCCCCTCCTCCTCCTCAGCCCAGGAGAGGGCCCCTAACAAAGGCCCCCGAGAAGATGAGGGTTTGGGTTGTAAGCACTTGCTGTAGACACGTCCCGAAAATGAAAATGGCGGGTCACATCACGAGATGTAATGAGAGTTTTTTTTTTGTTCTGGTGAAAGCCGAGCAGAGCGGCTGAAGCCCCAGAGGTCGCCTGGTCGTTTAGGAGCAGCGGCCCCTTCGGACGCGCATATCATCCGTGAGCGATGATTTCAAACAATTTATTTGACGAAAAGTTATGTTTCATCAAAAATAAGGTGATATTCCCAATAACCCAACTGTCCGTCAAACACTGCATTCGTAATATATAGGATCCAAATGCAGCGTGTTTTTATTTAAAGCAAAACTTCAGGAGTGAATGAACAATGTCCAGTGAAAAGATATCCCCGGATCAATTTTTTTTTTAGGAAAAAGTATTTTTTTTCAAGTTGATCCGATGACTTCAATCCAGCGATTGTTTTTAAGTTCGTGCTCAATCAGACGAAAGAGCTGAATCATTTTTATTTTGTTTATTTATTTTTTTCGAAGGGAAGGAAGGACTCAGATGTGATGCTTTCATCGAGACGGCACGGCAAATGGAAAACAAATCAGAACCCCCAAAAATAAATGAAAATGAACACAGCTTGTTTTTATTTTTCGGATAAAATATGCACCACCGGCGCATGAGTCAAGAGGCATGCCGTCGGCAGAAGGAGGAGATATGCATGAACACAAAACGCGGCCCAGGCAAGCCTTGCATCATAATGCCGGATGGAAAGATGGAACGATGGAAAGAGTCCAGTCCCGCGCCTCCGTGGGAAATGAACACATCGAACACATTAACCCTGTGGAGCCCAAAAATAGATCCAATGTTTTATTCAAGTCCGTGAAAAGTGCATTCAGTGACTTGTTTCCAAATGCAGTATACATAGAATAATGCAGAAAGTAATTTGCTGAAAACACGTGAAAGGACTCAACGATGTGGTACTGAATTGTGGAGTGAGTCCGTTAAGCTGCTTCTCGCTCCTCCTCGGCGTGGCCCCTCCCCCTAACGCTATTTAAACGCCAGGTCGTAATCGGAGCGTCGTGATGAAATAAGCTCAGATAACGGCCTGGAGCTTGGGATGAAAAGCCGTTTTGGAAATAAACACCTGGAGTTGAAGGTCATCAGGGAGACCGTGAACCCACGCCAAGCCAAGCCCAACCGCAATGTCGCACAGCGGGATTCTCCACTCCAACCCTTTGTCATGTTCCTCAAACCATTCCTGAACAATTTTGCAGTGTGGCCTTTTCCTGCTAATAGAGGCCACTGCAATCAGGGAATACCGTTGCCTTGAAGGGGTATACTTGGTCTGCAACAATGTTTAGGTAGGTGGTACGCGTCAAAGTAACATCCACTTGCTTGCCTTCTTCACATAGTGCCATCTGGTGCCAGCACCCGGCCATCCACATGATGTAGAAGAAAACGTGATTCATCAGATCAGGCCACCTTCTTCCATTGCTCCATGGTCCAGTTGTAGGCGCTTCGGCGGTGGACAGTGGTCAGCATGGGCACTCTGACCAGCCTGTGGCTACACAGCCCCACACACATCGAGCCGTGATGCACTGTGTGTTCTGACACCTTTCTATCATAGCAGCATGAACTTTTTCAACAACTTGTGCGACAGCAGCTCTTCTGTGGGATCGACCAGACGGGCTAGACTTCGTTCCCCACACGCATCAATGAGCCCATGGGCGCCCATGACCCTGTCACCGGTTCACCAGTTGTCCCTCCTTGGACCACTTTTGGTAGGTACTAACCACTGCTTACGGGGAACACCCCACAAGACCTGTCGTTTTGGAGATGCTCTGACCCAGTTGTCCAGCCATCACAGTTTGGCCCTTGTCAAAGTCACTCAGATCCTTACGCTTGTCCATTTTTCCTGCTTCCGACACATCAACTTCAAGAACTGACTGTTCACTTGCTGCCTAATATATCCCACCCCTTGACAGGTGCCATGGGAACGAGATTATCAATGTTATTCACTTCACCTGTCAGCAGTTTTAATGTTGTGGCTGATCAGTGTAGTCAAAACAACCCCAAAACAGGCTTTGATTCATGTTTTCCACAGTAATGAAATATAATAGAGACATTCTAACCATCACAAAATATAAAGGCAGATACATATTGAAGGTGTTTTACTTGCAATAAATCTTGACAAGAGTGAAAGAGCTCATGACCAAAATTCACAGTTTGAATGGCGTTGCTAGGGTAAACAGTCGGACCCACTGAGAATGTGAATGTAGTCTTAAAAAAATAAAAAAATAAAAGAATTAAAAAAAATAATAATAAAAAGACGTTCTTCGACAGGGAGTACTGTAGGACAGCTGGAAGCGTATGTTGTATTTTTATATTAGAGCTGTGGGCTCTGCAGGGTTAAGTGCCACTGAGAGGTTAGCCGGAAGCAGGAGGTATTTGTTTGGAGTCAGGGCTCAATGGGGCTGTTCTTACCGTGGAAAACCAACCGGTGGAGAATTCAGTGCGGGTGAGATGGGGTGGCGGGGGGGTGGGGGTGATAAACGCCCGAGAGATCGATGCAATCACTCGGCGTGGGTGTGAAAGTAGGGAGGTTGAAAGACCGGTATCCAGGTAATCTGAGGAAAAAGAGGAGGAAGATGGCGCCGAGAGGGAAAAAAAAAAAAAAAGACAAAAAAAGTTTCTGTTTCATTTTCCAGCTAACAGCTCCAACTCCCCCTCTCCCCCTCTCCCCCTCTCTCCCTCTCTCTGTAATCATTTCTCACACCTCACCATCCTCCTTCCTTTCATTCTCTCACCTCCTCCATACCCTTATTTTCTCGCTCGCTTGTACATTTCATTTGCCCCTTGTCTTCCTCTCCGCTTCCGCGCCGATACCTTCATCTTCTTCCTCACCTCTTTTCTCATCACGCTCACTTTCCTCCCTTTTTACGTTCCCCCCCTTTCTCTCTTCCTGACGGCTTCCGCGCTCGCACCCAGATCCCGCTAATTGCGTTTTTTTCCGCCTGCTATCTCTCGCAACTCCGCGCCTTCTTCCTGTTTTGTGTGTCTCCCGAAAAAAAACCAAAAAAAAAAACCCCTGCATCTCCTCCGACTCCGACGCGTCGCTCCCACCTCTCACCCCTTCTCTGCAGGGTCTTTATCGCTTGTTTTACAGACCCACCACGCCCCCTCGCACGCTTTCCCTCCACCCCACCCGAACCGTTCTCCTTTTTACCCCGTGCGGAGAGATAAAACTTGCCTACCTGTCAGAGTCATGCACAGCGCACGCGCACGCTCACGCTCACGCAATACGTTACGGGCAAGAAAGGCGGTTGGACGCACGGATACGTCTGTAGTCGATTCGTCGGAGAGTGGGAGAGTCAAGGACAGAGAGGGAGAGAGGTTTTAAAACAAACAAAAAAAAAACAAAAAAAACAGCCAACGGGGAAAAAAAAAAAAACAATGAACGGCCATATTATTACAACAGCAGAAACAATCAGAGGAGCAGAAGGTTACGTTTCCATCTAAAAGTGAGCGGATTATCTCCCTGTGAGCACCACTCGGGCATGTCACTCATCAGTTTGTAAAAACCTAAAATCCGCCCACGCTCTGACTCTCACCAGAGGCAACAACCAGCGCCGGACCGACCTGAGAGAGAGAGGGAGAGAGAGAGGAGAGAGAGAGAGAGAGAGAGAGAGGGGGGGGGCGAGGGAAAGACGGAGAGAGGGACTCTCGCATGTGCTGGGGAGGGCATTACCCGCAGAATCAACTGCGGGTAATGCACTTGCAGAGATCAGCAGGAATTTAGAAATAATTAAAACCTGTCTCCACTTCTGTTGTATTTTGGAAGCTCTCTCTCTCTCTCTCTCTCTCTCTCTCTCTCTCTCTCTCTCTCTCTCTCTCTCTCTCTCTCTCTCTCTCTCTCTCTCTCTCTCTCTCTCTCTCTCTCTCTCTCTCTCTCTCTCTCTCTCTCTCTCTCTCTCTCCCTCTTTCTCTCTCTCTCCCTCTCTCTTTCCCTCTCTCCCGCTCTGCACGGGACTGAAGGAAAGTGCTGAGCTACGCTGAAAAAGAGCAAGTATGGATTAAAGGAGAACAAAAACAAAAAACACCTACACTATGACTAGAAGGAAGATTAAAAAAAAAAAAAAAAAAAAAGGCAGCCAACGAGTGCTTTGATAGATATTACGTACTTCAAAGTAATTCTTCGGTACTTCAAATTCAAAATGTATATTTTATATGAAATAAAAAGTGCTTTATCAAATGCACAGCCCTCCTTGGCGCGTTGTCATGAAATACTGTAACTACAATGGATATGCACCTCTCCTGTTATCACCCAATTAACTTTAACATTGAACGGATGCCGTGGTGTATTGCGGGGGTCTGTTATACATAAGATCACAATAATCCTTTATTTTTTCATGACGCATTTCAGACGCATTCCTATGCTGTGATATATTCATTACAGTCATACAGACTACAGTCCTACACAATACATTTCAAGCTATTCTTAAAACGGTTTCTTGGCAGGAAGTGACATCCGGTTTTGCACCCACTCGATATGAAACGAAACACGCTATTCACGATCATTCTGCCACTCGAGGACGAGACCATTGAGAGTCAGTTATCTATATAGAAACCTCCACCAGCGCAAACATTTAAACGGTCGCTATATTCACTGTAACTCTCCATTACTGATGCAGCCTTTCAGCCTGGTATCGGTGACAATTGGTTTATCTTATCAGTGCTTGGCATGGCGTGGCTGTTGGGGAAGGGGGCATTTGAAATTGCAAATTGACAATTCCTTTTTCTTTTTTTTTTTATTAAAAAAAAGAGAATTCCATTGTGGGCCGAGCAAATTATGTAATGTCTTAAACATTAGATTGCATTCTGCAAAATATTGCATTTCTAATTAAAAACCAAGACTATGTGGAAACCCCCCCAAGCCAATTAGGTTTGATTTGGACCTCGCAGGCCGTGAGAACCCCCCCCGCGGGCCGCAATACGCCCCGGCCAGCTGTGAACGAGTTGCCAGAAAGAGGCGGCGGCTGCGGAGGGAAGAGTGGCGAACGGGGTGGAGGAGAGGTGGAGGAGATGTAGAAAACGAGAATAAAAGCAAGATCCCCGGCCAGAAAGAGGCGTCCAAATCTCCTCCCGAAAACCTATCCCGTTCCCTTTCGTATTAATTGATAATAATGGTAACGCACATGGCGCCCAGTTTCCCCTCAGCTCCCATATCTCACCAGCCGTTGGGTGACACATGGACGCTGTCAAATTTAAACTTTCACATGCTCCATAAACTGCCAATAAAAAAGCCGTCAGCGTGGATCTAATTGCAGCACAAACACGACTTGTCATAATGAGATTGAGCTTCGGCTGTATATTTGTTGAAGCATGCAGACGCCGCGCATACATAAAAAACACACACACACACACTCACACATACGCACACACACAAACACACACACACACACACACTCACACACACAATCATACGTTCCGCCAGTGCTTCCAGTTAACTGCGTTGCAGATTAAATATTACACAGTGTACCGTTTAAATATTGATAAGGTGTCTCTTCAGCTCCAACCACAGCACAACTGGAGATTTTGTGATTCATTATTCACAACAATTTCAATAATGAACGGAACAAGTCTTAACCTTAAAAGGCCCTTCTCGATCCGAGAACCTGGTTAGTTGGTTCCAAAAATGAAAAATAAAAAAGACAGGGATGATCCAATGCAATCCCCCAAGTCCCCGAGCAACCTCTGTCTGGTAAATAAAATGTCTCTCAATGAGTATCACTATTCATAGCCTTGCAAGTTGGTCAAAGTACCGTGAACTGAAATAAATATGTACGTTCTTAATGACTTTGGGGTACCGAGGGAGGGGAAAAAAAAATTGTCTTCCCCTGATAATAAATCAATTAAAATGAGCACATTCTTTATAGGGCTTCCATCCCATGCTGCTTTTCCACCAAGGCACAGGAGCTAAATGAGGAGCCAGTTGGGCCCTGAAACCTGCTGAAATAGAAACCTGAGCCGTCTCCCAAAGAGTTATCGTTTGCCATTGGTGTCCTTGAGGATTCTTGTGCCGCTTGTGTTTGACCAGTCATCGCTGTTCAGTTCTACGAACCCAATGACCCCCAATGGTTCCCATTTCCCCAAAGTACGCCCTTGCTTGAGGGGACCTTTTTGGGACCAGAAACTATCCAAGTGGAGCAAATTTCCTCCTGTGGACAATGTCCTAAGTACGGGGAACCAAGATCCTGGTTCTTAAAATGGTTCCTATGGTGGAACAGGGGTCATATCAGACAACTTTAAATGTCTTGCTTTATAAGGAGATGTGTTTTTTTGGGGTTTTTTTTTCCCCCACCTTGTGTAAATTTCTATCCAGCAAGGCTTTTTGTCGACTGCAGAGACATAAATGGCGGTGGCGACGATGTCTCCTTCAGGGCAAAAGGAGTCTCTTGTGTCTTTGAACAGCACCCATTCAAGAGAGTATGACGAGCGCTGGTGCTGCTGAAACAGTGACTCTGCCGTCTGCTGCTGCCAACGCTGCAGGAATGAATCCCAAAACCCGGGAACGAGTTAGCGAGTTTTCGCTCTTCCTGTTCCCTCGTCTGAAAAGTAAATATGTTTATTAAATGGGTTTTTGGTAAGATGCCTGAAATAAGGTATTTTCACGTTTGGCTCTGTGACATGAAATACATTAGTACCCC
Organism: Zeus faber; assembly: GCF_960531495.2. Taxonomy (NCBI): domain Eukaryota; kingdom Metazoa; phylum Chordata; class Actinopteri; order Zeiformes; family Zeidae; genus Zeus; species Zeus faber. The sequence continues at coordinate 14,813,482 of NC_137206.1, read as the reverse complement.
CACCCTCGTGAATTATGAAGCTTTTACGTGTCTTAAGAAAGGTTAAATGAGACTACAGAGGCGGTCGGGGACATTCAACTCCGTCACACCAAACACAGAGAGTCATCTGCTCCCAAGCCTGCCTTTAGAGCCTCTAGTTGTTTTTATATCTGAATGAACAAAACTTTTGTTTGCCAAAGAGTTGATTTTCAAAAGCCAACGAACGAATCTAGCTACAGGTCAAGGGAACCGGGGCGACGCTACAGTGACTTCCAGGTTGGCCTACAAAAATGACGTCATCCCTGCAGCACTCTGCGCTCCCCCTTGCATTTCCGAGTTGGCCAGCACTGGAGTGACCTTGCTGCTCTGCTGGACTGGACACAAAACACTGCCTGTTTTATTTTGCAGCATCTCCTCAGGGGCAAAGCTATTGGCCGGAACCACATCCAAAAAGGTGGCGTGAAGAATTTAAATCCTTTCACAGTATTTTGAGTCAGTCCTTTTGTTTCGACGTACTCTTTTTTTGGCATGCTTGGCATCCTTGAACCAAGCAGAATTCCATGTTGGAATGTTTTGGTTCTTTCTGTTTCTGGTTTGGAATATAATGCAATTACTTTACCCTGTTTATTGTATGTTCCGCAGAGGATACTGCAAGACACAAACTGTCCCAGAATCAGAGTTTTTTTTTTAGTTTTTTTTTTTAGGTGCATGTATTTATTTGCAATTGTTTGCATTAAGCGTGCATCTTCAGCGTCCACTGAAATATAATTTTACTCAATCACATAGCGAATGTGCTTTACTGGCTTTGGACTTGTATCCTCTACCCAGCAGCAATGGCTTCAATGAAGCTCTGTTTGCGGATTTTGCATTGTGCCTAAGAAATCTGTGTTGAAATCGAATAAAATCCAATCTAACACAATTTGCATTGGGTGGAGAAACAGGAGAGGAGAGGAGAGCGATATTGGAAAATGCATTTTGATTTGAACTACACCTTTCATGACTCTGTATGCGACGACCTTGATCATTAGATGTGAACCAGACAGCAAGCCCAGTGGGAGCGGCGTCTATGTGACAGGCGCGTAGCTCCCACCCAGCCAGGTTTGATCACAAAAAATGAAAAAAGATAAATAAATAAATAAATATAAACTTGATTTATTGTTGACTTGTTGTGTGCCTTTAATTTGTCTTCTGATTAAAACTGAATTGTCGAAACAAGTTGGATGACGTCTCCGCCACCAGTGCCAAGCACCTTCACAGCCCAGAGTGAGTTTTTCGAACTTTCTTTCTACTTTTGCTTTGTCGCATTCCTTGTGAGCACAAAGTTGTTTTTTTGGTGTGCTTTGCGATCGTTGTCCTGGTTACGTTTGTTTGTTGTGGTCACAGCTTGTGCAGGGGGGCATGCGGCGGGGAGGAGGCGGCCTACTCCTCTGTCAAATTCGCTTCCAGAATGAGCCGCGCCGTGGTGATTTTTCTGGACAGCGTGGATAAAGTGAACAGTTTGGTGGAAAGGGGAGTCGTTATCTGTGACACTTTCCGTCCCCGTTCTCCCTCTGACGAACCCTGCCAAAAGAATGACCATTTCCAGTGTGCCCCCATTCATCACTAATGAAATGTTAGGAAATGAGCTGGCCAGGATTGAGCAGATTGTTTCCCCCGGATTAAATTGATTTCCTTAGGTTGCAAAGCTCCTCAGCTTAAACACGTTTTGTTTTGTTTCCCCCATAAAAACAAGCCTTTGGTTTTAAAAAACAATGCAAAGGAACTGAAAATAACATTGAAGTACAGAATCGGGGAGATGGTTATGGCACATCTGACACCATGCAATGCTTTGGGTGTGGAAAAGAGAGTCGTTTCATTAGAACCTGCCCAGAGGAGAATGTCAGCAGGACAGACCCACCTGAACCCACATCCCCTGAACCCCCAGTCCCCCTCAACCGCCAGTCCCCACTGAATCCCCAGCACCCCCTGAACCCTCAGTACCCCTGAAACCCCCAGCCCCCCCTACACCCCCAGACCCCACTGAACCCCCAGTCCCCCCTAAACTCCCAGCCCCCCGAAATCCCCAGTCCCCCTGAACCCCCAGTCCCCCTTGAACCCCCAGTTCCCCTAAACCCCAGTCCCTCCTGAGCCCCTAGTCCCCCCTAAACTCCCAGCCCTCTAAACACCCAGTCCCCGTGAACCACCGGTCCCCACTCTATACTATTACAACCTTTACAGATTGAGCTCTGTTCGTTTAGCATGTTGTAGTCGGTGTTTGGCTGTTATTGCCTTTGTAACGCAGAAGGTTGCGGAATAAGGTCATATAATGCAATTCTATTGAAAGAGTTTTATGATCCTTAAATTACTCAAAGTAAACTGTCTCAATAAATTAAGGGGCTAAAATAATTGGCTTACTTTCAAAATAGTTAAGGAGCTACATTCAGCCATATTATTAGTCGTAAAAGTACATATCATATGAGGTGAGAGACGGACGGTAAATGCAAAAAGTTTTAAAAAGCTTATTTACTTCGAAAGCGCCGTCTTTGTCTACAAACCTCTCTGTCTCTCTCTCGCTCTCCCTCTCCAACTAACCGCTTCACTGTGCCCCTTTAACCCTTTCCCTCTCTGTCGCCGTCTAAATAACTAACTGCAGCAGTCACCTTCAAGGCACTCCCCATGAGACAACTAATGAGCTCACCTCTGCAGTGACGCTTCTAAGTCTACTTGCATCCGTGTCTTTGTTTTTCAAACCGCCTGTCGTCTTTCAGCGTTTTTCTTTCTTTCTTTTTTTTTTTTTTTTTTGCCGTCTATCTATCTATCCCCCCTCCGGCGCCCCTCCCTCCTCCGCTAATTCCTCCGCCCGCTCCTCCGCCGCACCATTATTCCCGGAGAAGGTGATGCGTTTAATCAAGGACAAGGTTGGCCCGAGGAGCAAGGTGAGTGCACCTGATCCCTAGCGCCACCTGCACTCCCTTCCCCGCTCCTTCTCTCTCTCTCTCTCTCTCTCTCTCTCTCTCTCTTCATCATCTATCACTCTATCCCTCCCTCTCCTCCCCGCCGCCTCCCTCGCCTTCCATCCCCTTGGCGGACACCATATTGCGCCGCACTCCTCTTTGCTCCCCCTTTGTCTCTCCCCGTCTTTCTCTCTCTCTGCCGCTTTTCTTTCTCATCCACTGCGTCTCTCTCTCTCTCTCTCTCTCTCTCTCTCTCTCTTTCCCTGTCCTTCCTCCCTCCCTCCCTCCCTGCCTTCCTTCCTTCCTTCCGCCAGCTGTTGGTGTGCCCTAATGGCTGTCATTTTGACGTGGAAGGACTAAACTAGGAACCTTTGGCGGCGTGCTTTGCAAATGTGGCTCATTAGGCGGAGGGCTGGCGGGGTTGGACGATGGGTGGACAGGCTCAGGCGTCACGCTAGCCTGTTTGCCCGCGTTCCCCGCTAACAAGTGGCTGACAAGCTCCGCAGCGCTCCTACAAGGTAAATGCATAATAGCATGAAGAAGGGCTGATGTTGACAAGCTCAAGGTGTTTCCCAGTTCAGGGGGGACATGAATTGAAATGATGCGATGAATATGATTAATAACTCTGTGACCGAACACATACTTGGGCTAACACACGCACACACACGCACACACACGGACACATGCATGCACGCACACACACACACACACACACACACACACACACACGGACACATGCATGCATGCACACACACACACACACACACACACACACACACACACGTCAGCTCTATATCAACGATTATATGGATAAACATAAACACATCGAAGATACACATGGAATACAGTATACTGCATACGCCTAAGCGAACACACACACACACACACACGCACGCACACACACACACACACACAAACACACACACCCATACACACACACACCAATATGCATGACCTCAAAAATAATCTGTAGTTTGCATGTGACACAAAACACCTATGTGTGCCCAAAATTGACTTTTAACCCACTTTGCTTTGCTATTTCATACATTTACTGCAAAAGGCACACAATGTGAATCAAGCTTACAAGCTGTGACAAAAAAAATTATCAAAAGCCCAAAAATGTTTGAAAAGACAAAACAAATATGAATGACAATAACAATTTATTGAGCAAAATAACACTTAGTTGGACAGGGAATCTTAATGTGTTAAGGCTCAAGGTGTTGTACTTTATTTTATATATATATATATATATATATATATACACTTGTATGTTACGTGATCTAGGCCATTTAAGGGAAATTTGTTCTTTTAACTAATATACAGAATATAAAATAAAATAAAAACCTCAACTACAAAGCGCCGAGTTCGAGCCTGAAGAGCATAAGAGGAGACCACCGGGCCGACCAAGACAGGGCCGACAGAACAAAAGCCGATGCAGAACCAACCACAGGGAATAAAAGAGATGGAACGAGAGAAAGAGATACAGAGGAGGGGGCGAGAAATAAGAGCAGAACCAGCAGAGTGGCGCGAGTCCATGAAACTACAAAAACGGAGCAAGAAAAGCCAAAGAAGAATTGCGGGAAGTGCGGGAGCACCGCGTTTCTAATATCAGACTGATATAATGTTTCTTCTATTACTTTTCCTTCAGCGCTCACGCTGCAGTAACCGGCCTTTGAGGCTCACTCTTATTGACAGGCTGGGTATTGGAAATGGAGCTTGAGGGGGAGAAATCAAGAGGCAACCGAGTTAAAGCCATCAAAACCTTTATGAGCTGAAAGGTCATACAATAACCACACAGCAGCTCAGCGTGGAGCCAGCCATCAATTGTCAAATGCACTTGTATTAACTGTTTCCACAGCGGGCGCTATGCTGTACTTCAAAAGAAGAGCGAACCTTAGAGGGGGGTAGGGGGTGGGGGCGGCTCTGATTTGTACTCATGACGATACAGTGAAGAAAAGGTCTGGAGCTCAACATATGAATTTGGCCTTTTTTTTTGAATGGAAAACCATTTTAATTAGGAATCCTGTCGCCCCCAAGGCTGTAAAGCTGATCGTCGGGTGCGGCTCATTGGTTTGTAAAGAAAATACGTTTGTGATCAAACATCTCAAACATCTCTCTCTCTCTCTCTCTCTCTCTCTCTCTCTCTCTCGACCCTCAAAGGAGAAAAGACTTACCTGCAGATGTCAGTGAAGAGTTGTCCAGAAGAGGTGGCAGGGACAAAAAAAGAAAAAAAAAACAAAGAAATACAATTTTAGTATAAAATATGCAGAAGAAATATGCGATTTGCAGTGATGCACAAAATCAATGTCCGCGAGTATGTAAAGTATGCTTCAACCAGCGTTTTCTATCTTCTTTCATTTTATTTGGCTTTATAATTTCCATCTTTTGATTTTGATATGCATCTTTATCGCTGAATCAAAGATTGTGAACATCATAATCATCATCATCCTAGTTCTAATATACTAAACACTACTACATTCTATCAGATATTTATTAAATTTGTGCTATTTGCTTATGCTCATTTTTAAACATCGCCCCAGGAGCACAGATTTTTAGCTCATATCACTTAGCTTAAACAGAAAAATTTAAGATACAAAAGGGAGGAAGAATAAAGAATGAAAAAATAATTAACATAATGATCATGTGTAAATGTACCGAGGTCCTCAGGAGGAGTTGATAGTTCCAGTTTTTTCACTTTCTGAGATAAGACGTTTCGCACAGCTTTGACTGACTTGACGAGTGGGCGAATGATGTTTTGTCATTGGAAGTGAGGTCCGACAGAGTCACGGCTTAAAGTGATGAATGCCAGCGACTCTTTGAGTGTATCATTTCCATGGTGATGAGCTCATTAACAGACGGTTAACTTCATTATTCCTGGTCATCAGCCAGTGACACCACACACACGCATGCACACACACACACACACACACACACATCAAGACACCGAATAATACAATACACACAAAACACACAATATGCTGCAGACAAAAAGACATTATCTCAAAGACAAAAAACAAAACAAAGGAACATGACAGCTGGTTTATTTTCCCCTCGAAATTTGTCCCCATTCATGTGTCATTGTGTGAGTTCACAGCGCAGCATGGACCCATTAGAAACTCTCTAAATGAGAATATTTGATTAGCCAAACACACCAGGCACCACCCATTTCTACCGTTGGGTAATTAATTGTCTCACTTTCTTACGACGCACAGACCCAGACACACACACACACACATACCTATTCACACGTGCTGCCAGTCTTAAAGTCCCAGGATGGATGAAGGATTGGTTAATTACTTGCACAACTTTCTCAGCCAGCTGCTAGACCAAAGAGGGAATATTAAGGCTCCCAAAAACCACACACGCATACAGACGTACATGCATAGCATAAATGCACTCGTACACAAATTTGTTTATGAAATACAGGAGTCAAGGATCTATTCACACAGACACACAAGCACACACACACACAGACGCATATGCGCAGACACACTCAGTGGTAATCAATATGCAACAGTGTTCGCACTCAGAGGCTCCTTATTTGATTTTTCCTCTTTTCTCCTGCTGCCAACGAGGAGAGGAAATGAAGAAACGCAGTCAAAAGGCTGACGCACGGTAAGATTTGGAAAGTGATAAGAAACACATACACTCGCACGCACGCACGCACACACTCGCACACACGCACACACACACACACACACACACACACACACACACACACACACACAGGCATAGGTACATAGTTTGCGTGATTTTACCAGTTTGTTTTCGTAGCGCTCACCCAACTCTGCTCTCGCCCAATTATCCTAACACACACACACACACACACACACACACACACACACACACACACACACACACACACACACACACACACACACACACACACACACACACACACACACACAGAGGCATAAGTACATCGTTTGTGTGATTTTAACATTCTGTTTTTATATCTATGCTTTTGACTTTTAGAACTGGGCTTGAGGAATTTGGAATACTAATCAGTTAATAAATCATTAATTTAAATCCCTTGTTTTAGGTCTGGGGTAGTTTTTTTTAAATGAGAAAATCTACTCGATGCTGAGTTGGGTGGGTGTTAGAGGGGAGGCCAATGGACAAGGATGGACTGGTTCGTTCAGCTGGTAACCAATCAGGCCGTGTGTGTGCGAAAAATATTGGGTTTCCTCAACAAAGTTGACTTTTCATTTCTCAATCACCAAGTTAGACTGCAGTATTTGGACCAGTTTCAGACACGTCCACCACCCAAGGAAGCAGCAATCTCTTTTGGGGCTTTGAGAAATTGCTGGTCACAGCCTTTATAAATAAGGCAATGTTTACATTGCATCAAAGCTGATGGCCAAACTGCTGAAATCGGCCGACATCTTCCACCCCCATCTATCTGTTTTACAACATGGTTAGTCATGACACCGCACTGGGATGCACTCCTATTTACTGTTTACCCACCACCAGGCATTCCTCCAGCAAAATAGAAAATCAGCAACCGTTTTATAGGACTGGGCAGTTTTGTTTTTTTCCTGGCAATTCGTTCCTTTCGAGTCAGTACATCAAAATAAATCAAATCTTCACGTTTTTTAGGATTCTTGGCCCGATCAAACATCCAGGAGGTGTCCAGTGTGTATACAAAATTAAGCGTGAGGCACCTTTTAGGCCAGTGGTGGGCAAGACATGCAAATGATTTTGTATCAGTGAATATTCACTTTAATGCATCATATACTTCAGTATTCTGTAACTGTTCCTTTGCTAAACCCCTTCATACTGGAAGTCTCAAGCATGGTCAGTATCACTGCAATGTAAAGTCGCGCTGAGCCTTTTTGATTTTGGGTCACCAGTACGTCAGTATATGGGTTACCAACAGTGTAGATTTTTTTAATTACAACTCCCCACACAGTATGTTTTGTCTCACTATTGTTAAAATGTATAATTACCAAGCTTGCATCTTTGGCACCTTGAGTTTTACTCGTAATTGGGCAGGGGAACAGCGACTTAGCCAGGAAGAGCTTTTGTGGGCGGTTCGATTGAAGCAGTACGTAGCACTGCTGCCTCCAGCTTGAGAATGATTCATTCAAAATGATCGATTTGATTTGTTTTTGGCCCGGCACTGAGGTTTTAATCAATAGAATCAATTCTGTTATGGGTTAGAGGTGATGTGGAGGAGATGTAGGGTGGATGGTGCTGTCACTTCGTGTGGATGCGCATGTGAATAAATGGGCAAACCAGGCTATATCATACCAAGAGGCAAATCAGTTCTACCCTCGTGTATTATCCTGAGCGAAGGAGAGAGAGAGAAGGATGCCAAATGTGTTATTCTCACCAGAGTATTAAGTCTGAAGATAGAATACAGAGAGAACATAATTAAACAGATATTGCTGCCAGTGTTGCGGAGAAAAAAAATGCAAGAAAGTGGTCCACAATGTGCGACAAAATAGTCATTATAAAAGAGAAGATCCAGCAGGCCAAAATTAGATGCGTGCAGACGGTGCGAATGTCACAGCGCACAGGAGCAACTCCTGGTGAGACACAGGAGGAGCCAGGCCCAGTGTCAGCCCACATTGCTCCGAACCTCCAGGTGACACAAGCCTCAGCCCCACGCATTTCAGATCATTGTCAGGTCAAGTGGCCCCAAGCTAGCAAGGAGAAGGAGTGGCTCCAGCTTGACAAAGATGCTGATTCCATCTTAGAAGCAACAGCCAAGCGGGAAGCCGACCGGTGCCTCCAATCAATGAACACCATCATTGTCTCTCTGGCCGCGGAGAGATTCGGGCTGGAGGAAAAGAAAGCAGCAAAGGCCCCATACACCATGAGCAACAGAGCAACCAAGATCCTCCAGCTCAGGAAGGAGCCGAAGACCCTGAGGCGACAGTACAAGGAGGCGGGTGAGGAGGAGAGGGGTGTTCTCTCAGAGCTGCGCCACACCCTCCTCAAGAAACACACTACCGAGACGAGAGCCGAGTGGCATCGGAGGTGGAGGAAGGAGAGCGCCGGGAAGCGGACTGCCTTGGACAAGATGGGAGCAAGTGGTGGTGCAAAAGGTGACATGGTTCGAGCTCTGGAAAGGGGAGCGCCACCGCATCAAGCTCTTGATCCAGGCTGTGTATGACATTCTACTGAGCCTGTCCAACCTTCACATCTGGGGGATAGTTGAGTCACCAGCATGCCCTCAGTGCCAGAAGAGAGGGACCCTGGAGCACATTCTCAGCTGCTGTTCAAAAGTCATGGGTGAGGGGCACTACCGTTGGTGTCATGATCAAGTCCTTAAGGTCATCGCCGACACCATCAGCAGTGGAATTAACCACTGCAAGTGCCTCCGCCCAGTGAAGGAAACCATCGCTTTCATCAGAGCTGGTCAAAGGCCAACAGCAGCTTCCAGGACCTCCTCCTCCGGCCTGCTCTCAACTGCACAGGACTGGGAGCTGAAGGTTCACCTGGGGAAGCGACTCAAGTTCCCAGTGACTGTTGCCGTCACAACATTGAGGCCAGACATGGTGCTGCTCTCAGAAGCCTCAAAGCAGGTCATCCTGTTGGAACTCACTGTCCCTTGGGAAGACCGCATCGAGGAAGCCAGTGAGAGGAAGAGAGGCAAGTATGTCGAGGTGGCGGAGCAGTGCCATGCCAATGAGTGGCGAGCGAGGTGTGAGCCCATCCAAGTAGGGAGCAGAGGGTTTGCTGGCCAGTCCCTCTGTAGGGCCTATAACATGCTGAGCATCACAGGAGTGAGAAAGCGAAGGGCCATAAATATGGTCACAGATGCAGCTGAAATTGCTTCAAGTTGGCTGTGGATCAAGAGAGGAGAGGCGGGGGTGAGGTAGTGCTACCAGGACACAAGCCTGGGCGAGGATGTCTGGTGCATCGCAAGATGTATATACTGTATATATAAAGCATGATTTCTCCTTTGCTGTAAAAATATTATGAATTGTCAGCTTGGGGTGAAATAAGTTCATGCATTTCTACAGAGAGAAAATTGTGAAGGAACAGATTCTGCCCAAGCTCTCGTTTCCCTGTGTTGAGCGTCTTAGTTTGGGGTTTTCCAGAATTCCATTTCCATTATTGTGGCGGGCCGAGGAGGCGTGGTCAAGCCGCCCCTGCAGACAGGCGGTGCAGGCTCCCATCCCGAGGCAGCTCAGCTGCTGCGGATCGGGCGAATAAACGGAGGAAGTAATTTAGGGTTTGTTTCACCCGCAGTGAAGGACGCCGTGCTTTCGGGACCTGGTGCGGACCGGGCAAGACGAGCGGCTCTGCCTAACACGCCGGACACGTCACGGCGGGTACGCACCTAAACGCTGATCTAGCGGACTATTTATCTGTTTGCCTGCGAGTCTTTGAGTTGTCCTTTTGGCCCACGAGTCGCATTTTGTTTGAACCTTGAATGCCAAGCGGCGCCTGTTTTGCCTCCGCCTGCCTCCTCTCGCTCATTCCCTGGCCCTGGGCCAGAACACACCTCCACAATTATCAACAAGAATAAGTGTGTGTTTTTGTGTGTTTTTACACAATGTGTCAGGAGACAGAGAAAGCATTGTGTGATTATGTTCAATTGGTTTGCCGTTCATGGATTCAAAACAGGGTGGACGGGTTAAAACACCCCATTTTTCCCCCAATGTGGGGACAGCAGCACAGGAAAACGCAATTTTGGCAAGAACATTGTGGTTTGCAAGGAGTTTTAATACCGGAAACCTCATTAAACACAAGTACAGTGTGGCCTGGTAGCGGCGCAGCGTGTACGACTGCCCAAGAGAAGAAATCAGTCCAGCCTTGAAAAAGACAACGCTGCGTCGACCTCATCTAGTCAAAGCAGTCAGTTATGCATTTTTACAACTTGATTTTCCCCCATAAACAATAGATAACCTTGCAAGTCAATCTCCAGCTGATGCCTCCTCGGGTCATAGGATACCCAAAGTAACAATTTCTTCCCAAATATCTACTGAAAGTAATAACATGTAATAACAGAGAGTTGTTCATTCAATTCCCAATTCTTTCTTTGAAGCAAAATTATGAAGGGGATAACGGAATCGGAGTATTGGCTAAAAGGATCCGCGATAGTTTTGATATTAATGAGCGGTAGCATTGAGTATAGCGGCACTGGCATCGAGGAAAATTCCCGATCAGTACTGTTTCTTTTCATGAGAGGACATGGCGATGGCACGTACTACGTGTGCGTGTGTGTGTGTGTCTGTGTGTGTGTGTTTGTGTGAGTGAGCGCAGAGGGTTGGACTGGGTCGGGAGGGGGAAAACTTGTCTCAAAAGGTGTCAACGTGTCAAAGTTGTCCCTCTCCCTCTCTCCCTCTCCCTCTGTCTCTCTGCAAGGGAAACAGACTTTTGACAGGGCATAGATAGATAATAAAGATAGATGGCTGGAGAGGGGAGGATAGAAGGATAAGCAGAAGACCGGTCTCTTATTCCCCGTGCTGTGTCAGCTCCGCCGTCAACGCGTCAAAACCGCTGACACACTGCTGACATATCCCCCCTCCGTTCCTCCGTGTCTATACGTTTCAAACCGTGGCCAATGTCCATCCATCCTTCCGTCCATCTGTGCATGCCATGCATTTATCTTTCTGCGTCTGCCTGCCTCCCCCCCCTGTCAAAATGTGAAAGCCTTGTGGTTGTGTCTGTCTATCCATCCGTCTAATTATCTTTTGCGGACTGTTTGTGTGTTCATCTATTCATCATGAGCGAGATAAACGTTTTTTTTTTTTCCTCTCAATTCCACGGCATCGGGGGCATTTGAGAAGCTACTGTACGTTGATGCGAGCGTCAAAATCAGTCGGTGTCAATATATCAGTATTTGTAATCAATGACGTGCTCTATGCATTTTGAGAGTTTTTTGGGCCAACATATTGGTGTGTATGCCTTTAAATGAAAGGGAATGCAAAAAACCGGATGGAAGGAAGGAAAGAACGAGAGGGAGAGCGGTAGCGGGAAGATAAGCAATGGAGAGAAATGTGGAAAAGAAGAGTGAATCTTCAGGCCACCACTGACCTTTAGAGAATAGCAGGGAGAGTCGATGGAAAGCACTCAGCTAGTAAGATCACAGACACACACATGTCCACACAGACAGCCAAGCACGCACACACAGACACAGACACACACATGCAAACACACACACACTATATATACCCTGCACACATACATTATGGATCTCTCTCTGGTGCCCAAGAGGATTATTGTGCCACCCTGACACCACAACATCCTGAGAGCACAGGAAAAAAGTACAAACATTTGGCCAGAAACACAGAGAAACCCAGAGAAAGTGAAAAAAGAAAAGGGAGTGAAGAAGGCCGACTAGTCTGGCGACAGATGACCAGAGACAAATATTTGAACAGCGTGATGATTGTATGATGACGCATGCCTTGGGCAAGATAAAACAAGACAATATATATATATATATATATATATATATATTTATATATAAATACATGTGTGTGTGTATATACACACATTATATTATATCTAATTGAGAGTTTTGTGAAATGAGTCATCCCAGATAGAGTCAATCTGTCCAGTACCATCCATCGGTACCTGTTAATGCCTGGTGACAAATTCTTCCCCGGAGAGCTTTAAGTGCTGACCTTCTTATAATTCAGCCAAGCCTGCATTACTCTTGTCACAAAGAAATAAGAGGAAAGTGTGTGCGTGTGCGCGTGTGCGTGTACGAGTGTGTGTGTGTGTGTGTGTGTGTGTAAATATTCCTATTCACCCTCAAGTAGTTAATATCTCCTACCCACATACTTCTACAGTGGATTCAGTACACACATATAGCTCACACACTTTTTCGTCCTTTAATTGCCAGGTCACCTTTAATTAGAGTACACTTCAGCAGTCTGTGGTATAATTCACATCTATGCGTTGCTTTAAATTAGTCGTAACAGTACAGCTGAAAATCACATATTTAGTTCAGTTTCACAACGATGCAAATTGATAAAAGCGAGAGGCGGGGAACTGAGTGCAGGACCGAGTTCATCATTTCTCCCTCACATCTCACCTATTAATTCATATGCAGACATGCGTTGCAAGGGAACACATGCCTCCATGCTAAACGCAAACACACACAGACACACACTCACACCCATACCAAAACCTCTCCTGTGCATAGGATTGCATTGTATTTTCTCTATATATGACTATTCTCGTTTTAATTTTTCCGCATATTGGTGTATATCTGGTGTGTATCAATCTTTTTTTGTTTTACATTGCATTTTATTGTATTCGATTTTCATTATTTTTTGATTGCCGGACTAATTATGTGTAGACATGCAAAATTAAAAAACATTAAAAATTCTGGTTCAGATGAGTAAAGATGCTCAAAGTCGGAGTTGCACAGGGCGTGAACTGGCATCCCTCCCATTACCATCTGGTCTTCTCATGAGTTTTGTTTGTTTTCTTTTTCTGCTTCGGAACTGGTCAAAATGGAGGCCGCATAAAAGATCGGTAAACATAAACCAGACGTTCCTCCGGCTCGTGAAACATCTCCCGCTCCCGGTGTCAATCTGGTCGGTCTCTATTGTTTTCTGCGAGGCTTGTCAGATTTAGAACTGCTCCAGGCCTCGCCTCAGGCCACGGGGCAACATTCAAGATTGATGATGTGTAAACACATTTTATTATACATGCAAACACACTCACACTCGCACACAAGCACACGCACACACACACACACACACACACACACACACACACACACACACACACACACACACACACACACACATTCGCAGACACACACACACAAACACACAGGTGTACACACAAAATTGGGACACACACACAATCATAACCGATGGATAGATCTTCAAACACATTCCTTATTCACACACACACACACACGCAAGCATGCACGCACACACACACACACACACACACACACACGCACACACACACACACATACACATACACATACACACACACACACACACACACACACACACACACACACACACACATACACAAACTATTGCCTGTTTATCAGTCAGTCCTCACTGTGCTGGGAGTCTCTTACTTTCCATATGACCTTTTGTCACTTTGCTGGCGACATTTTAAATATGCTCTCGCTCACCTTTGTCAGCAGCCTCATCTGCTGGATGCTAAACAAAGAGGGGGTTGCTTGCCGGAGGATGGCGAAGAAAGAGAGGAAGACAAGAGAGAGAGAGGAGAGGAGAGGAGAACGGGAAAGGGTTTGGGTTGAGACCAAGAGAAACCCACAGATAAAGGAAGAGAGGGAGAGCCTCGGAAGCCAAAGGTGGGATTGAACGGTCGGGACGTAACGCAGGGGCAGGGGCGGAAAGCCCCAAGCGTTCCAAAAACTGCAGGAACGAAACGGTGTGAAATTCAATCACGCTCTCCACTTTGCGTAGCGTCCGTTGTGGGTGCATGTGCACGGCGCAGTTAAAGGGGGACAAACTCACGTAAAATCCAAGCAAAATAGTGCTTAAGGACCTAATTAGTTGTAAGCTCGCCCTTTGACCTTTGCATAACAGCTGCGATCCTTCTGAGGACGCTGTCATACCAGACCCCGACTGTGTGTAGTGCCATGTTACAGTATTCTTCAGGCCTCCGGTGCTTTGAGGGATGAAAGAGTCGGACGTCTACCCCCCTACTCATCACTCCAGGACTTCCCGCTGAGGTTCAGATCATGTGATTGGGGAAGCCACGGTGTAAGTCTACTGCAGTCGACTTCTTAAATGGGCTTTCTAAAATAGAGTAGTGCATATGTCGTGGTACCATAACGGTAATCAAGGAATCAAGAAATCTATGTAAGGCCAAGCGATCGAATCAACGGGTGTATCCTGAGGGACTTTGCATCGATCAAATCATAGGCCTTCCCCCAACGGGTGGAAAAAGAAAAAGGCGGCGGCTCAAAACGCCGTGACAATGGAACGCGGGCAAAAAGAAATAACGAACGACTGGCAGACGCCCTCTGTGTGAGCGCTGAATAGCCCAGAGCTAGACAAATTAAGGCCCGGTGTAGCGGATGAAACAGTGGCTGTGAGAAATGAAGAGAACGGGAGATGAGAGAGAGAGAGAAAGAGAGAGAGAGTGTGTTCAGCGAGGGGCATGTCACTCCGGGAAGTGACAGCCGCATGTGCCGGAAAATGTCACCGCGGCGCGAGGATCATTATTCCCCAGCTGCGATAAATGCGCGAGCGCCGCTCTTTCCCCCCGGCCGGAGGTTCCGCCCGGATCGATCGGCGCGCCGCAATTTATATCCGTCCCCGGCTTTGTTAAGAAGGAGGGGATGGATCCGACGGCATCTCCATCTAAAAAAAACAAAGACATATTTTTGCACTTTCCCTCCCGGGTCAATGAGGTCCTGCCGCGACGGGACTGAAGCAACCGGCTAGGAAGAAGAAAGAAAAATCAAGGGAGAAAACGGAATCCCTTCGAGCTCCAGGGTGACCTGTCGTGTGTTGTGCGATTGAATTTTGCGGGGGGGAAATGTGAAAGGGAATGTAGGGCGGCTCGCGGCGCTTCGCGACGGAGGATCTTTGGTGATTAACGACGGCTTCCGGCGACTAATAAGCGCACGGAAGGGGCGAGAGGATGGACGGGGTGGGGAAAGCGTCTCTTTGAATTCGCAGGTTGTCCTTTCCCGCCCCCGGTCACGCTGCCTTCTATTTCCCAGCAGCTCATTAGCTCAAAGGGTGAGGATCAAAAAAAAAAAAAAAAGGATAACAAGATCTGGGAAGGGTTTTTTTCAGCCCCACACACACACACACACACACGCACACACACACACACGCACACACACACACACACACACACATTCTCATTCCCTCTTTCTACCCGTGCCCTCTCTGTTTCCAAACAAGAGCCATGACATTCAGGTAATGTCTTCAAACGGAGCATCTTATCGAAGTACACTGAGAACGCAATTTGATTTGTTCCGATGAAATGGAATGGAATCCCAAACGAGAAATGTGTGATGGAGACCAAAGAGGGAAAAAAAAAAAGCATCTCAATTAAATTCGATGAATTCCTTGAACCGCATGTTTTCCCCAGTTTTGCCGGCGCTCATCAAACCTTTTGCATTCGCTCCTGGAATTTGAATTTGTCAGGTTTTGCCCACATACGACATTTTAAATCACGCAGAACTTTTGATCTCTTTGATCTCTTTCCGACACATATGATTTCAGCTTAAGCGGTAGCTTGCAATTTTGACTTTAAAACTTCGCACCTTTTCACTCTTTTCATTCACTTCACGCGGCCTTGATCCAAGACTCTAACATTGCATTTTAATAGCTTTTTATATTTCACTCTGGGTTAATGTGGCCTACAAAAAAAGCCTTTATTATCGTGGCTAAATCGGTTTCAAAAGCCAAAACTGACGGACTGAACTGAACTGAACTGACTAAAGTTAATATTGTTATTTAATTCCCAGATATCATACCGAAATACATGATAAACACCCCTCACACCCATGTGAATCTATTGGGGAAGATTTTAGGATTTTTTTTTTTATAATAGGACATAAGCCTCCCAGGTGAAAGAGTTGACTTTGGAAACACCCCAGCCACGGATGACAACAATTTCATGACTTAATATGTTTCTCTACGCAATCCACCAGATGCGCAGTAGACAAAGGGTCACTTAAAAGTAAAAATTGTGAATGAGTATTCATAAAAAAGCACTTTATTATTCTAGTTTTTGAACTGCACTGGCCAGTGGAGTCTGCCAGTTAAAAAAAAACAAAAAAAAAACACAATACAAGAAGTGCACGCCACTGGCACGTCTACGTCTCTGTGGGGATTTGAACCTGTTCCTGCCCCTTCCACAATGTGTCTCAGATAATCTGCAGGGATTTCAGGGACTCACCACCACCACCACCCCGTAAGGGCCAGATCAAGAGCCTGATACAGAAGTGTGCCTCCTGACTGAACTCAGCGTAGGAAGCAAAAAAAAAAAACAAAAAAAAAACGGAGAACTGTGATGGACGGTGCAGTATAGGTGAACCCTACGGCATTTGGCTTCACGCGGGCAAAGTTTCTCTCCCTGACGGATCGTTTACGTGTCACACCGTGGACTTTGATATACGGTAACTTGACTGAACCCGACGCGTCCGCCGTTACCAGTGGGATTCACTTTGATCAGCTTCCACCGAGAACTTTGGTTGAACCAGCTTCTGAATTCAGATTGTCCCGTTAATCAAAGTGGCAGATTTAGCCTTGTGTGTCCGCTTTAAAGAAATTCAAAGCTTTAAACACACAGATATACAGTACCGCGCACGCGCATAGACGCCCACACACACACACGGATGCACGCACGCACGCACGCACACACACACACACACTCTGTTCTGCACACATTACACACAGACTCTCAGTTGAGTGACTTAGTATTAAAGGGGGTCCAGTGTTAGCCACATAAGAAGTTAACTTGGCAAAGTTGATCTTCTGAGTCCTCATGAAGTGGCGCAGCATGGAGCATTCTTCTGGCCGCAGGAAAGATGAACAATCACAAATGTGCAGACTGGTCAAAAAGCAAGCATGCACGGGCAGACACACACACACACACGCACGCACGCGCGCACACACACACACACACACACACACACACACACACAGGTTTGTATCATGTGCAATGACACACACCAGTGGACATCTGATAGCGGTCTGTGTGTTTTTGTCAGACACACAAGAGACATATATTACAGATCAGCGCTAATGCACAAACTAGCCTTTCCGCATGACCACACAAACGGCGAACACACACACACACACACACACACACACACACACACACACACACACACACACACACACACACACACACACACACACACACACACACACACACACACACACACACACATATATCTCCCATCGGGGGAGCAGGTAATGAGAGGGAGAGCAGTGGGGGCAAAAGTTTGCAGTGTGTGATGTGAAGTAAGTTCTCAGTACTGAGGCTGTAAAACCCACATGGGTGTGTGTGTGTGTGTGTGTGTGTGTGTGTGTGTGTGTGTGTGTGTGTGTGCGTGTGTGTGTGTGTGTGTGTGTGTGCGCATGTGCGGGGGGGTGGGGGGGGAGTTGTCTGTGTCACTAACAGTGAAGCTCTGAAGGAAGCGTCGACTTGCTGATCTTTGCAGCCGGGGATGAGCGCGCAGCCGGGGGCCACGCATGAGCGAGTGAGAGTGCGCGCGTGTCCTTGTGTCGGAGGCAACGATGTATGAGATCCGCGGCGTCTGAAGCGCCGCACGACACCACGACGGCGTCTCTGTGAACGCTAGTGTGTCTGTCTGTGTGTGTGTGTGTGTGTGAGAGAAAAAGAGAGAAAGAGAAAGAAAAGTAAGACATGCACCCGCCTCGATCATGATAATTGAGTTGCCGGTTGTCATGCAAACAAACAATTGGTTGGTTACCAATTGAATTGACCTTTTTGTCCATTTTTATATATCGTTTAAATGGCGCCATAACATAAAACTGAGTAATAACGCATGTCTACCTGTGGCGGATTAACCATTTATTGTCATTGAAGACTGGAACATAAAAAATTGTGTCAACAGTTTTCCTCAACTTAACTCATGACTTAACTCACAAGCCGTAAGGACTGTCAATGCTGGCCTCACCTGGGGTCCTCACTGGGACCCACACATAGGCTCCACTGCCTTACTGTACTGTATGTAGCATACTGTACTGCATACTTTATCAATGTTCTGGGATACTGCATACTGTGCTGTATTGCTGTGCCGTACTGTTGTATACAGTACTGTATATCTCCACACACACTACCTCACTTTCTTCACATGCCACTTTAATGCACATATCTGTATAAACATAATAGCCTCACCCATATACATGAGTCAATTCCCTTTATTTGATTTCGTACCCGCACTCTGCACTACCTTTAAGGTATTTATTTTAATTGATTCTATATTATTCGACTTAGTTACTGCATTACGTTTTAGGAATCAGTTAGTTAGTCAAGTAGAAAGTTTAAGGTAGCTATTGTCTACAGTCCAGAACATATTGTGCGTAATCACCTGGTGCGTTGCACTGACATTTCACTGCATATATGTATGAAAGTATGTATACGTATGTGACGAATACAATTCTTGAATCTTGAATCTTGATGGAAAGTCACCTAATTCACATAATATGCACTACAGCATTATAGCTATGTAATAATAGTACACTATACTAACTGTATAATCACACCGTTATACCAACATAAAAACTTGTTTAAAATTCCCTTTGAATTTGGATGAAAACCTTATGCTTGCGGATTCTATCGATTTTACAAATAGACCGTTTTCGGCTGATCAGGCGAATTATGGAATAACTGTGGCAGCTCTTGACATCTGTGTGTGCCGGTCATGAACTGATCAATGCGCGGCGTTGCGTTGCGCATTGTTACTGCAGCAGCGCCCGTTCCCCCGCCTTGCAGTGTGTGCGTGGACGTGCACTACAAAGTTTATGGGATGATGCGGGGGGGAATATAGTTTGATCAAAGGAGGGTGGATGCCAGAAAAGTGCTTTGATGGTGCAGCGACTCTGGCCAGCAGCAAGTTTATAGATCATTGTATAGCCCCACACACACACACACACACACACACACACACACACACACACACACACACACACACACACACACACACACACACACACACACACACACACACACACACACACACACACACACACACACGCCACGCACACACCAAAGTATGGGGACAATAGCAGAGTAATAACACTGTGGGCCACACTTAATGGCAGCTAAATTCTATCCCGTGACAGCTCCCAACTTAAGTGTAGAGAATCAATCAATGCAAATGGAGGCTCAGATTGCCACAGTCAAATGTTAAGCGACTGGCATGGAGCGCGGGGCAGGCGTGTCAATCGCTCCGTCTCTTTCACCTCCCTCCGGCTTGGTCTCTCTCTCTGGCACTCGAGTATTTGGGCTGCTTACGTCCAAAACAGTACACATTCATCTTGGATAACCCCTGCTAATATCAGTTAAGTTTAATCGCCCAACGGCGTGAGTTGTGTGGCTTATTTGTGCTTCGTTGATTATTTTGTTTAATATTTCTCCGAAGAGGTTTTCTCTTCATGTAGTTTGAAGGGAGGTTGGGGTGCAGTCTCAGACGTAGGCGGGAGGACGGCGGCGGAAAAGGACGGTAAAATGGCGAACAGCCGCCGCAAGGTAGCTCCGCTCCCCTTGCTCTTATCGGCAGACAGGAAAGACGCCACAATGGCCCCCATCGCATTGACGCCGCCACTTTTATCTAAGAGAGAGAGAGAGTGCAACAGTGCAAGCAAAAAGGCCAAGAGCTACACTAAGTGCTCAAATGTGTACACACACACACACACACACACACACACCTGAAGACAGTCTTTCGTCATCGGTACACACGTGGTGTGCAGTTTGTTTGTCGAGTGGTCACATATGCGTTCTGGACTAGAATGGACTTTGCAGATGCACATACACACACACACACCTGAAGACAGTCTTTCGTCATCGGTACACACGTGGTGTGCAGTTTGTTTGTCGAGTGGTCACATATGCGTTCTGGACTAGAATGGACTTTGCAGATGCACATACACACACACACACACACACACACACACACACACACAAACACACACACACTCCTGTATAGGTGCATAAAAAAACAGACCGCACACAAGCCCGCAGCATATTGTGCATTTAGAAACACACAGATGTATGCATACACATGCAAACACATAGACGAGCAAAGGGAGAAAAATGCACACACAACATCGCCACACACACAGCACACACACAGCATAGGCATACTTCAGGACCATCTATTATTAATGAAGCCATGCATACTATATTCAGCAACTATGAATATTATATGACTGGATTAAAGCTGGGTTGCATGACCGTATCATCAGTGCTTGAAGTGGAAAAAAATTAGTGCCGGTACTCCCCTTAATCACGTGTTGGGAGGGGATAAATAAAATCTGCTTTATAATAAAGAAATATATAAAACTAACGGTCCTTTCGCATATGTGTAGAGCAGCGAATGCCTGAACTCTTAAAAACCCACCCTTGTACTCGGAAAAGTGTAAAGGAACGGCCATTATGTTGGATATTAAAACACGTCTACTGTCTTTTTGAACTTCACTGTAGTTTTGATGTTATTCTAACACGCAGACCGCCGATCACTTCCTGCTGCCTCGACCCGACGCAAACTTCAAACGCTGATTGCGGGCAGCGGCCTTTCCCAACGATGGAACGGAACTGGTGGAACAGATAATGAGGGCAACAAGCTGTTTCCTCCAAAACGGTGTGAAAGAGAAAGCGCACACAAGGACGCCCGCGACCGAAATAAATCCCCCGTGCGCGTCCGCATGGTCAATAACGTCATGGCAACCCTGAGACGGACCTTGCAGCTCGTGCCTTATAATAATGAAATTAAATGGTGTGCTCCGACTCAATAAAATATAATATATGCTGCAATATAATATAGTGTAGGTGCTCAAGAAAAACGCCAAAGAGTAAAAGGTGAGAGTGAGTACCGGCCCACTTCAAGCACTGTGCATGACACTTGATGAAGTAACACACTGATATTTGCCCAACGGGGAAGCCCATAGGAACTGATTTTACCCTCGTGTGTGTGTGTGTGTGTGTGTGTGAGTGTGTGTGTGTGCGTGCGGGCGTATCGCAGTGTTTTTAGGTAGAGAGTTTTAAAATGCACTTTCCTTCCCCTCACCCGACCTGCCATTGGACAATTGGACGTAATGCCTTGTGATTAAGCACATGCTGAGGCGCCAGAGCAACAGCGTTTTGATCATTTTACACCCCATCTGCAAAATCTACTTATCCCTACGAGCGGGTCGGGCAAATAAAGCAGCTTTTCCGAAATATATATATAAAAAATAAATAAATACATACAAATATGGCACAGGAACGGCAGACCGTTTTGTGGATTTATTTAAGTTATTCATGCTTCATGCTTATGATTTGCATTAGGATTTTTGACACTCCGCGTCCAAACCCTTTGATCCCCTCTTTCACTCCTAATCCTACAGTATAACCCTGCCCTTTGTGTCAGGCTGAAGGGCTCCCCCGTGACGCGCATTTTTATGCACGTTGGCGTGCATGTGGGGGTGTCTGCGTGACAGAGAGAAAGAGAGGGAGAAAGAGAGAGAGAGAGTTTTTAAAAAACCTTCATATAGCACGTGGTATCTACATGAACTGATTCCAGTGGCACAAGCACAAACAACTGGAAGACAAATCAATGAACAAAGCAATAAAAAAAGTAATAAATACATATAAGTAATAATAATAATAATAATAATAGATAAAAAAAAAACAGAATAAAGGCCCCAAAGGGAAAAAATACACCCATTTATATCGCCAAACCAAGGAATCAGCCAAACACAGTGTAAAAGTTCACAATTCCAGCTAAAACAAATGATGTCCTCGAAGCACCAGTGTTGTTTGAAACCCTGCGCCTCGCTCATTAGTTTGTAAAACCCAAGATCAACCTACACCCTGGCTCTCACCAGAGCAACAAACGACCTCTTGATATATTGATTTATTCATTCCTTATTCTAGTTAACCTGCTTGTGTAAATTGCAAGTTTTGCTTCCAAAAGACGAAGGCAGTCACTTTTCATTTAAATTCCGAAATTGGAAACTCAAAACTTTAAAAAGTGGGTCAAGTCTGGAGCAAGGCAGCGAGACAGAGAGAGAGACAGAGTGAAAGACAAAACTTATCCCTGTACTTTTGCAGATGGTTGAGACATGAGGAATGCGTCCGTGTCTATATGGGTGTTTGTATGGGAGAGAGAGTGAGAGAGAGAGAGAGAGAGAGAGAGAGAGAGAGACGGGGCCCGTATGGCAACGCGTACATAAAAGTGACGGAGAGGAAAAAAGAAGGGGTAGAGCGCTGTTAAAACAGACAGGAAGACGGTCGAGCCCCTGCCCCGCTTGTTTTCTCCTCTCTGCTGGATACGAAGAATCACAGCCTCGACGCTCTCCTCCGCCGCCGGCCTCCTCTCTCACATCCCCCGCTTGCCTTTTCCCTCTCGAACACCCATACAGACACAAAAGTACACTCTCTCTCCCCCTGGCGCGCACACACACACACACACACACACACACACACACACACACACACACACACACACACACACCTGATGACAGACCGCTACACAACGACGGACGCTCATGCATCCCGTCACATCATCTCGTTCCCGAAAGCATCACACACACACACACACACACACACACACACACACGCACACACACACACACACACCATAGCGCCTCTTTTGGTAATAATGTATTGAAGAAAAAAACGAGTGAACGGGGAATGTGTGCCGAAATGGTTGCCAATCATTTTGAGCGGCATACAAGTTACCTTGCGATGGGGTGAGGCCGCCACGTTCATCAAGGACGGCCAAGCCCTCAACACAGGAATTTGTATTGTGAGAGTCGGAAACATAAGTGGAGGCCAAAGGAAGAATGACGGTAAGAGTGTCAGCATGGACGGCGAGAGAGAGAGAGAGAGAGAAAGAGAGAGAGAGAGAGCGAGCGAGGACAATAGCTTTAAACGTGAAACGCCAATGCCTTCGAATAGAGACAGTGTTCCGCTCATCAGCTTGACTAACATAGGGAAGGTTACGTGCGGATCAGTGTGTGTGTGTGTGTGTGTGTGTGTGTGTGTGTGTGTTTGTTCTGCCCTCACGGCCGTTTCCTTCCCATATCGATCCCCCAAACCCCCCCACACCCACGTTTAATATGGTATTGATTGCGGATTGGAAGACGTTCTGCCCGAGCTGTACGTTGTCAAGTCTCATCGACGCGGGTCAAGGAGCGCACCGTGTCCCACTTATTTGGTGCCGGGTCAACAGACGGAGAAACAATTCATTCGATTTGCTCGCTCCCTCCTTGGCGCCTGCAACAACAGGCTTCATCTTTGAAATCCACCCTTGATATAATTTAAGACGGAGATGTTGTAAGTCTTTTTTTGGCATAATGCATACTCCGTATTCATACAAATAATACCATAAGTTACAACCCAGCAATACGTAATAAAATGTGGTACGTATTACGTATTGTTTTCCAGATGTTTATCACAAAAAGTGGAAAGTTAATACAAAATGCACGTGTTATTACATCATTTCTCATAACGGTGCTCGAAAAACATTAAAAACACATTTGTTCTTACAGGGCGACCATTTAAAGACTGAATACATTTGGTGCCAAATCTAAAGAACACATGGATGCAGAACAAACAAGTGCACAAACAAACAAGAGTTTGGCGTGTGGCTCAACAGGATTCCAATCTGATTAAACAGCTCCGTTTTTTACATCGTGCCCTGACCAGGAACCCCTCTCTGTTCCACTGACAGCAAATCCCGAGCGAGGAAAATAATACAAGAAAAGAATAAATCAAAAAAGGAAGAATGAAACGATTCGACGCCTGCCGCTGTTGCCCGGCTCGGCCCCCTTTTCGGAAGTCTAACCCGACGTGTGGCCCTCTTCCTTCGCTGCTCTCTTTTTTTCCATCGTTGCCTTTTTCCTTGTCTTTCTGGCTTATCCCCCCCCCCCCCCCCGACGCCCTCCCAGTTCCACTTTGCTGATTTTCTCAGTATCAACAATGTTAACGTCGTCTGACCTGCTCCGATGGCTCCTTCGCCTCTTCTTCTTCGTAGCTCTCTTCTCAAGTTCTTTGCACGCGAGTCGGACTGTTAGATAATGTGTATCTACATCTATGTCCCCATATCTATCCATCCATCCATCTATCCAGTTATCTACTGTATCGAGGGAAATAAGACCGGATGAACGGAGTTGTTTAAAGGGCTGTCCTCAGCCGTCCTCACGCAAACACACACACACGAGCAACTTCATGTGCATGTATAGTCACATGCACACCCCGCACAAAACTCTTTTCGCATCAAAGTAATAGAACAGCAATGGCTGCGTGGGGAATAGAGTTTAAGGGGGATGTCTCATCCATTTATTGGCACGGCACATAATCGGCTGCCATGCAGAAGTTATTGTCCGTTTGTTCACGTATCTATTTATTACCGGGTTTGCATAGGGAAGCTGACCGCATGCTATTCAGGGAAAGTCTTCCAACAAAGAATCCTCTGCGGCAGCACAGTAATCCGTCAAAAAGGGCTCTTTGTTAGTGAGGGTCAGACAGATAAAAACGGAGGGCGACCAATTTCCCTGCTGCGGAGAAATATCTTGATGAAAATAATTTGATTGTGCTTTGGAGTTCAAGCCTTTGTTTTGTTTCCCGACAATCCACTTCTCAGAATTTGGACTACATTTGTTTTTATATTTCATTACTGAACATTTTCTGTCAGATAAGTAAAAGAAAAAGGTATTTGATGAAGATGGATGTTATGCGTGCGAATACGCACATCGATAGACGGGAAAGTCCAAACTCAATAAGGAAAGAAGTATTACCCCACAGACAATCATAGTGCAAAGGCGCACATACACACACACACTCAAAGACACACCCGGCTGAAGAGACACACAGAATCAAAATGAAAAGCAAATTGAAAACTCTCAAAGTGCTTGTGTGGTAAAAGTAAATAAAAAAAAAAAAGAGAGATAATAATAATAATAATAATAAATAAATAAATAAATAAATAAATAACAATACAAAATAATACCAATAATAATGAAGGACGAGGGAGAAGAAGGAAAACATGTAATGTATTAGGACCTTCCTTTAAAATTTGACAACTTCGGTGCAACTGCAACGAGAGCTCACAGGTGATGAATTAGCTTCTTCCTCCTAAGTCCCAAACATTAATCAGTAAAGCTTTGTTACTCCTGTCCGATGTCTGTTTGTGCTGCATGTGTCTGTGTAAGGCCATGCTGCATGGGGATGGTGTGTGAATGGACCTTGGGTTTAATGTGTCTGCCTGTATGTGTGTGTGTGTGCATGTGTGTGTGTGTGTGTGTGTGTGTGTGTGTCTGTGTGTGTGTTTGAGTAAAGACACTCTGCAGACCTCCCCTGCTATTTTGTGTGTGTATGCGTAGTGCACTCATACATAAACACTAGTGTAGCCGTGTGTGTGTGTGTGTGTGTGTGTGTGTGTGTGTGTGTGTCTTTCTAATGCCCTCCACCCCAAGGCTTATAGTCAATCCCACTTTGGCAAAGCCATGGCCCAGGTCTCTATTGAAGTTGCCCTTCATTAGTACGAACGGCGTTGAAGCAGAGGTATTTTGGATGAAAGTATAATGCCGTAACTCAGAGGTGTCGGGCTCTTTATCAAGTCTCGTATGCGAGGGAAAACCGCTAATGGCTCGTATTGCCGGAAATTTACTCCTGCAATTCACACTTCAAAAGACTTTGATTTTCCCCTGGTGTTTTCGCTTAGATGTGCTCAGCTCTCTTAAGGCCTAACATTCCCAATGTGCTCCCCCACCTAATTCCAACCCTCAGCCCGAACTCAGCTCTCTCTCATCTTGACCTGTGCGATCTTGGGAAAAGGTTGAGCTCATTGGATGGCAGGGAAATTCGGTTGGAGCCATGTTTGTGTGCGAGGCACTCGGCAGTCCCCTACACCACATCAATAGCCCTTCAAGACCTATGAACATGTCCTTGAACAACACAATACACACCTGTCCAGACGGCACTGGGACCGTTGTGTAGCTGACCCCGGGCTCTGTTCTCCCAGGGGAGCAGGGAGCAGGCCAACACAACATTTCTGCTTCGGGGATCAATAAAAAATGCCGCTGAGTCGCTACCTTGGATATCTGACGAAAGACATTCCAACCATTCCATTCTGCAAGAGAAACAACGTGTCTGGGCACCTTTTTGGCGACGGTTGTGCTTCCCTGCTTCCCTAATCTCTATCAATCAAGGTCCCGGGTGTCAGTGTCAAGACCATGTTTGTTTTGCTAATATCACCCTGCTTTACTCTCATACGCGCTTTCTGAGAACCCCACATTTCCCACAACTCCACATTACACCAAATTCCAGTTCAACCGCAGTGCTTTGGTGCCGTCCATTTCGCAGCGCCCAAACAATATTTAAATGATGGTGATTGGCATATTTTCCCAACTTTCTCTGGCCCACAAATTCATAGACGCTCAAGGCTTTGATTGCTTTGATTCCCTGGTCTTAGTTATTTTTTTTTTAATGCTTTGCCTCTTGAACCTCTCAAACTAATCTCTAAACCCCTTTTTGTTCACGTGGGACAAGGAGGCCCCGCAGGCTGCCTAATCATCAGAGTCTGAACAAAACTCTCTCCCGAAAGTGAATCTTCAAAACTATTCACAGGTCTTAAACAACTGTGGGATGCCAACAAATACAAGGACAGAGTAGCTTATATATATAGAAATAGAAGGATTGCTAAGATTCTCTGTATATATATATATAGAGAGAATCTTAGCAATCCTGCGCAATCTTAAGCAATCCTAATATATATATATATATATATATATATATACTGTACATGATTTTCAGACTAATCTTCCAGCATGGTTTCAGAGCCAATTAGACATTAGGTCAACCCACCCACCCTAAAGGCTTTTGCAGGCTACTGGGGGCTTCTGAAGGTTCTCCTCCCCCTGTGTGGAAGCTGTAGCTGGAGAGGACCTTCGGGTGAGTACATATAGAACCCCTACTGGAGTGGTTCTGTATGTGTTCTGTAAGGAACCTGCCAATTTATATCATGAATCCCCTCGGGATTCGGTTAGGGCGGATGTCGGTTCAGGTGTATGTGCGTGTGTGTGTGTGTGTGTGTGGTGTGTGTGTGGTTGTGTGTGTGCGTATGCATGACAGATAGGGAATTTGATTTTGGGTTCGAGAGTCAAGGGAAACAAACCGGTGAATAAAAGCAACAGCATTTGAGGAACCACTTGGGAAAGATGTTGAGCGAGAGGGATACAAAGAAGACTGAGAATGAAGGGCCTTTAGTGAGCGTGGGACCCGCAGCGATAAAGAGCTGAAACACGGTGAGGTTGAAAGAGCTACTGTCGTTCCTTTGAAAGTCTACCAGCCTTCGCTTTTAATGAACCTGTGTAGGCACCCGTGCCTCTCTTCCTAAACTTCTCATTCGTCAGGTCGAGCCAAGTCACACCCAATGTGCTTCCCATACAAAAACAACGAGAGCAGCAATTCCGTTTGACGTTTTAAAATTGTAATAATAGTAACAACAAAGATCAATATACATTGAGATGCATACACACAAATGAGTGATACCTGTCTCCCCTCTCTCTAGCTTCTACGTCTGTACTGTAGGAGCGCGTGTCTATCAATTTATGCCTCGCCTCTTCTGCCACCCTTGTCTCTCTTTTATGTCTTCTCTCGTCTCTCTCTTAATACTCACATCTGCTCTCATTTCTAAACCAATTAAAGTGCCACCTGCAATTACCTCCTTTGCGTCGCGCTTTGAGCTTTGTGTGTATGTGTGTGAATAAGTGTGGGCTGGCCATGAAAATGTGTGTGTGTGTGTGCGTGAGAGAGAGAGAGAGCGAGAGAGAAAGAGAGAGAGTGTCAGTTTGTTTATTCATTTTTTCTGCATGCTTCACTTGGGACAAAAGCTGTTCATATTCCTCCTGCAGAAGAGCATAGGACGTATGAGGTTTTATCTCTCACACACACACACACACACACACACACACACACACACACACACACACACACACAGGCAGTTCGCAGTGGGGTCAAAGAATATTGAAACTTCTTCCCACACAGTTCATTTATTAGATGAATGAAATGTGTATATTGTATATTATATATGTATATTGAGAAGAAAATCTAGTTCTCCCTGAATCTTAATATTACAATGTAGAAATGGTGACAGTTGATTTAATATAATATATTATATCAACTGGCTTCATTATTTCATATAATATCTTAAGTAAACTAAAATATTATTACACCATTATTATACCAAGTTCCGTGCCGCTGCACCCGGAATGCCGCAGCCTGCGGAGCTGTGCATGGTTCTGAGGTTCAATGCCATCTCTGGTTCAATGCCAATTTTGACCACTTCATCCCTGTTCCCTCTAACTTTTACAGTTTACTTTTAACTTAACTGATTTTTTTTTATATATCTTTTGAGTTTAAGAGGAATTATGAAACCATTTTTTTGAAAATGTTTGTATTGCCTTATTTGTAAAATAAATTATTCAAAGTCGCTTTTGGAGTGCTCTTTGAAAACCACCACAGACTGCTGCCCATTCCGCTACCTACAGATGCCGTGACAGTCATAATAATTCTAACAATGATGATATTATTTATACATCACTGGAATTTCTGGCCGTGACGCCCCTGATAAATGCACCTCAGTTGCACCAGCTCTCTGAAGATGATCGTGCAGTGCTGCCATTATTTTGGTCTCGCGCAGTAACCACCAGGTTCCTGCAGACGGTAACAGCGCCACTCACACCGCGTGTGGCTATTAGCCCCAGTGAATAGGAGGCTATAATAGTGAACTGCTAGGGAGCTGTTCTGGTGCTGAACATCAACTCAAACTAGCAAGGATGGGGAGATGTCCACGGTGCTGAACATAAACAACTACAGCGTGTGGCGGCACTGTCCACTGTCCATTATTGTGGGTGGAGAGATGTCCATGGTGCTGAGTACGGACTCAGCACCACCAGAATGCAACCAGTGAGGAGTTGTCCATGGTCCTGCCGTCTGTTGGAGCACCGTCAGACGGAGGTCAGTGCTCGAAGTAGCGGATTACACTGCAAACGCGAGAAAATGGCATAAACATTCATTTTTCAAGCCTCTCAGGTACTGTGTTATAATGTCAGAAATGCTGACTCTGAATTATGACAAAAAGGAATACCTCAGCACTTTAAAATCAGACAAGTGTTGACACATGTATCAGGACCTAATTCATTCAAATGTAAGACAATTTAATGAAGATCCAAGGCCTAATATTTGTAAAACTGAATATAAGACATTTTAGGAGTTTGTGAGGACTTGCTGATACCCTCAAAGTAAGTGTTGATTAAAGTACATTGCATGTTACTTGAGGTTGTTTTAATTCAAAGCCAAGTTTGTACGTATGCTTATCAAAGTCTTATAATACATCACCTCAAGTATTATCAAAGTGACCAAAACAGCGATCCATAGTCCAGCAGCATTACACTAAGCATAGTACAACCGAGACTTCACCAATAGCTACATCTGAATCATATTTATAAGGTGAAATTTTTAATATCTATGTAATCCTATCGAGAGTGTTTATTAGGGGTTCGGTAAAGACATGTGATCAAATTTGCATTGCCAAATGAGGTTAAAGTGAACAAACAGGGCTTAATCCGCTCACATATCTTCGAGCTCAGCGCTGTAATTGGTTTGAAATTAGATGCAAAGAGAGAGAGAGAGAGAGAGAGAGAGAGAGAGAGAGAGTGAGGGCGAGAGAGAAAGTTTGAAAAAAACAGAAAGGGATGTAAACAGGAATGGAAAATGGAGACAAATTGAGGATGGAATAGAGGAGACAGTCATCTTAATCCCATCCCTTTCCTTTGTCCTTCTTTCTGCCATCATTTCATCTCATCCTTTCTCCCCCTACCTCTCACTCTACCTCTATGCCTCTCCTTCCTTTTTTCTCTTACATTCCAAGAGAACAGGAGATCAAACAGGAGCTTTTCAGTAAAATATGCGGTAACGTCTAGACAATAGTTAAGTGATCACTGTGACTCATCCCATCTAAAAATGGCACCTTGAGAGGCTTCCTGTTAATCTGCAACTGATCGTGTATGCTTTTTGTGAG
This sequence comes from Zeus faber, assembly GCF_960531495.2. Lineage (NCBI taxonomy): Eukaryota > Metazoa > Chordata > Actinopteri > Zeiformes > Zeidae > Zeus > Zeus faber. The sequence goes on along the minus strand of NC_137206.1, from coordinate 14,782,887 downwards.
TGTGTGTGTGTGTGTGTGTGTGTGAAACCATGTGCTAGAATTGACAAAAATGTCATGTGTGCGCATGTGGGCATTTAGGTGTATAACGTGTGTATGCATTGCAAAATAATCACATTTTCAAGCTTGTTTACACGTGTGTGTGTGTGTGCGTGCGTGCGTGCGTGTGTGTGTGTGTGCGTTTGTTGGTTTAACTGGTGAGTTTAGTAAGCACAGAGTCCCTTGGAGAGCACAGGAGGGTATCCAAGCAGCAAATTAAGGCTGGCCTTTTTCACTTCCAACTGTCCATCATGAAGGATGGATTTAGAAAATCCAGAAACAGACACACACCTGCACATTTCACCCAGCCCCCAACCCACCCACACCCAAACACAAAAACACACATACACGGTTTTGAGGATGCACACACCGACGATGTAAGCATACCCAATTTTTCACAGATCATTAGGCTGAGAGTTATCAATACCCAATCTTGGCCCTGTATAATTAGTCTATAGATTTTTTATTGAACACACTACACAATCGGGCCGCAATAACTCAAAATCTGACGTCGGCACTATGTTGTTTTTTGTTTTTTTTTCCTTTTTTGATGTGAAATACGGCAGCGGGGCTATTGTAAAATCTACACTTTGGTTTGAGTTGATCAAACCAAACTGGTCCCAACAAGCAAGCCATGGTCAAAGTGAATCTGTGGAAATTCCCAGTTGCTCAGAATCTATCTTTATGGGATGTGTAAATCGGAGGACAAATATAAAGCGGGATCAAATGCAATCTTCCTGTTCAAATTTTGTTCTGGAGCGCTCTCTCAGAAAAAGTTAATTTATTTTTTTCTTCAAAATCGGGAAACAAAACGTATGTACTTCAAAACTTTACTTTGTTTATCAGCTTGGAATGTTGACTTTAACAGCCTCTTATGGACTTAATGGCAGGCCTCTCTCAACGCTGCACTCTGCTCCTTATAAGTCTCTATGCCTAAGGTTATCAAGTCCATTATGGAAATTGCTGAGCCTGACCAATTGCATGACAGCCCAGCTTAAACCCCCTGCGTTATTGGCTTCCTCAAACAGCCTCGCAGTCATTCGGTAAATCACTGATCTATATAAAAAGTAGACACATTTAATTCCTACTGTATTAGACAAGTTTCAGCTAGTTGTGGTACCCTCTGTCTGTATCTGGGGCAAGATATTACGACCGTGTAATTGCATGCTCAGAGCTGTTTTCAACAAGTAAAACTTATTAGCAATATGACACAGACATACAATACAACACTGCACGACGCCCGGCATTTACAGAGAGCTTACAAACCATCGCGGCAAGAGGCGTGAGGTCTCCAGGTCTTTGTCATTATTTTTGTGTGGAGGCAGACACAATAGGTCGTTCAGACTGGCCATCAACTTTTCCACTCTTAAGAAAGACTTTGGCACATCCTCGAAGCTCAAGCCAGACAGTTGAGGTCATCATAACCGAAGATAACCAAGGACGGCCATTCATTGAATAATAGTTTCCGTTCACAAGATTAACCAAAGAAGGCGAAACACAGCACATGTTTTCCTTAAATAACAAAGGGAGACCAACGCTGTTTCTCTGATGAACAGTACCGCTCCTTCGCTCATGTATAAAAAAAAAAAAGCATCAACCAGGAGACCATGAAAAAAATGGAAAAGATTCAAAATATGCATCCGTGCTGCCGGTTTTCATCGACACAGGAACAGCTTGATCGAACCACCAGATTAATGTAGAACACCAAGTGTGCGTTAATCTGGAAGGGCTGTGTCTTGAAGCATGGTTCTAATAGCAAACTGATTCAATGTCGGCGTGAGGGTTTTTGTTGTACGCTGCCTGCTTGCCGACGGTTACGCTCGCAAACGATGAGGCAGAAGTGAAACCTAACCAGTCATTCAACATTGAACAAGTCTCTTTTGCAACAGGAAGGCGGAACCACTCCAGCCCGTCCCACTGTTGTTGTGCACCTTGTCCCTCGTGGCCACCCCTTACCTGAGGGAGTTCACTTTTCAGGCACCGCCCTCACCTTAATAACTCTGATATAATGAGTCTGCGGCGAGACCGCACCACAAAGAGGGGCGATCCGAGTCTCCCGCGTGTATTGTGTCACACTCCGATGCTTACCCCTCGTTCAAAGAACAGGGGACTCACATCTTCTCGCCCACGCTCCTCCAAAATGTCAAGAATCGATGATCACCGCCGGGCACCGTGTGTGCTCAAGGGGGCCGAGCTTTGAGATCAACGACGTACTCGTGACTTGCAAAGTTTGGGTTTTTCAGCGGTGGTACTTAAAGCCACCTTGTTTGACATTTGGCGACAACTAAAAGTGAAGATTTATTAAACGATGTCCTTCAAATGTGACATAAATCAATTACTCCCCCCACCTCCCCCGCACGCTCTTCCCCCGGGCACCTCCGTGTCACTCTACCTTCTCTGCCGTTCAAATATCACAGTCCCTGGGTGTGAGAGGGAATTAAGGTTATTCAAATATGGGCTGAGCTTTGACAACGGGGTCCAAAAAGAAAAAGGAACTCCATCGACGAACCATTTAACCTTACGAGGATGAAACTTGTGGGGGAGTCAAAATGGCGCCCACAATGGCACATTATTGAGTATGTCAAATCTTGCACAGTGATGACATCTGGTCTGACATATCGTGGGACGCAAACCCTGCACACCATGCTGGCAAGAGCCTCCCACAACGCATTGTGAGGGGAGACACTGGTGTTATCAAGTGCAAACAGGAAGTGGTGCCGTTATACGATGCTGTAGTCCGTCCGTAAAAGAAGCAGATAGGAAGCTATGCAATTCCACATCGAAAATCGTAGTTAAATTGGCTTTAATGACGCAGAATCACCCCGGCCTCCCACTTTAGTGATTCCTCCTTCCCCCCTCTAAATCTATCCCCCTCTCATCATTCTGTACCACAGGTAGTGGCTCAATTATGTACTGCCCACAATAGGCTGTGAATAGCAATTTGAGAGGCAAACAGAGAAGATAAGACAAGAGAATGAGAGAGAGAGAGAGAGCGAGAGCGGGAGAAAGAGACCGAGGGGGTTTGGAGCGGGGGTGAAGGGAAGGGGAGGAGTGCCTGCTGACCGCTAAAATGGGGAGTGACAGAAGCTTGGCCCGGTTTCCCCTCGCCGCCGCCGCTGTAATTCACCTTGCGTCACCTCTATCTCATCCGACACTATGCTGCACTTCGATCCGCTGCCACACTCTCGCCCCGTCATCCCGCCGCCTCTCTCTCTCTCTCTCTCTCTTCCACTATGTCTCTTGTCCTGGCTCCCTCTCACTGCCTTCCTCCCCCTGCCCCCCGCCACCCCAAATCTCATATTAGTGATTCATATGTAAATGATGCTTAAAATAATTATCTGACCCGGTGCCATCAGGTTGAATGAGGCGCAGTCTGCGGATGCAGATTCTGGAACACTGGTGTGTGTGTGTGTGTGTGTGTGTGTGTGTGTGTGTGTGTGTGTGTGTGTGTCTGTGTGTGTGTGTCTGTGTGCGTGTTGTGTGTGCATTTGCGTGTGCATGTGTGTGTGCGTGTGCATCTGCGCGCATGTCCAACGGTGTTTTTTCAGCTTAATTCCTCATATCACCTCCTCTCCTCATCCCTTTGCATGTATCGTTCCGTGTGTAGATCTGTCTTTCCATATACGCAATGCATCCGATCGCACCGTTCCACTTTCCCCGTTGTAGCTCACCACCTCAATCAGCTTTTTCCCCTCCATTTCTTTTTGTCTGTTCATCTCTCTATCTGTGGGCGGGATGAGGTGACCATCTGTTGTTCAGAGAAGGATTGAAAGAGAGAGAGAGAGGGAGAGAGAGAGAGAGCGAGAGAGAGAGAGAGACAGAGAGAGAGAGGCAGACAGGCAGACAGAGAGATTAAGAGATTTTGAGAGAGAGAGAGTAATACAGTATAATTACAGCCATACTAGAGTGGTATTGGGGGATAGAGGGAGAGGGGAAAATAGTGTGAGAGAGAGAGAGAGATTGAAAGGAAGGGTAAGAGAGACTGAACAAAGGAATGAAGGGAGAGAGAGAGAGGTGTGGTCGGATGTGGTGGCTGCAGGAGGGACGTGGCGGGTGCTTACCTCTTTGAATTAGAGTATGCCAAGCGCACGGCGTGAATGCTCGTGTGTGATTTATCGTTCATTGGCGCTGAGGAATTAAACCTTGTATCCCTGAGAGCCGCGGACACCAAGCCACAACACAACAAACAGCCGGGGCCCCTCACTCAGTTTACCTGAATAAACGGTCCCGTGCGTAACTTATGATATAAACAGTGACGCATAACGACTCATTTAAAATTTTATATAGGTTATATAGGTATTATATAGGTATTTATATAGGTTTATTTTATATAATATAACCCTTAAACACCAAACAAAGTGTTGGTAATCCGACAATAATCCCTATATAAAATCAATAGCACAATGTGGTTAAGAGCTGGAGGAAAAAAAACACCCGCACTCTATTTAAACTGATCCCTTGGCTTACACGTGTTGGTTGTTATTTTTTCCCCACATCCACGAAATGTTTGTTTTTGTGTGCCAGGAGCATTGAGCCTCCAAACTGTGTTTCTAAGGTATCTCCCTGTCCGAGCAGACGTAACTGAATTAGCTCATATCCAATTCAAACTGAGTGGGGGGACGGGGGCGTTAATCCGAGAACCAATTAAGCAAACATAATAGAAGTAATCGAATGAACCGTGATTAGTATAACGTCATTAACAAATTTGCGTCAATAATCACGCTGCAGGTTTGGCGACGGTTTCACCGCGCCACTCTGAGCGAGCCCCGTCACATATCGCCAACATTGATGAACGACGCTTGCGCCTTTCAAACTGTCAAAGGGGTTTCGCTCAATGTCTAATTGGCTCGAGGTTGAAATAAGCCACGCCACAATAGCAGGTGTCAAATAAATGTCACATAAACAGGACAAAATTTAATGAACTGTGACAGACCGGCGGGGCGAAAAGGTGCAGCGATCTTATTCCACCCTCTGTTCAAAACCAGATGCGCTGGTCCGAAGCGACTTATACGAAGCTGCCATACAAAACTTTTTTAATATAAATTGTGTTTTTTGTGAGATTGGCGGACGCCTGCCTTGCCTGCGGTGCGTCCGGTGGGGCCGTCGCGTTTTATATCTGTGTTCTTCAGCCAATTTCTCTTCAGGGCTGGACGAACAGGCAAGCCGAAAGAACTTGAAATGCCGTGCACGCATGAGAAAACCGCGCACGTCTCGTGGTGACGTGTCGTCGGATTGCTACGCGGTTGCCGGGCAAACCCCCCCCCGGCCCCCTCCCCCATCCCAATCCTCCGCCCCCCGTGGAGCCGAAATGAAGGAGATTACTGCGGATGCACGGAACAGCTGGAAGCGCCCCTCAATATCTGTTTTAATCGTGCAGGGGGTCATTAACGGCCTCGTCTTTGGCGCTTGTGATGTAAGAGTAACGCGGTAACGTGGCGCTTCCCGTCTCTCTTCTCCTACAGTTCCTACCTGTTTCTGTTTTATTATGTTTGTTTTTTAATGTTTGTGTGTGTGTGTGTGTGTGTGTGTGTGTGTGTGTGTGTGTGTGTGTGTGTGTGTGTACGTACGTATGTTTTTATGTGTTATGTGTATATGAAAAACATATTTACGGAGTTTATATTATATGACTGACTTATATGACTACATCCAGGTCACTATAAGTGTGTATGTGCGTGAGGCTGTTGCGTTCTGGGTCTATATATTCATCAGTGTGTGTGTGTGTGTGTGTGTGTGTGTGTGTGTGTGTGTGTGTGTGTGTGTGTTCGGCCAGATGCACCCTGGTTAACCTGGCATTGTGCTCAGACGGCGGGAGTGTGCGCCCACAAAGCCTGGCGAGCAGCGCTCCAGTGAGGGATTGTGGGAAGGAAGACGAAGATAGAGAGATGTGTTAAAGTAAGAGGGCGGTGAAATTATGGACAACTAGCGCAACGGTACAATAGCTTTTGCTTTTTACTTTAACTCAGCCTATTCTGCCAATGTGATAAAAGAAAGTTTTTCTTTTTTTATTCATTTCAGAATAACCCACGGACCAAAAAAAAACACCAGAGTCTATTAATTGAAAATATATGTGTACATGTCAATGTCAGGACGCTTGCCGGCTGTCAGCTCTTGCCCACAGCGGTGCACGACAGTCTGACCCTGGGGGTCTGTCTAGTCAGCTGACGCCCTGCCAGCCCGCTCGATCAGTCCTCCCCAACGCTGGTATCGCGCCACGCCGAGCGGCAAAAGACAAAACACACTACCACTACACACTACTTGGCCGGCGATCCCAGTGTCAAGCGATCATGCTGCCGTCCTGGGGTTCTGTCGGGGAAAAAAAAATAAAAATCTGTGTTTATCTGCAGGTGCCAATCGTATTTAACACCAGATGCTCGCCAGCGGAGGCATCGCTGCCGGTAGGTGCACCCAGATCCACGCAAACCAGTAAGCGCGGTGGGATGGAGTGCGTGCGGTGGAATAATGTGTTTCTGAAGAGCGGATTGTGAGCGTCGGAGGAAAACCTGCTGTAGCACATGCTGGCAGATACGTGTGTACACACTCACACACACACACACACACACACACACACACACACGGAACCCTTCAGAGCAGGGGGGTTAAACCACAGATCGGGGACCACGTCCATCCGTGAGAAAATGTCGTGCAGCTCGCCAAGTGTTTACGACATCTTGTTCAACGTGGCCTGCAAATTCATTTTTAAAATCACGATGCTTGATTCATCCATACAACGTCACTAAAATAATGTCATCATTTTGCATAACAATAGTTTTGTTTTGTTTTTTCCCCAATGTGAAAGCAAAACAAAAATAGAATGCGACTATTTCTTTGTGATTGAAGTCCCTGAAAAGGGAATTCAGTGACTTGTTTCGAAACACATTATAAGTGTTTAAGTGTAAGAAATTTGCTTAAAACATGTGGAAGGACCGAACGATGTGGTGCCCAATTGTGGAGTTGGACCGTGAAACTGTTTCTCACCGTTTTTGTGGTCAGTATTTTTTTGGGGCGGGGCTAAATCGTGACAGGATGACGTCGAGCGGTCGTACTCGGCGTGGCCCCTCCCCCTAACACTATTTAAACACCAGGTCGTAATCGAAGGCATCGGCGGTGAAATAAGCTCAGATAACAGCCCGGAGTCTGGGATAAAAGGCTGTGTTGGGAATAAAGGCCTGGAGTTCAAGGTCGTCAGGGAGACGGTGAGGTCACGCCGAGTCTTGGCGCCGAGTCCTGGCGCCTCCTCAAATCTTATACACAACGGTCCTGTGTGTTTTCCCCTTGATTTTAATTTCTGGTTCAAGTTTGTTTATGTCTTTTCTTTGTGTCCCTCTCTGACTCATTCTTTCTAATAATGTGACTGTGTCAGTGTGCCAGTTGTTTCACTTTCGGTCGGCGGCTGTTCTTGGAAAGCAAAAGTGTGATTGCGTTGGTGTGAGCCTGCCACGCTCATCTGCCGGGAACAAGAATGTGCCAGCCAGATCCTGACACTTGCTGTGTGTGTGTGTCCGCGCGTGTGTGTGTGTGAGTGCACGTGCGTGTGTGTGTGCGTGTGTGTGTACCTGTGTGTGTGTGTGTGTGTGTGTGTTGCAGCCAGGCTTTCCACCCGGGCAAGATGGCTCCATTGTCTTGTTCCTCCTCTTCTCTCTCTCTTCCAGAGTTTATTTGAACCCCCACCGCCACCCCACCCCAACACACACCCTCTCCACTATCCCCCTGTCTCCCTGTGCAACACTCATACTCCATAGTTCCACTGCGACTTCCACTCCCCCTTCTTCACCTATACAGTATGTTCTTCATACGGTTCTCTGGGAGATGACAAGGTTATGAGTTGTTGTTTGGGTTATTGGGTAGTTTGAGTGACCACAGCCTAGTGGGGGCCACACGTGGCTCAGGGTCCACACGCGGTCCGCTGGCGGTTGATGAAGTAATAAAAGATGGATTAAAAGTGAATACGTAAAAATAAAATACACAAACACACACACCCACACACACACACACACACACACACACACACACAAACCCACACACACCCACACGTAATAGGCGGAAGGGAAAATGCATGCCCACACAAGAAACATTTTGGAGAGTTGGCCTTCATATATTTCAGCTGTCTGTTTTAATACAACAGGGAGAAAGAAAGTGCTTGATGCCAAGAATACAAACACCAACGCACAGACTCGCAGGCCAACACACACACACACACACACACACACACACACACACACACACACACACACACACACACACACACACACACACACACACACACACACACACACACACACACACACACACAAATCTCGCCCCTACTCAATGTCAATGTCAATAAATGGACACCACTTGCAGCCATCTGTTCTCATTTATTCTCTGCTTGGGACGAGTGCTCTGCTCCTAAAGCTGTTATGACCAGACAAACATAGACATACAAAAAATACACAGATGTGTGTGTGTGTGTGTGTGTGTGTGTGTGTGTGTGTATGTTTAGAGAGAGACGAACACACACACACACACACACACACACAAGTGCACAGACACATGTGTAGACGCACAACCTAATTATTGAGCTCCTTAAGCTACTCAGAGCATGCCACAGTAGATTGACGAAACTCAGGGTGCCAACGCCAACAGCGGTCATGTCGAATTATATTGAAATTCCAGACACAGACTGGAGTTTGACATCTAACACCGTGCACACACATCTGCTCCGAGGCAGATGGAAGACACACACACACACACACACACACACACACACACACACACACACACGCACGTGCGTGCGTGCAACACACACACACACACACACACACACACACACACACACACACACACAACACATAAAAGTGGGAGCACATTATAACATAAAAATATAACAATGCAATAATGCAGCATAATCCTCCTACACACACTACAAGCACAGTGGGGGAGCTTAAGATAGAAGATAGAAAAAAAACTGAAAATTAAATACAACAACAATTATATATAAACATAAAGACAAAAATAAATCGACATTAATACAAATGTAAATTAAAAAAATATAAATATAAGACAGATTAATACACACATTCAATCCTCCCACACTCAACACACTATAAGCACAGTGGAGGAGATCTATACAGCAGAAAACAAAAGAAAGCTACATACATTTAAATTATTAACAATAACAGTCGGAGGACATTGGGATTTGAAGCAGCAGCTTCTCTATCCACATGTGAAATAGTATCGATGCCACGCATATTTAATAGCAGCGGGAAACGCTCTTTTTTTTTTTACGCATACGGTTTTAAAGGTTAGCAGTGAGTGAACCCGGTCGACATTATACCAAAGGACTTGCGGCCCCGCGGCGGGTTGACATGGGAAAGCGCTAGAATATGGATGCTCGTACGGTACGTGTCCGTAGCCTTCATCTCAGTGTGAGTCTGTTCCGACTGATGCATGTTGTACGGTAGAGTGTTGGGCCCAGGGGCTGGAGACCCGGACCCATGTGCGCCGCAAGACCGGCTCCACTCTGACATTCCCACGGCAAGGTTGCGACGCCCACAGGCCAAGACGGGATACCGCCGACTCGCACGCAGAATCCGCCCCGGAAAAAAAATTGGTCGATAGCGAAGATGGAAACAGGGGAAAGGCCCTTACTCTGGCAGTCAGGGTTGCCAGCGATCCGCTCATTCACGGACAGTCAGTAAATAGTCGATTTGATCCTTTCCGTAATTCTGTAGAAACATTAACTCTGATTAAACGTCACTCTCAGACGGTCCGTCGCTGATGAAAACGTCTTGATTTTGGACAGCCAGGATATATAAACGATGGAATTAGTTCACACACGTTTATTTCATAAAACCTACCAATTGTCCATTCACGTAAGCCACAGATAGCTATAAATTAAAAATAGTAAAATGAAGAACCAAAGTGAAGTTTGTGCGATTTTGAGAAATGCAGTTGGCAAAAAAAAAAATCGGTTTACGGTTTTAAGTTCACGGCACCCTTTTAATGACGAAAGTAATGTCACAATGAAGAAAAGGTTGAGGCTGCAGAGTGAGCTAACAGTGTGTCCATCCCAGTTGCCATTAAAATGGAAGGTGCCAATTATTTTTCGATGAATGGCCTCAGGAGCAGAAATCTGTAGAGCCATTGCACCGAGAATTTCTCTTCATTCTTGTTTTGTTTACATGTTCAGACCTTGTCCTCAAAACATGTTCACAAATAAACGACTACAGCAGTTAGGAAAAGAAGCGATCCGCGAGACGGACTTTGTTGGCCGGATTTCGTTGCAAAGTATGTCTCCTTCCGATCAACTTCAACGAGCCACGTTGGTTTATAAAATTCAAATGAATCCTTGCAGTCCTGCCGGAAAAGGCGGACGCCGCCACCAACCACCACGGAGACAGCAGGAAAAAAAGCCATGGGAAAAAAACATATAAAATATGGGTTTTCTTGAGCAGAATAATCTGACAGATTACAGACAGAAGACTTTAATAAAATGTGCAATATAAACTAACCATGTCCATTTGTTTTGTTATTTTTTGCGTTTCCCAAGTGCCTTTCCCAAATGCTCTGCATTTCTCTCCCCTCCACAGGCATCTCGTTGAGACTTGGTTTATAGATTTTAAGCGAGGGCACATACACACACACACTCACGCACGCACGCACGCACACACACACACACACACTCACACATCCTCCTTTAATTGGGCTTTACCCGGCCTTTCTTGTTGACAATTTGGGAGTCAATATTTGAAATAGCCCTGTGCCAAATAAAGACACTTTGGGTGCTTAAAGGCCATTACAAATCCATCAAAGCGTATATGCTAATTTATCTTTTGCTTAAATTTATGCCGCCTTTTCTGCCTAAATCCAATCTAATTTGTGACATTTACCAAAAGTTCTTCCATTTATTACCCATTGATCACAATGGATGTGTGTATGCCTTTGTGAGCGCCTCGACTGTAACTAAATGCTTTCATAAGTGTGTATGCGTCTGTGCTAGGGAGAGAGAGAGAGAGAGCGAGAGCGAGAGAGAGCGAGAGAGGGAAGACAGAGCTTGTGAGCGAGTGAGCGAGCGAGCGAGTGAGTGAGGGAGGGAGTAAGGGAGAGAGCGAGTGATTGAGGGAGCGAGCGAGCAAGTGAATGAGTGAGTAGACAGGGGAGAGACATTGTCCATATCCAACTATATAGTACCTAACTATATAATAACTGTATAATAGTTATTAATATCCCAATGCAGCATATACATTTCTCTCATTGCCTTCACCTGATACTATTAGAACTACTAATAATACTATTGTCGTCATTGTGATAAACCAAACTACTCACAGTAGGACAATAGGAAGGTAAACACCTTAATTTTCCATAACAAATACTATTTTATGCGGCTCACCGTGGAGCAGCGTGTGTTGAGAGGTTCTTTG
>NC_137206.1:14746452-14768952 GCF_960531495.2 Zeus faber | reverse complement strand
CTCCCTCTCTCTCTCTCCCACTCCCTCTCGCTCTATTCCTCTCTCTCTGTCCCTCTCGCTCTATCCCTCTCCCTCTCCCACTCCCTCTATCCCTCTCCCTCTCCCACTCCCTCTATCCCTCTCCCTCTCCCACTCCCTCTATCCCTCTCGCTCTGTCCCTCTCCCTCTCGCTCTATCCCTCTCGCTCTATCCCTCTCCATCCCTCTCACTCTATCCATATCCCTCTCCCTCAATCCCTCTCTCCAACCCTCTCCATCCCTCTCCCTCTATCCATATCCCTCTATCCCCATCCCTCTCATTCCCGCATCCTCTGCTCTCACAAAAGTTTCCGCCGCTTGGTCAATTCTGTCGCAGTAGATTGATTCACCATTATTTTGACATCCCTTGTCAAAGTGCCACGTGTAGCAGGTTCTCTCATCAGAAATGCTGTTTGAAATGAATCGGACATTTATTTTCTTAAATGGAAGAAACATGGAGATCGCGGCCTGTTTTTTTTTATTTTTTTTCTATAAAAACCTTTTGTAAATGCTTTTCTTTTCCTTGCCTTCAAAAAAAAATTGCACATCTTGTCATTTAGGCCCGTAGCTCTATCTGGAGGACATTTTCCTGCTCTATCTGCTGCGGCCATTTTTCTTTTCCCCGTAATTCCCATCATGAGTATCCGTCTTTTTTGTCCCCGTAGACATTCAATGCATTCTTCTTTAATTTTATATTTGTATTATATTCCCTGAATAAAGCCCCCCGATATATTCCTTGCGAATGTCTAATCAGTGAGCACTTAATTAATCAAGCATATTGCTCTTCTTTGAATTGCGGAAATAATCCACTGTTCTTCCTTTTCCTATAATATCATTTTTACTCTCTCTCGTCTCTCAAATATATTGGACCGTCGAAAAACCTCCGGTTCTTGTAATCTAAAGAGACAGAGAAACAAAATGGCCGAGGTCGTGTTCCTCCCGAGTGGGAAGTGTATTATTCACATTTATTCAGTTCTCATATTATCGTGTAGGGGAAAACCACACACACACACACACACACACACACACACACACACACACACACAACTAAAAGGTGCAGAGCTTTGAATTCAAAGAGCAGACTTCAATGGTCCCATTTCCCTGTACATCTCCACCCCTTCTCTCTCTATAAATTAGTTGTCAATTGTCCTCCAGTAAGTACGGGTCGCACCTTTCCTCTTTTTTTTTTCCCACACCCACTCCACTTCTCTTTCTTCTCCCTCAGCCTTTCATCAGCGCGACTCCTCCAACAGCCCGCACACACACACACGCACACGCACACACACACACACACACACACACACACGGACCGTCCCTTGATCTCCTCGTCCTCCTCCATCTTTCCCTCTGCGTCTTACGTTCTTTCACCCTCCTCCTCCTCCCTCTTTCATAAGCGGCCCCAGGGGAGGCGTCCAAGGTGCCATCTGTTCAGCGGGGGCATCATACTGGCAGGGGGCGGCGGGGTGTAAAAACCTTCTTATTCAACGCCGCCCTCAGCCGATGCCTAATCACACGCCATTGCACAGAGCGCTGCTCACAGTCACCTGAAGCTTTTGCAAACTTGTTCAAATTTTGTTGCAAATTAAGTTCATATCGAACAAATTGACCGACAAATCAAACGACCTAAATGACTCGTGACTTCTTCAGATGATGGATTTAGGTCCCAAATAAGTCATTTGTGGAATTTAAGTGGAGGCAATATACAACTTAAAAGTTATATATTTTGGGGATCTATATATACACCTTATTTAGATCATATTACAAGAGGGTTGTATTTTATGTCTTGTTCTACCAAAAACAGCTTATTTTTCATTGAATTGATTTGGGAAAAATAAAATCTGAAATTGTGTGATTCTGTATATTACGCTCATGGATGCTTGTGAAAGAAAAACAACCCTTTTCATCCTTCTGTGCGGCAGTTCATTTTGTGCGGTCAATTAATTTGCTTAATTTCGATTTGAACAGACGCCTCTCTCAGGAAACTATTGTTGCGGCACGCAACCAACAGGTTGGAGCTTCCTGAGGTAGTATACATGATTATTTCTTTAATTGCACTAAAAGACTAAATTGGCAATTTATAAGTCGGGTGTTTTATTTCTTATAAAAAAAATTAAAAATACAAAAAATTTAAACTTCTCTCTTCTGCTTTAATTGGGCGGCTGATGATGGCATCTCGCTTGTGCTACTGGACAGAGGTCAAACTCGGCTCCCAGTGCGAGTAATTTATATGTTCATTCCAGACAAATTGCCCTGTACCATTCGCCACCTTAATCCTTTTCCTTAATACACAACCTGCCGCTCTGACCATTCATTTTCTAGCCCGTATCCTTACGTGGTGTTTCATTTGTAATGTGCCCCCCACCATGCTGCTGCTAAGCACTCATTAATTACTGTACTTCTGGTAGAACCCCGTAAAAATGGTTTGCCGTGCAGTTGTTTTTTCAATTTGTTACATTTGGCTGAAGAAGTTTGGCCCGTCGACCCGCTCATTATCCACTTCAACGTCTAAGTGAAAATGATGGAGCAGAGTCGACAGCTGAGCACTGGATTTTGCATGAAATAATCACCTCTTCGTTTTCACCCACTCGCCGATGGTGTAACAGAAACCCGGCGCTGTGGAAGCAGGTGGAGACCAGAGTCTGAAAAAAATTTCAATAAAAATATAAAATAAAACCCTGGTGGTTGGGCGGGACGACCAGAGGCTAAAATCACCATTATCCAAAGGAAACATTGTGACAAGCTGCTCTTTCCCTTTGCAGGAGAGTGGGGGAAGAAAAAAAAGATCTGATGTCCCCGAACAGTTGGAACTTCTGTAGTTAAGGCCCCAGTGCGTTCAACTGTCTCTATCGCCGACCATGTTTTTTTTTTTTTTGTCTTCCCTCTTTTTAATCTACGCCCTCAGGCTCGGGCGCTGAGTGAAGCAGGTAAAAAAAAAAAAAAAAAACCCCACTCAGCCGCAAATGAAAACATCACTTTCCAAACAATCACAGGCGAGGACGACCGGCGCGCCATCCATTAAGCCGCTGCAATTAAGCCGCGAGAAGGACGGAGTATCCCTCGAGCTCGACCGGCTGGAGGTGGAAGTGAGAAGTGGGAACATAATTTTGCCACCGCCAACTGTGATATTAGTGCCTCCCTGCAACACAGACCGGTAGACAACAAGGGAAACCTCCGCTGCGCGGCAATCACATCGATCACATATTTTTACATCACAGGTGTCGCATGCGCCGGCAAACATCGAGAGTCTCGAGAGAACGACTCGGGAAGCATTGGAATTCCCTCTCTCTCCCTCTCTCTCTCTCTCTCTCTCTCTCTCTCTCGCTCAGGGTTGAACGAAATGAAAGCAATCAGTCGTTCGAGGACACTCGGAGAGTATCTCTGCGACTCCTTCGCTGCGTCGGAATGGTCCGAGGTAACTACTGCAGTGCCACCTGCGCGGTGAAGCACCCCCTTAATAAGCGCACAATGAAAAGTTTAACGACAGCTTCCCCGCTCGTGCAATTTCCGGCGCCTTTTTTTACAGCTCGAAGGACTGAGTCCTTCGAGCTGTAAAGGAGCCGATCGCCCCCACCACCCTCGGAATCGGATCCGTATCCGATTCCTCAAAGCCATTCGGTATTTTATATTGGACTTTGAACGCCACTGGAGTGACCGAGCAGCTCGCTCACAAACGCAAATTATATTTTGGCAAATCAGGCAAAGATAAGCTAGACACAAATGACCTGCGGCATAGTCCCCACCAGGGCCGGAATTGTTTCAAGAAAGAACCAGGAAGTGCCCTTCGGTTTTTACCGAGCGGAAACCCCGGGTCCCAATGCAAGAAGCGTCTCAGTGCTATTAAGATGCAAGATATCGTCCAAGATCAGCGCATGCACCGTTGTGCACTGCAGGGTGAGATTTAACCGACCATTAAACGGGCCCCGTATTAAATGTGTGTTTAGGTCCGAATGCACGGGCTGCATGTGAATACGTTTAGATGAAAGGAAGCACACCTGTCGCACGAGCCTTCGCCGCAGAGCCAGGAGAAGCTTTCCGCTTCGTGGGGTTTGTTTCGCGTAACTTTTTGTCTGCTGAAAGGTAACGTGTGATTCTGGGCGAAAGACGTACCTTGGAACAGACCAATAGTTCACCCCCAAACACAATATTTATGCATATTTAACTTAAAAACGAACTTGAATCCTGCATGGCCTGTTTGTGTTTTGGGGGCAAAAAAAACCCACACACACACACAAAACGACGCCCCACGAGTATGAAGGTTCCATACATTGTTGTTTTCCATTGCATAACATTCTTCTCCTTCAGTTAAACTTCATTCTAAGATGTATATTTTTCAGTTCAAAAAGCTTCTACTCTGTGAGTATTGTACAAAATGTGTTATTTCCCAATGTTTCCATCACACTGCAGAAATCCTTTGCCCAGTAATGAGGCACGCGGCAGAGCCGTCTCTCTCAAAGCTGTCGCTCTGGTGCCGAACAATCAGATCAGTGAGACCAAAAACACTGCCGATCCTCCAAACCTCAATGATCCTCTGATATGAACGCCTGGATTGGAGTTCATTCGTTTCATAAAGGATTTCTCTGATGGAACAAAAAGCCCTCGAAAAAAAGCGAAATAAATATGCGAGCGGCTTTTTTGACACCGATTCTGCTCTGCGCGGGGGATGCCGGCCATTGAACCTCCGCCTTCCGAAGTTTTTCAGTGGCGGGAAGAAGAGTCACCTACAGTACCAAGTATTTGTCAGCTTTGGCCAAAATACACCATTTACGGGACGGATCCAGAAACCCTGCACAGGGCCAAGATCCTCCCGGCGCTCATGAATCAAGCGTTCAGCTGGCAACGTCGGACGCTACTGGCTAAACAAACACAAGCCTCTAAAAATATTCAACAAACTATGTGGACCATGTGTTGCTGACCCGATTTACATAATCTTCACATCAGCCTTTAGCAGACGCTGTTGTCCAAAGCGACAATTATTCATACAAGACGGAGGCAGCCATCGTGAGCGGTAGGGGGGGGGGGGGGGTTCAGTGTCTTGCTGCAGGGCACTTCAGCACGCTAGCAGGAGGGGCCGGAGATCGAACCGGCGACCCTTCGGATGGCAAGGAACGGGGCGACGGACGAAATACGGGAAAATCTCCGGCGTGAAAAGCAAATTGGCTCGGCCGTTGGAGGTAAACTTACGGTTAAACTGCAAAACGGGACGTTGTTTTTGCCAAACCCTCAATCGCCCTTCGCACTGCTTCGCATGAAAATCGCGACCGCACGCGACGACGGAATGAAGCAGGAACGGATATTAGGTGTGATAAAAACCCACTGTACGCACGCTCCACAGGGCGCTGTTATCAATGCAATGTCCGACATTTTGCCAGAAATTAGTTTTTAACCCAGCAGCTGCCTTCTAAAAGGCTGACATTTAGCACAGACAGTGGACGCACACACATACACACACACACACACACACACACACAGACACGCACACGCACGCACACGCACACTCGCTAGAAATTCTGGCGAGGAGGAATGCAATATGAACACAGCCTGACAAGAAGAAGCGTACTGTAAATGCATGAACACGCGCAAGCACACAAACAGTGTCTGGATGAAAGAGGAGAGCTGGAAAAAAAGAGCGGTGGGGCCGGGCTCTGGATGTGGCGGGTTGGGGCGCGGTGAAGGGAGAAGATAGGTGGGCCCCCGGGGATCGCGAGACTGAAGCCGGAGACAACGAAGATAAACATGTTGAAATATCACGAAAGAAGAGTTATTGTAAAGGTTAGAGGAGGAAGGACAACGCGGCGAGAGAGAGAAAGAACAACACGGCCTCTTTTCCAGTTACCGTTCTTGTCGGAGGAAGGAAAAGGGGATTATATACACTGGGTGATGCAACAAAGTGTGTACCCTGTATACAGTATATGTACTGTGCATATACTTTTTTGCATCATCCTATATTTAGATAAACTGTGGGCGGGTGTGTTTGTTGTCTTTATCTGACTCCATCCTTCAGTCCTCAGTCTCCCTCTCAAAGTGTCTTTATTTGATGTCTCTCTCTCTCTCTCTCTCTCTCTCTCTCGCTCTCTCTCTCTCTCTCTGGACACCAATAAATCAACGACACACACACACACACACACACACACACACACACACACACACACACACACACACACACACACACACACACACACAGACACACACACACACACACACACACACACACACACACACACACACACACACACGGCTTTCTGACTTATTCCTGCTTCTGTGACAATGCAACGTGTTAATGTGCATATGAGCCCCGGAGTGTATTAAACAAAGTGTGTGTGTGTGTGTGTGTGTGTGTGTGTCTGTGCGTGCGTGCGTGCGTGCGTGTGTGTGTGTGTGTGTCTTTCAAAAGCAAAAAAATAACCTCAAAAAATCAGTGTGCCTCTTTCTGTCTTATTGTGGAGTTTGGAAGCACAAGATAAATGCGACAGAGCAGACCTCCGCAGCAGATAAGAAAATAACTATAAAATGTGTATATATTTATATTTATATATATATATATATATATATATTTATATATATAAAAGAAATGCTTAAAAATATCCTCTCTTTTTTCCGACCTGCTGTGAGTGGAACTGACTCAATCTGACCGTCGTGAAAAGAAAAACAGCAAAACATTAATTCCGTTGAACCGCACACTTTCAAACACAATTCGGAGCTGAGTTCAGACAAATGCGACATCATCGACAACAACATTTTCGGCGAGTCGTTCTTGAGCACGGACCATTCAGAGTGCACGTCAAGTTTCAATACAACAGGCAGCTTAAGTGCACGCTGCTGAGCGCAATGAGAGCAATGCAAGGACACTTGCATTAGTCGAAGGGCTGGTTCTCGTCTTGGATGGACTTTAGACATCAGACTCGACTTCATCGGTACTAACAATGTTTTTCTTCGCCGATGTGCCAAACTCATTTGAGTAGGGTGCTTTTTGACTTTTAACTACAGCACACGCATAGTGTGGAATCAGTTGATCTTGCGCTGGCAGTAAACCTTATGCCGAACACTCGACTCAACAAGGCTAGTTACGAAAGCTTCGGCTCATTTCGGGACTCGTTTTTCATTTCGAGACTCCGATTTGTAAAATTGTCCAACTCTTCGTTGGCTCGATTCAGTCGGTGTAATGCGAGGTGAGTGGGGGAGGACTTCGGGTCGCTCTCCTTCGCTCTCACAGGCGGGGGCCTGTGTGCCTGGCTCACGTTATGAACGAACGACTCGTTTGCAGACTCATTTTAAAGATTTGTTCGGTACGAATGCATTGTTTGAATCTTGTCTTTTAGCGATTATTATTGGCTATTGGTGATGTTGTTTATGTACCACTAAACTACAGTGACCAGACATCCCGAGCTGCTTTCACACATGCACTGCAACCCTGAAATTATCTGGACATTACTCCGAGAAGCTGTATGTGTAAATGTGTGAATCATTTGGACCGGACATTACCCAGACTTTACCCAGCCAGCACCGTGGTACAAAGTGCGTAATGTCCGATGGAGCGGTACGTGTGAACGGAGCAGGTAATTGTCCAGAGCATTCACAGCGAGTGAGCGGGCGTGTCACGTGCTGATGACATCTATATCAAGCGCCAGTTATTTACCTTTGTGCAGATCTTCGTGCACGGAGCCTCGCTGCTTGTCCTTTCTGCTTCCCTCTAAATTGCTTTCGACTCCACACCATTTATATTTCGGATACGTCCTAATACATGAGTGTGTTAATGGCAAAAAAGACAAGTCGGTAGCCTCGTCCATCATCTTGGGTGGGCTGAAACTCCGCAGCGCCACTGCGTCATGTCTTAGCTCCCGCACCCTCTGCCCAGGCTCCGCCCCTCGTTCGAAACCAAACGGAGTATTTCCAATAGGTGTGAACGCGTCTGACACACACTTTCACACACTGCGCTACATGTGTGAAAGCAGATTTGGTTTGTCTGGAACAGTCCGGTTTAGAGCCGTGTGTCCCGAGTCCCGACATATCTGTAAAACACTAAAATGTCCCGTGGGTAAAAAAGAATAATAATATTATACTTACATGTATTATATACTGTATACAGGCAAGAAGAAAAGAGCAGAGAGAGTGTGTGTGTGTGTTTGGGTGTGTGTGTGTGTGTGTGTGTATGTGTGTGTCTGTCTGTGTAAGTAAGTAAGGCTTTATTTACAAAGCACGTTTCAGACAACGCTTACAAAGTGCTTTTCATCAACATTAATACAGAAAAGAAAAGAGAAAAGCTCCCCGAAGGCCACACAGCTTTCAAAAATGCATTCGATGGCATCATCGAAAAACAGCTATCAATCAATCCATTCTTTTCAAGGTGCAGAATGAGAAAGTGAATGCTCCATAGTCGGAATACGCGCGCCACCGCACCCGCATCCCCAAACCCTAACCCCGCCCTCCCGCTCGAAACACACTCAAATCACCTTGCTCTTCCGTAACGTTCTGTGGAGCGAGTAGTAGAAAACCCATCCTAAAAAGGTGGGTTTTTTTTTAATGTTCTTTACAGTCAGACTGCTGATCTAATGGGAGAGGGGAGATTGCTCCACAGTCTGGGTGCCGTGACCTTATTGAATGAAAGGTAATAAAAAAAAGCACCATGCATAACGGGTGGGGACGCCGCTCCCCCCTCCCCAGATTCATTTGGAATGGAAGGGAAACCTCTTTCCTGTTTAGGGACAAATTATTAATCACATATACGATCACGGGACGTAAACCACCATTACCTATTAAAGAGAACTAGGCTGTTGGAGGCCGGAGTTTCCCACCCCTGATTGAAATAAACTGTCTTAATATGTACGACAAACTAAATACAAAATGGACTCAAACTGCCAGACACTACAGACTTGCACGCACAGTTTGTCATGATGCAACTTCTTATCTGGTGTTTTGTATTCCTGTAGCATTGATAGCCACCCAAAAGCAATTATATAAATACGCTCTCTCACACACACCAGAGAAGACCTAATGAAGAAGACCTGTTTTCATTACTAATCTGGGTTTCCCCCACGGCGTCCCAGAGGGGCGGAGGAACATGTTTGGGAAATCAAACATGCACACAAAAAAACGTGGCGAAGTTCCATTTCATTTTGTCTGACTGTTTACCTCGTGTTCACACACTTTATCTGTGTGCTTAATAGTAGAGCAATGGAACAAAGAGAGAGAGCAACACACACACACGGGGGAAGTGTGCAGGTGCACGTTCCCCTCTTGTGCACCTGCATGTGCCCGCGTGCACGCACCCCCCCCCACACACACACACACACACACAGAGTCAAGAAGGAGTTTCCACAAGTGTAAATCAGGTAATACAAGAAGAATGGCACGAACAGGCAGCATAGGCGAAAAGACAAGGGGCGCTGCGGAGAGAAATAAATACCAATGGAAAAAAAAGCAAGTGGAGAGGAAAAAAGACGGATAAGGTGATTGTTGCGGTCGGAGTTGACAAAGCTTTGTTCGCTGGAGCCTAGATCTAGATCACACCCCCCCCCCCCCAACCACCCCGCCAACCCCCCACCCCAAAAAAAAAAACCCTCCATGTTGCAGATTTATCCCAGAGCCCTTTCTTTGAGTTTCTCCCACACCACCCCATCCTTTTTTTTTTTTCCTTATCTTATCTCTCTGTTGATATCCATACTCTGGCTGTATCCCCCTTCCTATCGCTCACTCCTCGCTCGCCCTCTCTCTCTCTCTCTCTCTCCTGCCTGAACAACCACTTCACTTCTCCATCTCAATTTTTCCTAAACAGCCCTCTCTCTCTCTCTCTCTCTCTCTCTCTTGCTCTCTCTCTCTCTCTCGCTCTCTCTCTCTCTCTCTCTCTCTCTCTCTCTGGAGCACAATCTAATCAAATAAGTAGACATTAATAGGAAAGCTAATGATGTGAATGTGTTGGTCTCTGCAGCCTATTAAAACTACAACCACTTCAGTGCCGTTCATATTGAATCTGTGGATAAATCCTGTCCCAGCATGCATTGCGTGGGACCTCGGCAAAATTGGAAGAACGGCGGAGGCACAATAATATTGTGCCTCCGTCCTTCTTCCAATTTCCAATTTCCAATTTTTTTCCATTGTACTGTACGTGTGGGTGGTATTCAGTAATCACATTACAATTACTATTTTTGATTCATATGTGAAGAAGAGTCGAGGAGACTGCTAAAGTTATTGTTAAATATCAATTCAAGAAGTATTATTGAGTAATCTCTCTTCTTCACTGTTGCCATGTTGGCAATAGAGGCCACTACAACTCGGCCAATTTGTGCTGATTTCATATATCAGCACAAATTGGCCGAGTTGTAGTGGAAAAAATGACTTTTCCAAATGTGTCTTAATATATTTATGTTATATAAATATATTAAGACACATTTGAAAAAGTCAATTTAAATATACATTATGTTGCTTGCAAATGGGATATAGAATTGAATCCCATATCCCTACACATTTTATTTTCATATATTTGCACGAAATTTGGGAAAGCAGTGATTACTTAATAACTGATTACTTAGTTGATCCATCTGACTTTTGTTCCAGTTGACATTTGGCATCTTAAAAGTCTAACACACCCCCCCGTATGGTAGTCCTGAAGCACTGGACATATTTCTTGTCCTGCTTGTGGTGCACTGGTGCATTCTTCTCTCGCTCATGGCTTGAATCGTGGACCAGAAAGTCACCTCAAATGTCCTATGTGCAGATAATCTGCGAATTTTTCATATAGCCAAAGTATGATAGCCAAATTGTACCACGGTATCTTATAATGTCCATTTATCATCCCCACCCAATGGCCACTGTCTCTCCGTGTTGGATTTCTGCATTGATGTCCGCCTCAGACACGTACGGTCAAATGTTAGCGCTCTGCCAAAACGCTGTAAGACCCAAAGTGGTCCATAATGTCCTCTGTGCGTAGTCGCGAGTCGGACAATTGCAAAAACAAACACCAGCAATCTCCGTGGGCTCTCGCCGACAGTGTGACATGAGTAAAATATCATCGGGAGACAGAAGAGCAGAACAGGCTCCTGCAGGTTGCAACAGCTGGCAACGGCAATACAGAGCAACACTGGCTCTCCTCTCGGATGTTTCGCGGGGTGCCGGCCCTCATGAGGTGGAAAATTGGCAAAGTGTTCCCTTGGACTGTGCGTCAGCAAGGCTCCAAGGTGAGCAGAGAGAGAGAGAGCGAGAGAGAGAGAGAGAGAGAGAAGGAGAGAGAGTCAAGAGCTTCTATCTCCAAAGCCACATCCAGGAAATTCAATCCTTCAAAATTCCTCACACCCTCCCCTCCATTCCTACATAATATTCCCCAGCCCTCTTTGTCTCCATTGTGTTCTTTATTTCCCAGTCCTCCAGTACTTAATCTCCATCAGAGTTCAGCTTTTATCTAAAACTGTTGTATATAGTCAATCATTTGAGGTAATACCAACGGACAATTCCTATCAAGCCATGGTGGGTTACTTTTACTCCCCGCCACCAACGGCGCTCTCCCCATTGATTTTTATCCCACTTGCAAATCCATATTGCTGCTGGAGGCAATATGGATGCGGTAAATTCCTCCTAGGTTTTGCCCGTGCCCTCCTGCAGGGGGGTTAAAAGTGTTTTCTCCAAGTTTGTGGCTTCTCTGTCGTCTCCTCAGCATTGATTTGTTTCTTGGTCTTCGGGTCGCTCTCTCACTCACCCTAGTTCCTTACGTTCTGATGGACGGGCTTCACGGTAATGGGATAAGGGGAGAATTTGCACCTACAAATTGCATGTACTTCTACACGCCTCTCACATGTATGAAGGCAAATATGTTGCAAAATGGGAGAACTTGTAGAATAGAAAGTGAGAACCTGTAGGATAAAAATTCTGAACTTGTAGATCAAAAATATGAACTTGTAAATTGGACCTGAGCTTGTATATTGACATTTTCACTCAAGTAAAATGTTCAAGATCTATGTTCTGAATTTGAAGTGACAGTGAAAAAATTCACACTGTGTAATTTGATATTTGGATAATATATATTTTTATTTTTACTTTAAGCCGTTAACTACGTCCGGTGCAACTACAAACCAAGGATCACAACCTCTCACATTTCTTTTACAAGCACAAATCTGTGATTACAACAAATCGGACATTACAGCCTCGCAAAATGTCGATGTCGCCATGTAAGGGAGAGAATGAAACACAGTAGAATCACAGGTAAGAGTAACCCAGATAGTAATAAAAATAATAAAAATATATCTCATTAGAAAAATAAAATAAAATAAAGATGAAATGCAACCCTGGGCTGCTGGCCCTAGAATTTCAATCTCATTGTTTAGATTATATTCTATGGCAGTGATGCAGTGATTTCTGTATGTCCACACACACACACACACACACACACACTGCTTACTGCTTTTTTCCGAAAGCAGTACTTTTAATTGCGAGATCATCACAATTTCTGACAATTCGCAGCACTAAAAGGCTGCGAGATGAGGATCGCAGTCGGCGTCTCGTCTGGCTCCGAGGCACCACCGCTTACATTCTACATGCTGACATGATGTCACACAAATCGTTCCCGCTCACTCGCTTATTATTTGACTGCAATTTCTCGGCTACTCGGCCGCCTGTCGCCGGAGTGTACCGCGAACCAATTTAAACAAACAGCAGCTTAGAACAGCAGAATTTGCTCAATTTGAGCGGTTTCTTTCCGGCGTCGGGGGGGGGGGGGGGGGAAACGTGTTACTGTAATCACGGCGCATTTGTCTGTAACGCAGTAATGTAAGGCCTTACTGTTCCTAATTCAGTCATCACATTACAGTTACTCATCACACGTTACTTGTCGTTACTCGCGTTGGCCTACATAATTGCATCTGAGGAGTTGCTCATTCTGGTCATCGCCGTTCCGTCTCCGCTGCGCGGGGGGCGGGGTTTCAGGGTGGGGGCGGGGCTTCTTTCTGTATCGACAAACCTCATTGGTTAGAGGCGGGGGCAGGCACAGACATTTGGAGGGGCTTTAGCTCTAACCTATCAGCATTTACCTGAATAGCGTAAAAAAAATAAAATAAAAAATTGGTCATTTAACTAAGCACAAATTCATTTTTTTTTCTGAAATTGTTTTTCGCTTTCAAAGATGAACCAAATTAAAACAAAACGCACACTGTTGGTGTCAGTGAACACAATATTGCAGATATAGCTCCTTTCTTATAACTATTTAAAGCAGCAATATGAACTTGCGAATGGAGCTTATCACTGCCATAACAATTTGATTGTAAAAGACGCGTACCTGTATGTTGACCACACCTTTCAACACGGTACAATGGTCCAGTTAATAACTCGTTATACTGTAAACAGCAGAATCTATGTAAAGAATTCAAACCCGGAGGAAACATTTTTGAAACCAAAAATGTAAAAAAAACCAATTTAAACATCAAACAAACTCTTTGAACAATATTAATATTACTATAAATTAATATTGCGAACACCATGTAAAGTACAATTTCAAGATTATATTTTGCAAATTTGATACACTGGAAATGTAATATATTTCACTGTATCATCCAAAACCAAGTATTTGATTGTACTCATATCTCACTGAAGGAATACCACAGAATGTCTGGGTTACAATAATAACATCATTTCGGTTGATGAAATTTTAAGAGGCAAAAATACAGAACAGGAAAGACAGTGCCAGGCAAAATTCTATCATCCTACTCAGTCCAATCTATTTTATTTCTAAAAGCCACTTTCCAGACATAGAATTTAGACAAAAATGACTTCACTTCCTTCAGGAACATAATATTGCTATTTGGCTCTCTCATTCAAAACATCGCAAGATGGAGTCACTGGAGTTCAATGCGTTCCAGGTGAAGCCTCCTGTTGGGGACCATATAACAAAAATCTTGAGGACCTCATTGCTGTCAATAGGCATCTTTCTTTCTATGGCAAGTGGGAGGAGATCCCAAGATTCAAGATTCAAGAGGTTTATTCGTCACATACATATACATACTTTCATACATACATACATGCAGTGAAATGTCTTTGCAACGCACCCGGAGATTATGCACAATAGTTACTAAACAGAACATAATAGCTAACCTAATTCCTACCTAGCTTAATAATGGAAACGAACTGATTTCTAAAACGCGATGCAGTTAGCGAATCTGACAGTCGCTCTTGACCACGTTGATATCACAGCCTTGTTTTTACCAGCTGTTTTTTCAGCTTTGAAAAAGAGCGTTCTACAGTTGCTGTTGGGACAGGGAAGGTGGCGTATGCTTTGATGAGCTTGAATAGTGTGGGTAATACAGTGTGAGCATCAAAGGAATTTAAATACATCCAGCATTGCCTTCGCAGTCCTCTTGGGACATTGGTAAGATGCGTGGACGGCTCTGTTTGGATTGGGCCTCTCGTGGAAACCATAGAACTCACACAGTGAATGCATAGTGTTGAGACCCTGGCCCATGTCCTTATACTGTGCCGGGTCAGTGAGGCTGTGCAGTGACACGATGATGTCACTGGTGTGCCCTTCACCTCGGAAGCAGCTCTCGAGCTCCTGTCTCAGTTTGTCCGGAAAGGTGAAGTACAGCCTTCCCATGCAGTACTCCTCCAGTGTCTGGGCCTGGTGGTGGTCCTCGGTTGCCGATGCGGAGCTGGACCGGAATTTTCAGGGGACTCGTCTGCGTCTTTCTTGGCTTGGAATCTCTTCCGGAATGTCAATGTCCACTGGCTCTGCTGTGATTGTGGATTTCTGGGAAGACCTCTGCTTGGTCATCAGTCCTCAGCTCCTCCACTCGCCTCAGGACACCTTTAACAACAGAGTATGCAGCTGCCAAGTCCAGGTCTTTCTGCTGGAGAGCGTTGAAGGCAACTGATGTTTCCGGGAACACTGGTGGTGCGATTTCCAAACAGAGGAGCAATTCAAATTGTATACAGTACGGTATGCTTTACCTCTCCTGCAGTCAGATCAGATGGCCCACACTCCCTCAGATCCTTCGGGTATTGCATGGCAGCAGGAAGGACCTTTCTGATTTTACGGCACCACCTGGTGTCTGAGAGCTTCTGTAGCTCGAGGATGCGCTGACCTGGATTAACGCCTTTCTGTGTCTCCATGAATGCTGCATGGCACTTTGGAAAGTTGGCAACGAAGGTGCAAAGTTTGTCAACCACGGCGAAAAAAATCAACAAAGCGTATGCCTGACTTTGCACTCTCCACCAAAACCACGTTTCAAACAATGTTCGTGGCAACGCACAATCGAGTGCCTTTTCATTCTGCCTTCCTCCATTCTCCTGGACTGAAGCCATTTTGTGAGGCCAGCTCATGTTCGCTGCCCCGCCGTATGCCTGCCCAGGGACGTCTACTTTCAGCGGATCCTCCTCCAGTCGCTTCATCGCCGAGTTTTTCAAGCGCTTTCGCTGTTGTTGGCCGTTGGACGTTGCAGATCCGGATGGAGCGCTGCTTCACGGTCATGGTCGTGCGCTTAACGCACAGCGAAGGACGCCCGCTCAATATGCGACGCATCGGCGGTCTCACCAAGCAAAATGGAGGTAAGTGATGCCTCCATCAATTCCTTTTCGATGACTTGTCTCACATAAATACCAAGTGCTCTTATAAGGTCACTTTGTGTTCGATTTGGAAAGGAGAGACACCTGGGGTTATTGCCTTTGACGCTCGCTTTTCCTTGATTACATCAAGGCGAAGCGTGAGGACGGCGTCATATTGGCCTCGCAAATCCACCAAACGCAGGAGATTTCCTCCGTTTGAACATAGCCGGCTTTCATCGCTGCCCCCCCCGAAGGCCGAACCTATCCTCGCCAGGTACGTTGTGATGTCCGTTAATTGGAAGATAATCTCTCTGTTCTCCCGCCTCGCCTTTTCCTTGGCCGCTTGCACTCGAGAATCGGCCACTCCAAAAAGCCTTTCTTTTAAAATTCATTCCACCTGATCTCGTCCCTGCAAGTGTGATTCACTGTCGCTGGCGTGCTTTCGTTCTGACTTTTGGCCTGCCTCCACGCGTTAAACCCACAGGCCTCCATGCGGACCTGCTCTTGTGCTTTTTGTCATTCATAAAAAGGCGGAAGCTGAAGCGGTACGTGGCATCGTTTTGAGGAGATTAGTACGACAGGGGTCTTTTTTTTTTTTTTTATCATATTTCATTTTATCATTTTATTTTTTATCACCATTGGCCCTGAAAAGACAGCTCATCTTGTTTTTTCTGGGGAACCGGACAAAAGGACAGACTGGACAACAGGGCCCAACTGATTTTGCGGATTTAACGAATGCCTCACTGGACACGATATTGTTGCTCTGAACATGGGCTGGATCTGTTGGATTTGGTAACCATAGCAAAAAAATACTTCCCTGGCTCTCTGTCTCTTCCCTCTCCGTATCCTCCTTTCTGGTCTCCATGTCCCCCGTTTCTGTTTGTGTCCTTTCTACATTATACTCCAGGCCTGCGCGGTTCTCGGTGGAGAGAGTTCAGACAATGGAGTTGTCTCAGGAAGAAACATTTTAATTCTGCATGAGTTCCATAATGTACCTTTGAGAATACCACTCTCACACCACCCGGCTATTACCACCCCCATATGTACCTGTCTGATGTGTCTGCTGATGCTCAGCACGCTCTCCCTCACTGTCTGCTCCGGAACTTTGTGGTTGTGCCTCATCGCAAACTGAAGTATTCGAATCAGAACAAAGAATACCATTGTCCCCAGCATCTCTCTTTCTCTTTATCCCACTCTTTCTGACATGGCCCTTTAATAGTAACTCTCTCACAGCCAGCCATTACCACCCTCATATGGACTGCACCTGTCTGATGTATCTCCTGTTGCTCAAATTGCTCTCACTCACTCTCTGGTCTGGAGCCTTGTGGTGAGGGTCATCGCGTAGGGCATCGCTTTGCGGCATTTTTTTTTTGTCTTTATAAAAGTTTGGATGATATGGCGATTTAATTTGGTCTAACTTTAGCAACTATGGTCTACTCGTATTCATGCAGCCACAACAGCACAAAAAAACCAAACCCTATTATTTATTTATTTTTTTCCAGAGGGGCAGCTCAGTCAAAGCCATGTGCTGTTGCTCGGGCAACAATAGTCTGGCCTTGTGCACGTCCTTGGATCGAGGGGAAAGGTCAGCTTTAGATTGTCCAAATTGATTAAGCTTTTCACCAACTTTGCTGTGCTGTGCTTTGTATATTAAAGAGCATAAAAGAAAGAGGTTGTGTATGTCCTCCTTATTAGGATAGGGATTTGTGCTGATATGTGGGCATATGTAAGGTTTAACGTTATATTGTTAACATAATTATGTGACAATGCATCTCAGGCGAGGCTGTGGAGTAATGCAAAAGTCATGTAATGGGTACCGTAAAAATACTTTCTACAGGGAGAAATTAAGTAAAGTAATGCGTTTAAAGGGGCGACTAATGTGTAATAAAAAAACACTCTTTCGGTAATGACCCCAACACTGTTTATTTCACTCTTTTCTCAAAATTCTCTCATTTTTTCCGTCCGTGTCTTTCTTTCTGAGTCGTCACTCTAGAACAGGGGTGTCAAACTCATTTTCAGCCCGGGCCGCATCAACATTATGGTTGCCCTAACATAAATCCCTTTAATTGATCAGGTTTAAAAACCCACATTACTCCATCAATCAAAGATCACATTTTTCAAGGGAATAACAAAGACAAATATCATCAAACACAAGTTAATACATCAACTTTGTTCAAAACTTTTTTGTCACTGAGAGAGGGGCAGAACTTTGGTACAACAAATAATTGTGGGCTGCTAAGAACATGTGTGACAGATGTAATTAACTCAAAATAACAATAAGGGCTGTCTCAGTTCACAACTATATTGGTCAAGGTCTGGGTGAAGTTGATGAGGTGATGCACACATTTCAGGTGCGCCATCAGTAGTTAGCTCCACCAACTTTTCCCGGGGTCATTTCGTTTTACTTACGGACCTCTCCGCCGCGTCAAAAATGTCCCTCCCCGTCGTCGTCCCATGCGTGGCAGCTCCATCCCAAAGCGCCTCATTGACAGTGAAGCCTGCCTTCGCGCCTCTTATAAAATTGGATAGATGCGCTGTGTCCGGGTTGTCTGTGCTTTCATCAACAGCTAATGAAAAAGCCAGGGAACTGCGTGTCAGATCGCCTGCCAGTTCCTTAACTCGGCCTGCGATGGTGTTTCTTGACAAACTTTGACATTTTTGAAAAGTCTGTATCTGGTCGGGGCCTTTGGCACGCACCGCTTCAAAAACGCACCCTCCGAAAAACACTCGGAAGCTCGGGCGATTTCTTCAGCCACAATAAAGCGAGCTTTCACTGCTGCATATTTTTTGGCTGTAGCTTTTGTAAACATATTCTGCTGAGATTGCAGTCTGCCTTCTAATTCTTGGACAATTTGATGTTTTTCTTGGAGGCTAAATTTAGCATACTTGGCTCCGTGTTTGGTGTCAAAATGCAGACGGACGTTGTATTCATCACCGACACTGCCTCGTAACACAGAAGACATACGGGTTTTTTCTCCTTGAAGCACAAACTTGTATTCGCTTTCCCATCCCTCAATAAATTGCCTTCCCTCTGCATCAATTTTTCTCTTGTTCGGCATTTAGGGATTATTTATACATCTTTTTCAACTCCATCACTTGTTAGAAAACTGCTTTAGTCAAACACCGATATGGTAACGCTGCAATCTAGTAGCAGGACGCCGTCATTTTGTGGGTCATAAAATTGACATGCATTGTGGGAGATGTAGTTTATGGTCACTGTACGCTGTAAAGCAGCATAGACTTTTATTTTAAGACAATCATACGCCTTTTAAGCTCTTGCGGGCCACATAAAATGACGTGGCGGGCCTGATTCGGCCCGCGGTCCTTGAGTTTGACACGTGCTCTAGAGGATAGCTCTGGCGTTCACCTTCTGCCTCAGCCTTTGTCTCTCTCCCTCCTTTATCCTTCCAAACGCGGCATCTGTTTTACATTCCGTCTTTTCCCAATCAGCACATTTTCCCCGCCGCGTTTCGGGAAACCTTCTGGCCTCTCTGCCCACCAGATGCCAAGGTTCAAAGCGGCCGTCGGTCTAGACGGCTAAATGGTGAACTTTGACCGCAAAGTGTCGCAACTCGGGGAGATACAGGGTCAAACGGTTTATTTTGGAGCCAAACTCCGCCAATTAGATATTCTCTTGGCGGGTAGGTAATAGCACGTGGTGGGAACGGTAACACACATGTGCACATGCAATTCACAGCGCTAATGGCGCACACGCACACACACACACACACAAACAACACACACACACAAACACATACACACACACACACACACACACTCCAACACATACCATTCTGTAAGATTACATCCTAGAAAGAATGAGCTTTCGCCTGCATAATGTATTCTCAACCCCACATCCAGCCTGCATTGTGTTGAGGATTATGCTGAATATCTTTGTCCGTGCATGTGTGGTGTGTGTGTGTGTGTGTGTGTGTGTGTGTGTGTGTGTGTGTGTGTGTGTGTGTGTGTGTGTGTGTGTGTGTGTGTTTGTCCATACAAATCTGTCAAAGGGAGTTTATGCCAGGTCATACATTATGTCGGTTGTTATGCAGGCGGTCAGGTGCTAGAGGCACTGGCTGTTCTACTATCGATCTATACAGTACAGCACGACCATCCAGTAAACCTACTGCAAAGGCACTGCCCACACACAGAGAGAGAGAGAGAGAGAGAGAGAGAGAGAGACACACACAAAAAGAGAGAAAGATGTGTTAGTTATTAGTTATTTCACAGCCAGCTTTGAGCTGACGGAGAACAATGAGAGGATGAATAAAACGAGGCAAAATGAGGTGTTGTTTTTTTGTCCCTCTCTCGTTTCTACACAAACGCTGGCGAGTTTTGCGGCGCATTTGTTAATGTCTCGGGATGACACGTTCTCTCTCTCTCTCAAGTCCGGGCTTTTTCAAAACGGGCAAAGCGAGACAACCTTCCCCCACGCCGGAACGTCCATTGAGGCACTCAAACGGTGTACACAGAGGCGCAGAAGCGAGCCACATTATAAGGAAAAGAAATGGCGACGTGGACACTGTCCCCGGGCTGCACCGGAGGAACTATTCTGCCGCGATGCAGGGAGAGACGTCCCACCTGCCAGCGACTGGCACCGCGCCGTGATTCAGCATTGTAAGACCGGTTCACGCATCATATCCAACGTCCCCTTCGCCGACATATGACTGTTTATGGTTTGCTGTCGAAATGCTGGCTCAGGTCGTGAACCAACCGCATTATCTGGCTTTGGCGCCGGTACCGCCTACTGTGGACCCAGAAAGGGATCTCGCACAGCTGATTTCTGGTTTGACCCGAGGGGCCCGAAGGTAAAGCAACAGCGCAACAACCGTTTTAGTCACAGCCAAACAGAAAGGTCCGTATTGGCGCACGTCTCCGGCGGTCAAAGACAAAAGGTGCGCCCGCGTTAATTCCCAGGTGGGATACACAGCTTTGTTACGTTTGTTTGTTTTGCTTTCCTCGCTCCGGTGATTATTTTTTGAAGTGGATTCCTTTTCCAGGGAGTAAAGCAGCCGATGAATCTGCCGCAGATTTAATTATGGCCATTAACCATGTGTGTGATTGGCTCAATCGCCCTGATCAGGATTTTGGCTGGTGAAGTGGCACAGGAGGTTACCAATTAAAGCACACGGTTGGACAGAAACACCAGCACCTGTGCTCACAACAGGAAGGAGCTCAATCTGATTGTTTCCACGTCTTTGGGCATTCAATTCCCACAAAAATCCTTGTGGGTGGTTGACTGTGTATATGTGTGTATATGTGTGTGTGTGTGTGTGCGCGTGTGGGGCGCTTGTTAACTTTGGCTTTATCCTTCTCAATGGGTCATTCAGTCACTTCGGTTCAGTTCAAAACTTTTCAGCTTTAGAACTTTTTTTTCTTCATTCAAATCTACTCGTCAACGGAGCAACTCCGTCGAACGGATAACCGCCGATGAACGGACGGGAGAATTAACATTTGAGGACAGGCTGAGCCCTTAATAGCGCGCGGCATTTGGGGAGGAAACACAGACAAGAGAGAACTCCTGCCTGCCCAGTCAGAGACTGTGCAGAGACTGCCGAGTCAGGTTGTACGGGGGGCCACATGGGAGGGGAGCAGTTAGGAGAGAGGGAGGGAAGGGATGGAGGGGAAACACACACACACACACACACACACACACACACACACACACACACACACACACAGGGATAGCTGATAACACGTACAGTACGGTGCATGTGCATGGACACACTATGAGAAATAGCCCTGGAAGGATGACTTGCCCTTTTTGTCGGTGTGCTCGTGGCATCCACAGCCCACGTGGCTGCCGACGAGCCAGCGGCTCAGTCTTTCCACAGACATTTACATTTCTTGTCGTCTCGTCGGCACCGCTCGAACGGCCCGGCGAATCCGCGATTACGTTCTCTCCCCCGAGACAGAATCGCCCCGCTCGCGACACAATGCCCATAATTGTCATGTCCTGTCTTTGTTTGTGGCGTTTCCAAATACCAAGGCCAGTCAAAAAGGCCGGCGTGCGCACTCAGTTAAACGTTGTTCAACGTCCCCTTTCCAACCCACTGCAGAGTGTTTGAAGTGCTTCAATCTTTTCTCTCTTTTTTAAGATTCATAACACAAGAGTTGGCATAAAGGATGTCCTTGTTTACCTTAAAAGTGAGATATTAGGCTATAAACCTCAAAGTCATCTGGTAGTCAGAAGATGTCTGCAGCGTCTCTCCAGGCTTTTTTCTACTTTTTATGCATTTAATATCCCAGTGTCTGGATTCATGCTAAAACAATCAGACACCCACAGACTGAACAAACACGTTATTCCGACGTTGAATTTCACCGCAAACAGCGGCATCGGGTTTACGGCACTAATTACTATCACTCCGCAGCTTATTAGTGTCCTGGCAAGGCGTGAACAGTGGTGGCAAGATGCTGGTTATTGCTCTGCTACTCCCTGAAGTCAGCACGCAGTCAGAGAGGAGCAGCCTCCAATCAAGACAGAGCTGTTTTCAATATCTTTAAATCCCAACTTTCCCGCCCACGTCTGGAGTGACGGATACTAGCAGTAACTTTTTGGGGGCTTTGAGACGCCGGCTCAGCCCGTTCCAGGCCGGACCTGTAGTCAAATAACCACTCAATGCCTCATCCCCTTGCTGCTTGCCCATGTGTCATCATGGAGGGTAACGGAATTATGGTTGTTAAAAAAAATGCTGAGATTGCTATGCAGGTGTTTCAGGCATTAATTTTTTTGGAGAAGTACTGTGCGCGTGGGATAAATGATTGGTTGGCAGAGGATGGAATGAAACTTGAAACCACTGATGACCCCTTATCCTCTGTGTGGAGGTTCTCTTGTTCAACAATGAATCTTCATCTTGGAAAACAGTGCAAGGTCCCTTTGAGCCACAGTTTATTTTTCCCCCCGGTTATTTCCCTCTTCCCTATTTCTCCATGTATTTCTCTCAGACATGCAATTCACACGATATAGACC
>NC_137206.1:14738952-14741452 GCF_960531495.2 Zeus faber | reverse complement strand
AGAAACAAGCCTTCCGTAGCAAAATCATCTTCATGCACAACAATGCACCATCTCATGCTGCAAAGAATACCTCTGTGTCCTTGGCTGCAATGGGCATAAAAGGAGGGAAACTCATGGTGTGGCCCCCATCCTCCCCTGACCTCAACCCCATTGAGAACCTTTGGAGCATCCTCAAGCAAAAGATCTATGAGGGTGGGAGGCAGTTTGCATCAAAACAGCAGCTCTTGGAGGCCATTCTGAAATCCTGCAATGAAATTCAAGCAGAAACTCTCCAAAAACTCACAAGTTCAATGGATGCAAGAATTGTGAAGGTGATATCGAAGAAGGGTCCTATGTTAACATGTCACTTGGCCTGTTAAGATGTTTTTGATTGAAACAGCTTTTGAT
Source organism: Zeus faber (assembly GCF_960531495.2). Taxonomy (NCBI): domain Eukaryota; kingdom Metazoa; phylum Chordata; class Actinopteri; order Zeiformes; family Zeidae; genus Zeus; species Zeus faber. Next base: position 14,741,065 of record NC_137206.1, on the reverse strand, counting down.
TTCAGTAAATATGACCTAATGCTGCAAATTCAACAAATGACCATTTTCAGTTCTTTACAACCTATAAAATGTTTTGAAACTCTGTTGTGCATAATAATTTAGAACGGTGTATTTGAGTTTTTTATTTTTGAAAAAAATACTGTTATCATTCAAATTATATCGTAACGGTTGATGACTTGAAAATTATGCTGTCATTTGCATCGACTATTTAGGAAAATCAGAGAAAAATATCATTTGCATAATAATTTGGAACGCAGTGTATGACCGATCATACTCGTTTGTTTCATTATCAGATATTTGAGATATATTCATATCTACTGTAGCACATGCAACCATTGCCAAAAAAAATTCTCTCAGAAAGGTCCATCTCCAGTGGGGCCAAGGCAGCTGTATATAACCAGCCAGATAACCAGGGGCAGGGGAGCAGGGGGGTATTAAAGTGCTGGGGCAGAGGAGGGTGCGCTGATTGTTTTGTTTCTATTCAGTTTACATACGATTTTTTTTTATTCCTGTATCCCTGTACAGTTTATTGCATCCTCCCTGGCACCTCCCTGTACTCCAAAGAAAATACTTTAGTACCGTACAGTATCACTTGGAGTGCTGCGAGAACGGGGAAAAAAAGAAAATCCATGCAGGGTGCGTGGGAGAGAGAGAGAGAGAGAGAGAGAGATGCCGGCGTCGAATTTCAAAGCGACGCTCCGCCGCAAAGTCGATGCAGGGCGCTACGCGGGTTGGGTTCAGGTTTTCGTTTAGAGTCAATAATAAAATATTTGACACAGTATAGATTGCAAATTGTTAGAAAACGGCTCAATTATATATATAAAAAAAAAAAAAAAAAAAAAAGAAGACAAATAAATGCCCTCTGGTCAAAACCCTGAGCATCAATTCCATGTTGGGTTTATATATTACTTTTGACCTGTTGGGGATGGCAAGCGCACAGTAAGTGCCGGAACAGACAGAAATAGACCCAACGCTGAAATCGGTGCATCAATTTGGTCGCACTTAGCCACACTGGTTATTATGGGGCTATTTACTGTGTTCCGTGTGTGCTTTTACTTGGCTGCCCAGAACACGACCTTTGAGAATAGAGGGTTTGTTTTTTTGGCGTTTTTTTTTTTTTTCCTGGGGCGGGGGCTTATTAGGATCTCCATTCGCCGTTGCCTCGGTAACAACTAATGGGGCGTTCGCTGAAGCAGTTGACGCGGCATCGGGAAATGAATGTTCAAATTTTATGAGGGAAATAAGCGTGTAGCGGCGGACTCACCGCCCGCGTTCCGAGAGCGTGACGGCGCCGTGTCCCGGGACGGTATGGAACGCCTACTTTGTCGCAACATCGAAACAAGAATATGGACGTATATACTGCAAACTCAAACAACGCCTCTACTGTGGACGTACAATTGTTATTTAGAGTTCATTCGGGAAATAGGGGGGTGGAGGCGGGGGGGGGGGGGGGTGAAGGGATTTGTATGGTCCCTCAAACTTTTCCTCAGAATCGTTATTGTTTGAGAAATTAAGTAAAAAAAAAAAAAAAAATCCAAAGAGAAGATACACTCGGGATAGAGAGCAGGGGGGTCAGCCAGAGTGTCTTTCAAAGGTCGCCGAGCGGAGAGCCCCGAGGAGCAGTCTGCTCCGTATCTGACCGCCGTTGAAAGAGCCCCCAGGCAACGCTGGAGAACGTGTTAACAACGGGATTCCATTTAGCCCAGATGTTCCCGGGGCATGCGCACCTCCTTCGCAGTCATCCACGATTTGACGGCCATACCGAACACACACACACACGCACGGGGGGGGGAGTCGGGGAGTAGTCATAGTCTCCACATTGACCTTCCAGAAACAACACTGCAACAGAGGGAAGAAAAAGAAAAAAAAAAAAAAAAAAAAAGAAGCAACGAGGAAACAGAGGAAAGGTCTCCATCACCTTTCCGGACCCGTTTTGCTCTTTGAGGCCAAAAGCTTTTCAATGTAAACGCCGGTGGGCTCTCTTGGGTCTCTCAGTGCTATGGTGGCACCGAAGGGCGATCCGTGACGCCAGATGTAACAACATCATTTTCAAAAAGGAATGTTCATGAGACTAAAGGGGCAAGATCAATATGAGATAGAACGGCGTACTTGG
>NC_137206.1:14726452-14733952 GCF_960531495.2 Zeus faber | reverse complement strand
TGCAGACGCACACATCCATTACTTCAAACGGGAGCGCACCCTGCAGAGAAGGGAGGAGAGAGAATGTTTCATGGCTGCGGGGCGAGCGACGACCCAACAAAACACTTCACACAAGCGCGTGTGTGTGTGCGTGCGGGCGTGTGTGTGTGTGTGTGTGTGTGTGTGTGTGTGTGTGTGTGTGTGAGAGACAGTGCTGTATGCTTAGTCATTGATGGAGTGGTACTCAGGTGTAAGAGGACATAGAATAAAAAAACAAAAACACGAATTGGGATCTAAAACAACACACAATGTGAATCCCCAGCCTTGTTTCATTAGATATTGTTCTCAAATTCAAAGCTCTTTATTGACACAAACAACGAGTTGTTAACCAAAGTGTCCAAAAAACGCAGACAACCAGATAAAGGAGTAAAAATAATCAATTATTACGAATAAGAAGAAATAAGTAAATGAATGAAATAGAAGTTTGGTCTCTCTCTCTCTCCCTCCCTCGCCCTCTCTCTCTCCCTCTCTCACACCCTCCCTCTCGTCCTCTCTCTCGCCCCACCCGTGTAGTTCCACTGGTTCTGCGGCATCAAGCTAAGGCAGCATAAATAATGCAGGAGGGGTCTGCTGGCGCCATAAAACTGACCAGTCAAGGTCCTCACGAAGGGCTGCCTCTCAGCTCCCCGCATATATATTCAAAAACTAGCGAAGAGGGCTTTTTTTTTTTTTTCCCCTCCCTCTTTTTTATTTTCCCACCTACCGTGCCGTCAGTAGTTTCTCACCACACGCTCGCCAAATCAAAATCAAATCCTTTCTTGCTCTTCCCTTTTTTTTGGGGGGGACGGGGACCGCCTGCGAGCGTGCACGCCAGCGTGTGCGCTCTGATCACTTTGGCAGGTGACAAGAAACAGAGACAAGCCTAAAAGAAGACAAACACGGCACCTGGAACCAAGGAGAAGTATGACAGAGGAGCGGTGGTGAGGCGCCGCTGAGTGGCAGCGAGTGGGCCGCCGACACAAAAGGAAAAGTTTCAAGTGGATTTTTGGAGAAGACGGGGAAAAAAAGTGAACTAGGATCTTGGACAAGGTAAAGCCCCTAAAAATAACCCAACAAAACAAAAAGGATCGCATCTCGCATTTACAGTATACAGTACACTGTATGCACATACACACACACACACACACACATAGACACTTATATATATATATATATATACAGTATATATGTGTGTGTGTGTACATATACACATACACACATATATATGTATAGCCCTGTATATACTGTAATGCTGTAATGTAAATACTGAAAATATAGACGATTTTAGATAGATTTTTTTGGCAATTTATTACAGGGTCAATTGGCGACAAGAAGCATGACAACGATGATTAAAATGATAATGATGAGAGTGCCGATTATAATCTGCCAATTAGGAGCACACTTTCATTTTACTCAAAAGAGCAGCAGGTAATGGCAAGCTGCATCGTGAATGTGTGTGTGTATGTGTGTGTGTGTGTGTGTGTGTGTGTGTGTGTGTGCGTGCGTGGTTGCGCGTGTGTGTGTGTGTGCATGTGTGTGTGCGTGTGCGTGCGTGGGGGACTTTCATCTGACAGGGAGAGCAGTTGGGAACGAACGATAAAGACACTGAAATCAGGACAAAGGGAGAGAGTGTGTGTGTGTGTGTGTGTGTGTGTGTGTGTGTGTGCGTGCGTGCGTGCGTGCGCGCGTGCGTGCGTGTGAAGAAAGACGTGAAACGAGAGGGGGCAAGGGGGGAGAAGCGAGGTGATGGGGCGGAGGGCGTTTTAATCATTGTTAGGTGAGAGGGAGTGAGGATGACGGCGAGGCGGAGGCGATATTTTATTCATCATTACGAGGTACATTATTTAACAAACAGGTGGAGCCTTGGCGGCCGGGCCCTTACGTGCAGCCGCGGATTACCCATTCAGAGGCGGGCGTAAGCGGCCCCATTTGACTAGTTTACACACCGCGCTCTCTTGCGCACGCGCGCACACACACACACACACACACACACACACACACACACACACACACACCCTGTCACAACTGAGTGAAAGCTTTTGCGGGACTTCAAACACCCTTGATCATCTCCGAGCCATCAGTGGAGCCACTCGTATTAAAATTCTTTCACAGCCTCACAGCTGGGGTGAGCAAGCTTGGTGGGGGCGGCGTTCAGGGGTGGGGGTTAGGGGGGTGGAGGGGGATCTAACTTTCGGAAGCCGGGAAAAAAAACAAAAAAAAAAAAAAAAACAAGAAACGGGAAGGAATCGAACGAGGGCAACAATGGGACTGAGTCTGAATCCAATCAGAGCATTTCCTTTCCCCTTTCCTGTTTCCCCCGTCTCCCCGTTGCCGTCCGCCGCTTCCCGCTGCCGGAGGAGACAACGGGGAGAGGGGGGGGCGAGACGCCGCGGCGTTTCCTCGACAAGAAAACAAATCTACGGGATGTAGGTCAGGGATGCCAGGGAACTCAGAGGGTTCCGTCATCCGGACGTGACCGGCACCCTTGAAAGCTGCCGCCGCCGCCGCCGCCGCCGCCGCCGCCGCCCTTCGGCGCTCCCCCTGTCAGAGTTCATCTTCGGTCGGAGGACGACAAGGTGGAATCCGCGGGATTTTCGGGGCGGGGGGGTTCGGTGTTTTGGGTTTTCAAGGTTTTTGGGGTCTGAGTGTTCCTGGAGCTCTTTCTCATCTCCCTCATTTCTGCGTGCTAAGTGATCGGGTGGTGTGGATTCGGGCGCGGTCCTAGTCGGGTTTTTTCTTCCACTGACCTTCGGTAAATTAAAGGGACGGCAACTCATGTAAGATACCGTGTATTGCATATGAATGCCACCGCTCTGATTACCTTGTGCGGCGTAAAAAACAGAAGTGCGGCTTCCGGAATATTAATTGTTCCGCATCCGACACAAGTGCTTCATTTTGAGCCGTGGACGTGGGGAACAGGGCGATCCTCCAGGGTTGTCAAGAGAGGTAAATCTTTTTGAGCTTGTTAGTGGCGGCGGACCGTCGGACCATTGTGCGCTGTGTTTGAAATATGGACCGCTCGTGTGTGTGTGTGTGTGTGGGGGTGTGTGTGTGTGTGTGTGTGTACACACACCTAATTGGCATGAGGCAATGTTCTTTGAAATCTTACATGTCTTTAAGGCTGATTTCTGTGAAGCTGTTGGCAAACACACGCCAACTCAGTCACGTACACACACACAGACACAGACACACACACACACACACATGCACATACACAAGCACGCTTCAGGCAACCTACCCGACCTTGACACTTCCTAATATCGCTCTACCTCACACTCGGCATCATGAATTGCCGCTGTCAGATGCTCTTAGCGTCTAGGTTGAAATTATCACACCGTTTCCATGCCCTTTCTCTCCTCCCACTAAATTCTTCTTGGCACCATCCAAAATTAAAGGATGTTTCTCACTAAAACCCTCGTATTTTGGGGGCAGCCGACAGAGTGCTGTCAAGAGAATTTTTTCATTATTATTTATTTTTTTTTTAGAGAAGAAACCAAATTGCAAAGCAGCCCCGGTTGGTTCATATGCTCAAGCGCAGGCTGTTCCGTCTGCCCAAACTACTGAACTGTTCCCTGGAACGATCTTACAGAGCGGGAGAAACGCAAACTCCCCTCGAGTACTGACAATGTGTTTCCCAGCGCAGAGAAAGACGCCAGCGTCACCGATTGAGGCTCCGACGCCCTCACAAACGTACCCCCCGCCCCCCGTTTCTCCCCCCCCCCCCACCCACGCCTTTAAACATTCTGTCAAATATTCCACGGCAAACAGACACATCGGCATGGTGAGCCACCTGACGAGGGGGAAGCCGGCCCCTCTTTCACGGCAACCGGCGGGCAAAGGTTCGGCCATTTCTCGCACAGTCAAAAGGACTCAAGGCTCAATTTTCCCTTCGTTGGTTCGACTCCATGACCGAAAAACGAGTCATTACTCGTACCACCGGAACAGCCTCCGCGGTCAAGCAATGGTACAGCTTGCCGTCATTCCAATCTTGTTTAAAAATCAAAGCTTGGGAATACATTTCCAGGGTCGATCGACCTGACAGACTGCGGAACATGTGGTACAGGAGCCTCGGTAGAACTGAGGGGTTTCCAGACGAGAGCCCTTTCCAACAAATCGACACCCGGCACGGTATCACAGAGCGCCCGGCAGCTCCTCGACGCGTCGACTCCGGGGGTTCTGTTCACCAACATCACCGCGTTCGCTTCTTTCGTGACACATTACAAATATTCATGTATTCGGTGTTGCCTTTTTTTTTTTTTTTTTTTTTTTACCGTTATTGTCAATGCCACCGCCGCCCCACACAGCATTATTCAGACGTGCGCCCCTGCGGGGAGGTTCTCTAAATGTGTCATCGTAAAATGAATTATTCTCGCGGCACGAGCGCCGCCTTCTAGAGCCGCCGCAATTTGATTCCCAAAACATTCATACGCGGAAAGGAACGTTTCCACGGGAAGTCGAGAGTGAGGAAACCCCCCCCCCCCCCAAACCACTCCATCAGAGAAACAGGGTGGGGGCCGCGTACGTGGGTTTTCAGCTGAAACGTTGTGTTCTTGCAGCTATTTGGACTGTATGCTGTTATTAAACAAACTGGCCTCGATAAAGTCGACTAAGAATAAGAGACATTACATTAAGCAGACGCTTTTATCGAGAGTGACTTACAATTATTCAAACACCAGTGGACTATCAGGAGCAATTAGGGGTTAAGTGTCTTGCTCAAGGACACTACAGCATGCTAGCAGGAGGAGCCTGGGATCGAACCAGCAATGAAGACAGAGACAATCTCCTCAGAGCACAAACATCTAGACCTCAAGGAAATAAGTGAATACCCATCAACGCATATGAAAATATGGTCTGCATATCAATCCGTGGCATAATATTGCGTTTGGGCTTTCGAGGTAATTTTAGCCGCCGTTGATGTTCTGAGCTGATATTAGGGAATGATGACTAATTTAGTGGTGATTATTTTTAGGAGAGAGAGAGAGAGAGAGAGAGAGAGAGAGAGAGAGAGAGAGAGAGAGAGAGAGAGAAAGAGAGAGAGAGAGCGTTACAGAGAGGGATCAGAATCGAGTCACAACCAGTCCACTGAGGTTAACAAAGAAAAAAGCAGAAACAGCGAATATCCCACCGGTTCTGCCTCTGCGGCCCACCGCTCCAATGCTGCGAAGGAAATGAAAGCCCATGGCATTCAACGGGTGCATATAAAAAAAAATCTTTTGACGGTTGGTGATGTGGGTATTTTTGTAAACGCCGTCCTTATATATCCAGACACCGACTGTAAGAAAGCTTTTCTAAGCAGCAGCCAGGCGTACTGTTGTGTTCTTCATAATATGTCTTGCCTTAACACTTCATCTAATATGACTCTAATCTTCTTGCAATGGCGGTGAAATACTTGTAAATCACTCTTGTAAAAGCATATCGGTGTAGGTTTAAGGCTAAACGTGTATTAATGTCAGAGGTGATTTATCATCGGCCTGTCAGCCTGGAAGCCCTTTTGCATGGTAAACAACATCGTTGGTCACACGGGGCCAAGTTTGAGCGCGTTATGAATGTGTATTTCGAGGCGTGATAACGGTCGAGCATGAGAAATGGGCACGTGACCATTTTAATGTTTCCACAACAGCTGACTCACTAAACAGCTCCATTTAACCTGCAACTCTGCAGTATGTATGTGTGCCAAGGACAGGGTTTCTGGTGGGATTCTCAGGAAAGTTTTATTTTTTTGTCATTAATTCCGTCACCGAATAATAATGTGTTCAGCATGATCCTGACATCTATCACTACCCATAAAAAAATAATGTTACCTTGGAGCATTATTTATAACATTGCCAATGGCCACCGCGTTATCAATAAGGAAGCAGAGCAGACGACATGGGGACGACGGAGAAATGGATTTTTTTTTCATCTGAGGATTACACTCTTTCAGATGCAAAAAACGACCTTTTTTCCTTGGTTGAATTCATTTTCTTGGCAATACTTCCCCACACAGCTATTATTTTTGCAAGCGGAAAATTTTACCATTTAATTATTGTTTTGTTTGTGGTTTCTCACTGTCCGCTCTTCGAATTTCTGGTTCACCGTGGTACAATAAAACATTCTCCTTCTTCTGCCGTTTCTGATTCTGATCCGCATCTCAACGTGGCAGACACATGCAGCCCGGCCTCTGTATTAGTGCCACCTGCTATTCTGATGGGAAAATTGAGCTGATTTGAGTAGCTCCAACCGGGGAACAACAACGGTTGCAAATGTGTGTAAAGCGGTTCTACGTGTCCAAAGCGGTGACACTCTACCCGGAGAAATCTGGCCGGCGGCGGTGAGCCTTGTACTCGTTTCTCGTGAAGGTAAACAGCGGCCGGAGCGGCGCGGCGCGGCGTTTAAGTGACTTGAACTGCTTTGCATGAGTGTCAGACGTGGCGCGCCGGCGGCACATTAAGCCGGCCAGATTAGATCCTCCGGCGAAAGCCAAGGGGGCGGTGGAGAGGTAAAGACGGGTGGGGGGTGGGCGGTAGAGATGGGCAGGGAAGCAGGACAGAGAAATAGAGGAGAGCGAACGAGAAAGAGAGAGAGAGAAAGAGAGAGAGAGAGAGGGCGGAAAGTCTAGACAGTTTAGTGCAAAGAGGTGCCAGTAGGCGGGAAGAAAGTGAGGAAAAGGAGGGAAGGGGAGGCAGAGCCAGGAAAGAGACCAAACCTCAGTGAGAAGGTTTGTATGACACTATGTATGTGTGTTTGCACTGATGCCTGGATCTGTGTATTTGTGTGTCTGCAAAGCTTTATGTATGCATATTTGAAAGTGTGTGTGTGTGTGTGTGGTGTTGTGACACTATGCATGTACAGGTAAATGCGTTTGTTCTGATGCCTGAATGTGTGTGTGTCTGTGAGTCTTTATGTGTGTGTGTGTGTGCATGTGCGTGCCCGTGTCTGTGTGTGTGTATACGCCTGGCATGCCACCCCCTCTCCTCTGAGACCACAGGCCTATTTTTGCTGAGCAATCTGGGTCCACACACTTGTGAGCCTGTTATATACGCAGCCCGGCTCTCGCTCTGATGCCACTGCTGCCGCCGCCACTGCTGCTGCTGCTGCTGCGTTGGTGGTCAGACACCTCTTCACCAACGGGGAGGAGACACTCGCGCACACGCGTGCGCGCACACGCACACGCAAACACAGAGGCTTCAAGGAAAGGGAGCTCACCTGTCTTGCTCATACGGAGATACAAAGAGATGTGTGTGCACTTCAACACACACACACACACACACACACACTGGGGAATATACATCTTCAAGGGAGGGGTAGGTGATCGGGGGTGGGCGTGGGGGCGGGGGGGGGGGGGGGGGGGGTTACATGATCGTCCATTACCACCCTTTAAAGTGGAGAGAGACTTGCTGATGGTTCTGCATCACATGCAGGGAGCGCCTGTGGGCCGCCTGTCCATTAGCCCGCTGACTCATTCTGCTGAATAAACTCAACATTCCCGTTGCCCTTGTCTCT
>NC_137206.1:14581452-14721452 GCF_960531495.2 Zeus faber | reverse complement strand
ACACACACACACACACACACACACACACACACACACACACACACACACACACACACACACACACACACACACACACACACACACACACACACACACACTGCAATTCCGGCATAGAAATATACATAAATACATTCATAACACAGATACAAACACACACGCACACACACACACACACACACACGCACACCAGTAATGTTTTGAGAGGTGACCGCTTGGCCGCTACACTTTCCCTTTCTTTTTTGGCTCTTTTCCGCCGAGTCCATGGTGAGAAAAGAGGGGGAAAAGGCAAACTAGGGAGTTTCTCCAGTAGAAGTAGCTCAAAGATTAATTCACTTAATCTTGGCCTGTAAATGGGGTATTCAAGCGGCTTAAAAAACAAATTGAATGCAAAGGCTGAGAGTAATAACAACATTTGTCTTAGCCGTGGCACAATGCCCTTTTCCACAGTCCTCTTCCACATGAGCCGCCAGCTACATTTCCAACATCCATTATGACACAAGTGGACTGCACACGCGCACACTGGTCGTGCACGCCCCTACAAAAACAGCAAAAGCATACACGGCCAGATACCTTACATATCAATAAATAGGGTTAGGGTTAGGGTAATACACTGTACACTACAACAGTGTAGATTCTGGGAGATAAGAGTTGCAGGGAAAGCTGAAAGAAAATGTGATGAGAGCTCGCCTCGCACTAAGCTTGTGTGTGTGCGTGCGTGCGTGTGTGCGTGCATGCATTTAAGTGTGCGTATGAGAGTGAAAGAGAATGGGAGAGAGAGAGAGAGAGAGAGAGAGAGAAATAGAGATCAGACCCTTTAACAGATGTGCTGCTTGTCTGCACCGTGTAATCCCCAGATTGTCATGGAAGCCATCAGCAGCAGAGGGATCAAAGGGTTAATATTATATCGGAATATAGGTTAAACTCGCAGGAGACAAACAAGAGCCCCGAATCATCGCCTGTGTCCAGTCATGGCGTTCCGAACAAAACAGGGATACGTAAATAAACGAGAAGGTAAATGAGCCGCCTACGGTGGCATCTCCCCTCGGGTCTGCATGGAATCGGCAAGTCCTCGTGTGTGTGTGTATGTGTGTGTGTGTGTGTGTCTGTATGTGAGCTTTCCGCCCCGCTGCACAGGTTCACTACCACGTCCAATGCAGGTCGAGCTAATTGGAAGCTGTGAAGTGGCGCTAGTTGCGAGTGTGTGTGTGTGTGTGTGTGTGTGTGTGTGTGTGCGTGCGTGCGACCCGGCGCACCGTTCACATGACCCCCATCGCATTACGCCTGGAGGATGCTTACCTCGGCCCCAGGTCCCAGCAACCTCCAAAAAGAAATAACCGTGCAATAAATGTAAAGTAACAGGATGGATGGGTGGAAATAAGTAAATACTGTGTATATTTCACAACGGCTACCATCGATCACGAACAAATATATAACCAACGACGCACATGATGAATTATATTTAGATGAGTAATAACTAATTAGATCGTGCAATTAGCGTCTGGCCCATTGTAGGTCATTAATACATTTTATACTTACTATGAGTTAATTATGCATGAATGATAAATCAATGTTTGGCACTCAGTTCATGAATCATACTAAATGTACCGTGCCTTGCCTGCTGTGGATGTCCTGCAGACATGTTGCGTCTCCAAATTCACTTATTTATATATAAATGGTTCGTGTCTGATAACTTAATGGAGCCAGGCTCGGATTTAAGTTGAAAATTCGAGAAATCTTAAAAAGGGGAAGCTCTGGGCGGGGATGTCTTTAATGCAGAGAAGAATGAATAATTCACTTTTTCTTTTTTTTTTCCAGCGTTTAAAGATGGTAATCTGGTCTTCACGGCGTCGAGCATAGTTACTGTGCGCCGCCGAGCGAGGAGTTAAACATCTTGTTGGCGGTTTCGCCGCCATCACATCCGCGTACGTGACAGGTTAGATCTCCGAGGAAGGCTGCGGCTCAACACACCGGAACCAGGGGGCCGCGCGGCCTCACGTACGGCAGCGCTGACATTCACACGTTCCAAGGGCGGCGGTTGAAAAATAAATGAAATGCTCGTTTCCGAGACATGTGGCGGGGCGAGGGTAGCCTTGGAGAAAACTCTCCGGGAAGTGTGTTTACAGCCTTTACACCAACACCAACCTTTCCCCTGCCAACTTTTCTTTATTTTATTTTTTATTTTATTTTTTCCCCAAACCAGACTCGGCACTTTTTGAGGGGGGCCGTCCCTCCTCCGGTTTGGGACGGGGTTAATATATTTCCTCAGGGGTCACGGCGGTGGGAGGACTTAACACGGCCTTGACCTCAGCGGGCGTATAGAAATCATTGTTTTCCCCGGGTCAGCCGCGCCTTCTTAATCTGATCAGCCGAGGCAGATTAAGCGCCGAGGTCAGCGGTTGTGCGTCCAGGCCTCCTCTACCGAGAGTCTGACCTGGGTTGACGCGCGAGTGTTGCTGTGGTGTCGCAAGAGGGACTCCGAAGGATTTGGACGCACTGCTCTCTCGCCACTCGGATTTATTTATTTATTTGTTTGTTTTTGGAGAAGGCCATCGTCGAGGTTAATGTTATTTCGACCACATGAAAAAAAGCGTCCCGGACTGCATTTTTTGGGAATTTCCGCGGTAAACAGCATTGTCGGCACGGCGACGCCGAGGGCTTCCGTCCTGGCGGCGGCGATATGTCACGTAGGGATGAGAACGCGTTGGGGGTCCGGGGATGGGTTTTACCCGACGCTCTATTTCAGCTTTCTGGGTACAAATAAACCGAAGGGGCATTGCCTCCAATCTTCCACCGAACCATGAAGGGGAATGTAGATTAATCAACGAGGCGTGAGAGGATTTCCTTTGCAGTCATTGTACCAGAGCTAAGAGACGTCTGTAGAACACCGTGAGAAGCGCTTACGCACGTTTGTTTACAGAAAACGATCAACAAGTCAAAGAATGTTTGCTCCTTGATTCAGAATTGCGAATAGTTAAACAACCGACAGCTGAATGCTGTTGTTCCACAAAGGGATAAGAGTTGCGGCGCTGGTATAATCGGGCGGGCTCCATCAGCGGACATGGCGCATTAATATCACTGAAAAATGTGCAGCGACGCAGCCCCGCCCCCGCTGCACTGTTCAAATCAAACCCTCCATGCGAAAGAAAGAAAATATCGCTAAAAATCAAAGCAAGGCCGATAAGAGTTAGTTACCACACGAGGACAAAGGCCTGGTTTCGCCAGGGAGAATCGCGGGGAGGCGGTGATGTAATGAGAGCCCGGCCCATTGTCTTCCTCCGACAATAGCCGGGTCCGATCTCGCCGCTCGGCGGAATAACAGATGTAATATTGAATGACAAGGCATAAGAGAGAGCTCTCCCCCTCCCGGTCGGCTTTCCCCGAGCCGTCTCTTCTCATCCCCTCTCTCTCCTGACAAATGTTGCGTCTACTGCTCTCCTCCTCCTCCTCCTCCTCCTCCTCCTCCTCCTCAATCCCGCCGTCTCTCTCTCTCTCTCTCTCTCTCCCCCTCTCTCTCTCTCTCTCTCTCTCTCTCTCTCTCTCTCTCAGTCTCTCTCTCTCCTCTTCCATCTCATGGAACCCTCCTAATGAGGTGGATGGATTCTGATGGGTTCTAATGAGAACACATTCCACAAGAATAACTTTCACAATCCCGAGCTGTCATGTACACCCAGTGAGCAGCCACGTGCACACGCACGGACGCGGGCGCACAGACACGCGCTCAAACACACACCCGCACGCACGCACACACACACACACACACACACACAGTGCTTGTTTCGACACGTTCCTTAAATCATTTTCATGTTTTGTTTGTTATGATTTCTGGTCTGTAAAATGTCTTTAAAATGTCACTCACAAACACACACACACACACAAAAATCCACAATCAAACTACCTCAGTTAGTCACCCCCAGATAAGCATGAACATTCAAAAACACATTACAATTCAGACGCCCATACCGAACACTCACAAACCCACACAGCTACACTGTGGACTCTGATCTCCCTCTTTTTTTTTTCCAATGAGTGACTACAGAATGTGTAAGTTTACACTGGACATTGATTTGAGACCGGGTGTCCGAGTGTTTGACAAATAGAGACACAGCAGGAAACGTAAACGTAGCCTCCGTGGCTGTGGACCAGAGTGTGGGCTCGCACTGCTCCGTGCGTGCAGGTGCATGTTGACGCCGACATGCATCCCAACGTATCCTTTACCTGTGCTCTTAAAAAGAGGAAAAAATTAATGAATGAGTGTTGAGGTCCTTCCTACTATATATGCACACGTCCTGTTGTTCACGCACATCATCAGGGGGTGGGAAAAGGGGAATACCACCACTTTTCAGCATTAGAATGGCCAAAATGATCCCCCCGAGTTGGTATGGGCTGCAGAGCAGAGTTTCCGTGAGAAAGCAATTGGTGCCGGTCAACGTGGCCTGGGAGATTTCAATTTCCCAGACAAATGGGAGAGATTCCGGTCGAATATTATCTGTGTTTACCGAGCTTAAAAACAACTGATAGGCAGGCTATATAAAGAATGACATCATCAAATGCACGTCGATTTACGATAACGATATTTACGATATTTTTTAATACCCGTCAGTTAACGGCGTTTTAAAAATAAATAAATAAATAAATATTGTGCATTTAACGATTTGAAATCAAATCATTTCCGTTGGTGATCAATAAGTACGATGTGCCGAAGCTTTAATTAACATTTTGCTCAAATGCAATTTGGATAAAATCAAAAAACAAAATAAATGTAGCAAGCTGGTCTTAAATATATAATTAAGGTTTGCGGTATTGCACATCCTTTTGGCATATTTTACAATTAATTATTTCCACCGGACATTATGACCGGAGAGGTTTAAATATGTCGGACCCTATGAACGAAATCTATGAGCAGATTTTCCCGGTCAAAAAACGGTGATTGCCGGATAACGGAAACTCTGGTCCATAGAACCAGTCCCAACACTTGTCTGTACGTACGTAAGGCAAAATGCAGATTATAAGCCAGGCATGTGTGAGAGCCATATGGTGGTATTTTAAATACTCATGAATTAAAATAATTAATTGTTTGAAAAAAAGCAGTGAAAACAAATTGTCATCATCCTCTCGTAGTACATGTATGGAAGCAAACCTACCATGTTTGGATATGTTTTAGCATGTCTATCTATATAGAGTATATACAGTATATTTGTATCTATGTCTGTGTCTGTGTGTGTGTGTGTGTGTGTGTGTGTGTGTGTGTGTGTGTGTGTGTGTGTGTGTGTGTGTGTGTGTGTGTGTGCGCACCCATGCACATGCAGTTAAGGGCATTGTTAAAGGGAATCGCGCTGCCTGACTTGTCAGTGTTCATTTGTCTGACTAGCCTCGCTCCTACGATAAGAGATAGTCCCGCTTAGCGCTCTCGTATATGAAACGCAGATCAAGAGCGACTCTGGTGCTTTAAGCAGATGAAAGTGCCGTCGACATATATAGCCGAAGGTTCAATGAATAGATGGGGAGGGAGGGGGGACTCATATGGTAAATTAATCCTTTTTTTTTTTTTTTTTTTTACTATTTCTGGACCGAGCAATTTCTTCTCTACGGCCGTTTTCTAAGGTCACTTGTACATCAAGGTAAATTGTAGCTCGAACTCGTTAGGAATTTGGCATTTAACCCGACACTTTTTTCTACCATGAAATTGCCGTGGAGAAGTGTATAGGCCTAAACGCACCAAGCCGAAACACTTCAGGCTGTAGAACAAAACAACTGGAAGAGCAAATTAACAAATAAACCATGTGGATAATCATAACAACGACAAGTTTTCGTCCAAATGGCTCATCAATCTGTGAAACAAACATCATCGTGTGTAATGTTGGTCTCATGGTGTTTGCCCAACCTACACTTAAAGTCACGTGAGCCGCCTCAATGCGTTTATCGATCTCTCCGCGATGGCTGTGCGTTCCAGTTTCTAGTGTAAAAAAATACATTTCGAAAAATCATTTTTTTCTCTCCATACAAACTTAGGTGGGTCCTATTTCGAAATGCTGTTGTTTGCCTCGAATGCATCTCGTCATTTTAGCAGGGATGACACGGGGTGGCAGGGTTATATTTGGGAAATGGATGGGCGAGATCTGGTTGAAGTCTGGCTGTAATCCATGTTATGCACGTGCGAGTTGATCAGAGCCATCTATTTTCATTACCTGTGCACCTGCACGCACGCACGCACGCACGCACTCACACACGCACATACGCACACACACACACACACACACACACACACACAGACCACCCATCTCAGTCCCCAGCCACATAGCACATGAAACACACCACACACACACACACACACACACACACATACACCTCTCCTGAGATTACCCTGGCGGAGAGGATTTTATCACACACATACTTATAATCAGAACAGAAGAGTGGGGGGAGAGATAAAGACAGAGAGAGGGTAGAAACAGATGGCAGAGAGAGAGAGAGAGAGAGAGAGATTGTGCGGCTGTACACAGGAAAAGGTAAAAAAAGGCGAGGACGGGGGACAAAACTGTAAGTTCACGACAAGCGGGGAGAGGGCGAACACAGGGGGGGTGGAGAGAATTAGACGTGGGAAAGCGAGATGGAGGAGAGGAAGAGAGGCAGAAGGGAGGCGAGGGAGGGAGAGGTCACGGAGGAGGGGCGACGGAGAGACGCCGATAAGAAAAGGACGGGAGGACCCGCCGTGGGAGAGCAGGAGGAGAGGGGAAAAGAGGAATAATCACAAAGGAAGGACGGACGGTGGAGAGCGAGGTGAGGATTTTGGTTGATTGGATAAAAAAAAAATTGAATAAAAAAGGGAGCGAAAAGGAATGCGGGAGAAGTGGAGAAAGAGGCCGGGGGTGGGGGGGGCTACTGAAAATGGATAGAGTGCAAAGGAGAGAGAGAGAGAGATACAAAAAATAAAAGCACAAGTGAAAGAGCAATTTAGACAGAGGAGGAGAGGGCAGTTGAGAGCAATGGCAGCGCAATTAACAGCTAGACCCCCAACCCCCCTCCACTCCACCCCGTGCACCAGCTCACCTGTCCCAGTGCGTGATAAATCTAGCCACGTCCTTCCCACACAGACACTGGAACACACACGCCGGAACACACACAAAAATAGCTCAACACCAAGTAGGGAGCCGATCTAATCTGAGGAATTCGGCCAGTCTGCTTCCCCCACCATTAATCCTATTATTACCACCTCCTAGTGAGAGCCGTCACGTCACACACACACAGACACACACAGACACACACACACACACACACACACACACAAATGTGTTTGCGAGTGTGGACCCGAGAAAGCTCGGCAATACTTCACATAATGGCGCCTCTCTTCCTGATAGAGTTTGTTTTTTGTTTTGTTTTGTAGCGGTGAGGCTACCGAGGTAATAGTGATCATGATGATACCAGGGCAGCATTTTGTGTTGCTTGGCAAAAGCCGGAGTTTTCCGTAACCTGCCGTTTAAAATCTCCACAGCGATCATCCAATTTGCCACGGCCATCATTTTTTTTTTTTTTTATATATATATTCCCCATAAGAAATCAACCCCGGCGAAGAAATTGATTGTTTACGTCCGTGCACTTTATGTTTGTCGTGCGCTTAGCTGCTCCATTATGTATGAACGCGCTGATATCGTCTGTAAAAGCTGCCGGTTTTCTATAAGTAAAAAATAACCTACAATGAGGGGCTTTCGAGAGAATCCACTCCAGTAAACGTGGGTCTGTGGGAAACCCGATGAGACTGTGACGAAACAGGACCAAACTGATAAACTTGACCTGACCTGTCATGGCTGTTGTCGTTATTTATGCGACAAATCAAGGTTAAATGAGCTTGGTCAGGGTTTGCAGCCACCTAGACACATACAGACAAAATAATGAATAAAATGCACCCTCATTTAGGCTGATAACCAGAACCATTGGCAGCAAAATTATAAACTGAAAAATGATAAAAAAAAAAAAAAACAACACAATGATTGTGCTTATGGGATGAAGACTGAATTGTGTTTTAA
The DNA here is from genome assembly GCF_960531495.2 of Zeus faber. Classification (NCBI taxonomy): domain Eukaryota; kingdom Metazoa; phylum Chordata; class Actinopteri; order Zeiformes; family Zeidae; genus Zeus; species Zeus faber. Next base: position 14,713,434 of record NC_137206.1, on the reverse strand, counting down.
ATAAGCAGGACACTATGACCGCCCCAGCGTGGCCCTGTAGCTGAAAGGGGCCCCGGTGTCTATGTCCACAGGTCTGGCACACTTAATGAGACAGGAAAAGGCTAATCTGATTCTACATCAGACAAACTCTAAGGGCATCCCACTTAGACTCCCACAGTCTCGCAGTGGCACGCAGACTTAAAGGCACACTCCTTAATTCACTGGGTGTGGCGGTGCTGGGGAATTATTTTTTTTCTTCTTTTTTAAAAAAAAAAAAATATCTGTTTACAAGGACATTGTTGTGCAGATACGATGCGGGGCAGAGGTGCACATTGCAAAATAGAGAATTTTTTTCATTTTCCTTCCAAATAAGCCTGAGGGAAAGTGTAAATTCTCAAGGAGAGTGCATTAGATATCCAGGCAAACAGACTACACACACGTGCATATGCACCACATGCTATGAAATTCTCCTGTGAGAGTTGTGTTGGCTGCACCCTTTTAATCAGATAAATGTGGATTTGCATTGCAAATGGGAAAAAGCGTGTCCTGATGATTATGAGAGATCATAATGGGCGGGGAGAGACCTTGCCTCAAACGCACACTGTAACAACCACACATTTACATACAGTGACAACTCATTAGAAGGTACAGTACAGTCAAGGCAGTACAAGGACAACCTCTGTGAGTTTGTGTGTGTGTCTGTCTGTCTGTCTGTCTGTCTGTCTGTCTGTCTGTCTGTGTGTGTGTGTGTGTGTGTGTGTGCATGCGCGCAAAGCTCTGGAGATCTTGCACAAGTGATCACCCTGCAAGCCAATTAGGCGGTGTTGGGATGCAGCATAAAACTGATAGATGCTTTAGGGAATCAAGCAGCTTTGCGCAGGAGAAAGTTGTCTCGCATAAAACCTTGGTGCAGTCACCAGTGAAGACACACACACACACACGCACGCACACGCACACACTCAATCAAAGCACTTACAAATGTCCAACACACATCTGAGTCCAAGCTCCCTCACGCCGCCTTCCTCTTTTCTCTTGGTGTCTTACATTCCTTCTTTTCTCCGTCTCATTCCTCCTTCCTCTCTCTCTCTCTCTCTCTCTCTCTCTCCCTCTCTCTGCCTCACCTTCCACCTCAGTTTAATCCTCCAGCAGCATATTTGTCATTTAACTTCCCTCTCTCACTGCTGTGGTGATGACTCGAAGCGTATATGACACTAGGAACATGTGCGTGGCCAAAAAGTGTGACACATTTTTTTTTTTTTTTTTTTTTTTCGCTTTTTGCCTTTTGTTTTTGAGTTGCTCATTGGTCACGGCGTCTGTTTCCCCCAGGGTGTTACGCGTCCAGCCTCTAAGGAGCAAGATGTCGACACCGGGATTACGTTTCATCAAAGGTGTTCCTGCCGGGCTAATTTCATATTCTGTGTATCTGGGTGCCTCTCTCGCTCTCTTTCTCTCTCAGTCATTCAGTCTTTCTCTATTATTTCCCACTTTTATAGCCTCAGCACCATCCCAACTCACCTGCACTTTTCTCATAGCTCGTATGCGGCTGTGAAGAGCATAATGCACATACAGTATATAACCACAGTTTCACTGAGAGACAAGGTAATGCGGTTACAAGGTTATTGTATTTCGACATGGCTGTTTTGAGGTGAGCGCTTTTGCCTTACAGCCCCAATGAACTGGGTTCAAATCTTCAAGTCTCAGTTCCTCTATAAGTGTCCGTTTCCAATTCACAAACTAAGTTCCCTCACGCAATAAAGAGATGCCGGTCAGGTTTTACCCTTCTGTTGTGTGTTGGACTTGCGCTCGATGGAAATTACATCTTATACTCGGACCTCTGGTCTTTTCGGACAACGTCTAACGCCCCTGTTCTTGGAGAAACCAGCAAAGTCGCTTTGAGAAACCAAGGTCTACTCTTATCGGTTGGAAACGCTCAGTCTCTCGCATTCCCTTCTAATATCAACAGACACACACAAATGCGCACCGCTCGTGGCTGTATCTATCCGCTGTTGTCTGTCAGATGGTATGATTAATGACTCACGACGGACTACATCCATCCGGGACGGGAGGAGCCCAGGAGCTCACCGGGGGAATCAGTCACGCTGAATCCTCTGCGTTCCGACTCAGTGGGCGTCAGCAACAACAACAACAACCACCCAAACAACAATGCACAGACTGAATGACACCTGTTAACCCCAAATAGGACTCGCGAGGCAAATGCGTAATCACTTAAATGATTTATTATTCACAGAGGCAGACACCAGTGACTCAAAGTCTGTGTCACTGAATGAGGGGGAAATGAAGCAAGGAACCATTGCATCTTTAATTCACAGAGAGGACCAGGTGAAATGACCGGATGTCAGCTTGTTATACAATAGACAACCTTCATGATTCCCGGTAGGCCAGTTATCTGTCAAAGTTTTGGACAACAAAAACCCTGACAGGTTCAAAAACCATACTCCATCCCCCAGACTGTCAAAGTCAAAATCCAATGCAAATCTATAAAGCATGACCGCCCCATTGTGCTATGGAACTCATAATTGTTTTCGGACATCTTCAGTATCGTGGGGAAGGGAGATTTTTTAATAAAGTTGATGCTTGGTACCTATAAAAAGACTAGATTAATATGGCCATTTAATAATGCACAAGGACAGCTCCAGTATTGGGTAAAAAAAAACAACCCCCATGTGCGTCTGTATTATAGAATTCCCAGCAAAATTCGACAAGCAACGCGTTGCATTCATTCAAACACATGGATCCATAACGATCCTGGTCAAATTTGATGATCTAGACAATAAAAGAAAAATGTAGTCCCTCTCAACCTCCCTCCCAATAGAGACTAGTAGGGGTCTCATGACTAGATTTTGCACGGCTAGAGACAGTTAAAGAAAATACTGGCATTCATCATTTACGATAAAAGTTACTGAAAATATCGCGTGTCTGTCATTTGCATCGGCAATTGAAGCACCCTTAGAGGACCGAAAAGCAGCAAGTCATCACGCCTGACTACCATTTAGAAAATCACCACATGACATAATGCATGGGAAGCGTTTGCAGCCGTGTTCCTCTAAACTCTACCCCCCCGGCACATCAGTGCAGCTTCACGGGTCGGAGCGTCTGGCAGCGCGGCGGGTCTCCCCGCAGCCCGGAGAGAGGCTCCATCCGTTCTCCACTGACCAGGCTCCGTGCTCCGTCACTATTGACCAGTCCGTACACCCGAGTAACATGCATGCAACAATATTTGGGGATTTTTTTTATTTTATTTTTTTAATGAATAAAGAAAGAAAGAAAGAAGAAAAAAATAAAAAAAAAGAAGAAGGATCTGATCCATGCACAACTTACGGCTTGTTGGCAAAGCTCCGTAAACGACGTTGACGCGGCAGAAAATCCACAACGCGGCCGGTAACAAGGTGGATCCCGGGGCGGGACGCCGCAGATGCATCTTCGTCTCCCTTGCGCTGGAGCGGCAGAGGTGTCGAACAGCGGCGGTGTTGGAGCGGCTCTGCCCGGCTGCTGCACGGCTTGTTAGCGCCGCCGTTACTGGAGGAGACGGGCTGGCTGTACCGGGGGGGGGGGAGTCTCTCTCTCTCTCTCTCTCTCTCTCTCTCTCTCTCTCTCTCTCTCTCTCTCGCACCCTCTCTCTCTACCGCTCCCTCCCTCACTCTCTCCCTCCCTCACCCTCCTTCACCCTCTACCCCTCTCCCTCCCTTAATCGAGGGGAGCAGCCGTCCGCGGTGCTGAACTTGTCGTCCCCGCTCGTCTCCTTTGCCGTTCGGGGTTGCCCGCCGGTTGGTACGGTCCTCCGCTTTCGCCCGACGGGGGCAGAATATGGGACAGGCAGCCGCACCTCACCCTCAGTTCACTTCGGGAGGCTGTGGTGAGAGCGGTAACGCCAAACGCAGTTCGAATGCAAAGTTAACGAATGCGAGTCCGGTGACAGCAAGAGGAAAAGGGAAACAATGCATGACCGCTACACCCCAGTTCATTATGATACACTGAGAGGAATGGGTCGTCGGATCTACGTTAAAAAAAATACATATAGGCGTTGCTTAATAAGAATTTACACATTAAGGGCTACATTTAATTGATTAATCAGCACCTTTCAAGGAACCCAGGTACACTTTACAATAAATACATGAAGTTGCTCAGGCCAAAATCCTGGTTTGACGAGGTCGATCTTGAGCCTCTTTTTTTTTTTTTTTTTTTTCAAATGTATATCTCAGGGGACCAGTGCAGTGGAACATCTCCACTGTTGGACCAGTGGAGCTGGAGGCCCTGTTCCCTAGGGCGTGGTGGGACATATCCATTGAAACTCACAGAGAGGCTCTGGGTGACCAACCTGACCCCAGTCTGGCTGGAATAGAGAATTACGGGCGTTTCTTTGGAAATAGACAACTTGTTATGGACTTCAGGTCCGGTTTATGTAGTCCTTGCTCTTGTAGAGACTACATAAAAGCAGACCTAATGCCAAGTATAATGATCAATAAAAAAAACACATCAACAGAGTTGTCCTGGCTGACGAAAAGCTTTTATGTCTTTTCTCAAATTGCATGTTCATCTTAAGCTCAGTGTAGGCACAGCCTGTTCTTTCAGGCCACCGTTGTTGCCAGTGTCATCCTGGTTTGATGGCCAGAGATCACTCAAGATGGCTCTTGGTATACGGCCAGAGTGAGCTGCGATGATGAGCACTACATGCAGCTTTGTAATTAAGATTGCTTTTCACAATAGGTGATCTCATTTTGCTCATGATTTGGTCAATTTAAATTAAAATTATATTGAGGTTCAGGGCCCTTACTTTCCATAAGAGAGAATAAAAATAAAAAACTAATGATAGCAATTCATTCATTCAAACAGTTCTGTCATTACCCACTAAAATAAATTGTTTGTCTCTTTATGCAACAAAGAGAAAGACTACAACAACAAATGTCCTGAACAGGTGAGAGAACAATTATAGTGTGTGTTGTTGTTGTGCGTGTGTGTGTGTGTGTGTCCACAGTAATAAAAAATACTTTATTTGTTGTATCATGAAAACAATATAAATATCCTCCTTCAGAGGCTGACATTTAAGAACACATTTAATAATGACAAATTGTTTTCTCGGCTAATGTAGTCCAACTGTCGAAGCGATCGCTGCTGAAAAGAAAAAAGAAATCTCCCAAATGAGTGATCGGTGAATGGAAATTTTAAGTTTATTTTACACTATTTATTTATTTCACACTTAGCGGAGACAAACACGGTGAATGTACAATTACAACATATTCATCCCTTCTTTACTGACTGATATGATTTTATCCGCTTGAATGAAACAGTTGACACCCTCATATAAACCAGAGGTGGTTTTTAATTGGCCCCTTCTACAGTACATCTATTTGGAATGAAGATCTTGAAATAGGCCACATATGGTGACAGATGTGTGGATGTATGGCTGAGAGTTGAGGTGGCATGGTGGCGCTGTGGTTAGCACCGTTGCCTCACAGCAAGAAGGTCCTGGTTTGGAATCCTAGCTGTCCCAGCTCCTTTCTGTGTCAAGTTTGCATGTTCCCTCTGTGTTTGCGTGGATTTCCTCCCACCATCAAATCGAAGGTTATGTAACATGTTTGTTAGGAACCTGCCCGGGGACGAAGGGTGTAAATGAGCTAACTCTCATACATTGATTTGGCTGAAAATGTTGACCCTGGTAAATATATGAATTTCTAAGTTAATAGATACCTCCATATGCGATTACTGGCCTTCCAGGAAGCAAAGGTGCACTTTTTTTCCGATTTAAATTAGACTGAAATTGAATATTTTATCCTTCGCGGTAGTCCAATGAGGGCTTTACTGACCCTGTCCTCAAGAACTGTTTTTCTAAACCCCCTCTGGTTTTCTATAATAGACCCCGAATCTGTAACATGCTGGTGAGGGCAGATCTTCCCCCTCCATCACCATTACATTTTCTGAGCTTGGTCCCCTGAGGAAATTGCCCCTGTGGACATTGCCAACGATTCCATTTCACACAGAAAATAAACAAATTCAACTAATTCAATTCACAGGTAGAAAATACAACAAAGGTGTGATCTCAAGTTCCCCTGCCAATGTTTTATGCATGCTCATATATTATTATATATTATTATATTGGTAAAACCACCAGACCCCTAAAAACTACAATTGCTAAACACCACATTACCATGAGAAATAATGTAACATGTAGTTGTGTGCCGACAAATTTCTTTAAGGCAAAACACAACACTTCCCGTCTCAGATATGTGGCGATAGAGACTAAAACATCCAGGCAGAGGGGGAGACATTAATTCTATGCTCCTTAAACGTAAACTTTTCCTTATGCATACACCGGGCACTTTTGCCCCAAAAAGTCTAAATGAGGACTTAAATATCCAGCCTTTTATGTGAAAGTGTATCTCATACTGTATCTTGTGTCAGCTCTTTAATTATTAAATTGTATGTTGTGTCATCTCTTCAGAGCGTGTCCCTGCTGTCTCTGGTGTTTTATAGTGTTACAGGTTCCTTAGGTCCAAATAACAGATACTTTAAATATTACACAGAAACACCTCAAATAAATAGTGTATGTGTACATGAATTGTATTCCTTTCTATATATTATTAAACCCATTTATACAAATCGCGGTATTTTTCAACAGCTGGTAACATGTATATGTGTATGAATGTTTGTATACAGTATATGCGTGATATTAACTGTGATATTTGCTATTTTGGTATTAACACAAGGTGCACTTTGTCACGTGGTCTTGTAGTACAGGTATTTAGAGATGGCAACTCTCTGGTGTATCAGATGTCTGAGGTAGAGCCTTGTGCTCGAAATGTCACTGGATGAAATAAATCCTATAAACGGAAGCTATTTTGGTGTGCGGATCTCTCCTTTCTACTTTTCTTGTTTGGACCAATTCGGATTGACGGACAATTGCTTCAAGACAGCCAGATAAGCATTTTTCTTTTTACTTTTATATATGTTTTTTAAATTCATTTATAAAAAAATTAAGTTTATTGTTTATGTTGTCAGTAGGCAATAAGGGATCATAGAGCCGTTTGTTATCAAACAAACACAATTTTTACGAAATGTATTTATATTTGGAAGTAGTTGGAAGTAATTGTGTTGTTTCACGTTGAATTTCGGTCGCAGGAAATCCCTTTAATGACTCTGAACCAGTCGCTCTCTCTCTCTGTGTTTCCCTCTGAGTGGGTCCGCCCGAGTCCTTCCCCCTCTCTTACTTTTCCCCACCCATCTCCACATCTTATCTCTCCCTCGCTCCCTTTTCGCCCTTCGTCTCCATCGATAACTCTCTGCCCCCCTCCCCCCTCACAAGAACTGCAAATGGGTTTGTCAATATCGTCATCCAACAGTCATCAGTCATTCCATATAAAAACATAACCCAGTGATGACTGATAGATTTTGAGCGAAAAAGTGTGTGACAGCTGTGACGAATCTTCTAACGACACCGGTCCTGCAAGTAAAAACAAAAAAAAAAAAACAGAGACAAATGGTTCCCAGTCTGTTATCACACTGTAGGACGATGTATTGGAACACCGCCGGTCAGCCCCAAATTAATGGTGTTTTATAACACGCCAGGGATATGGCGCGCCGCTGCGTTATGAATCGTTGCAGCTAATGCAAAACCAGGGACGGTTTCTCTCCACCAGACACAGATTCCCACATTAATTTTACTCAAAATAATCCTGGGATGGACCGATGTCACATTAATTGGACCCAGTGTTGGAGCTTCTTCAAAACCGCTTCCGCAAGAGTGGACGGATCATAGTGTAATAATCCTAAAGTCTCTCAGGCTTTAAGTGCGGTTTTAATGAGACCGGTTTCACTCCCTCCATGCTTTGTGGTATAATGAAATAGCTTATGCAATGCTTTAAAATCACTCAAATTTCGCAATGTGGAATATTCGCACTTTGAACGCTAATAAATTTGAAATTATGGTAAGAAGAATTCTTATTCGGCCTCAATCTGTTGCTTATAGCCCCAAATATAAATTGTAACAATTACAACAATTTTAACCATGCAAAATAATAATAAAAGGAAAACAATGACGACTATTTATCACATTATTTATGTCATTTATCTCACTCCTTCAAGGTACGAACCGACCTCCATGTGTGACAGTGATTAATCCAAGTCCCGATACGAAATCTCTCCTCCTTTTGCCTGAATAATGAATTGGATGTAACAGGTGCTCAAGACAATAGAGGTGTCAAAGTGGAGATATTGTCTCAGGAAAATGTGTTGACGTAAGCGCGTGTCAGGCGTCGGACAAAAAAAGAAACGTCTCAAAACGTCAGCACAACGCCGTGGCCTTCACCGTCCAAAAGTTGTCAATGTGAAAACTGACAACGCTGTCCAGACACCGAAGCCAAGGAAAAAAACAAAAAAAAACAAAAAAAAAAAACGAATGGAAGGATAAGCGTATTCCATTTTTAGGCTGGGTAAAAGGGACAAGGGAAGCCGTCCAGAAACGCGGCTTTCGAACAATTTCACAATTTCAAATCCCAACGCTGATATGAAAATATCCACTGTGTGATTACAAGTTGTGTGTGTGTGTGTGCGCGCGCGTGCGCGTGCGTGTGTGTTGGATCAGAGGGGGGTGTCATAAGCAATAAAGGTGTTCTTGGATGCACTATATATATATATAGACCTAAAACATATAAAAATCATGAAACCTGTTTTTGAGGTAATATAATTCCGCTGGTTGTTTGCTGACGAGAGAAGGTGTGCGTCTCATTGCTTGTGTGCATGTACTTAGGGAGCAGCAAGGTAGTTGCTACATTTCACTCCCAAATGAAGCACGGCAGAATTGACTTATGTTAATTAACGACCTTTGGTGTCAATTGCTCCAGAGATTATTAGCATATTCTCTAAATAGCACTACAAGTAGGAAAACCCAACATCTGCACTTCTGTAAAATCCTCTCCTGGTGCCTCCCCCCGCACGTAGGGTTGCATTTCATGACAAATTGCTCTGCATGTTGAGCAAATGAGCCCAAACTTAAACACAGTGTTGATTAGCATCCGCTAATTCCCTTAAATCTCGCCTCGCTCGTCTCGCATTTACAGTTTCCGCTGCAAATGAGGCTGACGGCGAAGACAGAGGCTGACTTTCATCAACATATTTGTCGCTGTGCTTTTCCAAACAGCAGCGGGGTCTTCGTGACTTTACGCCGTTTCCAGCCCACTGTCTCCGGCAGGTGGTTTCATGGGAGCTGGGGGGGGGGGGGGCAATCAGAGCTCACGGTCAGCCCATAGTAATACCCCCCCGCCCCAGCCCCCAGTGGGAGGTCCCCTTTAGATGTCTTGCTAAGGGATACCTTGACAAGGATTGATGCTCTGGCTCTTGTGGGAGTTGGATCCGTGGTGTTGCCTCCTTGTTGCGGTTCGCCTCACGGCACAGCACCCTGATCGAGCAACACAGACGCTTTAACGACGGGCGTTCAAGGGACGCAAGGAGAACTACAACAGACAAGCGGGTGTATATATTTTTTTCGTTTCATTTATTCATCTTGCGGCTGCTCCCTCGGGGTGATCAATTAAGTGTCATCTTAGCATATCGAATTTGGACAGAAATGCATGCAATACACTCAGTGGAGCATAATGCATAAGCATTTTCACACATTAAGTTTCCAGCCACTGACAATGTATATGGCAGACAATGTAAAGGTCTGCTTCATGTCATAACCAGACTAGGCCTTATTTCTCATTTCGATTGATAATAAATAATAGTAAAGCAATGGAATAAAAATAGAAAAAAAAAAGCAGATATGCAGTAATGTAGATATTGAATATTGCAAACAAATTGGCAAAAAAAAAAAGTTTAATCAATTCATAATCTTCTCTATCAAAAATCACATCAAAACTTGGAAATGATGCACGTTTATACACAATAAATATAAAATAAAGTACAGTAGTCACATAATGTGTGTACCAGGGTGGAAAATGGTTATAGCAATATCATGTATACATCATTTCAGAGTTTAAATTAGAGAGAGAGGTGCACAAACTGTACAGCTTAATTAAAAAATACCAAAAAAAAACAAAAAACGGGGCTTATTTAATTCTTATATTTTAGTTATTGATTTACATTTATGTTTCATGCATGCACCGAACACCAAGACAAATTCCCTGTTTGTGTAAACTTACTGGGCAGTAAAGACTATTCTGATTCTGACATGCACACCCAAGATGCTTCTTTCAGGGTCTGGATAGCTATCAAAACTGTTTAGCTCAGCCATAGTTTTGCACCAGGACCAAGAAGCTTGAACCGTTTCCACACACCAGCAACACAGATTATAACAAGACAGGCTTTCATCATACTTGATCAGAGCATACGGCCCCCTCCACTCCCTCCCTCCCTCCCTCCCGGGGGGAGCATATTCAGTCCCCAAAATAACAAGAGATAAATTCTGCACCTATTGCAGTGTTGTCCATTATCTGATCCTGGCTCCTCTCTCTCACTATAGAAAACCCAGCCGCCCCGTGCGCTGGGGTTGGTCCTCCCTAGATGAGGGTCGGGGGGACGGGGGTCTCCAGATTAGCGGGGTAAGGAAAGTTAATTTTTTTTTTTCCACAATCAATGCCAAAAAAAAAAAAAAAGATAAAATATAAAGGATAGGGAAATATGCTGATGTCACATTTCACTGCATAAATCGAATCCACCCCCGACCGCTTCAATGGCAGCCGGGGTCAGACGAGGTTCCCCCGTCTTCCGAGACGAGGGGGGGAGACGGAGTCTGCACTTACAAGAAAGCCTGGTCTTTTAATAATGTCAAGGCATAATTGGTTTCTGAAACGTTTCATGGCCTTAATTAACTAAAAGAGCCTAAAGGAACGGGGATCTTGTGAGGGGGGAAAGACCAAGCGGGAAAAGATACAGAGAGGAGCGAGAGCGACACACAGACAGACAGACAGTCAGACAGACAGATGGAGAGGGGGTAATATAGCAGATAGAGATCAGATGCCTTATCTCTCCAGTTCACTAATCATTCCCGGTCCTCCTCTCCACCCTTCACCCCCGCTCTCAATGGGTTTCTCCCTCTCACGACTCAAATTAATCTACTTCGCATTCACGCGCCGTCCCCGACGCACGCGGGGTGGAAATGTGCGGCTGACAGTGGGGAGCTTTCTTCTGGCGCTGCCGTGCACTCTAAACGCTCTCCGCACAGCTCCGTTTAAAGGCCCCGCGACGTTATCCCGACGGGGAGAGAAAGCCTCCGCACGCCGCCGCCTCAGAATCCAAGTGACCTCTAACCGTTGTTGTGCGGGCGCAAAATTGTTGGTTTACGTGGCGTGCAACTTTAACGCGAGAACACCGGCGCACGGCTCCCTCTTTTGGCGAAAAAGCTGTGGAGAAATCTGCGCCGACATCTCCAGAGCAGCCCAAACGAACCACACGAAATGAGTTGTCTTCTGTTTGTTTATTCCATTTTTAAAGACGTTTCAGTCTGACCGGCGTAGTTCTTTGTCGGGGTTAGACCGTGTCAGAAAGCGATGTCAACAATTGGTCTTTGGCCAGAAGAGGTCAGAAGTCAACTACCTCGGCGGGAAGAAGTGATACCCTGATTTCTATCCTCGCTCCTAATCATTCACCCAGTAAGACATAATGCCAGTGGTTGATTCAAACTTAGCCTTGGTAATAAATAACACTATTCAGTCAGTGTGGTGCTTTTTGGTGTGAAGTCCAGTCACTCTCTGATCAATAAAAATGGAATAAGAAGTTCATTTTTTTCTTACCTCACATAATTCCCATCTGTTTGTATTTGAATGCTCTGCAGAGTAGGGAGACTGCCCCCCCTACAGGCAGTTCTATAGCCAGGCTTCTCTTTTTCTAAAACATCCCTGCAGGCCAGAATGTTTTTTACTAAATTACACCAATAAACGATAAAACTGATAAACATGTTGGTTATGTTCGTCATGTCCCCCCCTCCCATCAAGAGCAACTTAATAAAAAACACACACACACACACACACAATGGAGATGACTTAAAGTGGTTATCCTGAGCAGTATTTTTAAAGGAGGCTCTCCCACTTTCCAACTAAACAAATACATACGTTTACCTACTGATGAACTGAACAGTGATCTCCAGGATATAAGAAAGGAAAGAAAAAAAACAGGTGCTCAACTCTCAATGAAAGGACAGCACTTAAGACACAATTCTATCTTATAGTCACTGACACTGGTGGAGGAAACAATCTTAAACAGCTTCCATAATTTGAAAGATCTTCCCGATTAATCCCTCCATTGCGGTATAGTCCAGGGGATTCCCAGCTCCCTATGGGTCGGCAAAGGAATTGCAATGGGTCATTGGCCCAAAAAAAGAAATTCCTTAAGGCAGCTTAAGTATGTATATACGCGGGGTGTCTTTAGTCCCTTTCCTTTGAATCCCCAAGGGGGCCTTGCCTAGACCACAGATAGGTGGCTTGACTTGAGCAATGTTCATGGAGCCAGTTTTCTGGACTGAATGTTATGGATATGGTCTGGTGAACCCAAATGAGGGACATAAAAGTCTCAGGAGTAAGTGCAAGGTTTAATGAACAGGCAGGGGTCAAAACCAGGGGAACAGTCAACAGGAAATCTTATCGGCAGTGAACAGGCAGAGGATCAGGGTCCAGGGGAACAGGCAGAGGATCAGGATCAGGGAAAGGCAGGGAATCAGTATCAGGAATCAGGCAGGGAATCAGGATCAGGAAGCAGGCAGGGAATCAGGATCAAGCAGGGAACCAGGGTCCAGCGGAACAAGCAGAAGATCAGGATCAGGGAAAGGCAAGGAATCTGGATCAGGAAACAGGCACGGAATCAGGGTCAGGAAACAGGCAGGGAATCAGGGTCAGGCAGGGAACCGGGGTCCAGGGGAACAAGCAGAGGATCAGGATCAGGGAAAGGCAGGGAATCAGGATGAGGAAACAGGCACGGAATCAGGATCAGGAAGCAGGCAGGGAATCAGGATCAGGCACGGAACCAGGGTCCAGGGGAACAGGCAGAGGATGAGTGTCGAGGGACAGACAGGGAATCAGCAACAGGGAAAGGCAGGGAATCGGGATCGGGAAACAGGCAGGGGATCAGGAAGCAGGGAGGGAATCAGGATGAAGCAGGGAACCAGGGTCCAGCAAAACAGGCAGAGGATCAGGGTCCAGGGACAGACAGGGAATCAGGATCAGGAAACAGGCAGGGAATCAGGATTAGGCAGGGAATCAGGGTCCAGGAAACAGGCAGGGAATCAGGATCATAGAAAGGACCAAGAATTCAAAACAAACTCAGACACAACAATCTGACGGGGACAGAGTGAATGGGTAAAACAAGTTAAATACAAGAGGAGTGGACGAGAAAGGTGATGACAGGTGGTGAGTTGGTGACTGGGTACAGGTGTGCAGTGGAAGGGATGTGAAACCAGTCGGGCAGAGGGAGCCAGCGAGGGACAGGGGGAGAGAGAAAGAGGGAGACCGATAACAAGCAAGCAGCAGGGCAGGACATTATGAGGAAGTTACTTACGGTAAGTGAGTCAATGAAACCTGAGAAAAACATTTAAGTCAGATGCCGGAATGATATGCAAAATACACCTATTGAGCTCAAATATAATCATGTCTATCTTCTTGGGAAGGAGCTCCTTTCTCTGTCTCACCTTCAGTCCCTTTCTGCTCTCCATCGCCTCCAAACCCAGACTGATTACTCTTCCACCCTTCCTCCACTCCACGTTTCCTCTCTCATCCCTTTACACATTCATCTCTTAATGGAGCCCTACTTGCATAACTTTGCATCTCCACTCATCACCTTGTTTACATTCTCACTCCGACTCCAGCGCAGATGGATTCCTCCAAAACCGCCTCCACGCAGGCAGCTGACGACCGAACCCATTTGCTTTATCTTTTATCATCTAAAATGCCTGGGTGACCTCTCGGACCTGGCCCATCCCATCCCCCGTTTTAATTAATGACCCTTCCGTTAACGATCCCCCGCACATGCTCCGCTGACTGATGGAATGTTTTTGGAATGCGTCGCCGGGTCGCCCCAGTTGCCGGGTGCCTCATTAATGACAGCCGCTAATGAGGAGGCGTTGTGACAGCACATGTCCAGGCAGGTGTGGCCGCGGCACTGAGGGATGCATAATCAAAATGGAATTAGCGGGATGGTCGCCTAGCCGTCACCACCGAGCACCGACACCTCCACCCTCCGCTCGGTCCACTCTCTCACAAGTCAAAGGGAAGTTAAGGATGGCAGAAATGTTGTTTTCATTATAATAATTATATATTTTATGATATAATTTAATTTTCTATTTAATTTCATCTATCTATATATATTTTATGGTTTGTTTTTGTTTGATAATTGTTTTATCTGGCCTCAGCACCTTTTCCTTATTTTGTTTTTATTTCTTGTTTTTAATTACATTTGATTAAATGTACACATAATCCATCATCGTTTGATTCACTTTCTTCTAATTTTCTTTGTTTATCCCTCTATTTCTCTATGATTTACAGTATCTTTTAATTGGTCTGCCTTATGTATCGGGGTACCTCATTCTTGGTGTCAGATAATGCATATTTTTCTCATTCTGAGGCGTTTTATATTGTTTGCTTGAATGCTTTGAAGGAAATAATAACTATTATTATCAAATTAAATAAAAATGTCTGTCAACTAGCTGTGTGATCCACGTCTCCTCCACTTTACTAATCTGCAATTTCACACTCCTTTCTTCGTGCACCGTGTTCGTTTTTTGCCATGTCTCCAGTCTGTATCATTCCCTCTTGCCCGAGCCCAGCCAATTCCTCCCTCCTTTCCACCACTTTCTGGCCCTTGGCATTGCGATTTTGCTGCGGAGGCAATTTCTCTGTTGTGATGGCCATTCGTCTATAAGCTGGATTTATGGTAGCAAATCCAAGGCTTTCTTTACTGGCTTGTCCTTATGCTCAACTAATGTGTTTCTGAGTGTGTATGTGTGTGGGTATTTGTGAGTGTCTGCGTGTTTTGATATTGGGTCGATGGATTTCACCTCTAGAAGTTTGCCAAAGGTCCCGATTCCCTTTAATCCATGATGATTGGCTGTTGGCTACAAACTGTATCCTCTGCATGCTATGGAGTGGACTTCTGTGATCTCCAACTTGTTCCTGAATTGTTATGTTATCAGTCTAATAAACTGCATTATTTATAATTATGAAAGCATTAGTCCTCACTGGACAAGTTTAAGGCCCACATGGGTGTGGCTTTGAAGAAAGTTTGAAGAGTTTGAGTCCTGTAATTTTTACGTTTTTATTTGCACTTTAACCCTTTAGCCTTTACCTCTGTGATTATATATATTATAGGTTTTTAGCATTTTATTTCTATGCTTTTACTCTTCTTTCAGTTCTATACAATGTATAATAGCAGAGGCCTTATGTGAAAGCACTTTGAATTGACCTTGTGTATGAAATGTGCTATACAAATTACTTTGCTGTGCTATATGTGCAAATACAGGGACAACAAATTACATAACACAAAAAAACACCTTGTTAATTTGTTTCTTATTTATTCTCTCTTTCCCTGAGTGAGCCCTTTGCTGGTGGATATCTTTCCCTAACGTTTTTATAAATGGCACCATTACTCTGGAATAAAAATTGCATTGGGTGCTCACTTCTGCTCAATATTGCAGCAATATTTCCCTACCAGAATCGAGATGCTCAGGCTATCTTACAATTTAAAACATGCATAAATTGGGTTTGGATAGGAATTTCAGATTCACACATTCCCATCCTCGGCGCAAAAATATTAATTCACCTAACACCTTCGTTATTTCAACTATGAACTCTGGCTCACCTCACAGTCTCCTTTTCAATATCCTTATTATGGTCACTCTTTTTTCCCCATCCTCCGTTCCATTATTAAAACTATGACGACGTAATATTTCCACCGGCGATGGTAATGTCTTGTCCCAGGTAATTCCATATTGGGAGGCCTGACGGCTCATTCTGGAGCTGAGCATCAGGGCTAATGTGAAAGTGACCGTGGCTGAAGACAGAGAGACCTTTTCAATTACTTTGGAAGTAAGAGAACTAGTGGTTCCGTTATATACTGTATATGCACACACACACACACACATTAATATATATATACAGCACACACACACACACACACACACACACACACACACACACACACACACACACACACACACACACACACACACACACACACACACACACACACACACACACACACACACACACACACACACACACACACACTGTATATCATCATTGTGCAATATTGGTGCAATGGTGGCAAGAGATGGTAATAGTGAACAGCATCATTTCACATCCACTCATTTCATTACTGTGAATGCCAATGGCCTAGGACCATTGAGGGACGAGGGTGGTGAGTGTGATAATCTATTGGAGAATAACCTATATACAATTGTGTGCCAATTATAACTTATGGAAATTCAAATTTATACCTCTAGAGGGATACATACCTCTATAAATAGCACTATTTTGATTATATCCGAGAGACTGTGGAGCTACAGATGGAGCAGCGGGACACCAGACGCTTGTGGCTGGGGCTGCAGACTATAACAAAATACAAGAGCAGCTCATCCCCAGCCACGAGTGTGGACGCCTCCCTCGCCAACGGAGTGAACTCCTTTTATGTGCGGTTTGAGTCTGGCAACAACACCGCTAGCTCGCCGGCTAATTGGAGTTACACCACTGGGGATGAACGCGCACTCTCAGTGTCTGAGCTTGACGTCAGGAGGGCTCTGATGACATATCTGGACAAGTACTGTAGACCTGTGCTAACACTACAATACAATACACTAAAACACTATAATATTCAGCATCTCCCTGGCTGAATCAGTGGCCCTCACCTCGGTGGTCATGAAGTGTTTCGAGAGGCTGATTTAAGGATTATATCTGCGCCTCCTTCCCCCGCACCTTGGACCCGTTGCAGTTTGCATACCAGCAGAACAGATCCACGGATGACGCGGTCTCCCAGATACTGCACACCACGCTCACGCACCTGGATGGCTGGAAGGGGGCCTATGTGAGATTGCTGTTCATCGATTATAGTTCAGCTTTCAAAACCATAGTCCCCTCCAGATTGGCTGTCAAGCTGAAGGAGCTCGGACTGAATACTCGGCTGTGTGCCTGGATCCTTGACTTCCTCTCAGCCCGTCCAGCTCCCTCACTCTGAACACAGGATCCCCCAGGGCTGCGTCCTCAGCCCCCTACTGTACTCCCTGTACACACATGACTGTGTGGCCAGGTCCAGCTCCAACACCATCATCAAGCTTGCTGACGACACTGTTGTCGTGGACCTGATCACCGACGGCGATGAGAAGGCCTCTGGAGGTGACTGACCTGTCACTCTGGTGCCAGGACAACAGCCTCCACCTGAACGTCAGCAAAACTAAGGAGCTGATTGTGGACTTTAGGCGAGGATCACAATCGAGGAGGCACGCGCCCTTAATTAATGGGACTTCTGTCGACAGGTTGACCAGCTTCAAATACCTGAGAGTCCACATCACGGAGGATTTAACATGGACTTTACAAACAGACACTCTGGTGAGAAAGGCGAGGCAGCGTCTTTACCACCTCAGGCAGCTGAGAAACTTCCGGGTCTCGGTGAGGATCCTCAAGTCCTTCTACTCTGGAGCAGTGGAGAGCATGCTGACAGGCAACATCACTGCCTGCTTTGGGAACTGTACTGCTCAGGACAGGCGGGCCCTGCAGAGGGTGGTGCGTTCAGCTGAACGTACCACTGGAACTACACTGCCCTCCCTGCTGGACTTATGCACCAGGAGGTGTAGTAGCAGAGCCTGCAGGATCATGAAGGATCCTCATCACCCCAACAACGGACTGTTCCAGCTGCTGCGGTCAGGCAAGCAGCTCCGCAGTCACACAGCGAGAACTGAGAGACTGAGACTGAGTTTTTTCCCGCAAGCCATAAGAACTGTCAATGCTGACCTCACCAGGGGTCCTCACTGAGCCACACACATAGGCTCCACTACCTTCTGTACTGTATGTAGCATTCTGTACTGCATACTGTGTCACTGTTCTGGGTTGTTCGGTGATACCGCATTGCTGCGCCATACTGTTGTATATTGGGCTGTATTATCGCACAAACACTACCTCACTTTATTCACATGCCACTTTAATGCACATATCTGTATATACATAATTGCCTCTCATATATACATAAGTCCATCCCATATATGTAAGCCTATTCCCTTTATCTACTCCATTTTACTTTATTTCATTTTATTTTATTCTATATATTTTTATTTTATTATTAAGTATTCGACTTACTGTTTTACGTTTTAGGAATCAGTTAGTTGGTCTAGTAGAAAGAAATTTGCCGAGGACATAGTGTGTATTCACCGGGTGCGTTGCATTAAATTTCACTGCATATATGTATGAAAGTATGTATATGTGACGAATAAACCTCTTGAATCTTGAATATGCATAAGCCTATTCCCTTTATCTATTTTATACCCCCACCCTGCATTATCCTTGAGTTGTTATTTAATTTTATTTTATTCTATTTATTTTTATTTTGTTCTATAGTAGCTAACTGCTAACTGCATTACGTTTTAGAAATAGAAATAGTTAGTCAAGTAGAAATTCTTAGGTAGCTACTGTGTTCAGTGTAGAACATATTGTGTGTAATCACCGGGTGCGTTGCATTAACATTTCGCTGCATATATGGATGAAAGTATGTATATGTATGTGACGAATAAACCTCTTGAATCTTGAATATCCTCAAAGTTCAGCATCAATTAAATACAATAGCATTAAACCAGGGTCCAATGATACCAAGGAAATCAAATATCACAATATTTGACGAATAACTATGTTGATAATTTGACAATATTTTGGGGATGACTTGTGTTCATAAGATGTTTATACAAAATAAATATTTGAGAATCATTCGACTTCTGCCCTCCTCATGTGCAGGCATACGTGGCTATGCAGTGAGATAAACACTCTCCCGAAAAGTACCTGGAGACAGGAGCTCACTTTTGGTATCTTTTATAGAAGCGGTGTAAAACCTTGGAACAGTACCAAAATATGCAGATCGAGGTTCTATGCAGATGTAAATAACCTGTTAATATGTTGTCATAGCTCGTACGCTGTATGCATACGCAAATAACATGAATAGACTGACAGATTGTGCTTTCTAAAGGGCAATGTCGGGTGTATGATGCTATGATGTCTGGGTACAAACTAGGGGGGCGGGGCACTCCCCGCCTGGGAGCGGAACACTCCCCGACTTGCATCTGTAAGATGTCAAACCACCAGGACCCTTGACCTTGGGCCGAGACGAGCCTAAGCAGCAGCTTCGTTGCACCGTCCTTGCTTATCTTTACCTCAATCTTCCTCACCTTCACGTCGTCGCTCGCGAAACTTTCGTGACGAGTCCACGGAACTAGTCGTTCCTCTTGGCTTGGTTGTCTCGCAGTAGGATGTCTCCTTCCTGCATATTTGGCCTTTTGTTTCTCTATATGCAACGTCCCTGCATGTCGCCGAGGTACTCCCGTTTCCACTGTTACAGAAGTTGTTCGCTAGCTAGACTTGTCGGCATTGGGCATTGAACAGGTCCCTTTCATTTAACTGGCCTGGAGGTAACCGGGGTTCACCAGCCTTCTGGGTAAGCAGAGTAGTTGGACTGAGAATGGTTAGATGGTCAGGGTCTGTGGAAACCGATGTCAAAGGCCTAGCATTAACTATCACTGTGACCTCCGGCAAAAATGTTG
The DNA here is from genome assembly GCF_960531495.2 of Zeus faber. Taxonomy (NCBI): domain Eukaryota; kingdom Metazoa; phylum Chordata; class Actinopteri; order Zeiformes; family Zeidae; genus Zeus; species Zeus faber. The sequence continues at coordinate 14,693,729 of NC_137206.1, read as the reverse complement.
TAACGATGGTAGTCTGAGTCTGAGGTGTAAACAGATTGACTGCGTGTGTTTCTGTCTGGCTATCTTATACAGTATGCCTGTCTCCCGCTGTCATACTATCGTCACAATGCTATGATGTCTGGGGACAGATTTGGGGGGGAGTCGGGAACACTCCCCGCCTGGGAGTGGAACAATTAGTGATGTGGATATTATGACAAAGCAGACAGAGGTGTCGATTAGAACAGTCTATGAAATTCAGAAAACGCCATTTCTTTACTGTAGGGCAGCCTTAAACACGACATTTAGCTACATAGCAATATAATCCCGGACAATATCTCATCTCATATCACAATATCAATATTATAACTATAAAACCTATTCTGGAGCACTGTTCCAAATGCCATGTAGGCCTATCCATTTTCAGAATAAAATCCAATCTTCAATATTTCTGCACAGATATAATAAGATACAGATAATTATACAATATAGGCAAATACTGTATATGCAAAGGCATATCACACCATTTAATTTACGATAGTAATGTCATCCTGTGCAAGTGTAAGTAGTTGTTAAATTGAATTTACCCTCATTTTGCTCTCGAGGTCAGCACCTAGGAACTACCTAGGAAGTAATCCCATGTTGAGACAGACTCCAGATGTGGCTACAGATGCCACTTGCTGACAATTGTGGGCTGGTGTTGGTTATAAATTATCATGTACCCTAGATTAGCCGTGATGAGAAAAAGGACTTGGGAATCTCTCAAAAGACTGAAGAGGTCAGCCCAAAATGGCGCACATTCCTTCATTTTATTGTGTGTTTGTGCGCATGTGAGAGGTATTTTAATGCAACTTCTATATCACGGTTCAGCAGCACTGTATGGCACCGTTCAGCAGTGTCGGACAATTCTCCCTATAAAATGACACTGCTGGCGGCCATTTAGCGGCTCAACATGAGCATTCAGAGGTGAAGTGACTTGCTCAAGGGAATCAAAGTTGTGTCTGATAATAAATATATAAACAAGTATCCAAACAATACACACAGAGATATCGTAGCACTGAGGAATTTCCAGCCTATGTGAGTTTAACAGAGAATAAATTGCCCGGTCCGAAAGTGTGATGCTGGAGATTAGCTACAGCGATGGGGAAAAACGGCCCCACACACACACACACACACATACTATTGCGGGTCAGATAGCTCTGTTTCGGCGTGCGTTGGTTTGTCCCAAAATGGCTCCATTGACAAATACAATTTCAGCCGTTACAGTCGAGTGAGAAGTCTATCAGGAGGAAACACACATCATTTGGCAACCTACCCCGCCCCCCCCCCAATAAGAGACGCACACGCACACACACACACACACACACACACACACACACAAAAAGACATGTCTTGACACAGATCTACCGCACACTCATTCCAACAGACAGACAGACAAATGGAAGGAGAGAGTGAAAATGGAGCCAAAATGTAACAGAGCGAGACCCTGTGTTTCAACAGGAATATAAGGCTGAAATGTGTCAGCTGTCAACAGTTAGTTGTTGTGGCTACGCAGAAAAGGGTTTTGCTCTGGTTGCTCGTGGAAAATTTGTGCTCCTGTGTGACACTGTAGAAGCAGAAGACTGTGTCCCTAATTCGGAGCCCGTGTGTGGAAAAAAAAAAATGACCCAAGTCAGAAAAATAAGCAATATTGATTTGCTTAGTGAGGATTAGCAAAATGTTGGATAAATGGATTTTGGTGTTATTTATATGGGCATGGCACAGACATTTTCCTGTAATCGTATCAAAAAATAACGCTAATACCCAAGACCACAAAATTGGCTAATTTAATATAATTTGACATTATGGCGCAGACTATCGTACACTGAACAGTCTAATCACCATCTAATGAAACATAAAAGAGATGAAGATAATGGACAATGCGAATGCTGTTTTCTCTCAGTCTATATGAGGGATTCAGGTAGGCCCTTTCGGGTGACGGGCCCCGGTTCAGCTGCACACCGTCATGTGCTTTGACAGAAGAATGGACTCACTAAGTTCCACTATTTCCTTTGAGAAACTCGCAGGGGAGATCTCTCCTCAAATTGCCCTTGGGACAACTTTCTGTACCTGCGGTGTTCATCTAAATTAGCTTCCCAAGGGGCCGCTGTACGTGAAATTGGGTGATTATAGTGAATCCTGTACATGATGTTTCCAAGACGGCAGCGCCGTGGAGTGCAGCTGCTCCAACAGAAACAAGACGAAGCAAGGTGAAAAGTCAAAAATGCCATCAAAAAAAGCAAAAATGCCATCAAAGAAAGCCAGTAATGCAGTTGAGGAAGAGTTGGAGGCCATCAGAAAGAGCAAAGTGACTAAACAACAAGCTATGCTGCTGAGCATCTCACAAAAAAAGAACGCCAACATTGACAGACATGCACGGATCCTAAGGAAACAGTACAAGATACAAGCAACATAGAGGAGACACTGTACGGCTAAAGGGACCACCCGAAGAAGCCCAAGTAGTTACCATAAGAGAACTCAAAGACCAGTGTTGGATAACCTTTCTTTTAAAAGTAACTCGTTCCATTACAAGATTACTGCCATTAAAAAGTAACTTTACGTTACAGCTTTGCCTGCTGAGAGCAGTAACTTGGAGTACTTTTGCGTAACCAAAAATGAAAACCACATTCGCTGTGATGTTCTTGTCACTTTCACCTGCAAATTGAAAATATAGGCAACATAAAGGCTGTCCTGTCTGACATCGCTACGCAAGCGGCAACAAAAAGCCAATCAATTTGGACGATAAGGCGTGGGTGGATGTATTAAAATTTTAAATGCATTGGTTTAAATCTTGTTCTGACACAAAATAAAGCAGGATACTGGTTTTGCTTTTTCTCTCTTGAATGGCCCATTAAATTCAAGGTTGGGCGAGAGTAGGGATATAGGGTCATATACTCAGTATGAATTTCATTCATAGAGACTTAACTGGATATAAATATCCACTTTGTGCATCTGTGTACACATCAGCCAGTGCGGTAAATGTTTCCATCGCAACAGCGAGCTCCACCAATCAGAGACTGTTACACTTAGAGTTATGTAGAGTGTAGTCTCCATGAATAAAACATGTTTTTTTTAATAAAACAAGGTTGATATCACACAGACTTGTGGCTTCTACTGGAACGAAAACAAAAACAATTTGGTCAGAGAATATGCCTGCATTGTCAGAATTTACATATGTAATTTGCAAATCCCTGAATTATATGTTACCCTCTCCCTAAAACTTTTACAATAACAATCAACAACAATTGTGAGTCCTACACAGATTAACAATTCAACAGTAATGTGAGAATGGAAGGTGCTTTATCAACAATACACTCCAACAGTAGAAGCCTTTATAGAAACTTCTCTAATCAAGGATGATTTATGTAAATTCACTAAGTGTAATGTAGTCAATGTATCTGAGGCTTGGCTTGATGATGAGAAAGGCTATGACGTGGAACTGGAAGGATATGAATTGTTTACAATAAATAGGATCAATGAAAACCAGGAGTTGCCCTGTAGGTTGATACATGAGCTTTAAGATGCAGCATGGTTACATGTATGTCAGACACTATAGATAATATTTTGAAATCTTTAGAAACTGCAAAAAATGATACTGAAAAATCCCAAAATATAATCATTAGCTCTGTATATAGAACACCAGGAGCCGGCCTTGATACATTCAAGGAAAAATTAGATGGTATGTTGACAAATTGAATCACAAAAAAGGTGCATATTGTATGTGGTGATTTTTGTAATGATTTGTTAACCCATATGGCAACAAAAGGATACCGACTTTAATTTAATACAGCAACAGCCTATTTCCTGTGATTATAAAACTGAGTCCTAGAGGAGACATTGCTACATTGATGGACAATATATTCCCAAAAGAAAATTGAAAGCAAAATAGTAGGTGGACTACTCATAAATGACATAAGTGATCACCTTCCGGATTTTGCAGTTTTCAGAATTATTTTAAGAAAAATATATTTTTTAATGTGTTGTTGTTTTTTGAATAGGTCTAACACACACACGTGAGCTGATTCGACACTGAACACAAGCCGCCGCTGCCCTCAAGGTGGACCTAAGGAAACAAACCTGGAATCACATTTATGCTAATGATGTTCGTAACAAAGACTAAGAGGCCTTCTTGACCACAGCAATTGTGCTATATGGAAAAATAACTTACAAGAAAACTGACTAGGAAGCACAAATATATGGACAAACCATGGATCACCAAGGGGATAGAGAACGCAAACCGCGAAAAAATACATTATAACAGAGGTTTTTAAAACATAGAACAAAAGAACCAGGAAACAGATATACAATATATACAAACAAATAAATAACTATTATGAGATCTAATAAGAAGGAGTACTATCACAGACTACTGGAGCAGTATAGGAGTAACACTCAAGGAACATGGAGAGTGCTTAACAGCATAATTAAGAAAGGGTACTGGAAAAGCAGGCAACCCAAATTACTTTGTAAAATATTACAATACAATTATGAATAAAACAAAATAAATTGCAAATGAAGTTCATGATAATTTTGAAAATGTTGGATACAATACAGAAAATGAGATTGGGGAGTCGAGAAATAAAGATGGTGAAGATGAAGATATTGTTCATAAAAACCCCTACTCCCTCTTCATTAGCGGTGGTGATGAAAAGTAAATGTAATGTAAAAAGTCCACTGATTTGACTGAAATGTATGTCATTAGTAAAAAATGTTTATAGAATGTATAATGAAACTACTGACACATATACAGTATTCAATCAATCTGTCCAAACAGGTATTTTTCCCGGCAAAATGAAAGCAGCAAAAAACATTCCTATTGGAAAAAAGTGGAGATGGACATCTTTTCTCCAACTATAGGTAAAGGCCAATCTCTGCTTTCCCAGTTCTCGAAAAATTTAGATTTATTTTTTTTACAAAAGACTTGATAACTTCATAGAAAAACACAATTGAATGAGTTATGGCCTTAGAGCAAATAGGTCCACCACAATGGCATGATGGACCTGGTAGAATATACTATGGGAAGGAATATAATATTTGATAATCGGCAAATCAATAAAAAATATGATCAATGATCTTCCTGTGATAATTGACCATAAATGATGTTGGAAATCACACATAAATAATGTAAAAACCACTATGTCTAAAACCATTGCAATATTATATAAAACCAAAGACATCTTCGATCAGAATGTGATTGATCTTAAAACTGCAAAGAACAGTGTACAAAGCAAGAAAATAATTGACTTCGTAACTGTATTCAGAGGTTGTTTGAACTTAGAGAGCACCGGTCTCAATTTAGTGGAATAGGTATGTTTAAAAAAAGGATGTACTGTTTATCTGTCAAACGGGTAATATTTTGGAATAGTTGTGACAAGGAATTAAGAATGTGTAGTTCAATTTTCACAATAAAAAAAAAAAAAAAGTAAAAAAATAAGGTGCTGAACACCTGAAGCCCCTCCCCCCGGCCGGATCGCTGTTTGTGACGTGTGTCCAAATTGCACCAAATTGGACACCGCACGTCCTCGAGTCCCCATGAATTGGGCGAGTGCTGCAAGCGTGAAGTAGATGGGATGCCGTCGAGAGGGGCACATGGCTCAGTGGTTAGCTAGGTTGCCTCACAGCAAGAACGTCTTACGTTCAAATCCCTTCTGTCCCAGCTCCCTCCTGTGTGGGGTTTGCATGTGACTCCTCACGGTTGTGTGGGCGAGCTCCAGTGTCCTCCCACCATCAGAAAGACGGGGGCGAGGACCGGCTCAACATAACAAGCTACACTTGTAGTAGTAGAAATGGTAGTAGTAGTTATCGTAGTATTATTATTAAAAGGTCCACACCCAAAAAGTTCAAGCAAAAGTCAAGGTCACTGATTCAAATGTATTATTATTTGCATTATCATTTGTATTATTATTTGCATTGTAATTTGCATTTTTTTTGTATTATTATTGGCAGATTTTTACTCTGTGAGGTGAGTACTGGAGGTAAGTTATAGTGAAGTTTCAATTAGGAGGATTTAGATGTTTATTTAATACAACACAGACAATTAATCCTATTATATAATTATTGAACCCAGAATCGCGATTGTGGCGCCGCCCCTTGCGGTCGCCTGCGCGAGGACCGCGTGTCGATTACGCACATTTGAGTATTTTTCGAGCTTATGGAGCTTGTGCGTAATCACCGGGTGTCATGACATTTCACTGCATATATGTACGACCGTATGTGTATGTATGTGACAAATAATCTCTTGAACTTGAACATGTGCCCCTGACTAAGACACTGGCAAACAAGCCGGCGTTGGTCCCTGGGCACTGCACTCCAGCAGCATCAATAAAGATGTTCTACAATCAAAGGACAGACACGGACGACTCCTTCCTTTGTAGTTAGAAGATTTGACGTCTTGTTATTTATTTTGACGTCGTCCAACCAAAATCAATTGCAAATACTGTCTTTTCCATACACACGCTATTAACGTCGGCATGGCCCGATGTGACCGAACATTTTCAATCAAATTCGCTGCTGAATAATAGTGAGGACATGGATGCCTTTGTGTGTGTTTGTGTGTGTTTTGTTTGTGTATTGTTGTTATTATTAATTATGTCTGACAACCTGTTCCTCCCCCACACTCTATCCAAATGGAGACATCTGTTCTGTATTAGAACTCCACAGCTATAGAATCCCCCCCCCGCCGTCCAATTTTGGTCGCACCAAACACGCTGGTAGAAAAGATAAAACTGCTGGGAATGAACATAGCATCCAAAACCAATCGCAAAAATACAGTTCCTGTTGAATTGAAAGATGAGTGGCGTTCACTAGTGAAAGACGTATTTGTCGTATCTCGTGGTGTGTTTCGCCCGTAGTAACGCTTGAACCGCCATAGGACATTTTCCATTCATTTGAGGTGGATTTTGACATTATGTGCTGGTCTTTGTCTCTTAGTCCTCTGGCTGCAACAGAGGAGTTGAAACCCAGGAGCTCCCTGACTTAAGACGGGCGTGATGGCAGCTGACAGATTTAAAAAGGTATACGTCGTCAGCTTGACAGTTGCGTGATCACGGCTGGAGCAGCTTCGCTCCAAGGCACGACGCACGCGAGGATGGGATCGAGTGTAATTGATTCATTTAGCTGACGCCTGAAAATGTGATGTGGTAGCCCATCTGATTTTTCCATGTTTCACCATATTTCTAACTAATCAATTTCTAACTGCGCTTGGACTGAGCTTCCACAATGAGAGACGCCACATTCTAATCTAGTTTATTCTATTTGTCTAAATTGCACTTCTGTTGTTAGCGTGACAGATTTAGTTCATTTGGTTGTCCTCAGGCAGAAGCATTTTTATGTTTATTTATATTATTTAAGTTCAGATTCCTTTTCTCTGCACCACGGCCCAGAGCAACCTGAGGCTACAGACTGTTCCTAGTTTTGACGGCTGAGTTTTACGTGTTTCCTCAAATAGTGTCTTTATTTACCCTCAAAGCAGGCTTACATTAGAGGCAAGCTTTTATATCTCATTCCCTCTGTTTGATCATATTTTAGGATGAATTTTAAATCAAACTTCCTTCTGTGTGCCATGCCATGCAAACAGATGTATGGTGAAAAAGAGAGCACTACAAGTTACCCTAAAAGTCACACTTGTGGTGGTAGGCGACGGGGGAATAACAGTTTTCCGAGATTGCGTTGAACGCACCACTTCCTGTTTGGAGCGCTGGAGAGCCTGGGCGCTCAGGGCGGGGCATGTTCCCAAGGAGTGATCGGCTACGCAGCTGTAGAAAATGCAGTAAATTGAATGCAGCTACAATAAAAACACTGTTTCTATTTGCTTTGTTTGGGAGTGGAGCTCCGCACCGGCACGGCGCTGCAGCGCCGATGTATTTGAGGCAGGCTTTGATTGTTAGTGTAGACCACGACCCCGGCCCTTATTAGAGTCCCGTTTTTTCTTTGACGACCAGTTTATATTTGAGGTAATATATTTTAAGCTACTTGCTCAAGTTTTATTGCCCTTTCATTACCCATTGAAGGACATTACATGTATTTTATGCTGAGAACTTGGGAATTTCAACTTGGAACCTTAATCCACTTTCAGCTGCCTGGTGAATGTTTTTTATTTTTTTTCCCCCCTCGTGGCCAAACTAGCTGATACCCTGGATAAGTAGCAAGGGCTGTGTGTCGTCAGCCTGCTTACAGCTGAGGGATCACATCTGCAGCTTGCAGGGCGAACTTAAGGAAAGGGACGAGCCCCAGAAGAAAACCAGTTCCATCACACGGTCGGCTGCTTCTAATGGATGAACGGACCACGTGGATATTGGTCAAGGGAAGAAAATATTTGTGATAAGGACCCCCCACCCCCACCAGGACATTCCTCTGTCAGATGCCCTTCAAGTGAGAATAGGTGTGAAGCCCTGGAGACGCGTGATAGACAACTATCTCCGGAAAAATCTGGAGCCCGTTACAGCCGCCTGTTCCGTCAACCTGCTTCCCTCTCTGGATCGAACATGCTCAACCAGTCTGATTCTCACCCATCGCCCATTCTTCTCAAGCTGAAGTCAAGTGTCAACTTGTTTTTCTCGGGAAAGCTCATCGGGCCGCCCCCACGCGTGAAAAGTGCTAAGGAAAATAAAGTCCGACTTGACTTTGGCACGGTCTCTGTGGTGAGAGAGACAGCCCCGTCTGTATATATTGGCTCTGTTTCTCTCTCCGGGGCCACGGCTACTTTCTGTGAGTGTAGCAAGGCCTATGAAACACTTTTGAAAGGCGCGGCAGAAAGCTCGGGCCCTGGGGTAGGTGGAAACGGAGGCGCTCCCGCCACCTCTTCCAGAATGTCCGACAAATACTGGTCTTAAAGGATGATCACCATTTAACAAGTTATACGAGGTTGGAAGCCCTCTGGGAGGTGAAAGGTCACACAGATGTGACTCAGCAGCAGTCTCACTGCAGATTTTTAGTCATGGTTTTGCCTCCAGTGTTTTGACAATTATCCATCGTAACCACTTGTATGGAACCAGAGGCATTTTATCAATTTTACAGAAATATACGTATGGACTAGGGATTGCTCGGTACCATTTTTTCATTTCTGATACCGATACCGCCACCTTGAGTGTCTGCCGATACCGATCTTTTTCCCTCTCTTAATCAACTAGCTGTTAGTCATACATTTGTCTGAATGCACTTTGTTTACATTTAGTCATTTAGCAGACGCTTTTATCCAAAGCGACTTACAAGGGAGAATGACATTCAAGCTACATTGCGACAGAGATTAGTGTAACAACAACATTCGTGTAACAATAAATACTGCAAGGTGGTGCTAAGTAGTTGTAGGTCAGGACAGGAGGTACTCACTGAAGAGCTGGGTCTTCAAGTGCTTCTTAAAGACAGAGAGGGAGGTCCCCGCTCTGGTCATTTTTGGCAGCTCGTTCCACCAACGTGGAACTACAAATGAGAATAGCCTGGATTGCCGCGGCTGTATGGCCGGCAGAGCCAGGCGACGCTCATTTGACGAGCGCAGCACCCGGGGAGCAACATGTGCTCTTACAAGAGCATTTAAGTAGGCGGGAGCATTCCCAGCAATCACTCTGTAGGCCAGCATCAGAGACTTGAACTTGATGCGGGCGGCCACAGGTAACCAGTGGAGCTCAATGAGCAGCGGAGTGACATGTGCCCTCTTTGGCTGGTTGAACACCAATCGCGCCGCTGCATTCTGTATCTGTTTAGCCTAGCCGTCTGAAAACCATCGTGCTCAAGCTGTGAGACAAACATTCTACTCCCTAAATACGTAGCCTATGACACGACTCTGCAAAAGGGAGTCATGTCATAGGCTATCTTCTCAGTGAGGCTCATACATCTGAGAACGGGAACACAGGATTCAGTTCAATAAGTTCAATGTGGAATTGAGTGCAGGTTGTGACCTGGTCTCTTTTTACGGCATGTCGCTCAAAATGTAGTTCAGCATTTCCATGATAGTTTAGGCTAATGGATCAGATTATACTTCCCCCCGATATCCAATCCAGTGATCAGTATCGGACTGATACCAATACTATAGTCAATGATATAGTCGGCACATCCCCAATACATACAAAATCATTTTTTGAATGTATTTTGTATGTATTGAACATTTCACTGTATATACTGTAGGTATGAAAGTATGTATATGTATGTGACGAATAAACCTCTTGAATTTTTTGTATTCATTTTGTCTTGCTTAAGGGCTTGTACTCACCTCTGAGTTTTCCAATGATAATACACTGATGTAGAAAGAGTTTTGCGTCGATTTGTGGAAATGAACAAATTTACCCCAAAGCAAAGGAGAAAAAAAAAGAAAGATGCAAGAGCAAAAACACGGCGGCTTCTCCCACAGTTACCAACTCCGTCGACAAAGTGCGAGGGTCTCGGACGTACATCAACATCCGACAACCCGGCTAAACCTGCGGTGAGCCTTCTAACCGACTGCCTTCCTCTGGCAGAGCGCTATTCGTGTACTTCCAAATATTGATGAGTTTTGCTCCAAGCTCCGCCGTGCGAGTCATCAGCGGGGTTTCATCTGCCTCCAGCGGGTGGGGCTGAAGCTGGTGCTCTGGCTCTTTCTAAAGGAAAGATTATCACCTAATCGGGAAGCGCTGCCAGGTCTGCACCCTGCCAAGCGCAACTTAAGAAGAAGCCTCCGCGGTTATAGGTGGTTCTAGGACTTAGCTGTTTATTTATTTACTCACGTCATCGAACTGCATTTTCACAGCACGGCCAGGGATCAAGGTACAGATATAGATAAGATTGTGGTGTTATTCTCCAACGTCTGAGTGTCCCCCCTGGAAACCAGCTGCCGGCAGCTCTGCTGGGTTTAGTGAAGCAAATCATTTCTTACCAACTCTTATGATCGTTTTTTTTCAAAAAAAGATATCCATTCAACATCCCTAATTCACCTCCATGAACTGAAAGAGCTGAGGGGCGGCACATTTAGGCTGAAGTGGGTGGCATGCGAGTGATTCAAACAACTTTCATATGACAGGTAATTTCAGTTTTACCCAATCGATTTGACATGTTTTAAATAAACCTCTCAATAGCCTCCCGATGTGCGGTCCGCCTAATCTCCACAATCTCCAACCAACTCCTTTAGTGGATTCAGGCGTGTGACACCAAACACTACCTTGTTTACAGTTTTTTTCTAATAATATTTATCTTTGAAAATGCTATATAAATAAAATAAATTAGATACACACATCTTCATTTGAGTCACAACGTTCAGCTCACATGAGAAATGAACTAAAAATAAAATAAGTACGCAAAGAATTTCAGTCATATATGTAGGTCGTTGCTGGTTGGTCGGCGTCGCTGAGGGCTTTCTGATGACGTCACACTGCGGAAGTGAAGTGCCGTCCACCACGCAGTGCACCGTGGAAACAACAGGATGGTGGACGCCTTTATGAAGCTATTCTTATATTATTGGGGGTGCCCTGCGCTCAGCAGACTCTGCTACGTGGATTGGCGCTCAGGGCTCGCAGCCGAGTGGGGCGTCTAGTCGTCTGCGGTGGGGCGGGCCTCGCCCTTGCGCGGGTGGGCAATGGGGTTCGGCTCACCTGCAGGGCGGGCGGTTTGGGCGGAGTGTCGAGTTCTGCGCCTGCGTCTTGTGCCTTCACTTGGGGGTGGGTTGTATGTGTGCGCCCCGGGCGTACAGGGTCACCTCGTGTTCCCTGCAACTGGGTTATGCTCCTCGGGGCCGGGCGTGGGGGTTGCTTCGTGGGCTTCCGGCTTCTCTGGGGGCCTGGGGGTCTTCTGTGGCTGCAGGGCAGGGGGGCTCGGGGCCCTGCAGTGGACGGGGCCCTGCTGCCGTACAGACACCCCACAGCTGCGGAGCTCAGGGGTGGCTTCAGGGCCCTTTCCGCTGCTTGGAGGCGCCGCAACATAATAGCGACCTTATACACCAGAACAAATGCGGATAAGTCCCACAGTCACACACACACAAACACACCAACACCTGCTTTGAATGCATCCCAGCAGCCTCCTGGTTGCATTGCTCTCCTTTCCTCCCTCATTTACTGCCATAATAATGACAGGAAGAAGCCAATTTTTGTTCCAGTTTTCCTGAACCTGATACACTCTGTTTTTCAATACATGTCGTCCGATGTTTATGTTTTCTGTGTAAATGTTTGGTTCTATGGTTAATTGTCTCACCAGTGCTGAATCTCCGCCTGTTGGAGTAGTGATCAGTTGTTTATAGAACCAAACATGGTAAAATAGTTCTCAAAAGAGGGGGGTTGGTGGCGGCTCTGTATAACAAAAAACTGCTCTTCCCATCCTACAGGTCGTCCACAGGACAGAGTTATTGCAGCAGTTCTTGATGATTTAAAAATTAACACAATGATCATGTTAGTATGCATCTTATTAACTGAGTTAGTAATTCTTATTACAAGCATCTTAATACAAAGCGTTGCCCATGTTTGTACTAGAAAATATGATTCATTTCCAGCATCATTCAATGACATACGGCCCTTTAGTTGGTGGTACCTCATGCTATTTTCAGTAAAGGTTTGGCGACATTGAAGATGCTACTCGCTTCTAGCTGTAATTCTAAAAAGAAAATAGGGTTTCTGAGTGCAGCACATTAAAATGCAGTTGTCCTGGTGATAGTCTTCCAGGATAGTTATTAGCATTGTGCTCTACCTGAGGTGTGTATACTGTATGTGTGTGTGTGTGTGTGTCAGAATGTGCATTTGAACACTTGCGAGCGTCAGAGTCGGGGATGAGAAAAGGCTGATAATTAAAATGAGTCAGCCTCTCCTCCCCCTTCCCGTCACCGTCACCCATCACTTTAAACACCCTTCCATCGCTGCACTCTCTAAACTCTTACCTCAAATAAGAAAATTCATTGTACTTCCTGCGCCTCCGGCTTTTCTTTCTTTCCTTTGTTATGTCTCCATTAACGTACTAAATTTCCGACTCCTGCACAGTGCATCCACCCTTCCCCCATGTCGAAGCAACAACTGTTCGATATACAGGAAGGAGTTTTTCACAACAATTGACGACATCTTAAACAACGAAATGGCATGTTGCCACCAAGTCCGGGGTGAGCCTACATTTTTGGGGGGACCAAATACAGCCATTGCATTCCGTTTTTTATTTTATTTTTTTGTTTTTACTTAAATTGCCATATTCCCATGCCTAAATCAGCCTGATAGGTTAACTTGTGTACGCATGATATTTTTTTTCCTCTAATGACTTATGCACTCAAAATATAGTCAATAAGAAAATAGGAAATTCACTATTTTAATACACGGACCAGCACAGTATAAGCTCTGGAGAAAAAAAAAAAAGTAATATTTCAAGATAACTGTGACACAAACTTGAACAGATGACCAAGAAACACACAAAATATGCATTTATTTCAAATTGTCTGGATTTAAATGTCCAACGCAACGTCAGAGAGACAGATGTCGGTCCATGAACAAGCACAGACATACTGTAAGTGATTACGTTCACGCACATGGGGATTTGCATATACTACACAAAAACACAAATTATTCTTTGTCAAGTCTGCGATGAATATGGTATTCTAGTGTTGTCATCCCTCAAACCATACCATAAGCTTAAATCTGATCAGAATGCTTCTCGCTAACAGCTCTTGCAAGAATGTATGATCTACAGCAGGGGTGCCCAATATGTCGAAAGGTAGTGCGGGTAGATCGTGCGCCATTCAAAAAAATGGCGCGAAAAAAAGAATTCTGCAAGGAAAAAACAAAACAGGCTGATGTTCAGCTCAAGTCTCGGGCTCATGGACAGTTTTGGAACTTAGTCACAGAGGAAAGTTACCCAAACATGAGGAAATGTGCTACCTCCTTGACTGCATTATTCAGCTCTGCTAATTCATGCGAGTCAGCCTTTCCCCACACGAAGATTATTAAGTCCAAATACCGTTCCACCATGACTGATGATCATTTGGAAGCCTGCTTGAGGCTAGCTACCAGCAGCTACTGTCCGGACTATGCAACCCTGGCCGACTCCATTCAGTGCAAGTCATCAGAGTAAGGTAATGCCCAGAAATGTATTTAATTTTATTGTGCCGTAAGGGTTCATGCAGTGATGCAAGGTTCGCCAACATATATTGTATATATTAAGTATATATTAAAATAAATGTTTTTAGCATTTTTTAATGCAGGTAGATCATTTTGACCTGGTCATCCCTGATCTACAGCAACACACAAAAACAAATCATAGTCAAATTAGAAAGTTTTCTTCTTTCTAAAAAGGAATAATTATATAATATAAATATTATTATAAATCATTATAATACATATTGTTATAAAATAATAATTATAAATAAATATAATAATTATTATATATTCACCTTTAATTTAATATTACCAAGGGGTACAATAAATGGACAAAAAAAAAAAATACGTTGATTCCAAATACCCCCGTGAAATCGAACTAGTTCCAATTCAAAAATTTTAATTACATAAATATCTGCCAACCACAATTTTAAAAGCATTTTGAAACTGCAGTGCCTTCAAACTGTCATGGAGTTTGGTTTGCACGGTGTTTCTTTGCCGTACCCACTCTACTAACCCCCCCCAACACTACGGCCACAATCCTGTGTTGTTGATGATTTATTTGCTTCACTTTACTTATAATAAGTGCTCAAGGGCCACAGCCACCACGGTTGCCCAAGCAGGAAAGGAGCGACTGAAGAGTGCTTCATGCATTCTCCCTACTCAAATTTTCTCAGCGGGTGTGGCAAAGAAAACCATTACCTGGCGGTCACAAGCCGGCACTTCAAAAACTGCCAGCAAAAAAAACGAAAAAAAAAAACCCACAAAGGCACACTGTGCATCGCTGCACACGAAAAATTGAGCGATACAGTTAAACGCCGCATGGATCACGGCACCGGCTTTCGATGCGGACAAGCTATCGTCTACCAAATGTGTCCATCTTATGGTCATTTGGTACTCACCTCATTTGGTACTTTTCTCTCAATTTACCCAAAGCACTAAATCTATTGTGACACATTTCCAAGTAAAAGTTCAGTATCGCCAACAACTTGAAATGAATAGTGAGTTGCAGCGTTAAAAGTTGTTTTGAAGTCCCGAATTAGGCCCCGATACGGTTCCTATTTCAGAGTCCCGGAGTCATCCTTGAAGTTATTCATCCTTTCGCCGGAATTTGAAGCTGCGCTCGCTATTGTGCATCAAATTAATCCATACAATAATAATGATGTCAAAAGCACTGCCTCTTTCACTTTCTTCTCCCACTCGCCCGCTCCCACTCGCTCTGTGATGCATCATTAGAGGAAGGAAAAGTTAGGCAAAGTTTTAATCCATACATAAATGATTACTGAATATTGTTACTGAGGGATTAACATTTTTATCCCAACCGCAGAAGTGCCTTTGATCCTATAACCCACATACGCACAGGGGAATACACACACACACACACACACACACACACACACACACACACACACACACACACACACACACACACACACACACACACACACACACACACACACACACACACACACACACACACACACACACACACACACACACACACACACACAGCTTTGCCTGGTGGTGTTAATGTAAGAGCAAAAAAAAATACCAAAAAGGAATAGGGTAAAATAAGACATTTTTAAGAGGGGGAAAAATGACAACATTGTCATCCGGCTGGTGTTAGAACAGAGAGAGAGAGAGAGCGAGAGGGAGCAAGAGAGGGAGCAAGAGAGGGCTCGAGACAAATTGGGGAAAAGTAGAGGTAGAAATATTGTAAAATAGGAATCATTATCTGTTTATTTGGCCAATTACACTTTTGTATACAGTACAAAGAATCTGTCACTGTTAGTGTCCCTGCATTGTTGTACAGAAAATTGGCATAAAAAACCCTAACAGTCTCGAAAAAGAAAATAGAGAAACAAATATACAAAAATACACAGAAAAAAAATAGTTAAAGACTATGACGTGGCAGTATATAGTTGCTAGTATTGGCTGGGGTTATAAACAGATGGGATATTGTGTACAGGATGAATACATAGGAATACACTAATACAGGCATGTAGTAGATCTCAATTATTACAGTCTCTAAAGTTAAGAGAATCTTATATTGTTGGGTTGACTCCATACAATTGGTTATTGACAATCTGCAACTTTCTTTTAATGTTCTTCAAGAGGCACTTATTGATCTCAAACTTGTGTTTAATGCTGAAAGAAAATGTTATCCGCAAGAACTAAGGAAATCGATTAAAGCAAACTTCCTATTAGCACTCGAGCCAGTACAGCATTTGAAAGAGTCACACTATAATTGCTCAGGCATTTGGATTGATTATAAATGGATGATAACTTTTAAAGTTCATATTGATAAATTGGTTCAAAAGCTGCAGACAAAACTTTGCTTTCTTTATCGAAATAGAACCTGCTTTCCCATGTTTAGCAGGAAAATAATTGTTGAGACTATTACTTTCTGTTTTGGATGATGGCGATGTAATATGTAGACATGGTGCTGTTCCCACCCTTAAGCCCATAGACACTATATATCACTCTGCAATTAGATGTATCACTGGTGATGCCTACAGATGATGATGGGTACATCATTGTACTTTTCATGAAAAAGTTGGATGGCCCTCTCTCTTTACGAGATGGGATCAACACTGGCATATATATTTATCTTCAAAGCGCTCCTAAATTTTTTTTACCAATTGACATTACTTCCCTATTACACCTCAATGTAGGAGCTTATCAAACCCGCTCTCAGGATTTGATTACGTTAGATGTTCCGCGGGTCAAGTCCGAACTCTGAAAGACTGCTTTGAAACGTTTTGTCCTGGACTAATGGAATAATCAAAAATGCTTTTTAAATATTGATTCCTCGATACCATTAGGACATTTTTAAAATATGCCTTTATATCTCATTGTTTTAGAATGTAATTGTTTTAACTATCAATTGTTTTGACCAGTGTTGATGTTTGCGTTCTTATTGTCTCTATTTTTTTTTATTGTGCTATTTTATTAATATTTTTTCTGCCTAATGTGATCTCGGCATCATTGAAAATGAGGGTTTGTCCCTCAAGGTAGCCCTGAGCACCCAGGGGGTCCAGCGGAGGACCAGGGGAGAAGCAGCCACAGCAAACACCATGAGTAACCACCTGTGGCTAGCTCCTTTGCCCAGCAACCACCGCCGGGACCATCCAGCAGCCCAGCAGCCAGGGCATCCCTCCAACCACACGCCGCAACAGCCAAGTCTGGCCACGCCTTCACCAGCTAGCACAGCAGCCTGAGGCCCCTCGCTCCGGAAGGGAGGAGGGGGCAGTCTGTCGTCGCCCTGGCAGAATTATGCCGGCGGACCGTGCTGCTCCGGGGAACCGGGTCCAGTTAATTTTCTTAGACATTTGTCTCAAGTTCTCTGCTTGGTTGGGGGGGTGGTAGGCTTTGGCCAGGTATTCTCCCTGGCATTAATTTGGTGTTGGGTGTAAGCGGTTACGGGATGGCGTGTTTTGAGCGGCAAGATCTGACCTGGATCTAGATAATTGGGAACCCAGGATCAGAGTGGCTGTTGCTTGTTGGTTTGTCTAACGAGCAACATTTAAAACCATCCCCACACACACTCAGGAGAGGAGCCCCTGTCATGACACATGTCTATCTGCTCCTGGGCTAATCCAACTAGCCCTTTCTCTACAATAAACCGGTGTCTACAAGCCTGGCGTCTGTCTCTCTCTGCTGGTGGTCCCCGAAAACGTCACTTGGGCGGCGGGTGGTGAGCGAAACTGCCACAGTGTGCATAAAAGAGACTTGAGTAATTCATCGACTGATATTTGGCACAGCCGCTTGCGCAACTGCACACAAACATATAGACACATACACACACGCAGCTTTCTTCCTGCGATAACCAACTTCAAACAGCAAAGTGTACACTCAGCAGGGGCAGCTTGTTGCAGTCGAGGGAGGACTGGAAGAGCAATACTGAAAAACCAGAGCTGCGGGGTTCAGTCATGTTCCCTGTAGTGCGCGTGAGTTTATCAGTGTGTGTGTGTGTGTGTGTGTGTGTGTGGCTGTACTTCCAGAGTGAGGCTCATGTGTTTTTACTTCAAGATCACAAGTTGAACTCCCCTGGCCACAGAGGCGAGCGGAGAGGGCAAGCCTGCGGTCCACAACAGGTCCACAGTGCATACACACCACATTCTTGCTCTGCGGTTGCTTTTGAGCGAGCACCGCAAAGTCGAGAAATCAATTAAGGCTTCACAGGTAAAGTAGAGGGTTCAAGGTTCAGTCCCGACTATGTGACCTCAGTGTGTCATCATCTGGACGCGGCGAGAACAGAACCACCGTCTGATGAATTTGCAGCCCTGACGGTGACGCTGGAGAAGCATCAGCCGACCTGAACCAGCCTGTTCGGCGATCAAAGTGTTTCGAGCAGATTAGCAGATGTCCCCGGACAGTGTCCTCCCTGTGAAGGCGTCCCTCACTTTGCGCTTGAGATCCACACATGCCGAACCTCGATTCCCCTTGATTCGTCTTTGGCTTGTGAATCCCTCTCAGCCTAACATTCCTGATTCAACAGATTCGACGTGATTACAAAGCTTCATTCTTTAAGAGGCAGGGCTTCCCTTCAATGCAATGCAGAGACACGGCCAATGAAGGCAAAGGGAGAAAGGCAGGGCCGCTAAAATAACAACGCGGGATGCGGCCTCACCACTGATGATTAGAGGAGTTAAAGGTGCACCGAAGACATTAGTAATATGTGAAACTAACTAACGAATTGCTGTGTATTGCTCTTCAGTCTCCCTGACTAAAGAAAGCAGTTTGCTTCACGGTGGTTGCCGCCAAAACCAAGCACAACCTTCAAGGCTTTAAAAACCCAAACAAAATCAAAACTTAGGAGGAGGAGAGTGCTGGGATATAATTTCACACTCTCCCTTTACAGCCTTTATGTTGAAACAAATACATTTCACGTTTGGCTACATCTGGGCTCCCTTTTTCTCATGAATCTCCTGGCAATAGCGGCTCTAAATTTTTCATCTGTCTCGGTGGTAGGAGTAACTTCTCCGTAATTGCCTCGACGGTGAACAAGTTCTGCGTGCAAATTGCCAAGTGCTTGACAAAGAGCAGGAACGGATAATTATGGGTCAATTTATGGTTTTTAATAATGGCCAAAATGAGCTTCAACCCGGGTTTCATCTCTTTATTGGCATTTTAATAAGACCTATTTTCGTGGCTTTTCTTCTAATGGCCGCCTAAATGTGCTCCATCGCGCTCCTTGGCAGACTCATTGTTCCATTTTTATCCTTTTATTCCGTTTACCAGCAATCATTTTCCCATTAATTCCTGCGGAAGAACATCAGGAGGTCTGGGAGACTAAGAACTCTTGTGCAGAATAAACCAAAGGCACAGTGTTTGTGTACGGTGTCTTTTAAAAACCAGATGTGGAGGTGGTCGTGCACAGCGCGGTCTACAATAGCCTTCCTAATGACTTCAAAAACATGTATTTTAACGTCAGTAATTGGGATTTCAAACGTCAATTGGTATAATGATGATAACGACTGATAATCAGGCATTCTGCATGGTTTTCTGTTTGGTGTGTTATGGTTTTGATGTTCGTATGTGTGACTGTCTTCGATTCTTTGCGTTTTACATGTGCTGGAACTGCTTTGAAACAAACAAAAAAAATAAAAAAAATCTGTGGTCAACACATTTCACATTTTCATGTTGAGCCAAGCAGAAAAGAAAAAAGGAGATAATTTTGCTCCCCTTTTTCATTTCCGCCATTTTCTGTGAAAATACTCTTTAAACACTCCGTAAAGATAAATTGGTCTCCATGTCCTCGCTTCACTGTTCAATTTCCAAATACCACTGCCAAGCCAGGGTGCAAACGATCCTTTCTTAGGACAATTTCGCATAAAATCGAACGTTCCCGAATCAACAGGCCGTGACTGGATAGCTCAAAACGTAGACGTCGAGATGCATTGAAGGTCTCACCACACAAAGTGTGTTGAGACCTTCAATGCAGTGACAGTGGTACTTACTGTGGCTGAATAAATACGATTTCTGTAGAACTCAGTAAAGGATATTGTTAATATTTTTGAGCAATATTTTAAAATCCAGCGCAAAAACAATAACAATAAATGTAATAAATGTATAATCATTTGTAATAAATGTGTAATGAAACAGTTTATCTTGTACATGACAACATTTCAAGCAATTACCATATGAAAATTAAAAAAAACATTCAGAAATGTTTCTGAAAAATATTTTATTATTAACAGATTATAATTAAATGATTACTTAGAAATAAGAAATGAAAAGAAAAAAATAACACCCAGCTGCCTGGAAGAGTGAGGGGGAGGTGTCGAGCGTGACAGTATGTGTTTTGCAGAAATCCGACCTCAGCGCGTGGATCCAGCAGATAAATATTATTGCCGGGGGCAAAATGTAATCCAGCTAAAATATATTTGGATACAATACAAACAGGAGGCGCGGTGTAATAACAGGTTTAAGGAGCAATGATGACTGCCGGTAAAGTGGCAAATGATAGACTCCGCACAGGAAAGTTCTCTTAACGCTGAAACTGTTTACGCTGGCCTCGGGGTTCATTTGCATGCAAATATCCAGACACACATACAAACATAATTTCCAAATTCAGGCGCAGAAGTATCCGCAGGCTCTTGGCATTTGCTTTACCAAAACAAAACCTGTGGAAAAACAGATGAAGGATCCAGATTCATTCCACCTGCTGCTCTTTGTACGTGTGTGTGTGTGTGTGTGCGTGCGTGCGTGCGTGCGTGCGTGCGTGCGTGCGTGCGTGCGTGTGTGTGTCTTGGTGAGGGTTGTGGTCAGTGTGTGGGTGCGCAGTGTGTGTGTGTGTTTATGTGAGTGTCTCTATGTAATACATATATGTATATATATATTTATATGTGTGTGAGTGAGAGTGTATGACAGTGTGTGTGTGTGTGTGTGTGTGTGTGTGTTGAAGTGGCTGCTTATAAATTATAGAGAGTGAAAGAAAATATGTAGTGAGGTAGAATGGATCGCCGTGGCAAGACATTAGTATTTTTGCCCTACTTTCCCTCCAGCTTGTTAAAAGCAATTGTCTGGACAATCTGTCACCCAGCTTGTAACGGCCCCCCTAGCCAGGCCTGGCAAGCACGCGCACACACAGGCGCACACGCATGCACACATACACACAGACCGACAGGTACAACAACATTGACAGGCACTCTGAACAAAAAACCTAAAACTAAGGAAAGTCTTGTAAGCAAATGACCTCATTCACAATGGCAGGCTGGCATGGTAGAGACAAATGTATTAATATGTTTATAGGTGCAAAGACACTCGCATACACATGAGCACGTCAGCTCTATATCAACGACTATATGGATAAACATAGAAGATACACATGGCATACAGTATACTGTACACGCCTAAGTGAACACACACACACACACACACACACACACACACACACACACACACACACACACACACACACACACACACACACACACACACACACACACACACACACACACACACACACACACACACACACACACACACACACTCTAAGATTGCCTGTAGCTAAAGCTGGGTGTCCGGCGAAAGATGAATGTCCCCCACAGGAACTACACGTCTCAACCCAACGGTTCACTTAACAAATGATAAACAAAATAGACCTCAGCCAAGATTCTGCAAAAAGAGGAGGAGAGGGTGGAAAGACAAAGAAACAAGCGAGAGTAGAACATGGTATATACTTTGTGTGTGTGTGTGTGCGTTTATTTATTTGCAGTGCATTTAGATGTCAAATGTGTGTGTTGCCGAAAACATGTTTGCATAACTGTCTGCCTTCATGAAAGCGGGTGTCTGTGTGTGCGTGTTTGTCCTTTTGTTAGTTTTATTTTGGTTTATTTAAGTGTCTTTTTGCATCTGTGCGTTCCCTAAAACATGTTTGCATCATTTTGTGTCTTTGTGAAAGTGCGTGTGTATTTGTGTCTTCCCTTTTGTTGTTTATGGTCACTGCAGAAACAGAAACAGTCTTTAATCATCACACGACAATCCACAACACATGCTTGCACACACACACACGCACATGCTTGATGGTGGCCGGTGAAATGGATCCTCTGCTTTTGACCCATCCTGGCTTGTCCTTCCTCCGGGGGCACAGCCAGGAGCAGTGGGCAGCATACGTGGACGCGCCCGGGGACCAGGTGATAAGTGTCCATCGCTGGTCAGACGATGATGGGTGCATGTTTTTGGTGGGGGTCCTTACTGACGTGAGGTGGAGGAAACCCCATGTGAACACGGGGAGAACATGCAAACTCCACACAGAAAGGCTCCTGTTTTTGGAAGATAACCCGCCGGAGCACGGTGCCAACACCGCCCCAGGTCAAGCATTCATAGTGTCAAGTGTGTGTGTACTAAAACATGTCTGCATAATGTTCTGCCTTTGTGAAAGTGTGTGTGTGTGTGTGTGTGTGTGTGTGTGTGTTTGTAAGCCTGCCGTGTGTCCGTGTCTGTTTTAAGTTGTTACATCTATGATTTTAAATTGTGTTTCATTGCTTTTTGTAATAAACCATTAGTGAAATAGAGGCAGAAAAAAATCAGAAGTCAGAAATAAGTCGATCAGAGAGTGCCTGGTGGCAAAACCAACAGACCAAAAAAAGTTGACAACATCCTGACTGGCACAATGCCAGCAATGGCGCAAGATCTGTTAAACTCATGAATAATCAATCACCAAATTTATTCGGCGTTCTATCACATCTCTCAGCTATTTTTATCATGAAGTGCAGCTGAGATTAAAATGCAACGGTGAAACCATTGCATTTGCGACATTAAGCCCCATAGAGCCTGCCTCCAGCACAGCCGGGGTCCCTGGGGCTAAAACGGGGCACTAATGGGATAATAGTTTTGAAAAGGAAAAAACACCTGGATGAGCCAATCTCGGAGAATACTAAATCCTCTTAAAACTGTAAAAAAATAATAATAATAAAAAAATTATATATATATATATATATATATATATATATATATATATATATATATTCTGAATTGCTTTCTTTTGGAGCGAATGGTGTCTAAGGCCAGTGGACTCATTTGGCTTTGTGGAAATAATTCAAGGATAGGTCAGGCATTTTAAAATGTTGGTTCCCATCATTTAAAACTTTTCTGAAGGCTTTACCATTGAGAATAAAAAAGAAGACCTTGTGAGAAGACTGAATTGACCGGTTTCCTTCATTACAGCCTGATGCAGGGCTCCCTCTCTATGCCTTTTGTGACCGGGAGTTGTATCCGTTACTCCATTACTCCTTACTCATTCCCAACATGACTGATTGGCCAGCTTAATGTTACCATTTAAAACGTGACATTTACAAATACGTTCATATGGCTGAAGAACCTCACTGCTTTGCTCTCATAATTGAGTGAGGCGCTGGAGGTGGTACAGGTGGGTGCCTGTACATGTCTGTCCTTGTAAACATGTGTCCACATGCTCGATTTGATCAACAGCTACATCAGGGTTCATACTTATTCTATCAAGAGGACACAGTCAGAGTCTACCTCTAACAAACTTAGGTGGGAGGCTGAGGTTGGGTGCTTACCATTTAAACAGCAAACACAATCTATTTTGTACCTAGGAATCCACTTTCCGCAAAACTTACATAAATTATTCAAACACAACTTTGTCCAGATTCAACAAGAGCTAAGATACACTTTAGATAGATGAAAATCTACCATTATTTTCACAGAGGTGTGTACCCACAGTCAAAAGAACATACATCCAAAAGACAAGCCGTTCTCTATGTTCCCCATCGTTCCAGACTCCAGCTAGTTCTTCTCTCTTAAATCAGTAGATACAAAATACTTTTACAGAAACAGCAAAAAAAACAAAAACAAAAAAAAAAACAACAGAAATTAGATAGTCCATCTGACAAAAGCCCAAACAATTACTTGGAAGAGACTTGAAACCCAAATTTACTTAATCACATTTGTCATATAGCCCCAAATCCGCCTCTGGACCAATAATGAGAACTGTAGAAAAATAATAAATTTTAGTCCAAGAACTGACTATTTGTATAAACCCTTCCATAGAAAATGAAATGAGTTATTCAAAACTACTATGAAGAGCTACTATGCTAGGAAAAAGTCTAATAAATAGTCCTCCACAACAGCTCACCCTCCCTCCACTCTCCTTCAATACATTCACATAAATGGAGCTATTGAGATCGACATTTATTCAACAAACTCAATGACCACACTGCCCCACCTTATGAAAAACGATGTTCTCAGACCTCCACATTATCACTGTTGTCATGCCACTAATTTAACAATCCATGTAAGAAGGATTCTAAGAAAGCTCAAAGGCAATGAACACAGCACATGGTTGGAGTGGATACACAACACATAGTGCCAGGGGCTTGCATGAAAACAGCAGAGCGATACAAGGCATTGGCCGGGATGTCAATGTTATTGTGTTATTGTGTTATTTACCTCTTTCTGTTGGGTCGAGGTGCCTGGTGACCTCTTCCTGAATGGGGAAGCCAACGCCGATGTCTGGGGGAAGGCCTGAAGCTTGTTTTTCAACCATTGAAGGGCCACTTGACTTCAGTGATGACATACCGCTGACAAGGCTGCTCCACTTGTGTCATAACCAGTTGATGGGCGCTTTTAGAGATTGATTTTTGGCACCTTTCTTATTGAATTGCTTCCTGGACAAACACTGACTACAGGATCAAATGAAAGTTCAAATGCATTTAAGTGGCAGTCATAAATAGCGAACATGTCGTCTGAAATGACACACAATAGGAAAGCCAACAAGAGCACCCGGCAGCACCACCGGTACAAATCCTTGCGGGCAGCAACAGGATTGGATTTCTGAGGGTGTGGATAACACAGACTGATTGAGTGAAGTAATTGCACCTGATTGAAATCTGAATGTTGGCTATGTTCTCCACAACATGTTCAAATTCAGTGCATTAGTCCCAAACACACAAGGGACAGTAACAGTAATGCTGACTTAATGGACAACCATCAACCTCCCACACTAGATGATCATTGTACAGCAGACCATATTGAAAATCAAAGTCATTCTTTGTTCAATTCCTGGCTACACCAATGTATTACTTAAAAAGCCCAACGCACTGAAAATAAACACACTGCAAAAGCACAAATCACAAACATCAATTTGATATGCGTTCCATTTCATAAACATGGCAAATTCATAACGTGATATAAAATCAAAAACATGCCACATGCCCTCCAAATAGGTTCATTAGGCTTGAATTGATACACTTAACATACTGTCATCATCCATCAAATCACTTCAGTATAAAATGTGTAATAGAAACCCAAAGATCAAAGCCCATGTGCTAAAATTGCACATATTAATCAGCCATACGGGGACCTCAAGGCACTTGCACAAAATTACTGTTCATTGGCCTTGACTCAACACATTTAATCACTTAATGACCACTGAGATCACACCAATATTGAATGTGTAATAGAAAACCTATGTACACAAGGTGAGTGGGCGTAGGTGTGGTTAGTAGTTACAATTTTGAGGCTAGAAGAGTGTTGACGGTTTAGATCATTTTACATAATAATAAAACACCACAGTCCGTTACCCTTCACCTTTAGGCGGATTTAAACATTGCTTAGTCACCCACTTAGTAATCCTTCAATCTAAAATGTGTACAAAAAAACCCCTATGTGCACCTATGTCGGTAGGTAGACTTAAGTGCTGTGAACAGGATGAGTTTGGAAGCCTAGGATGAGGTAAATTATTCGTAACTGACTTAAAAAATAATAATGATAGTAGAGTTATATGCTTGGAGATGTAACTCATGCAGGTAGTCCAGGCTTTGGTTCTGCATAATATATAAAATTAGAAGTCTCTAAGGCTGTGACAGGAGGCTGATGGTCTTTTACCGATAATGAGAAAAACAAACGAGGACCAAGAGCAGAGTTTAATTATAATTCAATGAGTATTCCAACCGTTTGTAACCATGCAAGTGGTTCTAGGCTGTGGAAAAAAATTGGGTGACCTCAGACCTGGAATGATCTCCTCCTACAAGTGAAATAGGCGATGCGATCCTCATAACTTACTAAGGTAAGGGAAGTGGTTAATCTATACTGAGTAAGATTGATGCTCATGAAAGCACAGGGATCTGAATCCATATAAAATCAATCTGACTCCACCTCCATCCTGATAGTGCCGTTTAGAGAGCTGCCCTTCCCCATTCCAAACAGCACTAGGTCATGTTAACATCCATAGGGTCAACCGTAGACCAGATTAAGGTGAAAAAACGACTTGGTTTACTTTAAATTGCCCCGTCCTACTCTCGTGCCTAAAATAAGGAAGAATGGCCCATTGACAAGATTGCAAAATTACCTGTTCAGGTCTCAACTGTTCTACTTGTGTACATCCCTTAATTTCATTAAACAATGGCAGATCCTGTGATACTTACATCAAAAACCGGTTTATCCCATAAAAATCAAACACAAATATAGACACTGTCTCAGAGTGTTCGTCGAGCTTTGAATTGCATTCAAGCTCCCCGTGTTACTCCAAAACAAAAGAAACCTTGTCAGTCAGTTTGGTGGCTAAAACACCTCAACCTATCAAGGTAGACAAATACAGATGGGAAAAATCAACAGTTTCCTCACTGGCTTCTATTTCAAATGGAAAACTGTATCAGTCAAAAACTGTGAATTTGCCATTACAACGTGGTCATTTGGGCTCGTTCGTTGCTATCAAGTCCTTGAAATCATATTCAAACCCAGAAATCATAACTCTTCAGTGATTCCCTGCTGTTCCTTTGTTGTTTTGTTTTATTGTTTTATTATTTATTGTTATTTGTTCCAGGCAAAGGGGATGTTTTGCGCAGCCTGTCATTTAAGTTCCATTTCAACATTACAATATGGAGAACTGCACCTCCATCAAAACGTTCGCGAGCGAGCAACTTTTTCCTTAAAAACAACTGCTGTGGAAGTGGAAGGCACACTTCCAAGCTATATAACATAACCCCATCAAATGTTGCTTTATATAAGCGATTGGGGATGAGGCATTATATTCAACACTCAAATTGAACTGAATCAACTATGAACTACTTGCTTAGTTACGAACTCACAGGCCATTTGTGTATTTAAAAAAATATATATGTTTTTCCGAACAATATAGTATGCTGTTAGAATCATAACTCTGACTTGAACAAATTCACATATTGCCGCCATATCCGTCATGGAGAACATTGCTTTTCGTGAAACTACATGGAGGCAGATCACGGCATTATGGCTGTTTAATTGACTGTGTCTGTGTGACACTGACAGACAGGGAAGTATTACCCCCTTCCCCCCAAAAAAATAAAAAATATTCTAAGGTCTCAAAAACATATTATAATTACTCATACCAGCTAGGTATAAAATTGAGAAGGAAAATGTGAAGGAGGAACTCAGGGAAATTGACCATGTTCCCCTCACCACTGATGGATGGAGCAGTGTGGCAGAAGACCATTACCTCACAGCCACTGTACATTACATAGTGGAGGCGGAGCTAAGCGAAAAGTCATTTATACTTGTGCAGTTTATGTGTCCCAGACAGGGCCTGCTGGAGTAGAAGAGATAGATAAATTTGTAGATGATTTTGGGGTGGAGTCAAAAGTTGGTTGCGATTTCAGTTGACGATGCTGCAAACATAGACGTAGCAGTAAAGAGGATTTCGGTGTGGGGATGGTGTGGTTTGAGCAGGCACACCTGACCTGGATCTAGATCTAAAACTGGTGGATGTAGAATCAGAGTGGCTGCATGCCTGTTGCTCGTTGGTTGGTCTAACGAGCAACAGGTAAAACCCCCATTCCCACACACACAGGAGAGGAGCCCTTGTCATGACACGTGTCTATCTGCTCCTCGGCTTATTCCACCTAGCCCACTCTCTACAATAAACTGTGTTTTCTCAACCCCAACATCTGTGTCTCTGTGCTGGAGGGCCCTGAAGCTGCCACAGTGGCTGCTGAACAGGTACTCTCTGGCACA
Organism: Zeus faber; assembly: GCF_960531495.2. Taxonomy (NCBI): domain Eukaryota; kingdom Metazoa; phylum Chordata; class Actinopteri; order Zeiformes; family Zeidae; genus Zeus; species Zeus faber. Next base: position 14,665,731 of record NC_137206.1, on the reverse strand, counting down.
GGAAAGGGACACAGAAGGGTCTTCCGAAGACACCCTGGAGCCACCAACTGGTCAACGGGTGGCCCCAGCACCAACCCTCTCCCAACTGGCAGCAGCAACACCCAGGGTGTACGACGGAGGACTGGGTGAGAAGCAGCCGCAGCATCTACCATGGGAAACCGCCTGCAGCTAGCTCCTCTGTCCAGCAGCCACCGCCAGTACCGCCCAGCAGCCCGGCCATGCCTCCACCAGCCAACACAGCAGCTCAAGGCCCCTCGCTCCTGAACGGAGAGGGGGGGAGTCTGCATCGTCAACCTGGGTGAGGGTTGCCAGTGGACCGTGCTGTTCCAGGGAACCAGGCCCCTGGAAGGGATCTAGATAACTTTTTTTGGACAATTTGTTGGTCTGAGGTATGGGAACCCTGTTTCAGAGTCTAGGCATTTTGTTTTCTTTTTCTCTGCTTGTTTTAGGATTCTCTCTGGCCTCAGTTTGGTGTCGGGTGTGTGGGGATGGTGTGGTTTGAGACGCCACACCTGTACTGGGTCTAGGTAACTGGGGCCCAGGATCAGTGTTGCTGCATACCTGTTGCTCGTTGGTTGGTCTAACGAGCAACAGGTAAAACCCCCATCCCCACACACACACAGGAGAGGAGCCCTTGTCATGACACATGTCCATCTGCTCCTGGGCTTATTACACCTCTCTACAATAAACTGTGTTTTCTCAACCCCATCATCTGTGTCTCTGTGCCGGAGGGCCCAGAAACTGCCACACCCATGAAGCTAACCTCGCTGCTACGACTCCTAGGTCTTTGAAAGGATTACACATGTGTTTCCTCCGAGAAACACGGCAGCGCTCTCACGCTTTGCCCTGGTGGTGACAGACTGTGAGAGGTTGGCAGTTGTAGAGACGGGTTTGGGAGGGGAGAGGAAGGGTTGGAGGAGGTTTTTTTTGTGGGTTTTTTTTTGGTTTTTGATGTGTCCAGTAAAATGTTCAAATAACTATTTTGAAATTGAGAAGTTTGGACTTGGTTTTTACAACTGAAATTACATTATTGTTATTACAGAGTTCTAAGAATGGTACCGGTACCGAATTCCAGGTTCCGGTATGGGTTCAAATGTCAACAGTATCCACACCTACTCACTACAGGAAAAAGCCCACATGTGCAGGAGCTTCACATGGAAATTGATTCGGACTGCTGCTGCTGCCATCTGCTCAAGCTTCCCAAAGAACCGGTGCTGCTGTAGAAGTCAAAACAGTGAAAGAAAAAGAGGCCAAAATTAAGAATCTAAATATACAGCAAATAATGAAAGAGCTCAGAACTGAAACGAAACAGATGTTTCGTGCAGCAATGGGAACCAGTGCTAACAAATTTAGGCTGAGACGACGACGAACAGAAAGGGGGAAAACAGTCAGCACTGCTTCAAATGTAGTTGGGAGGGCCATTTTTCTTGTGGATGCAGAGCACAGAATAGTCAGTCGGGAAAAGGACAGGGACTGCTGAGGCGGGACACTTAGTACCTCACCCACCACCACAACAATCCTTCAGTGACGAGATAGCAAGAGAGCAACACAATTAGCCCATTTACCCTGACAGCTCTGTCGCCTGAAAAGACTGCCATTAATATTCCTTTTAACCTGTACAGAGTTAAAGACCCACCACAGCTCAAAATACAGACCCAAATCACAACTAATCGAACTGATAGGTAAATGATGCATGGTCAGCTGTTACTTCTACAACCATCCTTTGGAAGCATTGTGGGACACTGGGGCTCAGTCTGGACCATTGAGGAGCTACTAGAACAGGAAACCCTTACCATTCTTGCTGCCAATAACGCACCAATACCTTACCTTGGCTTGAGGTGAATTTCACATTAGCTGGAGAATTGACAACAGCAACAGAATTAAAAGTGCCAATGTTAGTGTCCGGTGACCCAGCAGTGGCTGATAATCCTATAATAAGCTACAATGTAATCAAAGCTGTCGTGAACAAGGACGCAGCCAGAACAGCTCTCGGGAGAAAAAAACCTGCACACAAGGTGAGCAAAGCTCTCTTTATAACAGTAATAATGGCACAAACGATAATGAAGCTGATGTAAAGCACAGATTCTCACCAGGTCACCGGTGTCGTCAGAACGGGACGGCAGAGAGTGCTCCTTCAAGCTAAACAAATCACGACTGTTCATGTAAGGGCTCATAGCAGTTCTCAGTTCTGGGGCCAGGCAATGTTCTTTTCACCAGATGTTCTACTCCCACCTCAGGAAGGCCTTGTCCCCAATGAAGTGCTTGTACAGAAGGTAATATATGAGCACATCTCTATAGCCAATACCACGGACCACAATATCATCCTGGAACAGCACATGCAGGACACTTGGAGTCTGTGAAAACGGTATACTCGGCAGCAGCCCAGCCTTGGGAGAATACATCGGATGACAAATCAGAAAACAGTGAGCCAAGGCACAACAATACACAACCTAAAAGCAAAAATGACAGGCAGCCACAGGTATGGGACCCAAAAGTGAACATTGACCACCTCACAGAGGCTCAACAGGAAGCCACAAAACAATGCTAAGAGAAGAACATCAGGCCTTTGCATTAGACGAGGATGATGTTGGTTGCATTCCGTCTCTCAATATGCACATAACCTTTCATGACATCAGCCAGTGAAGGCCTTAAAAGAGAGAAGACCCACCACGGTGGGTGACATGCATCAGATGTTGGGGTTTCTGTCTTACTACCGGTCCTACATTCCTAACTTCTCCTGAGTTGCCCAGCAACATGGTTTTACAATCAAGACAGACCCTAGTCTCGGGAAATGTAAGACAACAGGAAAGACAAAGAAAGGACACCTACGATCACACACTCCAATACAGTGGACGAGCCTTCACAAAGATGTTCTGAACCAGTTGATAGATGTCCTCATGAAGCCCCGAGTCCTGGGCTACCCTCACTTTGACATTGTTGTTGTTGTTACACTTTGATGCATCTCAGGAAGGATTGGGTGTGGTGCTTTATAAGTGGTGAAATAGAAAGATGAGAGTGATAACTTCCAGCTCTCACACACTTAATAAGTCAGAGAACAACTATCATCTCCACTCCAGGAAGTTGGAGTTCTTCACCCTGAAGTGGGCTGTTTGCTAGCGCATCAATGACTACTTGTTCCATGCCTCGTCATTCGTGGCGCATACAAACAACAACCCGTTGACATCTGGCTCGCCTAAGCGAAGCTCAATGCCATGGGACACAGATGGGTGGCGGATCGAGCCGATTACAACTTCACAATATGGTATCACCCTGGAAAGAACAACGCAGATGCAGACGAATTGTTTAGTATGCCAATAGACATGGAGGGTTATATGTAGAAGTGCACTGAGGAGGTACACCAGGATGTCATAAGTGCGTCGATGGAAGCTGTGGCTGTTGAGAGAGAAAATCCCTGACTTAGAGCAGGAGTGGTGAAAGTTAGTGCCGTAGGCCTGGCGAAGGACGGTGGCAGGAGCAACCCTGGCCAGCCATCCACACCTGCACAGAACTGCAAAGTCCAGGAGGAGGACAGTGTCATTGGCAGGGTCCTGTGGTACAAGCGAGAGAACAAACGACCAAACAGAGTGGCACTGAACACTGAGCATCATGCGGTCAACATTCTGTTGAACTAGACAAAGATGGAATATGACGGCAAGAGACCTCAAAAGGAGAAGAGTTGCTCCTATCCAGAACTTACCACTCTTACCACGCTGCACCGTGACATGGGCCACCTGGGGGTTGAAAGAATACTCTTATTACGGAGAGATTCTATTGGCCACAGATGCAGAAGGACGTTGAACACGATGTTACCAGTGTATGCAAGTGCCTGAAGAAAAAGAAACCCAACAAACAGACTTGAGCCCCGATGATGCCCATCTACAACACCTACCCATTTAAATTTGTATCCATAGACTTTTTACACCTGGACAAGTGCAAGCATGGATGTGAGCACATATTAGTAGTCATGGATCATTTCACCAGATTTGCACAGCCACCACAAGAAACAAGTCTGCAAAAACGTGGCTGATAAGATCTTCAATGACTACACACTGAAATTCGGATTCAAGCGAGATGCATCATGATATGGGCAAGGAATTTGAGAACAAACTACTCGCAAGACCGAACGATCTCTCAGGCATCTGTGGACCTCACCCATACATGCCTCTTATTATTATTATTATTTCAATTTTTTATTTATTTAGTTCTGAAATGTTAGGTTTTTATAATTATCTGTCTTTTGTCATGTATGTCATTGCTACTGCAAAACTGGAATTTCCCGATGGGGATTAATAAAGTACCTTTATCTTAGCTTATTTTGTCTTATCTCTTCGGACGAATCCCCCCCACCCCTACCGGTCAATTTGCCATTCAACCTGACGTCAATAAACAAATGAGACACATGATACTTACCAGGACTATGTGGTTCACTGGAAGAAGAGTATGGAAGATGCATTCTTACTCGTGTAACATCTACATAATGAGCTCCACATAATATGATTTTCTATATTTTTTATGCCATGGGGTGCTGATCCATCTTCACATTATATGTGGATGTTTGGCATGGAACCCAGTTGCCAAGTTTTTGGCTAACCCTCTCTAGCAGCCAAGGTTAAGCTAATGAGTGTTCTCACAGCCGAGTTGAGTGATGTGAGTGGGGTTATTGACGTACTGAGTCTATTCGATCCAAACAGCCTGTGAAAAGTGAAGTGGAGGAGGGGGCTATGGAAGATGTGGAGAAAAAAGGAGGTGGGAAAAACTGTAAGGAAGTGTTGTCATTGATATTAAAGGTATTTCAAACCTACTGATGAAAGACTAATAAAGATAAATTATTTTTATGTCATTCATTTTCACTGGGCTCCTTGCGCATTACTCACCTCACACACACACACACACACACGCAGAAACACATACACGTACACATACACACACATTGCCTGCACACTCCCATTTACTCATAGACACACACACACACAGACAGTCACGCACGCTTGTGCATGGATGCATACACACACACACAAAGCCATTTTACTTACTTCATCCAATAAGCCAAGTCAAGCTTGACTGGAATGGTGGAGAGAGAGAGAGAGAAGGAGAGAGTTAAAACAAGTTTTAAAAAATGACACCATGGTTTGTGTTTATTCCATTTATATAGTTATAAATAATCTCTAATCAAATTTATGGCTTCATGTGATTGTAATGAAATATATACATCAGAACAGGGGTGTTCAGAGGGCACGGGGACATAGATCACGCTCAACTCTGCCATATGCCGTGAAAATGTGCTTCTTCAGCTCTGCTAAAGAGTCCTTTGCAAGGAATTAACCATCTCAATTTTGTGTTTTTAAAATCCCAAGTATAGACAGGCTCTTGTTCAGCCATCTCCATTGTCGTACACCAGGGCAAGCGTGTTTCATGTGAAAACAAAATTAATTGTGAGTGTGGATAGGCGGGCTCCCTCGGAAAGTCTGCTTTTCAAAAAATATGGATTGAGTTCAATTAGGTCTACGCACAACTCCTTCAATGCGGATTTCACCTCCAGCAGCACCAGTGCTCATATTTAAAGTAGTAGTTCAGGTTTGTTTGTTTATTCCTGTTTTCTACTCTCCACTCATGTAGTACGTAGGAGGTTTCATTTCCGCAGCAGACCAGCCTTTTCTCCATACTGGACGCTCGGCTCCATACTCCCATCAGGAGTTAAATGAAAGTAACGGGGGACAAATCCATAATTTGCATTCAGTGTAAAAACTAATTTCACACTTAAAGGTAGAGTTTGGATTTTTTTAAAGTTTATCTATGTTTTCTACTGACCACTTGTGCAGTACCTAGGTAGGTTTCATTCCCACAGCAGTCCAGCCTTTTCTCCATACTGGACTGTGACTCAATCCCTCCGACAGGAGTTCAATGCAAGTAATGGGGGATAAATCCACCATCTGTGTTGAGTACAAATACTCAGTCCCTATTTCACGCAACTCTAGAAACAAAATGTTTTCATTGCTACTTTCCTCGTTTGTTTCCGCTATTTTCACTGATGTTACCGGTATTACACAAAATTTGGTGATCTGACGTATGACCTGCCGGTGAGTTCCCAGGGGCTCTGGGCGGTGGCTTGCCGTCATGGGGGTGGGTCGCGTCGCCGGGTGTGGCTGATAGCCTTGCTCCCAGCGCGCGGTTTTTCTGGCCCTGGATGCTGGTGGTAGTGGAGGAGCCACATATCTGACTGTCTGCTGGCTTTGGCAGGGCTCCGTTCACCCTGGAGGGATTGATGTCAGGGTGCCTGTGGACGGGCGGGGCATCGCACCGGTTGCGGTATGGCAGGCCTCGCCTTTGCGCAAGGTGTGTGGCATGGAGGCCCGGGGTCCGTGGCTGGCGCCCGCAGCCTGGATTCTGCACTTACGGGTGACTCTTAAGCCTGAGCATGGGGGTGGGTAGTATATGGGCGATTCCGGGGTGCAGGGTCATTTTTTGCTCTCTGAGAGTGATTTGTGCACCTCTGGGTGGTGCACGGGTGTTGCTCTGTGGGTTCCCGGCTTCTCAGTAGGTTGGGGGGTCTTCTGTGGTTGTGGTGGATTGTGCTTGGAGTGTTCTTGCGGCCATGGGGTGCCTGTACGGCCGCAAGGCTCATGGGTGGCTGCGAGGCCTATTCTGATATATTGACCAGAACTAATTGGGACAAATCTGGTGCAGTCACGGGTGGACACATCACACACCCACACCCACACACACACACACACACACACACACACACACACACAGACATTACACACATACATGCAAACACACACTACCAGCATCTGGTTCCAACACACCCCCGAACACCTTCCTGATTATGTCCTTCTCCTTTTCTCTCCTGGTTTAAGAAAGGGATGTTGCCTGGGCTAATGCCAGAAAATCCAAATCCCAGGCTTACTGGCTGATTTTCGACAACTCCAAAATCGTTTTACCTCTCTTATCAAAAGGCTAAATCTGAGTTCTATCTTTCAAAAACTACTAGTAACTTCATAGGAAAAAAGTACGAATATGATCTTCATTTGGGAGTGTAACCACGGATCGAATGAGTTGCCAGCCTACATTGTAAAAGACTCATGTACTCTATCTGATAAATCAGCCATTCTTAACTGCTTTAATGAACGTTCCTTCAGGTTTTTTATTTGAGTCTTTTCATCCAGATCCAAAACAGCCTAATGAGCCGAGGGTTCACTCTTCACCACCTCCAACTAATTCTACGGTTCAACCATTAAATTTTACTCCTCTTGATTTGATAGAGGTCCATAGAGCCTTAAAGCAACTGGATCCTAACAAATCCACAGGTCCTGACAAGCTTGATCCTTACTTTCTTAAGTTAGCCGTGGACTTTATAGCAAAACCTCTGACACATATTTTCAATCCTTCTAACAACTTATAGAATTTTTAGACACAAATGGTATTTAATCACGACATCAGTCAATACAGCACAATAACCGTTGCTATTAATGTGGCAAATGACATTATTGAGGCCCTGGACTGCAAAAATATAGTGCATCTTTTTTTTATTGATTTGATACACACACATTGCCTGCCCAGTCACATGTACTCATACACTCACACAGACAGTTACGCACGCTTGTGCATGGCCGCCTATAAACACACGCACAAAACCATTTTACTTACTTCATCCAATAAGCCAAGTCAAGCTTGACTGAAATGGTGGAGAGAGAGAGAGAGAGAGAGAGAGAGAGAGAGAGAGAGAGAGAGAGAGAGAAAGGAGAGAGTTAAAACAAGTTTTGAAAGATTACACCATGGTTTGTGTTTATTCCATATAATAGTTATAAATAATCTCTAATAATACTTATGGTTTCATGTGATTGGAATGAAATATATACATCAGAACAGGGGTGTAAAGAGAGCACGGGGACATAGATCACGCTCAACTCTGCCATATGCCGTGAAAATGTGCTTCTTCAGCTCTGGTTATTCTTATTCTTTAATGGCACATCATGGGAGGCAATTTGAATATGAAAGCAAATGCAAATGACTTATCTCACATGTGGCATTAAGCAAACAAACAAACAAACTCAGAAAATTGCAAGAATTTAACCATCTCTATTTTGTGTTTTTAAAACCCGAAGTATAGACAGGCTCTTGTTCAGCCATCTCCATTGTCGTACACCAGGCCAAGCGTGTTTCATGTGAAAACCAAATTAATTGTGAGTGTCGATAGACGGGCTCCCTCTGAAAGTCTGCTTTTCACAAAATATGGATTGAGTTCAATTAGGTCTACGCACAACTCCTTCAATGCGGATTTCACCTCCAGCAGCACCAGTGCTCATATTTAAAGCAGTAGTTCAGGTTTGTTGGAGGAGGTTTCATTTCCGCAGCAGACCAGCCTTTTCTCCACACTGGACACTCGGCTCCATACTCCCTCAAGGAGTTAGATAAAAGATTTATCCAAAGCTTTTGACACTGTTGACCATGTCAACTTGACGGATGGACTCCGTAAGTTGGTAAGGACTGGTAAGTGGGTTTTCAAATTACTTACCAGCACAATGTGTCCAGTTTGCTGGGTCCTCTTCCGTCCCCCCTGTATCAAAAGGCATGCCCCAGGGTTCCATTCAAGGACCACGGCTGTTCTCCATATATGTAAATAATCTTTGTGATAATTTATCAAATGTTACGTTCCATTTTTATGCAGGTGATACAGTTATCTTTTGCTCATCCCCTTCAATGGTACAAACTCTTGAATTTTTACAGTCTGCCTTTGATGCTGTTCAGTCCCATTTAACTCAACTTAAGTTGGTGTTAAATGGAGACAAAGATGCCGACACTGTGGTTTACGTTGTATTACTGGCTGTGGCAATGTTGTACACCACTGTACTCTGTATGCTGCTGCTCAGTGGCCATCTCTGTATGTTCGGTGATGTCTGCAGATGATCGCACTGCTTGGTTTTTATATACAAATCTCTCCTTGGGCTGGTTCCTCCTAATCTGTAGACATACAGTATATTGGTAAAAACCAAAATCAATATGGCCTGCGTTCTCACGATATTCTCCAGATGTTGGTCCCCAGAGTTAGAACATTATTTGGCAATAAAAAGCGTTTAAATATGCCGTCTCTTCTTCCTGGTATAATGAACAGAAGGACCTGAAATCGTCGGGGGAATTAAAGTAAATTTTAAAGGAACGTGAAAATAATACTCTTGGTCAATGTGATTGCTCCGAAATGTTCATGGAAATCGCTTTAGAAAATTGTACCTGTTTATGGATCATAACTACCTTTTTGTCCTTGACCTTGTATTCCATATTAACTGGATATTGTGTTCACTCGTTTGTAACGTGTGACAATTGTATACATGTTGTGGTCTGATGTTACTATGCTTGTTTTTTTCAAGTAAATTTTCATTTGTCAAACGTGTGGTGATTCTCCCTCCCCCTCTTGGAGAAGTAATAATGATTCGTTTTTTATTGGTAAAAATATGGTAAGATCGTTCCCCAAGAGGGAGATTGGTGGCGGTCATGTATAACAGAGATGATGTGCTCTTGTCATCCCACAGGTCGTCCAAAGGACAGAGTTATTGCAAGCGGTTCTTGATGAGTAATAAAGTGTGGCATTGCAGGATGAGAAGTTGAATTCCACTTGCGGATTAACTCTGTCTCGGATGCAATGGCACACAAATAATCGGTGTTGTATGCCAAGCATGCTGACTGCACAGGTAAAACAAAAAAAAGAAAGAAAGTATAAAACAGTGATAGACTTTAAAACAAAATAAAAATCTTAACTATTCCTTTAAATGCTCAAACAGGATATAGTGAAAATGGTAGCGTTTAATGGTGTCGTCCGGGGTTAAAGCCCGCTGTGCTGCAGTGTTGTTACTGGTGTTATACGTAAATGCGTGACCTGCCGAATTACCTGCCGGGGAGTGTAAGACAGGAATAAACTTCAAAAACTTTAAAAAATCCAAACCATTCCTTTCCAGATCCTTTAATCAGACACAGAGTAGATGCATAGATAAATAGATAGATAGATAGATAGATATAGATAGATAGATAGATAGATAGATAGATAGATGGATAGATAGATAGATAGATAGATAGATAGATAGATAGATAGATAGATAGATAGATAGATAGAAAGATAGATCATAGACACAGACAAAAATACAGGCTCTATATGCACACGTACGGGCACACAAACTCCCACGCTTCACAGAAACTGGCAAGTATATTCTGCTTAGCGAGCCGGTGCCGTTCTCTCCTCATCTCCCTTCGATCCCACTGCAGTTAATGACCTCTAACGCTAGGGCCAACGCAGAGGCAGAACAGAAAATCGGTGACGCGTGGTGGAAGGTAATCGCAGTCGAGCAGGGGCACAGGCACAGAATTTCAAAAGCGTTCTCCGTGGCCAAAATAATGCAGTATGCCACAGATTTTGGGAATCAGATCGTGGATATACAATATAAAGTCGATGTGTTCCGTCGTTCGGAAATTACCTACACACTTTGCCACTCCTTGCCGGGATTTGAGACAACTATGGTTGAAATTACGTCTACCTTGTGACCTAATGAACATCAAATAGTCAGTCAGAAATCAGTGTGTCAGGAATGCACTCTTAATATTTATGATCTCAGAAGTAGAAATAGATATCAGTAGAACGCTCCAATTTATATAACACAAAATCTCTATTCTGTTATTTTAATCAACAACAGAATAGAGATTTAAAGTGTGTTAATGTGATTTTATATATATATTGATGTGTATGGATAGGAAGTTTGCTTTCATGTTTTCAAGGTGTTGCCGGCCTTGACTTATCAACGCAACACAATAACTGGAAGAAACCCAGGCGTAGAGGAAAATGACAATATTATTAACAGCATAGATGCAGTCCAATAAAGAGAGAGAGTAAACCTCTCCATTTATCCATCCATCCATCCAACAACACATTGATCCAGATGCAGAGAGAGAAAAACTCAAAATAGGAAAAGCGTTCTATGCATTCTGGGTCGCCGGTTATTGGCACACGATTTACCACTAATATTAAAAAGAGAATATATTATATCCGAAATTGGATTTGGGAAGAGGACGATGTCAGCATTTTGCCTGTCATCCCTATCAATGGAGGGAGACATGGATGGATGTGGACGCCGGTTCTTATTAAACTCAGCCGGATTCTCCTCTGACACCCACAGTATCACACAACACACGCACACGCGCACACACGCACACACACGCACACACACACACACGTTCACATTTTGAACATACTGGCACGCATTGCTTAGTACATATATGGACACACTTTAGAGGACGACTTGACAGCGGTGAGGTGATTCTTAACCTAATTCTCGGTTGACATTTGGGAAATAAGAAGCCCCCCCCATCCCTCCTCCCATCTTGTTGTGGGGTGAAACAATTGCACAAAGTGCGAGGGAGAAATAGATATATATCCGGCCTGATGTCTCAGCACTTTAAATAACATATTTTCTAATAACCGCATCGCTGTTTATGTCTTGATTTCTGCACGTCCCGGGATTTGACTGCCGTAACAATATGTACATAAATGTACATAATACAAACGTAGTATATTGTCCTACACTCTGGAATGAATATATGCAGAGTACACACATTGAACACCGGGGTTTTCCGGGGTGGAGGGACGCTGGTGGGTTGGTGTGAAGGCGTGGTTGGCTGGGGGGTGACCAGGTGGGCCCCCTGCTGACTGGGTTGGTGCCAGGTGGTTTTCTGCCACACTGCGACCCGGTGGGTCTGCGGTGTGCGCCGCTGTCCGGGGCTCGGGTTCTGTATCTGTGGCTGCGTCTTGTGCCTGCACATGGGGGTGGGTTGTATGTGTGCGCCTCAGGCATGCAGGGTCCCCTCGCGTGCTGCGGGACTGGTTTATGCTCCTTGGGGCCGTGGGTGGGTGTTGCTGCGTGGATTTCCGGCTTCTCTGGGGGCTGGGGGGTCTTCTGTGGCTGTAGGGTGGGCGAGAACCAATTTTGGCATGTGACACACACACACACACACACACACACACACACACACACACACACACACACACACACACACACACACACACAATCGGTCTCATCACCGGTAAACAAACACCACCAGCACCTGCTTTGAACACACCCGCAACACCCCCCTGGTAACATCCCTCTCCTTTTCTCCCTCATTTACTGCCATAACTATGACAGGAAGAGGCCATGAGCCCAATTGCTGTTCCAGTTTTCCTGGACTTAATTAGCTCTTTCTAGACGTTTCGATACATGCTGTTGTCTGATGTTTCTATGTTTATTTGTCTCACCTGTGGTGATTCTCCCCTTCTTGGAGTAGTGATTAGTTGTCTGTAGAACAAAACATGGTAAGGTAGTTCTCAAAAGAAGGGGATTGGTGGTGGTTGTGTATAACAACAAGCTGTGCTCTTGTCATTCCACAGGTCATCCACAGGACAGAGTTATTGCAGCAGTTCCTGATGATTAAAGAATGAATAAAGAGTTGCATTGCAGGTTGAGAAGTTGAACTCCACTTGCAGACAATCTCTGTCCTAGATGCAGTGGCACAAATACTCTGTGTTGTATGCCCAGCATGCTGACAGCACGGGTAAAAAATAATAAAATAAAATTATTATTATTATTATTATTATTATTATTATTATTATTATTATTAATAATAATAATAATAATAATAATAATAATAATAATAATAATAATAATGATAATAAATACAGAGTAAACCACTGCACTTGGAGTCATCATAAGATAATAATAAAAAAAAAAGATAAAGTGAGATAAAGACAAAGTCTTAGATGCCTAATATCCAATGCATAATCCCTGGTATAGAGAGTACACACTTAGGCATTACGTGTATTTGACAAGAAAATAGTTTCCATTTATATGCAAATTATTGTTTAACACAGAACAGTTACAACTTGTGACCAGAGGGGGGAAGTTACAATGATTAAGTTACAAATAAAGTGACCTCTTTTTTTCTGTAAATAATAAGTTTAAGCCTTACTTTGGAACTGTCTTGTAGTTTAAAAATGACTCATTAAAATACAGAGATCTTGCACAGATTTTCCCAATTCCCTTCTTCGCCTTGGGATTTGGATTTCAAGCGGTTGAGGTTGAAACGTTGGCGTCTGACTGTTGACTTTGAAATAAGGATCCTTCTTTAGAGAACTGCTGATTTATCTGCCTACTTGACAACTTGAAATTAAAAAAAAAAACCCCTAAAACATTTGAACTTTTTTTTTTGCACAATTTCCACATTCCAGTTTCTGCAGCCGCAGCGCAAGGCAGTTGAAACGCCAACATATTGTCAAATGGTGTGCATCAAACAAAGTCAGACATACACATATTTACATTCCGTATAAAATAAAGAAACAGACTGGGATAACAAGAGGGGTGTTGAAAGAATAATCTAGATGGAGAGAATGAAAGAAAGAAAGAGAGAGGGAGAGAGAGAGAGAGAGGGGGATGAAGAGAAGGACCGCAGGAACTGAAGCCCAATGGTGTTAATTAGAGCCCGGCTGATGGCTGATAGTTGCCATTTCTAATTCAAACCAGCCTGTAAAAAGCCTTTTGTATGAGATGGGGCAGCGCAGAGATGACTGATGCATTGAAATGCTGGCAAACACATTCTGTTCTACATAAAGGCGTCCAATTACGATGGCTTCAAACATGGTGAGTGGATGACTGAGTGTTGGGTGTGTACTGATCGCAGGTTGACAGCGGAACAGACAGTTCAAAAAGCATGCCGATAGATCACTGAGAAATCAAAAGACATACACTTTTGCTTGTTCAGCACAGCGTCGTCACACAAGGAATTTGAATCTGTGACATTCATTTGCATATTTGCAATTAAACATTTCAATGTAAAGTTCCTTGTGATCGAATGTCTTTCTCAGCCAATTAGCGGATATAGTGCAAACGCAGGGTTATTTTTACATCCTGAATTGGTAAATGACAGATCACACTTTTTTCATTCAAGTGTTACAGCAGCAGAAGTTGACAGAACGAATGAGCTCAGCCGAGCCTGGTTTTATGGGCTTCCCGCAGCAGCAGCCACCCCGGTGTCCCCGGTAACAAGGCGAAACGGGCTGGCTAACTCGCCGGCTCTCTCCCTGTGTCTTGTCTCCTGCCTTCGGCCCAGACACACTTCCAATTAACCCCCAATTAAGAACGCCGTGGTGTCCTGGGAACGCACTGTGAGGAAAGAACCCCCACACCAGGAGATGTCCGAAAAACACCCGGAGTAGACCTGCGCCCGTGATTGTAGGTCGGACGGCTCGTTCCCTGTCTGTCCCCAGGGAACCACTGTCTAAACATTCCTCTCTTCGTTTCCGGTGTGGGTACACGGGCTGATCTCGGCTCCTGATAAGGAAATAACACCTCCTCCACCTGGCTCTGATGAAGGTCTGCCTGGACTGAACGCACCTCTGTTTTCCTTTTTGGAACTGGACTTGAATGCATCTCCATTTGTCCCCCGAGTTTGACTCGAACTCCTCGCTCACTTTCACTTCTCCTGACAGAGGTGGAAGTCAGGAATGCACCCGGGACCATAGTTGCCGTCCAGCTACCGGGGGTTCGAGGTACGCCAACACTTCTGACACCAATGAAGCGTTGCGGGGTTACTGAACGGGCGGCGAAGAACGGCGAGGAGACGATGATGATGGCGTCCGGTTTATGTTACCTTGCCGCAGCGACATCCAGGCCTAGGCCGAGGTTTCCCCGGTAACAAAGGGAAACAGGCTGGCTAACTCGCTGGCTCTCTCCCTGGCTTTCCGCCCAGAGACACTTACACTTAACCCCCAATACCCCCCCCCCCCCCCCCGGAAGAACACCTCCCTCAACAAAAACATTGCAAAACAACAGTAGATAAACAGGAACTTAAAACCAGCGTTACATTTTGTGCAAATGTGAACAGAAGTTAAGAGGAATCAGCTGACCTGTAAGTTAACTTCTGTTGATACTTGGCTCTGTGGAATACCTGATTCTGATTGGTCAAAAGCAACAATCAGCAATAACATTACATAGTCATATGTAGGGTAAAAAATTTTTGCTTTTATTTTGTAGGACAATTCGTTCTCTACGTTGTTTTGGACAATTTTTCTTAGCAGAAGCTTTGCTGTCGGCGAGCATGTGGCATGAGGCATACTAGTTATACAATTATTTAAAATCAGTAAGTAGCCATGTAATAAGCGGCATAACTACAGCCAGTGGGTCATTATCCCAAACTGAATCTGTCCAGGGTTATTTTGTAATAATGACTGACTGGCTGCACATAATCCCCTACATAACTATGTTAACCTGTGAACCCACTATGGGCAGATGCCGGTGAGCTATGGTAAAGCACAAGTGTGTGTTATGTTACACGGTATATTGGAAAACTAAAAATAAAATAAAAAATACCCAAACTCAATTTCGTTTGAATGAAACGCAACTTTCCAAGTCGCGGGAACGTGATCATTATCGTCCTTAAACTTTTCCAAACAAAACTTTGCTCCCCCTTTCCGGCAGCTATCTCCGGCTCCTTGCACGTGACTCTATCTAATCCCGTCCATCGAGGCGAGTCATAGCTTGTGGCTGAGAGCACTCTGGGCTCCTATATATGCAAAAGCCAAAGGTGTGAAGAGCATGTAAATGACACAACATAGCGGGTTCTGCCCTGGTAAACATGGTAAACACTGGTGATTGCTAATAGAGAGAGCGAGCCGGCGGTGGTCGCCGCGGTGAGGAGGCGCAGGGGGTGGTGGGTGGGAAGCCGACGGAGGTACTAATGACACAGCTCGGGTGACATCATCCCCTCCTGATTGGAGACGCCCGGAATAAATGTATTTTCTGGGACGGCTGGGAAACACGTATACGCACACGTACGTGACGGTGCGAATACAAAGCGCCTCACTGAAATGTGTGTGTGTGTGTGTGTGTGTGTGTGTGTGTGTGTGTGTGTGTGTGTGTGTGTGTGTGTGTGTGTGTGTGTGTGTGTGTGTGTGTGTGTGTGTGTGTGTGTAAAAGTGTGTATAAGTGTGTGGGGGCGTGTTCCTGAGGGCCGGCGCAGAGATTGGTTCCCCCCTGGCAGGTCAGAGCCGGGCTGTGTTTTGCATCCCACTCACATTCTGTGGCGTCGCTAAGTTTAAGTTTCGGTTGCTGCTGCGGTCCACGTCTGCGGGAAGCTGGGAAACAAGCCAGCAGCCAGGGTCTGTTTTGAGAAACAAACACCTAATGACCTCGCCAAACTTTTGACTTTTTTTGCACTCAAAACATTGCCCTCGACATGTCGGTGTGGAAATTGGAGCCTGCATGTTGATGACTGCCACCTTAACAAGCGATGGATATTAGAAGATAAAACATGAAGTGGTTTCAATTCTTAATAGAACGTCTGACGTGTGAGTTCGAGAAAGACGCATGAGCTGACTCTCAAGTCACAAATTAAAGGACCTTTCCAGTGGCGTAAAGTAACAAAGTAAAAGTACTTTGATACTGTCCCAACTTACATTCGGTCTCTCCTAGAGTTCTGCCCCTCCCAATTGGCACTGTGACATCATAGCCTTGACAAGGTGTCTGTCTAAGCCTGACTGTAGATACCAGTCCTGTCCACTCACGCGGTGCCAAATGGTCCAGTATCTTCCGCTCAGCTTTCGAGTGTCAAATTCTGTATCCCTGCCGGCCCGATTCTGACCGTGTTCCCCGGATTCTTGTTTGACCCTTCGCCTGCCCCTTTCAGATTTCCTTGTTGGACCTCCTCGCCTGTCTTTCTCCCGGTCTTCTGCCTTGGGCCCCATTAAAGAACCGTTACGTCTCCCTGATTGTGACCGTGGTCGTGCTGGGTTCAAGTGTTTTCCCGTGGGATTGGGCTACTTTTCAAGGCGTTGGGGGGTGGCTGGATTTATCATGAAGACCTGACAACCCTGGAGACAAACACAAGTGGCCGTATTGCCAACAAAGTCTGGCTTTTTTTGTCCACCTTCACTTTTACTTTTGATAGTACATCATAAGAGGTAGAGCTGGTCGTCTAGTAATCTAAAGGTTGCTGGTTCAATCCCAGGCTCCACCTGTAGCATGCTGTAGTGTCCTTGAGCAAGACACTTAGCTCCTGATGGCTGCGTCCGTCGGTGTTTGAATAATTGTAAGTCTCTTTGGTAAAAGCATCTGCTTAATGTAATAATTAAGCACCTTTAATATCAGCCACTTTTACTCAAGTAGTACTCTAATGAATGACTTTCACTTTTACCAGTCATTTCATAGTAATCTGTACTTTGTGTGACTTTTCACCCCTTTTTCCACCACTGCCGCGACACAACTACACTTTTTCCACCGCTTTACACACAAGGGGAATTCAAAGTGCATCAGAGATTCCATTTATGAGTAGTACATTTTGGGTCGACCCTCGAGATATTGTCAAACTTTGCTCTTCTCGAACATCTCGGTTGATTCCATTATGCTGCATAAGTGAACAACTTGGAGAACTAACGGCACCGTATGTAAATGTAAACCGCCGTTCCTTATCACCCCCAATTCCAATTCCGAAACCCTTTTCTTAATACTTCCGTAATACCCTTCCATTTTCCTCCGCCTGTGTGGAGGACGACATGCTGTCTCAGCAGCGGGCAGACAATAGCTGCGAGGGACACGGAGAGAGAGATTCACAGGCTTAGCGTCGATGGAAGGGCGACCCCCGTATTGTTCCCAAAATATGTGAGAGAACGAAGGAAAGGAGGAAAAAAAAATATCCTCGGATGAGGAGCCCCTGGCTTAGCGTGTAATGCATAAAATGAATTTCTTAACCACCCTCTTCTGCCCCCGATGCTTTCTCCTCTCCCCCCTCCCCCCCTGCACTTGTTCTCTAGCATCCCTCCATCCAACCCCCCCGTCCCTTTCTTCCCCTGCTTCCCCCCCTCCATCCCTGCACTCGCCTGACAGTGGCAAAGCTCATAAAATGTGAGTTATGACGGCATTGTGTGCGTGTGTGCGTGTGCGTGTGCGTGTGCATGTGCGTGTGTGTGTGTGTGTGTGTGTGCATGTGTGCTTGTGTGTCCGTGTGTGTGACAGACAGAGAGAGAGGGAGAGGGAGAGCTGGGGATTATAAATTAGACTATAAATGTGTATATTTTAAAATTGTGTGTGTGCATGTGTGTGTGCGTGTGTGTGTGTGTGCGCGCGCGTGTGTGTGTGTGTGTGTGTGTGTGTGTGTGTCGTGCATGTGTGTGTGTGCGTGCTCGGCGTGCGTGCAGCCAGTGGGGGACTTTTGCATTTGCATGTGTGCATTTGTCGGGGAAAGAGAGGGGGCGTCTCAGGTTCTGGAGGCAGGTACCGTTGCAGAACGCTGAGCGCAGTTAGCTTTTCTCTCGGCAATTGCTCCTCGCCGTTAAATGCTAATTTGATGTCATGACTGCTCGAACGAGCCTCGGATGGGAATTTAAAAGCACCCCAAACTCCTTCTAATTTCATTGTGTGTGTGTGTGTGTGTGTGTGTGTGGGTACCCCGAGCATGTGTACATGTCTGATGGGATTCAACCTAAATCGTCCATCCCTTTGTGGTTCAGCGGTTTCCAATGGGCCGGTCGCTCCCCTTACATTTGTCTGCGTTTGAATTAATCGGCCGGCGAGCCGCGAAGGTGGATTTCTCCGGGGGGTTCTAATCTGTTTGGCAAAAAGGGGGGGGACGAATCAATGCATATGAATCACAGCCTATGTAGGGCGCTCGTAGATGTAGAAGGCGGGAAAGAGAAATTGATTGCATTGGCAACGGTGAGTCTGAAACACAAAATCCTGAAGCGTGCGTTTGTTTGTTTCTCGTGCGTTAAAGAAAATATATGTGGAGCGGAGTTTGATTGATGACAACTTGTCCCGCTGTCATGGGGACGAGGGAAGGGGAAGCCACTTTTATGAGTTACAAGGCGAAAATTGAAGTGAGGAATCGTGTCGTGGGATTAGGATCGACGTAAAATTGGGGGGTTCCTAACGCCGTCGTATCGCTTGAAAACACAGGTTTTCATGGCGTCAGATTGTTGGCCCCGATAGGAAAACAAACTCTCGTAATATTCTATGTGTGAGTGTCGTTTCGCGAGAGCACCGAGGGAGTCTGTATTTTTAAGTGAAGCTGTGTATGCATGCATGGGTTTGTGCCTGCGTGCCTGCGTGCCTGCGTGCCTGCGTGCCTGCGTGCGTGCGTGCGTGCGTGTGTGTGTGTGTGTGTGTGTGTATGTGCGTGGGGATTATTTGACAAAGCTAATTTCACAGCAGGTCAGGCTTCGTGACAGACTTGAGGATGATTAGGGACTTTCTTTGCATCCCCAAACAGTTTAACTACACGTATGTGTGGCGTTGTGTGGATGTTTGGGTGACTAGGTTAGTGTGGATCAGCCTCTCTTTGTGTGTGTGTGTGTGTGTGTGTGTGTGTGTGTGTGTGTGCACATGCCTGCATGCGTGTGTGGTGTGTCTGTGTGTGTGTGTGTGTGTGTGTGTGTGTGTGTATGTGTGCGTGTTCGTGTGTGTTCGTGCCCACAGATTTGCATGCATGCGCTCATGACTTAAGCATACATTGTTCCGTGGCGCGCTCGCTCCTCTGGCTTGTCACCTCGGGGTTCATGCTGGGAAAACCAAATTGTTCTGCAAATACGAGGCTCTTTGTAGTGGCTCGGTATCCAAAGCGCTAAGCTCAGGATTTTTCATATTTTTGTAGATGCGGATTAAGGCTGACAAACGGAGACATTCACCTACCTCCGGCGCCTACAGTGCCCCCGTTGTATTGTATAAAAGTGCTGCAACGGCTGTTTTTCCTTCAATGTGGAGCTGTGGTTCATTGCCAAGAGATGCTAGATCGGGGTTAAATTGCTGTGTCGGTCAAGTAGAGAGGAGGTTTCCTGCGTTCCAGAGACTCGGCGTGTACAGCGGGTCGCGTCAGGCGAGCAGTTTGAATAGGGACCAGGAAGGTTGGGATGATGGCGGCGATGGTGAAATTATTCGAATTCATTCACTTGTCAGAGCCTGTCTCGATTGACTGGAAAATATGAAATTCTAAAATTCTTGATGAGGGATAATGAATGCAGGGCATAAAAGGCGACAAATATGCCTGTCTGTCTGTCTGTTTGTCTATCTTTCTATCCATCCATCCATGCATCCATCCATCCATCCATCCACTTTGGTATAAAACCTTAGGGCTATGCTTCCTTTCTGGTTGCAATGACTTCATAAACTTCAAGGCTGCACCACACGGAAATAGATTTCCTCTGCTCATCCTCCTGATTTTTTAGAGGTTGAAGGATGTTTCTTTCACAAGTACAGTATCCTCTCGTGTCAGGTATCTTATTAAAATGAGCATTAGAGGTCTAGGTGGGAGACAGACTCTGTTTCCAATCTCCCGAGTTCTGTCCAAGGTCGCGGAGCGCCGACACACCTGCCGATACGAATGGACCTGGAGAGCGGCCTCGTGATCTCTCTCTGTGAACCTCTTCCTTCCTAGAATGGAAACAAAAAAAAAAGGTAATTGTACTATTTCTTCCTGCTCTCCATTGAAGCAGGAGAGAAAAACATTAACCGTTTAATGTTTTGAACTTTTCGCTTTTTGCAACATCCTGACGATCATCCGCTCCGCTCTGCCCCGGGTAACGCTGACGATGCCGCAGTCATTATTACGAGGCCGCCGCCAGAACGATCGTTCGCCCCGCAAATCCGCAATGTATCAAAAGTGAGCTGGTGGGCGAGCGGCACAGTTGCACCAAAGTCGCTTCATCTCGCCTCATCATGCCGTGATATTGGAATTAAGGATTCCCGCTTGTATCAATTTATTCTCTTCCTCTCTCTGTTCCTAAGCCTGTTTCCTTCTACCGTTTCCTCCTCACTGGCTCCCTTTCTGTCCTGTTACATCAGTGCACGGACA
Source organism: Zeus faber (assembly GCF_960531495.2). Lineage (NCBI taxonomy): Eukaryota > Metazoa > Chordata > Actinopteri > Zeiformes > Zeidae > Zeus > Zeus faber. The sequence continues at coordinate 14,644,881 of NC_137206.1, read as the reverse complement.
CAAAAACAAGAATATATTTCAATACATTACCTCTGCTTTCATCCGTCCTAATTACTCTGCTATTAGCCAGTGCTATTTCCCTCTCCCGGTAGCCCGCACAACATCTAATCAGCGCTATCACTGGGTAATAATAATTCCGCAGATTTAAACAGACACGCTCCACTCCAAAAAGCTTACTTCTACAGTCTTTAATGACCGGATGGGAGGCAGGCAGATATTGAATAACCTTCTCGGCCAAACGTCAAGCCATCAAATTGTTTGACAAAAATTTGAATAATGAAAAAGAAAATGAGGACCTTGAGTAACCTTGAGTTTCTGACGGCAGTGGTCAAAATTCTCCAGAAAAAAATTGAATATGTTTACAAGTTTACAGTCCCTGGCCAGCCTGTTTTAAAAGGTCTTTAGAGATTAACTTGGTGATAGAAAGATGTATATTTGATCACCGGTCTATTGTACAAATCCACAAGGACCACCATTTCGATATTTTAAGATCTACTTATACTTTAAATCTGAGCCATGCTTTCCATGGGGAAATTGGCAATGCATAAAGTTACATAACCAATAATGTTGAAGAGTTCAAAAAGGACTGGCTAATTGCCTAATAACCAATGTCAACCAAACAGAAAGGAGCTATGGGGTTGATAATACACAATTGTCTGAGAAAACCCTTTAAATAAAGCGTATTTGCCTTGACCAACATCTTCCTTTCATTCCTATAGGACACTTCTTCAACTTAGGTTAAAAAAAAATCGAAAAGTTTTTGGAATTTTGATACATTTAAAAAGCAGCTAACTCAGATACATACACCAATCAGCCACAACAATGAAACTACCACTAATAACCACTGATTCTGTGTAGCTCCCCCTCATGCCGCCAAAACAGCTCTGACCCGTGGGGGCATGGACTCCACAAGACCTCTGAGGTATCTGGCACCAAGACGTGAGCAGCAGATCCTTTAAGTCCTGGAAGCTGTGAGGTGGGGCCCCCATGGATCGGGCTTGTTGTTCTAGCACATCCCACAGATGCTCCATCGGATCCTAACCCCGGCCATCCACATGATGTAGGAGAAAACATGATTGATCAGACCAGGAAACCTTCTTCAATTGCTCCATGGTCCAGGTCTATCGCTCAGTGGACCATTAAAGGCTCTTTCAGCAGTGGACAGGGGTCAGCATGGGCACTCTTACTGGTCTGTGGCTACACAGCCCCACACACATCAAGCTGTGATGCACTGTGTGTTCTGACACCTTTCTATCATAGCAGCATGAACTTTTTCACCAATTTGTGCTACAGTAGCTCTTCTGTGGGATCTGACCAGATGGGCTAGACTTCGATGCTCTGACCCAGTCGTCTAGCCATCACAGTTTGGCCCTTATCAAAGGCACTCAGATCCTTACGCTTGCCCATTTTTCCTGTTTCCAACACATCAACTTCAAGAACTGAATGTTCACTTGCTGCCTAATATATCCCACCGATTGACAGGTGCCATGGGAACAAGAAGAGCAATGTAATTCACTTCACCTGTTAGTGGTTATAATGTTGATCGGTCTATACTGTATAGCAGTTGCAGTTGGTCTCGTCGGTGGAAGAACATGAGAATTTAGGTATCCACCCTCATCATAATATTTCAGAATTTTTGACCCATGAATTACCATTTTCATGCACTGTCCTCTGTCACAGCCAGGTGAAAATGTGATATCTTATATGAGTTTCCTAAATATATATTTATATACAAATATATACAACCGTTTTCCTCAATACATTCCACATACAAATTACAAATCATGTATACAATTGCCTCGATACAGGTGTGTAGAACAGCTTTATGAACGAAGTTCCTCTATCCAATCATGAGACAGAATGAACTACAAATCAATAATTCAAACTAAGGCACAAAGTCGTCTTAACCCCAACTAACCTCAATTTACCTCAACAGCTTATAAAGAAGGAATTAATAAGGGGATCAATAAAGAGAGAGACCAATAAGATGAATTGCAATGCCATCATAATCAATAAACTCCCAGCTCTGAGTTACTGTGAAAACGTGCGACACAAACATAACGTATTTGGGCAAAGAGCATTGATTTTACAAAATAGATATTTTTTGTTAAGTGAATGAAAGAGAATAACCAAAAATACACTCGTGAATTTCAACCCCGAGTGTACAATATCAATGATTTTGCTAATTCATAATTTGACCCAACTTTCTCTTTGTTTGCAGGAGAAACACAGTCAACCCGCTAACCTTCCTATGGCAGTTTTGTTTGTTTCAGGCTGCAGATTTGCCGGCACAACATCAGTTTCATTCATCGCACTCCTCCGGGCAGGGTGCAAATTTGTTGTTTTTTTCTAAACTTGCCCGGTCAGGTGAGTGAACCTGTTCACTGTCCCAAATTGAATTTTTCATGAACCCATGTACAAATCTCTTCAGCTTCAGGGCAATTCATTAAATGTTCAAATGAAAAGAAACATTTCTTCCCAACACAGGATTTGAAAGATAGGTCATGTTATGACAAAACACAGAATCACATTTATACTTGTACTTCCCGACGAACTCCTCTATACTGTACGTAGCGTGAATTGGAGAGAATCGCAGTGGTTTAAGGCCTCCGTGCCCTCTGTCCAAATTGTCACAAAACATTGTGGTGTGGTAGTATTTTCTTTGTATTTGTCACATATTTGCTATGTAATCAGGAGGAAAATGTTACCATTAAATAATATAGTAATAGGAATAGTAGACCTACCTGATGATTTCCAGTTGGTACAAAAAGGCAACTACCTCAAACTAGCACCAGGAAATAGGCCTACCGTATAATAAACAGTGTAATTACTTAATACATAGTAAGTAATGCACCTCTGTTCACTAATTACAATACATACTAGGTAATTGCTAATACGGTCTATTGTATAGGTTGTTGTTTGAATTAGTATTTTATGTCAGGGGGATAATAATAGCATCTTGTGTACTACACTAAAGAAAACACAATGAACATTGTTGATGAAAATACCAAAAATACAGTGCAGCTTCATTACAGAACATCTTGGCACAAAGCGTAATCAGAATCAGAATCGGTTTTATTTGGCAGGTACATTTACGAGGAATTTGTTCCGGTGGGGTTTGGTCCATGCATTCCACTAAAGACTGTTCTGTACAAAGTCTACACGAACATTCAAGGAGCATTTAAACCAACTATCCGGACGGCAGTAGTGTGGTCTGAGGAAGCCACCTCAATGCTGCCAGACTGCTTTGATATCACAGACAGGGATTTGTTTGCAGAAGGAACAGACCATGAGGAATATGCTGGCTCAGTCCGAGGATACATAAACCTTGCACAGAAAATGTGTTAACATAGAGGACAACAAAGGTGTATCAAGGCACTGACTGACTACGAACCCACCAATCCGGTGCCCGGTGATGACACCAAATTGCCTGATGTCCTGAACCAGTTCTTTACCTGCTTCGACACTCAGAGAGTGGGGTCTGCGCCACTCATCAACCCACCTGCCAGAGAATCGACACTGGTTTTACAGCACCCCCAGGTGAGGACCACCCTGAGGAAAGTAAATGCGAGCAAGGCGGCAGACCCAGATGGAGTGCCTGGGCGGGTACTGAAATCATATGCCGATCAGCTTACGGAGGTGTTTACTAAAATATTCAACCTCCCACCATCATTCCGCCATCATTCCAGTGCCCAAAAAAATCATATGGGAGTGTCAGAATGACTATCCCCCAATGGTGCTAAGACCCATGAAGTGCTTCGAGAAACTCATGCTGTCAGACATCAGAACTATCATCCCACCTGATCTGGATAAGCACCTGTTTGCCTTCCGGGGCAAACCGCTCTACAGAGAATGCCATGAGAACAGCTCTCCACACCGCTCTGAAGCACTTAGAGGTCAGGACATTATTCGTGGACTTAAGCTCCACATTTAACACTTCATCCCCAACAAACTGGTGAGAAAAATGGATAACCTGGGCATTGGCTCTTCGCTGTGCTCATACTGTTTGTCATGGACTTCTACACAGACCGAACACAGCAGGTTAGAATTGTTAACCACACCTCCTCCACTGTCATTCCTAAACACCAGGTGGATAGCACCATCAAGAGCATCCTGACTCACTGCGCCACTGTTACCGTTTTAACACCAAAGAAATCTGTGTGTCACTATGATGTCACGAACATGTCGGAAAAGGGGCGTGTCACGGTTCCAGTGTGATTGGGAAAAATAAAACAGTAGAAGCAGCACGGAGAATCCGTACCCGCAGATCGTTCGCCGACGGGGAGCGGAGACGCTTCTCTAGTTCATGGACCAGCTTGGGGCAATGCTGGAGACCCTGGGCGCCTGGCAGGGAGTGTGGGGTTCTCCGCTGCGTTCCCCACGGAGCGGTCTCCCCACTCAAAACATGTCATGGTCCCACGGGAAAAAAATCAATAACTTCTGATTTGGGATTCTAAATCTGACATGAAATTATTGAATGACAAATAGACCGCATTTGTATAGCGCTTTTCTAGTCTTGCGACCACTCAAAGCACTTTACAATACGTGCCTCACATTCACGGCAGAGGCAACCATGCAAGGTGCACACCAGCTCATTGAGAGCACTTAACGGTTCAGTGTCTTGCTCAGGGACCCTTCGACGTGCTGCCAGGAGGAACCGGGGATCAACCCAGGAACCCTCTTATAACTGGAGGACCAGCTCTACCTCCTGCGCCACCGTCGCATACACTGATACGGAACTGCAACGCGCGTCGCATCGCGCCGGAAAAGGGGCGAAACTATGCGTGCCTACCTGGGTGTCGTGTTTCCATCACATCCACAGGGTCTTTGTCCCGGGACTGAAACCCGGCTGTAACCTTAGTATAACGGCACTGATGACAAATGCCCGATTTTTGCCGCGTGTTAGCGGGTTTTTGGTGCAAGGTGAGAGGGGTTCGAATGGTACGCCAGCTGCACAGCAATCGAGAGAAAGGACCTGCATCGTGTGGTGAAGCACAGCGCATCGCCGGGATGGAGCTCCCAAACCTGGACACTATCTATGCCGGTCGACGCGTTGACGAATGCTGCCCACTGCTCCTGGCTGCCCCCCCGGAGGAAGGACAAGCCAGGTTGGTTCAAATGCAGAGGCCTCATTTCACCGGCCACCATCCAAAAGCATGTGCATGTGCGTGTGTGTGTGTGTATGCATGTGTTGTAGTGTGGTGTGTTGCGTGACAATTAAAGATTATTCTACTGCTAATATTTATAACATTCTACATCTGTGTTTTTTTTTGTTTCTTTTTTTAGAGTTGTACTTGCACAAGCCTCGCCTTTTTAAACATGATGCTGCTATTACTCCTGTTTTCTGGTACTGCTTTTATTTATTTATTTGTGTTATTTCAACTACATTTGGAGAAGCCATATAAAATGTCATTGTATATTGGCAATAAAGATCATTAATTAATTAAAAAAATGGTAGCATAGTATTTGTTCAGTTAATTCAAAAGCAATTCTTTTGAGATTCCCAACTTGTGAGTGGAGTTAGGCTTGATTACCTTCATTTTAAGGCATGTGGATTAAAATGGCTTTCATTAAAGTGAGTTTCATTATCTCTACTGTAGCTTTGGGTGGTCGTCTTTGGGAGGTGGGTGGACCAAATCATAGTTTGGATGGCGTCCACCTACGTCCAACCCCAATTTAACCCATGGTATGCCTAACAAGCCACACTGGCTTCAGAGTGAGACCTAACATACTTTAATAAAGTCTTTAATTCATGAAGAGCTGACTTCTGACTTCAGCTGGCTCCAAAAGTCCAAGCTCCAGCAGCTCAGTAGGGTTAGGGTTAGTGTGTGTGTGTGTGTGTGTGTGTGTGTGTGTGTGTGTGTGTGTGTGTGTGTGTGTGTGTGTGTGTGTGTGTGTGTGTGTGTGTGTGTGTGTGTGTGTGTGTGTGTGTGTGTGTGTCTGCGTGTGTGCGCGCACATGTTAATGTTTATGAGACAGAAATAGGGAATGTTTTAGCAAGAGAGAGGAAGACAGAGGGTTAGAAGAAGGGTGTGTGTGTGTGTGTGTGTGTGTGTGTGTCTGTGCGTGTGTGTGTGCAGTAGATTTCACCGTAGAGTGAAAGAGCTAACGCAGGAGACTCAGGATCTTGTGCTGTGTCATCTCCCTGTGCTCACTCGGCCATGGACGGAGGAGGCTGCACATTTAAAGTGCGCGCAGTGCAAAGACACACACACACACACACACACACACACACACACACACACACACACACACACACACACACACACACACACGCACGCGCTTCACCAGATCTGCAATGTTGTCCATGTCCATTTAATCATGCAGCATCACTGTCCAACAGCTCGCAATTCTTCATTTATCCATCCAGTTATAGATCCAGCAGCAAACAATCCACATCAATACACAAACTACATCCACAGTGGAAGTCAAAATGCTGGTGTCGGCACCAATAATAAACACTACAATGCAACCTTGACCATAAGACCGGTAGTAGTCTGGTGTAGAGGTCTTCCCGGGTCGACTAGAACCCGACCCAGGACCTGCACCCGGTTCGGGTCGCGGGTCGGGTCCCGGGTTCAAGTTTTATTATCACCTCGGACATGCATCAGGTTGGTTCTGTAATATCTAGGGAAAAACAGATCCGGGTGTTAAATATTTAATGGTCGGTTCCAATTTAGATCTCAGGACAAATGTCTTAGGTGCAAACGGGTTCATGTCTGAATTTTGCGATTCGTGAAGACCTCTAGTCTGGCGTCGGCACACCGATAATAACCACAACAGTGCAGTATGTACGTCACCCACAGCAGTGCTTCTTGGTGTTCCACTTTATGGAAAAACCTCTGGATGATGATGGATGTACTAAAATTTAAAATGCAAGGGTTTGAATTTTGTTCTATCGCAAAATAAAAGCAGGATACTGGTTTCGCTTTTTCTCTATTGAATTCAAGGTTGGGCAAGAACAGGGATGTTAGGTCATACTGTCAGTATGAATTTCATTAATAGATACAATTTTCCTTGATATAAATATCAGCATTTGCACGCCTTTGTGCACATCAGCCAGTGTGGTAAACATTTCCAGGGTAACAGCAAGCTCCACCAATCAGAGCTCCACCAATCGCTGTTATACTTAGGATTATGGGTAGTGTAGTCTCCATGACATCACAGCTAAAACATGTTCATACAGACTTGTGGCTTCTACAGGAGCAAAAGTGAATTATTAAATACATTGCATAATATTTACGCAGTTATTTACAACCATTTCAAACCCTTACGGTAAACCTTAATTCTAAAAACTACAAAAACTTCAATTCTGCGCCATTTTGTTATACATTGTGGTATTCCCTCGGGTCAAACCACTGGAGGGAGCCATGGAAGAGGGCGGCACCCCGCGAGGAAAGGCTGCCAGTCGGGGATCGTGGTGGACAACAGGTATACCCACCGGCGGCGGCTGGAGACGTGGAGAAACCGAGCTGGGCCAGGTCAGCAATCAAGGGGCCAGCCTACGAAGGGGGAGAGGACTCACCCTCCGTGAGAGGGGAAGGCATCAGTCAGAGTCAGTGTGTGGCCGGCGGGCCTCCCTCAGCGGTTGAAAAAAATGGCTTGAATTTAACCTCGAGCCTCATAAGAGGCAACAACGTTGTAGAATGGTCTGTCGACTCTGCAGTAAATCCTTCTATTTTGTGTGTCACTGGGAGGACAACGACCTTTCCAAAAATGCTTTTAGTTTTGTTCTCCGACAAAGTAAAAAAAAGATTTAATCCCACCCTGCCATGGCAGTGGGGTGTCAAGTGTGGACGAGACCATTCACGTTCTAAATGACGTAAAATCAGATTTTTTTTTTTTTACTTTGTTCAAAAAACCTATCTTTGCTCTGTTGGGCGCTTCTTTGAGTATTCTTTAATGTTGCGTTCCATTTACCTCGGAAGTCGGCGCTGGGAGCGACGTCGCGCCCGAGTTGGCCGCGTTCCAGTGCGACGAGTGGGAAAACCACGACGGGCGCCTCCAGGAAAACCTTTGCCGCGCTTGCTCTTTCGGAATAGAGACTGCAGAGCAAATATTGGAGCGGGGAATGGAGTGCTCCTCTGGGGGTCCACAAGCATGTACAGGTTCACGTCCATAAAGACTTAATTAAAAAAAAACAAAAAAAAACAACACTGTTAACATCACAGCCGTAGTGATACTACAGCTTTCACTTGCCATCTTGGATTTAAAGGTAGGGGTTGGTGAGGTTTTTCCCACTCTCCCAATCAGACAGGGGGGGGGCGTTCCAGTTGAAGTCTCTGACCGTCAACTCGGAAATCCCGACTTCCCAGTTTGAACGGAACGCACCACGAGTCTCCCCTTTAGAGGTCCTTCGCCATCGCGTCGCGCTTTTTCAGTGCCATTCAACGACCAAACATTTCATCACGGAACCCGTCAGTCCTCGGTCCTTGGCGTGCAGCAATAAATCTTCTGGAGTGAGGACGTATCGGGATTGAATTAGCAGCAGGCGCCTGCTCCACGCTTATTGCTGTGCAAAAAAAAAAATCAATGGCCATAGTGAGCAGGGTTAAACAGCGCGGCGCTAGCCAAAGCAGGCGGCCATTCAGCGATCCCGAGAATGAGAACGGCCACATACGAGATATTTGACTTGCTCGCTCAATTGGTCGATTACTGAACGTTGCTGAACACTCTAAGTGGATGCCTTAAACGTTCTTAAAAGAAGTTGCTCAGAATTATTCGAATTCAGCCGGGGCCCGGCCTTGGAGTTGTTTAGTCGTCTATACGACGGCCTTTGACGAGCAACTCTCGATGGAGCACGTAGGGAGCGGCCGGGATGGATGGTAACGCCTGTTTTATGGATTTTAGCTGCGCAATAGATCAGTGTAACAGCGCCGCTCGCGGGACTAGCGTACATGATCGTACGGCCGTTTTTTGGGTTGTCTTTGTTTTTTTTCCCTCTTTGAGTAGAGATTTCAGGAGAGGGCCTAAGGGTCTGCGAATCCATGGTGATGATTCTGCCGTCGTCCGTCGGTGAAATCGCGGTCGATTTATCGCCCCGCCGTCCATCGTCGGACACGCTCGGGTCCGGTCGTGGATTTTAAAATGCCGCCCACTTTGTCGTTTCATTTTTTGACCCCGAGCTTTTATTTTCTGGCGGGCTTGTTCGTTCGCCACGATAAACTCCTCACAGTCCATGTAATTGCTCCACTCCTCTCCATATAATTGATAATGTGCTGGTTTTTGTCGTTGATTTTGTTTTGCCATGAAATTAAATAATAAAACGTTCAATTATCTCAAGGCCGTGAAAGGCATCAACATTTAGCCGCCATGAAACAAAGGACCCGTGACAAATAAAAAGTAAACATATAAAATAAAAAATACATAGAATATTCATTTAATAAATAAATTAAAGACACAAGGGGAATAGATAAACAGTCGATGAATAGATATAACTGACGAATGAACAAAAGACACCTTTCATGTGTCATACATATATAACACATTCATTGTCACTGAATGAATGAATGAAAAAATATATATATTGCAGAAAATAATGTATCTGTACACATTGTGTGTGTGTGTGAGTGTGCGAGCGCATGCGTGTGTGTGTGTGTGTGTGTGTGCGCGTGTGCACAAAGCGCTGGGGAACTGAGAGAATATTTTATATGTTATTTGCACGACGCTGAACATCTGTCGCTTTCTGCCTGCCTGCTATTTTGATAGAGAGCGCTGATGTCTGTTTCGAACAAAAACAAACCAAAAAAAAAAAAACAATTTCATATTTCTATTGTATTTATTATAGATGTACAAATTGCACGACTGTACTGTAACAAACAACAACAACAAAAAAGCTTTCACAGGTTCCTTTGAGTGACAAGTGGAAATTAGGTCCACCAGAGATGATTGTTGGGCAGAACTTGTTTGGCGTATATTATTCATTCCAAGTTGTTTTATGTCGACACGGTGAGAGCGGCGTTTGAGTGGAGTAGCACGCACAGCTAAACACACCGTATATACCGTATAAGCTGGGATTCAAACCTTGTGTAATCGCATCTTACCCGAAAGCGCAAACTTTGTGCTCGGCACAGTAAGCGACGGGCGTTTTTCCCCATCGCCGACACTTTATTGCGTGAAATCTGCGAAGAACGCACGCCGATCGGAGACTTAACCCGAGGCCCCCGGGGGCTCCTCTCACGAGGAGAATCTGGAATGCGGCCGCTCCGTCATAGCTTTTCCTCCGACGCCGAGGCCGGAGCGCGTCTCAGGACCCCGATCTTTAGCCGGACGCTTTCGGACACCATCAGTCACGCAGGCAAACAACCTGGAGATTAGAGAGGCCGGCTCGCGGCCCGAGAGAAGAAACTCCGGCTCCCGATCCATGAATCAGTGGGAGAAAACCTGGCCCGAAAAGAGGGGGAAGGGGAAAAATGAATCCATCGACCGCCCCTCCGAAGATGTAGTGCTCGCGTCGCCTCGAGGCGCGGCGCTGAGCTCCCCGCTCTACTCCGTGAAAGTGATCTTGGGAGTCGGACTTTCCGAGTCAGCCCTGGCGCGACGTCGTTCCCGGCCCCGACTTCCCGCTTGCGAGGTAAATGGAACGCGGCATAAGAGTCAGGAGCCCGTGGTCGTACACGGGGCCTCCGGGTACAAATTGGTCTCTGAGTGACCTGCGTCGTGCTCAGGTCAAACTTTGAGCGTCAATATTTTAGAGTTGTTTAAAAAATATATTTTATATGTATGTCATATTTAGCTGGCACTTTTGTGTGTGCTCGCATTTGTGTTAGGTGTCTCCTCTTCTTTCTAATGTTTCCATGGGCGGTGGCGGGGTCCGCCTTTCCCTAAACCAGCAGCTAAACTGTTGATGAAAAAGAACAACACCCTCGGATGGAAAATATCCCCAGGGCCTCGGCTGACCGAGGGAAATCAAATCACTCAATCGATCAGAAGAGCTCCTACTTTTTAAGAAAAGAAAGCGACCGCCAAAGCGCGGGTAAACCCGGACAGATGTCGCCGTTTTGAAAGGAACTCTGGGATTGGAGCGGAAGCCACCAAACAAAACGACCTTATGGGTTGTCACTTTAAAGGGGCAATCGGTGCCAATGTGCATTCTGAACCAGAACCAGAAGATTTGGATGAGACTTAAACCGCGAGACTCTTGGGACATGCCGGTTTAAACAACACCTCAACCACGTTGGTAGCTTATGTCATTGTCCCAGGTACTTTTCGCTGGACTGGACATATTTTGGCATTGAATGCCTTGCACCGCGTCTGTGTTTTGCGGTCAAATTTGGTTGTTGTTTTTTTTTTTTCGAATTTCTGCTCCTTATGTGGATCAATTTGGATGAAGCTTCAACCAGGAGGGGTTTGCGACAAACCGGTTCAAACAAATGCATAAACCGTGTTCGTAGCTTCTGCCTTGCCAGGGCACGCTTGCCATGTTCTTAATGACATGCCCGGCAAAAAAATAAATGTTTAAAAAAAAAAAAAAAGGAGAGAGAAATCCATGTACCGTTGTGTGGAAACGAAGTCCATTTGAAGGTGATTTGCCTGCAGTCAAACCGAGAGGAGGCGGGAATATATCAGGACAGCCTCAAGCGCACAAGGTGAAGACCTGGTGGGTTAAATGGTGTCCGGGCGGTTTAAAGTCCAGCAATCTTGTCTAACACCTCACACCGACCTTTTCTTCCTTGTGGTTTTATAATAGTTTTGCTCTCTCTCTCTCTCTCTCTCTCTCTCTCTCTCTCTCTCCCTCCCTCCCTCCTAGGGTGAATTCAGTGGGCTTTTTTTTTTTTTTCTCGCCACCCATTAAGTCTCCATGCAGGCGCCTCGCTGCGCCAGCTGAAAGGTAAGCAGAACGTAGCATGCACTCCACGTTCAAAGACTTGTTATAGATTGGGCGGCGGCGGGGGCGGACACCAATCCTGCCTCCAACACACACGCGCGCGCACACACACGCGCGCGCGCGCACACACGCACACACACACACACACGTGCAACCCTATCAAGAGATTGCTCCATTCTGCATGACAAAAAAAGGAATGACTTTTATGTTGTTTGCGTGTCGTTTTTTGTTTTTTTTCCCCCCACCCATGAAAGTGACGAGAGACGAGGGAAAGAAAGGGGAAATCTCAAACGGTCGTCCCTCGGGGACGGTACTGTAGCGTTGCTAAAGTAATTCAGGGTTTAGTTGGGTTTGCGTGTTGGGCTTGTTGACAGGGAAGGTAAGGGAGAGGAGGTTCCAGCCAGACGGGCTTGTAGGCATGGCCCCCTGCAGGATGCTGCCTGGCGACGTTTGTTCCGTCTGGATGTCAGCGCTTCGCTTACCTGGCGTACAAGCCGTCTCTGTTCTGTCCGTCTGTTCTGCTGTTGAGACAGTGTGCACCTTTTTTGTTGAGTAGCTTTGCTTAGTGTAGGGCTGCGTTTGCGATTTTTATTCCCGCTCGACGAGACTAAGTGTAGCCCGCCGCCACCTTGGCAGTCATGTTTAGTCGGGTATTGTTTGTTGGTATCAGCCTTTTGGTGCGTTCCATTTACCTGCGAAGTCGGAGCTTGAAATGAGATCACACCAGAGCTCCGGTACTGTACAACAAGCCGGGAAACCAAGATCAACGCCGCCTTTGCTGTGCTTGCTCCTTCGGCATACAGACAACTACAGAACAACAATGAATCTATATAATACATGGGTTTCACTTTCTGAAAAGAGTGACAAAATATTGAACTTTTTCAGGATAATCTAATTTTATGAGATGTACGTGTATTGTGTGCTTTCTAATGAAAGCACACAATACAGTGTTATATTAAGGGAAACCTGTCTTATGTGGACAGAAAAACTGAAATATCTGGTCAAGTTTGTAATGATAGTCAGTGATATGATGATAATTAGGAGGTTAGGAGGTTAAATATGCATATATCAAAATTTTGAAGTGACTTTCATAGCACCGGCCACTTGTGGCCGAAACCGTATTCATTGGTTAAACATCGAAACATAATACAAGGGTTAACTATCACAACAGGCATATTAGATACCTTGGTAATGATATCTCCACCAATCTGTCAGATTTGTTTACCCTTATTATAGAACCCAGAATCGCGATCGTGGCGCCGCCCCTTGCGGCCGCCTGCGCGAGCTCCGCGTGTCGATTACGCACATTTGAGTATTTTGCGAGGTTATAGAGCTTGGGCGTAATCACCAGGTGTCATGACACTTCACTGCATATATGTACGACCGTATGTGTATGTATGTGACGAATAATCCCTTGAACTTGAACTTGAACTTGAACTTGGGAGCAGTAATGGAGTGCTCCTCTTCATAAAAAAACCCCCAAAAAACATTGTTAACATCACAGCTGTGATAGCCTTCACTTACTGCCATTTTGGATTTAAAGGTCGGGGTTGGAGAGTGTCTTCTTTTGGAAGCAAAGTGCCATAACGTTTGAATATTTAAAGCCATGACATTTTATATCTTGAAACTGAAACTACTTTGAAATTCTAACATTTCAATATTTTCACTTTTATTTGAAAAAAAAACTTGATTTCAAATTTGCTTTTTTGCGATGTTTAAAAAAATCAGATCCAAAAATTCAAGTTGCAGTGTGGCGGGCCAAGGGGGCGTGGTCAAGTCACCGCTGCAGACAGGCAGCCTTCTGGACTCTTTCTCCGTAAATTTTTCCCTGTTGGCCCACGGGCCGCCTTTTGTTTCAATAATTAATAAATACATGCCAACAGGCGCTGTTTTGCCTCCACCTGCCTCCTCTCTCTCATTCCCTGACCCTGGGCCAGAACACACGTCCACATGCAGATATTCGTTAAACTAAATTCTGGTTGCTGAATGCGAGTGGTGAAATTCGGATGAGAAAAATTCAGCTCGAAAAAAAAAAAAACCACACGGAGCATCCAGGTTACCAAGGATGGCCAGGGAGAAGCAATCGAGCCCGAGCGCAAACCGACTTCCGGCCAATCAGAGTGTGATTTGACCACAATTTGACCACTCAAATTCGAGCAACTCCAATGTGGTTTTACGAATATCTGCAACTTGAATGTTTGGATCTAAATTCTTAAACATTGAAAAATCTATATTTGAAATCGAGTTTTTGAAATAAAAGTGAAAATATTTCAATGTTATAATTTCAGAGTAGTTTAAATTTGAATATATAAAATGCAATGGCTTTGAATATTCAAAACATTATGGCACTTCATTTGCTTCCATATCTTCCGACTTTCCGAGTCGGAAATCCGACCAGAGTTCCAGTTTAAATTTCCGACGGGGAACTCGGAAATTCAGACTTCCTAGGTCAAACGGGACGCGCAATTAGTCACCTCTTTACGCTCGGGTCCTTACGAGAGGCTGGCTTGGTTGTGTGCTAACAGCAGTGGTAATTTACACTTTCATTTTAGATGTCATCACGGCTTATTAACGGCAAAGGTGTTACATTTAAATACATGAAAGAAACAGCATGGCAAAAAAATTAATAAATAAATAACCCACAACCTCAGTGACTGCAAATCCCGACATTTGATTGGATGTAACAATGGAGAATGAGCATGGAGGCTTTGGAAACAACAATCAGTGTTCTGGGTGCTTAAGTGATTGTTTAGGAGCCGGATCTACATGCCCTGCTGCATTGTGGGATGGAGAGGCCATCAAAATGCCACGCTGATCAGCAATCACTTTGTTGGAGATGATTGCTATTGTTGGAAAAGATAATGAAGGTCCGGGACAAAAATGGAGAAACATCGCTTTCTCCCTTTTGTCTCCATACCCGCAAGCACACCGTAATTAAGTTGTTTACCGGTTCCAAGTGCAGAGGAAACGAGCAGGGTTAACCAGGCGGTCAGTCGATTCAGTGTGGTTTATAACAGAGGCCTGGATAATATGATCTCAGGTCGGGAGGAAAAACGAAAGCGAACGGACTCGGGTTTGGGGCAGGGAAAAAAAAAACGCTCGGACTGAGACGCAGCGCAGACTTGAGGCTCGGCTCGAGGCAGGTCCAACATTCGGCACCTGGCCGATGGGCGACGGTGGCTCAGGAGGTCGAGCTGGTCGTCCAGCCATCGGAGGGGTTTCCCGGTTCGATCCCCGGATCCTGCCGGCAGCACGTCATAAGTGTCCTTGAGCAGCGACACCGAACCAAGACACTGTAAGCTTGATTGTTACGTTGGCTCACAGTAGACCCGAGGCTATTCAGGAGATTTTTCGGAATATTGGTAGAGCACAAAAAAGGCTGACGACTAACCATCGGATATTGTTGCATGTGACCCGCTCCCCCGAAAAAATAAATGTTCATCCGAGACTTGTTCATCGTTCTTTTTGTGATGAGATTAACGCTGGCTAGATCGGGGAAAAAAAGGTACATTTTGGAGACGGGATTACAGAGCAGACGGAGACAGACAATGGGGGCGCAGCGGAGGGCAAGGATATGGTAAAAAACAAAATAATCAAAACGGGGGTGAGATAGAGCCCATTTGAAATAAGGCACGGAGTGCAGATGGGGATAATAGAAGGAAAAAGGAGACTTTGGTTTCTGATGTTCTTTTCCAAAACGCCCCCGAAACGGCATGGACACAAGGTGCAACCCCGGCCCCTCGGAACACCGGTCCAAAATAGGGTCAATCCCCACATGATCCACCCTTCCATGTAGCTGTAAGCCTCCGCATTCAAGAGCTCACTGATGCATTTTAGTAGACCCCCAGGATTCTGGCCTGGAAAACACACACACACACACACAAGCACATACACGCGCACACACACACACACACACACACACACACACACACACACACACACACACACACACGTACACACCACAAAAGCATTCTGGAGAGGGGGAAACTACCCCTATCCGAAGTTCTCCCAGGCGTGGAGGAGTGAAAATTAGCCGGCGTCCCTTTCACTCCGCCGAGCCATTTTCCGCTGTGTGTGCACAACGGGGAACTCCGAAGCCTCCCCACGCCGCGGCATCGCCGGGCGATCCTTCACCGTGTCGGGCGAGAGAGAGAGAGAGAGAGAGAGAGAGAGAGAGAGAGAGAGAGAGAGAGAGGCTCACCAGCTATTCCCCGCTGCACTGCTCCGCCGGTATCATAGAGGGCAGGTTCACTCTGCTGCGCAAGCTCTTGTGGGAGGATGTTGTAGCCCCCCCCCCCACACACACACACACACGCACACACAAACACACACACATATCCTACTCTCCCATTCCTCCCTCAGGATATGGTACCTGTCCAAAATTGCTTTCATGGTCCTTTTTTTCCATGCATTGCTGCCTGGGGCTGGCAACGCTAATGGACACATTAGGTCACAAAAACGCGCAACCCCCACCCGTGCACACTTCTCACACTTCCCTCAAAAATCAGGAGAGATGTGGTCATGAGCGGTGAGATATGTTCATCTCGCCTCACGGGTTCCGGCTCCTCATCGCCGGGGCCCGAGCAGCCGCGCCGCTCGGCTGGCTTCATCCGTTGTCGCTTTTGAGCGGAATTAATTTGCTTCTGAAGGGTTCCGTCTAGACGTGTTCACTCTACCGGACGGGAGGTTTTAAGGCGAGCGGTGCAATGATGACCTGACCTGAGTGGAAATGCACTTTTTTGTTTTTTTTGTTTTTTGAAAGCTTCCACCACCAGTTGAGTGAATGGCTTCCGCTGCCTGGACCATACCAT
This sequence comes from Zeus faber, assembly GCF_960531495.2. Taxonomy (NCBI): domain Eukaryota; kingdom Metazoa; phylum Chordata; class Actinopteri; order Zeiformes; family Zeidae; genus Zeus; species Zeus faber. The sequence continues at coordinate 14,628,243 of NC_137206.1, read as the reverse complement.
CACATCTCATGGAACTTGGAGCAGGTGGCTATACTAAGGTATGATCCAGAGGAGCTCCCTCTCATCTTAGTTGATTTACCACTGTTCCTCTCCCCCTCATGCAGTTTACATAGTTCGGACTCAGCACCACACGCCCAGTGTCCTGTCTGACGCCCAAAAAAGTCACATCAGTGGCCAAGGGGGAAATGAAGGTCTTTCTTAGTCCCAATCGTCAACCTTGAGGTAGCTGTCAAGTGAAAATAAAATCGTGTTCCGAGTTGTGAGGAAAAAAAGTGTTATTAACCGCCCGGCGAAATTTGAATGATCTGACGAAAAATGATTGATGATGAAACATCGCCGAGTATAGAAAATGAGGTTTCAAAATTGTGGGACAAAACAGCCAGTTCCCTCTGTTCTGAGACGCTGGAGGCCGTGTCCGCTGGAGACGCGGTTAATACACGGCTAACGCTCAACCCACGCGTTAACCGTGTATTAATAAGGTTCACATTGAAGCAAATTCCATGTTCAAATGTTGTGCTGAACCCAGTCCTCCGAGTCTGGTTTCTCACCTCAAAGCGCCGCCGTCTCGCTGCGGGACTCCCCCGCTCTCCGGTGCCCCCTGCTGGCCAGGCCGGAGTTCACGGCCTCCCTGAAGACGCCTTTAACTCCGGGTGTTTTTTTCCCAAAACAGCGAGTTATCCAGAACCCTGGGCTGTTATCTTAGCTTATTTCACCACCGATGCTCCGATTCCGACCTGGTGTTTAAATGGTGTTGGGGGGGGGGGGGGGCGCGCCGAGTGCGACAGCCCCACCTCATCGGGTCATGATTGAGCCCCGCCCAAAAAAAAATAAATCCATCCACATAAATGGTGACAAACGGTTTAACGAATCCGAAATTCAGTACTACGTTGTTTTCAGAAATTACTTTCTCACATGTATAATGTATTTGGAAACAAATGGCTGTACTCACCTCACGGGCACTGATGACCACCCCCTCGTTCTAAACAAAACTGTGTCAAGCTTACTCGGAAATTGGCTCCAAAGCCTCCTTTAAGAGAGGGCTTGATGAGACGAAGAACCAAAAAGCTACGAGAGAAAACAGGACAAACGGGACTGAGCTTGAAGGAAAACGAGGGGAGATGCATGAGAGAGAGAGAGAGAGAGAGAGCGAGAGAGACAGAGTGTAAAAAATAAAAAGAGTGGGCTCCACAAGAGAGAGACAGGCAGACTGAGCAGATAACACAAAAAGCAGAGTGTATAATGTGTATATGAGACAAGGAATTGCACTGGGATTTTTATTTTATTTCAATTCATTAGAATATCACGACCATAGGTGTATTTTTGCCAGGGGTGCCGCGGGTTAACAGTACGACTTGTTTATCTGGAGGAGAGAAAATTGAACCGAATTGTATTAAAGGCAAACTCAGTTCCGCACGATAGCCTTGATAGGGCCCCGGAAAAAAATAAATACAAGGAAAAAAAAAAAGAAACGGGAGCGTTCGTCGCGGCGGTGCCGCTCCGGGGCGTGCAGGTTGAACCGGCGCAACGCACGCGACTCGTGAGAGCCGCTGAAAACGAGCGCCCTTCTCGTTTAGGACGCGTTTCAGCTAACATTTAGGGTCAGCCGGCTCAAACAAAAAGTATATTCGCGAGCGCCACGCTGGCGCGTGCGCGCGTCCTCCCTCCTGCGCCGCCTTCAGAAGTGCCTTTAAAGGGAGGCCGACTCCCCTGTTTCCCGATGAGACCGCGGAGCCGCCGACTGTGGAATAAATTGGCTGCACTGGACGGTGGCCCCGGGCGTGATAATATTGTATGTATTAGCCCGCGTAGCCTTGCCAAAGTGGAATATATCAACTGACCGCCGCAACAACTCCCCAGTTTGATGGCACCATTATAAAGCCGTTTCCCCGCGAAGACGTGACCGCGACCGCCCTATTTCCTCCTCGCTGTCGCTCGATCTCCCTCGCCCTCCTTCCCGCCGCGCTTTCCACCCCCGACGAGGTCGCAGCAGGGGGTTGGGGGACGGCGGGGGCGAAAAGGGCGAAAGAGACGTCCATCCGAACGAACGGAGCGGCGGGGGGGAGAAAACGTCGAACGGGAGGGAGCGGCGACGCAACGTAAAACTGTTCGGGAGAGAGAGAGGGAGAGAGGGGATGTATAGGCGGTAAGATCTGGACGTAAAAAAAAAGGCAAGAAACGGCCGAGAAAACACGATCGGAAAAGATGAGGACACACACGGGGAGCGGTATGGGGAGAGAGAGGTACGGAAGGAGAGGTATGGATGGAGGGGGAGAGGACGGGGGTTCAAGCATTCAGCCGGCGCGGCCCCCGTAAAACAAATCCCATCCAATGAAGAATGCGCCGGCCTAGGAATTTATTCATAGATGTATTTATAATGCATGCTCACAGAATGAATGACTTCTCAAGCGTGTCTGCGCGTCTGTGTGTGTGTGTGTGTGTGTGCGTGTGTGTGTGGGTGTGTGTGGGTGTGTGTCGGCGCGTACGGGCGTAAGTCCCACCCAGCGCTCCATGAGGCCGGACAGGCGCTGATTGATGAGAGAAACGTTTGTCTTAACGAGCCGTCGGAGTGGATTCACCTTGAGAAAGATTTTGGTTTCCCCGTCTCAGCACCGCTCCTACCCCGTCGGAAGACAACGGCAGAGAGAGAGAGAGAGAGAGAGAGAGAGAGAGAGAGAGAGAGAGAGAGAGAGAGAGGGATGTGTGGGAAAAATAAATGATACAACAAACATACAGAAAGAGGTGTGTGTGTATATGTGTGTGTGTGTGTGTGTGTGTGTCTGAGAGAGAGAGAGAGAGAGAGAGAGAGAGAGAGAGAGAGAAGAGTGCCTTAATAAGTGAGTTTGTAGTAATCAGGAAAGACAGAAAAAAAAGGGGGGAAAGGAGAGCGGGGAGAGAATAGGAGAGAGAGAGAGAGAGAGAGAGAGAGAGAGAGAGAGGGGGGTGTAGGGGGTGGGGCACAGGCACCAAAGCCCAAAGGACTTCATTAGAGACTCAGCGATGGCCGACAATTGCGATTTCCAAATCGGAGCAGTTTTGGGAGAGGCCCTTTAACTGGAATTAATTGAAGTCATTCGTCGGCTTTAATTTATTATGATCACTTCTCATGAAGTAATCTTGCCCCGTAACTTTCAGTTTTTATCAGACTTTATCGTTTATCACCGTTTATTTTTTTTTTTTTTTTGCAGAATATACATGCAGTTCCACCATTAGCCTCTACGCGTCCCCATCGGGAAACGGGCGCACCTTTCCACTGGTTCGCTCCCGTCCCCCGGTGGAGCGGCGGCGCTCTCGTTGACTGTACACAAAACGAACCCGGAAGCGGCGACGGCGGCGACAGGCGACAGGCGACAAGCGACAAGCGACAAGCTCTCCATCCCGTAAGTTGGCGACATGTTTTCCGCGGGGTGCACGGGACCGCGGCGTAGCGCGACCGGCGTTCGCTGGGTGTCGGTGTGGCGCTCCCCCCTTTGTGCGTCGCGACCGGGTGGGCGTGTACCGCGAGGGTGTCACCGCGTCGGCGCCACTTTTCAAACCGGACGCGCCCGGGGTGAGCGCTCCCACCGGAGTGTGGTGTCGGCCTTTTCCGCGCCGTGCGGGCGGGCTTGCCGTTGCCGTTACCGTTACCTAACGGAGGGACGCGCGTTAGGCTGGAGCGAGGGGTTGTATTTAGTCGGTACGTTCCACGACTAGGGCTGTGACGGCGTCGCTTCTCGGACCGCGGAGGGGCGTCTTCTTCTTTTGGGGGTGGGTGGGGGGTTTCTACACCGTGTCATCATGGCCCCCGTTTTATCCTTCTCCTTCCGATCCTCCAAGCCTGGTCGAGTCGCGCTTTTTAGGGGCCGTTTGAGATCGTCGAAGAGGATAGTGAGAAGAAGGAAGAGAAGAGAAAGTGAAACACGAAAACTCACGAAAGTCGGTCCACATATGTCACATCGTTAGACTTTTTTTTTTTTTTTTTAACTGCCGCCATGACCCCAACCCCGCAGGAAGTCGGCAATGTTTAATTAAAGGTGCCATCTCAGTCACTCTTTGGTCTATTTGGGTCATTTTTATGCTTTGCACTTTCGCAAACTCCTCCTAGGGCGATTTATCGGATCGACTTTCAAACGTGTGCCTGTCTACAAGACGCCTTCACGGTTAAAGGTTATAAAAAAAAGATTGTGTTTTCGTAGCACGGTGTGGCCGTGGCAAAGTGTTGAATTTCATGTTCGAGAAACACAGGCGCTCTTTACGTGACCGTTTTTTGGGGGTTTAAGTCATTTTCATGCTCTGTACTTTAGCAAACTCCTCCTGGACCGGGTTCCGCCAATACTTGCGCGTCAAGGTCCCGGTTATCGCTGCTTGCAGCTTTAATTTATATTTAAATTTTTTTCCCCCGGTCATTGTGCGTTACAATAACAGGATAAAACAGACAACTTACAAAAATAAACAGCGATAACATTTCAATGAGGACCTATCAATAAGTTGAATCATAGGTATATTTTTCTATGTGTGAATATTACCGTTTTCACACCAAAAGTTGCCCCGTTTTTCAACAAAGCAGTTGAGGAGACGGCAACTGAAATAACTGATGACGTAAAACTTGGAAATAAAGTATTTTGAGCCGTTCAAGAGAATCGAATCGTTCGTGACCGACCCAACCGCTACAGTAGAAGCCGCGTGGAGCATGGATACATGCTGCGTGCACCGGCCCTTCGGCGGCGGGGAGTTGGGAGGTTCTCCCCTGTGGTCCCCACAGTGCGATCCCTACACTCAGAACAATTCTAGGCCCCCCCCCATAAACAGTCAGTATCTTCTGATTTGGATTGTGGTATGAAATGATGGAATGATACACGGATATATTCCTGTTTATTAATGCGCCAGCGTCCAGAACTTCAACGCACGCTGCGTCGTGCAGGTAAAGAGGCTAACATGAGCGCGTCGACCCGGGTGTCCTGTTCCCATCAGAGCTGATCGGAGGTGGAGCCGATTAAAACCTGTCTATTGACCCACTAGTTACAAATGCTGGGTTTTTCCGGCATTTGTCACTCGTGGTTATCGGGATTTTGGTGCAGTGGGAGAGGGGTATATGATGCGAACACGGCCCTCCGTACGCCGTGCCCCCTTCGGCAAATAAAACAGCTGAAAACAGTAGTTGATTAATTTGCAATGGTTCCTCCGTGCCCAGCGTCCCCAATATGTTTAAAGGACTGTCCCTCCCACTCGCGTGCGGTGCGCAAAGCTGAAGTGAAGAGTGGAGCAACTGAAAAGTTTAGTTTCTCCAGAAGCCCTTGAACATAGGATGAAAGACAGTCAGTGATGATGACTCAAAAATGATCATTGTGTTTATATTTCTCTGTCATCTCTGTTCTGTGTGGATTTTGCTATGCAGAAGTAGTACGCAATACGCATGTCCGTAATTACCAAATGTTAACCCAGAATTCCCCACGGTCACACTTTGCACATTTTTTGACAAATCGCCCCATCGAGTTCTGAGATCTCCTTAACTTGGCGCGAGGGGCGTTCACTGGAAATGCATTGGATGCAATGGGAGATCAGCGTTTTGCAATTTTGTTTTTGATATGTTGGACAATATTGATCCGCAGCACAATTAAGATGTGAAGTTCAAAGTCGACCAATTACTTTTTCACGCAGAAACAAAATAGTATATGCAAACGGCTCATTCAGGTTTGGTGATTTTATTGTGAATTAACAGGGTCATTGTAAAGTTCTGTTTACAAATAAAAGGGAACGTTTTATTGGTATTTATGTGCAGTTTATTTTTAGTGAATATTGTAATGAGAGATAATAATTTCACATTTTGACACTTTGACGCAACGGTAAAACGAGGGCCGATGAGGCCGCCGTCGGAGAGGGAGACGCGTGCGCAAATTGTGCTCCGATCGCTCCCTCCCTATTTCATATCACACACCATATACAATCCTGTACCTTTCACCAGCATATATATATATATATATATATATATATATTGCGGTGATGTCCGTAATGAGCTCAACCCCGCGGTGACGCCAAGTGACTGCAGTAATACGGTTATCGTCACAGCCCTATCCAATCATAAACCATATACACCGTACCGACATCCATATGGGTTTACGTTCGGAGAAAGCCAAAGGACGCCTTAGACTCACAATGTCTGTTACCAACTGATAAACATGGTTGCTTAATGGCCGAGTCCCATTGTGCTAAATAATTAATCTTATAATGGCCACGGGTGGTAAACGAGGTCTTTTCACATAACCACTGCTCCCTCGTGTTGTTCCCATATTCCAGGGTAAGAATGCCCCAATATACAACGCTAAATAAATTCAAGAGTTGTTTCATGAATTCCGGGATGTAGGCAGTGTTCGTTCAGTGGTAGTTCTGAGAATCATTGAACGTTCATTTGAAGATCTGTAGCAAAGAGTGCAAAGTACATTTCCACCTCCTTCATGTCGCAAAAAGACTTCCTTGTTGAAGTAATGCTGTACCATCCCACCACACAGGGCTCGGGGCTTGTATAGCTTTCCAAGAAGGATTGCAGCTGGTTTCCCTATGCCTTATTAAGCCAGTGATATTGATATATTTCTCGGAGTTTCTGGCATTTTGTAGGTAAGTCTCACACACACACACACACACTCACAATCCATGAAATCTGAAATATACTTCAGCAATCCACCATTTTTTCTGTCCAAAGCTACAGGTTTTTTCTGATTTCACCCACATCTTTTCATTTCGTCAAAGGCAATTTTGATCAGAGCAGATTTATGCAGGGTTATTATCAGTCTACTCAAGCAGTCTTTGACGAAAACAATTTATCCCTTAATCCTTTTAATCTTCAGTTGGTTATGTTAATTTTCAGCTCAGCTTGTGTCAACAAATAGTTAGTGGTTATGTAGACGTGTACCTGTAAGCCTGCTTTATAGTCGGCGTAGGTGTAGTGTCGTCATTGCAGCGCTCGCTACAGCGCCACACGCCGATTTTGCATGAGGGCGAGCAGCCACGCACCTCCCAATTTTTGGAACTCCGCGCCGTAGGCTACACTGTAGGTAATTCAAGATGGACATGTTCCGAAGGAACTCTGAGCGAAGACGTCTGCAGGTACAATCTGTACGATCCATCCATGTGTGGCAACAAAAATAACCAGATGGGGTTGAATTCATTGAATTCCCTTTCCCTCAGGACTCCAACATTTTAATACCTCAGGACTTCTTCAAAATACTTACACCAACAAATTGCACAAAATCACAACTATATATATATTTTAAAAAACAAGTGGTTGACCGATATGGATCTTTCAATGATCATTGCCGATATTTAAGAGAGCAGAGTGGCCGACGGCTGATATAAAATGCACATAATGTTTTTTTGTTTTTTTTTGCAGCTGATGAAATACAATGATTTAATTACAACAAAGACACTCATATTATTGTCTGCATTGTCTCTGTTTGCTTTAGTAGATCTGCATTCTTCTTATTTTAAATAAAAAGTGTATCAACTAAGTAAAGGTCCACAGGCAATCAAAAAAACAAACCTTGTAAAAAAAGAAATGTATGCATGAAAAATAAATGATATAAAAATAAATAGTAATAAACAGTGTCATATTAAAATTTGGTTGGGAAATTGAGAATGTCTACCCATTACAGAAGTGCAGCATTTATTATTAACAAGTAAAGTATTTACACAAACACATCCAGGGAGGCTCTGCACTTGCCATCTTTAATGAGCAACACCATAACAAACTGGAGCTAATGAGACGAGTGACGAGAAGAAGACAGCATTGTGAGTAAGTGAGAGGAGGCAGGGCTATGTGGGCACTGCAGCGGTGTGTGTGTCAACTCGCTGTTGGAGAGAAGAGAGAGCAATCAAGCTCAGCTGCTACTGGTATATCGATAGTGCGGAAAACGAGTAGTGAAAATATTTCAAATATTCAGAATCTATATATATAGAAAAATAGCTAGTCTGCATAGATTTTTTTGTTTATTGGCCTCGTGAGCGCAGGCATCAGATGATGCCGATTATCTCAAAATGGCAGATATTGGCCTTATTAAACCACTAAAAGAAACCTGCACTTCCTTAGGCTCGGGCGATGTTGCGAAACACTGTAAACTGCACTTACACTGTTTCAATGCTCAAATTTTTCCTTGCGTATAAAAAAAATCGTCCCTCATCAATGTCAATCACGATCGATGGAGTTGATCGTCGATAGACAATTTAATCGTAAATCTGCCCAAGCCTACACTGACTACAATAGATGTACATACATTTAACACTTTCTATTTTAATTTAACCGCTGAATAACTTTTCTAGTTATTCAGGTCCTTCCCTCGGGGCTCTTTTGTAATGTTTGCAGCAGTTCCTTCAGTTTCCCCTGGTGGTTTGTGCAGAGCGCCCCCTGTCTTTCAGGAAAATATCGCTATGACATCTTTATGGCAACGCACAACTATAATGCTCGCACTCTGGTAGTGTTCGCGCCTTAAGCCGCACGGCTGGCTTGCGGTGGCTATAAAGCAGGCTGCAGGTGGTATCTGCATCACATCGCAGATCAATAGAGCCTTTTTTCCTGTGACCAAAATGTATCCTGCTCAGTGACTAATTCAGCACAAACAGTTAGCTTATGTTGAGTGGAACCCATGGATTCATGAGGAATTTACTTGTTACCAGTGTTATGAAAGCAAATGTAATGTGTATGTGTAGGTGTGCGTGTGTGTTCTGTTTAGGTACACTAGGTGATAATAAACCTAGAGGCAGGCTTCTGGAAACCTTCATAAGAGTGGAACGCCATAGAAGCACTTCATTTAATAAATTGAAAAATAACAAAAAAGAAAGATAAAAGAATTCCCATTGTAGAAAGGAGAAATGCAGAACGACAGTATGACCGAGCCTGAAAGGGAGGAATATATATAAAAAGTCAAAATAGTTCAAAATTCAGAGTGTGAAAGCATGAAAAATGGGAGAATAGTGATCTTTCCTCCCTTTCTTTCTCCCGTTCTAGTTGAGTAAACCTCCTCGGAACAGGGAGGGCGGTGTGAAGAGCAGCCATGGCTGAAGAGTTGACACCTCTAGACTGCCTGCATCCCTCAGGTATTACCCGAACCACAAAGCCCCCCCACCCCCCTTGTGTCTACTGTGTATGCACTGTCTTTCATTGTTTCATTTTTCATCAAATTCTATGCAGTTGAAATACTTAGCAATTGTTAGAAATTAATAGCACGATCAAATGTGTGAACACTTAATATTAAGGTGCTTGTAATAAGAGTTAGTTAATAGTAAATAATGTCCTCATAAGATGCTTATTAACTATTTATTATTGTGTTAATAATAGCATTTATTAGCAGTTAACTATACACTTATTAACCGTTAACTACGCACTTATTTACTGTTAACTATGCTTTCATTATGTGTTAATAACACTACATAACTGTTAATTACAGCTTTTATTAGCAGTTAATAATAGCATTTATTAGCAGTTAAATATGCACTCATTAATAGCTAACTATGCTTTTATTATGTGTTAATAAAACTATATCCACAATCAGCCACAACATTAAAATCACTGACAGGTGAAGTGAACAACATTGCTCATCTCGTTGCCAAGGCACCTGTCAAGGGGTTGGATACATAGGCAGCAAGTGAACAGTCATAAGGAAGCGTAAGGATCTGAGCGACTTTGACAAGGACCAAATTGTAATGGCTAGACGACTGGGTCAGAGCATCTTCAAAACCACAGGTCTTGGCAGGTGTTCCCGGTATCCAGTGGTTAGTACCTACCAAAAGTGGTCTAAGGAAGGACAACCAGTGAACCGGCGACAGGGTCATGGGCACCCATGGGCTCATTGATGCGCGTGAGGAGCGAAGTCAAGCCTGTCTGGTCTGATCCCACAGAAGCACAAACTGCTGAAAAAGTTTATGCTGCTATGATAGAAAGGTGTCAGAACACACAGTGCATCACAGCTTGATGTGTATGGGGCTGTGTAGCCACAGACCGGTCAGAGTGCCCGTGCTGACCCCTGTCCACCGCTGAAAGAGCCTTTAATGGGCACGTGATCGTCAGAACTGGACCATGGAGCAATGGAAGAACATGGTGACCTGGTCTGATGAATCCCGTTTTCTTCTACATCATGTGGATGGCCGGGGTTAAGGTCTGATCCGATGGAGCATCTGTGGGATGTGCTGGAACAACAAGCCCGATCCATGGGGCTTAAAGTCTCATCCAAATTGATCCACATGCTGAGCAGATATGAGCGAAGAACCGAACAACTTTGATCAGAAATATTCATTTGGTCTTGGTTAACTGACACGTCACACGTCTCGTTCGAAAATGAGCAAGATGAGATTTACAGTAAGATGCTTTATGAAGTCTTCATATTATTTTCTATAAATGTACAGATTCCGATTGAGAATGTCCATTGGGTGGCGTGGAATCGGTCACTGTGTAATCTTTAGAAGTTTCCGAACTAGGATAACTAGGGAGGGTTGCGCTGTGTAGACTGCATAGTGGTTGCTCTCTGAGACGAGCAACCAGGAGACGACAGATCGGGGGGGAGCCCATGCTGCATTCAAGGTAACCCGGAAAATCGCGCTGAGTTACAGAGAACCCGGGAAACTGTAGCACGCACTCTGCAGCCTGCAGCTATATTTCTATTTTGGTATCGAATGGGTGTTGGTAGCTGGTTCCAACTTGTATCGATGTGATTAGTGTTGTTTTATCTAGCGTTTTCAGAATATCTTTTTCAATATACAATTTACCTCAATGTTGAAAGATACTGTAATTGTACTAATTATTGTACTATTTCTTTTCCAAGGCCTGTTTGAGGCTTTGTTTTAACATTCTGTTTGTGGCAGTATACGGCTGCCATTTAAGTGAGAGTGATGAAAACTAAAAAGAAAATCAAAATCAATAGAGCTGTCTCAAAGAGTGGTTTTGTGCTTCGCTTCTAAAATATTGTATTTATACATCAATCTTTATTCACATTTTATCAACCTTGACCACATATAGTGCTCATTCCAGATGGGGGATCTATGACAAGCATGGTTAGCTGTTAATAAGTGCATAATAAAGGATTTATTAACCTTAATAAGGCACTCCTCCCACTTTAGGTCTGGTAGCTGCAAAATGCATAGTTAACTGCATAGTTAAGTTCTAATAAATGCTGTAATTAACACTAATATGCTCTCATTAACACATAATAAGAGCATAGTTAACTGTTAAACAGTGCATAGTTAACTGCTATTATTAGCTGCTAATAAATTATATTATTAACACTTATATAGTTTTATTATTTAATCATTTATTTATTTTATTTGTTTATTTTATTTAGCTATTATTTAACAATAATAATCTTAATAAGCATCTTAGGAGGACCTTATTAACTATTACCTAACGCTTATTACAAGCACCTTAATATAAGGCATTACTGAAATTATATTCTTTCTCAAAAGTGTGTAATACCGAAATAAAATCAATTGCTTAATTGAATGTCCATGTTTGAGTTTAAACCGACCCGGAAGGGCCCCCAAGCATGGGAGGCAAGGTTTTCACCAAGGAGAGAGTTGAACCCAACTACTGTTACGAGGTTGGGGTTGTAGCTCGTTTTCTAATGGTTGACCGAACGTCTGGCAGGAAGATGAGCTTTTCTCTGTGTGTGTGTGTGTGTGAGTGTGTGCGTGTTCGTGCGGGTGCGTGAGATCTATGTCGAAGTGTGGGTTTTTTATGCCGAGCCGTCAAGGTCAAGAGAATATCACAGCGTTAGCTCCTCTCCATAGGGAAGACAGCAGGCACGCAGAGTTCTCCCCCTCTTTCTCTCTCTTCGCCACTCCTCTCTGCATGGTACTGTCGAATGGAGAGGGGGAAAAAAAAAAACGAGAAAGAAAATCTTATGTTTGTTCATCTCCGTCTGCCTTCCTTCCTACCTCGCCATGCCTCCTCCCTGTTATGTTTGCTGTTGTCGGATGGCTGTGTGTCAAATTGCTCTAATCAGCAGGTTGAACTCGAGGGGCTACACTGTGTGTGTGTGTGTGTGTGTGTGTGTGTGTGTGTGTGTGTGTGTGTGTGTGTGTGTGTGTGTGTGTGTGTGTGTGTGTGTGTGTGTGTGTGTGTGTGTGTGTGTGTGTGTGGGTGGGTGTGTGTGTGGGTGTGTGTGCGTGTGTGGGTGTGTGTGCGTGTGTGGGTGTGTGTGCGTGCGGGTTGTCAGTGCTTCTAGATGTGTGCAATAATGAGCGGTGTCAGTCTTGATCGTCTGTGTGCGCGTTTGAGGATCACCGATCAACCAATAACAAACGTCAGAATCTGTCAGCGGACGCGATCCATCATGGAGTTTGGACCCTCAGCTGCAGCAAACGATCACAGTTTGTCTCCCGCATTAAAACGCCACATTCTGTCTCCTCAGACAAACCCTCCCCGCAGGCTTTACAGCGGTTGCGTGGTTACTGATCGGAATTAAAACGTGCAGACCTCCGCCGACGGGCTTCCGTCAATAATGGGCGTCGCTCATGCCCCTATTTCCCCAGCTGCACTGCAAATATTTTTCCCATAACTTTATCATGCATATGAGGTCATACAACTTTGAACGGTTTCGTCTCGTCTCCTCTCATACAGCATTCTACGGGGAATGTTTACTTTTTTAGTCTCTCGGTGAAGAATATAAAATAGCTGCCCCTGGATGTCTGCATTTTAAAGTCTCTCTTGTGCACAGCTACCTAATTAAATATTTTCAGAATAAATTCCTTGTTTTTTTTTGTTTTTTTTCCCCCCCTGAAAAATGCATGTGTTTTTGTCTAGGTGCCTGAGCATGTGTGTGAATGTGTGTCTGGGCGTGCGTGCGTGTATATATGGGTTTTATTTGGACCATTTGGCCATTTTCGAAGCATCCCAAGGTGAAGTCCCCTGGAAAAAGTGCACACAAAAGGCCACGCACCTCACTGTGTGTTTGTGCACGTCCGGATATGGGTGCGTGTGCGTGCTCCTGTAAAAGTCACGGCTGGTTGAGCTTGTCTCTTGTTTTTCCTACACCCCTATCCAATTAAGAGACAAGACTGACAAATCTCCCCCCGCCCCCCTCTTCTCCTTCTCATCTATCCCTACGTGCCTCCTCCTCTATTTTTCTCCTATTTTTACCCCACACCCCTCTCTGGTGGTTGACTTTCTTGCTTGGAATGACTTTCCAGCATTACCGACTTTTCCACAGCATCTAGTTTGCTGCACTGACAAAGCCCTGCTCGCAAACAATGCAGGATGAATGTTTTTTCACACTCTCTCAGCTAAGTCCATTTGAGCAGGGGTCTCAGTTACGGCCCCGCGGGCCACATCCGGCCCCTGCATGGTGATGGTGAATATTTTTTTCCAATCGCAATGCTTAATTAAATAAAAAAATATATAAAATAATAGTTGAAAAGAGAGCTATTTCTAACAGGATTACAGGATCTTAAAGGAAAACAAGACAAAAAAACAACAACAACAAAAACAGGCCCGTTTTCCCTTGAAGTTCAACACGGCCCCCCCTTGAAGAAGACAACCTGGCCAGTGGCCCCCAGGTCATTTGAGTTTGAGACCACTGCTTTAGAGCTAAGGGTTCACCACAGCCATTCGAGGATGCTGTGCAAGGTGAAGTGGCAGATAATAGCCACACAACGGCCATTGTTAAAATTTAATTCGAAACTAGAAAATCAGGATGTCTCCGGATACCTTCCCATTTATAAAAATAATTACCCTTTCGGGTGAGTGATGAATGTGAAATGAAAGGAAACGAGATGAACTTTTCGCAGGAACGTGTAAAAATCTGGGGCATCGCCTCTTCTCCTTGGCCTCGTCTTCTGCCCATTCAATAGAATGTCTCAAAAGAAGGTAAGAGCACAATTCTCTTGTTAGCAGACATGTGAGGGAGTGCAAAAGAAAGGCAGATGGGGTCGAGGGGTTTGTTATTTAAGTGCATTAAGGCTTTCACCCAGTCTCTGTGGTCTATTAATGGAGATTTTTCTTTTGTGTGTCTTCCGTTATTCCAGCCATTATGGGAAAATAGAATGTTTTTGATTCTGACATGGTTTGACACTGGAACTCCATTAGTAGCGAAGTTATTGGAATGACTGACGGAGGAAGAAAGACACACAGAGGGACGGACTGACGAGGCTGGGATGGGGAACAGCTAACCCCTGTAATGCACTACACAACTGTCCAGCTTTGAATCAGTAACAGTTTGAGCGGAGTTGAGGGAGACCAGGGTAGTCACGGTGTATTGTCACAGGTGTAGTCATGAGAGATAGACTCCAATCTCTCTCATATGTTCCCAGTATGCCTTGCATGATTAAATCAAACGCTTTTGGCTCCATTGGGTGTGTATGATCCTGTGGTGTTACTCGCCAGTACAATTCGCAAATTTAGAACAGATGAAAGAGGAAGTGAAAAAATGTTTCCGTGAAAGAACGAGATCCAACGTGTGCAATGGCTCAACTGGGGGAAAAAAAATAGTGTGTGCTGCAATAGAGCGATCCACGAGTCAGATTTGCGGAACGCTGCATGGACTCCATGTTTGTTCTGGAATGAAAATATAAATTAAAAATACATTCCAACAAGTGCAGGTGTACCCTGAAATTGTGTCTGTCTGGCTTCTGTCTCTTGAGTCGTGCTGCGTGAGACGTCCATTTTCATGTGTGTGCAGGTACGATAAGAAATTAAAATCCTGTTAGTCGTCGTGCTGCTCATTCTCGTCATCGTTGCTCTTGTAATGTGTCTGAGGCTTACGCTGGGAGTGGGCATATGATTGTCATTATTTCAGCAATTTGGATATGGGCAACGTCACTATTGTGAGTCATTGCCCTTTGTTGGAGTCAGAGCATGTCAAACATGACAACTGGGATTGGGCAATATACCAGATCCTCACCCTGACCATAACCACACCAAAGCCTTCTTCTAAAATATACCTAAATGTAACGTATTCTAACTTTATACCTAAACATATGTGTTTGTCCCATAATTCCTAAACACAACCATGTGTATATCCTTCTACTTCTATGAAATGTACCACCTCTAACCTTATACCTAAACATTCTAACATCATACTTAACCTGATACCTTGTTCCTAAACTTAACCGTCTTGAACCTAATACCATTTTTTAGCCATAGCCATGGATTTATGAGGAATTCACTTGTGAATGAAAGCGTGTGTGTGTGTGTGTGTGTGTGTGTGTGTGTGTGTGTGTGTGTGTGTGTGTGTGTGTGTGTGTGTGTGTGTGTGTGTGTGTGTGTGTGTGTGTGTGTGTGTGTGTGTGTGTGGAAAGAATTTGCCGTGCATGAGCACAAAGGAAGCTGATTATTGGATTATCATCATTGGTAAAGTACCCTTACAAAAGTGAGCTACCCATTTCTTCGAGGGAAGAAAATATAAAAAAAGAACATACATAGCTTGTCTTAAAGCTTAAAGCAAAACATCATTTAATTGAGCAAGGTAGAGAGATTTTAACATTGGGGAAAAACCGAGGTGGCGCTTCCTGACTCGTTTTGAAGTTGTTTCTGAATTTAGACCTCACTGTGGGCTCCTGACGCAAAGCTTGATAATGACCTCATTATCTCTGCTTTGTTCTAGTTTTGTGCTTAACTCTGAACGTTGAAGGCTATGAACGTTGGCCTCCGATTGATGTTTTCCCTATCTATTTTTGCTTATGACTGCTTTCTCCGTCTGCCTGCAGTCTGTCGGTCTGTCTTTGTGGCTGTGTGTGTCTGTCTGTTTTTTCCAAGTTTGATTTTTGTATCCTTGTTTTATATTCTTTCTTGTTGTATGTCTGTTTCCTTCCCCAATTCCCCCTTGTTTCTCTCTCTCTCTCTCTCTCTCTCTCTCTCTCTCTCTCTCTCTCTCTCTCTCTCTCTACCCCCCCCCCATCTCTCCCTCTCTCTGTAGGCACACAAAGGATCTGTCTGATCATTCTGAACCAGCCCCTGGAGAAAGACTACCTTCATGTCCTCTGGAACAAAGGTAGGCGTCTCGGAGAACACCGGCACAGATCAAGGAAGTGCCGTTCTATCGCTTAGATCGTCCGTCCCCGTGCGTTTACATTTCACACCTTTCTCCTGACATTTTTGAATAAACTGCTTTCCCTTCCGCTCATGCGGCCTAGCTCCGCCCCTTGTGGTTGCTTGCGCGAACGCTCCATGTGATTAGGCACATATTAGTATTTTTGTTTACTTTTCGTTACATCACTATGCCATCGAAAACTCATCGGCAGTGATCTCCTACGACCGCGATCCACTCGTGGATATAAAAAATTCACTGAAAGAACAACTTTGGGACATTTTATCCGATGATCCAGAGTGGCCGGCGGAGATTTTATGCACCAAGTGGAGCAGCAAGGACAATAACATCAATGCAGTCACTGTTCCACAGGTGGGCTGATGGAGAAAATACCATAGTAAGCGAGGCGGCATTCGGATCAGAATGCGGACGCATCCTCAACCTGAACGGTAGTCCACCTCTGCCCAAACCTTAAAAAATTTCTGCCTAATTTCCATCAACACCTCACGTGTGCCACCAGGGGAGGAAGAACTTTGAACCACTGCTACACACCCTACAAGAATGGATGCAAGACCGTCTCGCTCCCTGCTTTCAGGAAAGCGGACCAGGCCGCCATCTCGTTGCCTCCCGTTTACAAGCCTTGCATCGTACGTGGAACAGTAGTGACGAGGTAGGTAAAGAGGTGGCCAGACCAATCAGAGGCCGCGCTTGTAGGCGGGGCTGCGGACCATTACTAACTACAAGAGCAGCCACGAGTGTGGACGCCTCCCTAGCCAACGAACTGAACTCCTTTTATGCGCGGTTTGAAGCTGGCAACAACACCCCTAGCTCGCCGCTAATTGGAGTTACACCGCTGGGGATGAGCGCGCGCTCTGTGTCTGAGCATCACGTCAGGAGGGCTCTGATGCGTGTGAGCACCAGGAAAGCTGCGGGCCCAGATGGCATATCTGAAGACCTGTGCTAACCAGCTCACTACCCGGTGCTCACTAGGATATTCAATGCCTCCCTGTTCGAGTTGGTGGTCCCGTCCTGCTTCTAGAGGTCCACCATCATCCCTGTGCCGAAGAATGCCTCTCCAGTCTGCTTGAATGACTACCGTCCGGTGGCCCTCACCTCGGTGGTCGTGAAGTGCTTTGAGAGGCTGATTAAGGACTTTGTCAGCGCCTCCCTTCCCCGCACCATTGACCTGGTCCGGTTTACATACCGGCTGAACAGATCCACAGACGACCCCTTCTTCCAGGTACTGCACACCACGCTCACGCACCTGAATGACCAGAAGGAGGACTATGTGAGATTGCTTTTCATTAACTACAGTTCAGCTTTCAATACTATAGTCCCCACCTGACCGGCTGTTAAGCTGCAGGAGCTAGGACTGAACACTCTGTTGTGTACCTGGATCCTTGACTTCCTCACAACCAGGCCCCAGGTGGTTAGGGTGGAGAGGCACACATCCAGCACCCTCACCCTGAACACAGGATCACCCCAGGGCTGAATCTCCCCACTGTACTCCCTGTACACACATATGACTGTGTGGCCAGGTCCAGCTCCAACGCCATCATCAAGTTTGCTGACGACACCGTCGTGGTGGGCCTGATCACCGACGACGACGAGAAGGCCTACCGCGAGGAGGTGGCTGATCTGGCACTCTGGTGCCAGGACAACCGCCTCTTCCTGTACGTAAGCAAAACTGAGGAGCTGATTTCGCTGTTGGTGATTAATGGGACTTCTGTCGACCGGGTTAGCAGCTTCAAGTACCTGGGACATTCACACGGACACTCTGGTGAGGAGGGCGAGGCAGTGTCTTTACCACCTCAGGCGGGTGAAGATTTTCAGGGTCTCTGTGAGGATCCTCACAGAGTCCTTCTACTCTGGAGCAGTGGAGAGCATCATGACAGGCAACATCAAGGCCTGGTTTGGGAACTGTACTGCTCAGGTCAGGCGACTTATACACCAGGAGGTGTAGTAGCAGAGCCCACAGGATCATGCATGATCCTCATCACCCCAACAATGGACTGTTCCAGCTGCTGCGGTCGGGTAAGCGCCTCCTCAGTCACCCAGTGAGAACTGAGAGACTGAGATGGAGTTTCTTCCCGCAAGCCAAGAGGACTGTCAATGCTGAACTCACCAGGGGTCCTCACTGAGACACACACATGGGCCCCACTGCCTTACGTACTGTATGTTGAATACTGTACTTTTACTCTATTGCTGTACCGTACTATTGTCTACTATACTGTATATCTCGACACACACTACCTCACTTTATTCACATGCCACTTTACTGCACATCTCTATATACATAAAAGTCTATTCCTCTTATTTTTATTTTGTATTCCCGTTCAGTATATTACCTTTTTACTCTTTTTTTTTTAAATTTTATTTACTGACTGAATTACATTTTATGAATCAGTTTGTTCAGTTAGTTAGTTAATTCTTTAGCTATTGTGTCAGTTATTACATATTGTGCATACTCTTTGGGTGCGTTGCAATGAAATTTCACTGCATATATGCATGCTTGTATGTATAAGTATATGATAAATAAACATCCAGAATCTTGAATCATTCTGCACTACTCAAAATTTTAATTGCTGCTGTGATGTGCTGTGCATTCTACCCTTTTGCCCCCTTGCTTGCATCCCTTTGACAATTATTGTAATTAGGTTAAAACTTTCAGTACTTTTTTCAGGAAAGAATGCTTGTTGTTTTTAACCTTGTACCAAGTAGTTTCTCACGTATCACATTTTGAGCTAAATGGTTTACAGTCCACCACCAACTTCCAATCTAGTATTTAACTATATTCCATCATTAAATATAGACCAGCCTGTTGTTTGAACACATTCACCCTCAATGATCTTTTGTCAAAGCTGATCTTTTGTCGACACAGAAATGTATGGGTTGAGAGCTTTTTTGATGACAATATGGAACATAGTTACCCATGGGTACTTTTAAGATATTGCAGAAATTCCACCAACATTTTTGAATATAACAACATTCATTCGGATGATTTGGTTAGTTGAATTATAAACGTGACAAGATTTTATCAGCATTAAAGTTCGCTGTTCACTGTCCCCTCAACATGTTCATCCAATCTGAAAGTTCAACGTATTTTTTTATTTATTTACTGATTTTTATTTATTTTTTTCTTTGACTGAATTGCAGATTTATTATTCAGGGTTGTCATGTCATTCTCTTCTGGGAATCTCTTTAAGTAAGCACTGTGATTGGAATCTAGATTAATACATTTGATTTTATTTGTTCCCTTGAACACATTTGGTTTGATTTAGACTCTTGGTGGCATTTTTATGATGAAATAATGTTGGGTCGGTTTCTTTCCCCCAGACAAAGTTCCCCTATCTAGCTAGGAAAATCGGACCAGACAATTTTGGGTTACTACTTCACTAACTACTTTGTTTTCTTGGGGGCAAAAGTTCAGATAATATACCCTGATCAAGTTTTAATAATCCCCTACGACAGGATGTAGTAGTGTATTTGATGATTCCTACTTCTTGTGTCAATACTCAGAGACATTCGCAGTTAAACCAAGAATAATACAAAATCAAAATGGAAATTCTGCAAAGTCAACAGCAAACAACAAAGGAAAGAGTTCAACACGAGAGGTTAAAAAAGTGAGCTTTTGAAGGGGAGGAGATTTCCAGACTCCCTGAGTTGTCCCGTATGCGATGCACTGAGGCACAGCAGAAGCGGCGCTCGGCTATGATGTATTAAACATGGACAAATCTGACTATGTGCCTTCAAGCCACACGGTCTCTTGTTAACTTTGATTTACTCTTCCCATTTTCCTCTAACATTGTCCCTTCCTTTTTTGGTGACGGAGGACTAAGCTGAATTTAAAGCAAGCTCACAAGGAACTAAGCCGAATCGGGCCAAATCAAAGTCAGACTGCCTTTAAGTTAATCTAAGCAGTAGTTGCATGATTTGGCAGTGATAACTTTAGCATCAGGTCTTTTCTTATGAGAATAGGTTGCTCATAAAATACCTTTAAAGCCACTGCAAGGTTGTCTCATCCGATTTTATCCCAAAAGTTTTCTGAGAAGCACAGATAAAAGTTTGTTTGGGGGTGACTTCATCCCAAACAATTTCTGGGCCTGGCTATGATTCTGATCAGAATATTACACAGTGAATCAATTCCAAGTGTTACCGGTAACAATGATCAACAAATGAAATGAAAATAGCTCAATATTTTGTCTGCCATGACAGTATACCTACAATTCTGTGGCAGTATTGAATTTATGCTCAATTAATATTGAATTGTTCAACCAAAGTATAGACCTGGAACACAGACAGTGCTGTATTTCATACTGCTACTGCTGTTTTTTCCCCCCTTAATCTTACTCCTCTAATTTCAGTAAACGAGTGTTAAACTTGGAGCCATGCAATCCATGGCCTTCAGCTCCCCCAGGTTGTTCCTCATAAGAAGAGGTTCTGGTTTCTGCTTATACTTAATACTAAAAATAGACGTGCCGCTGCTATACTATCAGGGAATATCGCGCCCTTAATAACATAATGAATCATCTTATTTCATCTATCAATGCAAAGTTAGGAGCAAGAGATTTTCTTTTTCTGTTATTCTTTCACATTATAATTTGCTCAGAGGGATATACAGTATCTGCCAAAATAAATGATACTTATATGAAACATTGCTGTGTATTGTTAAATTTGCTTCATAACAAGTAAGTGATTTCTATTAACTGTTACAGTGGCTATGTGAGCATCTTCTACGTTTCACCCTGAGTCATTTAGTTGGGGCTGCCGAATGGCTGCTACTGTATTATTTACTTATTTAATGCTCGACTTGGGTGTTGCAGGTGGTTTTAAAGTGCCACCGAGCAAACACCATGGTAGCTACAATGATAGATATTGCCAATGGCATTGCCACATGCGGCGCTGGGAGATGTTTTTCAATGGGGTGATGTTAATTACGCGTGAGTGGCAGATCTCA
The DNA here is from genome assembly GCF_960531495.2 of Zeus faber. NCBI lineage: Eukaryota > Metazoa > Chordata > Actinopteri > Zeiformes > Zeidae > Zeus > Zeus faber. Next base: position 14,607,309 of record NC_137206.1, on the reverse strand, counting down.
GATCTTTGGCAGTTTGGTGGTAAACATGCTTGTAGCAAGTTTATCCTTCCTCCACTTGATATGCCATGCATTTTTAATGGTGTTTTCAGGATAGGCAGATGTCAGGAGGGGAAGAGGTGCATGCGTGTGTATTTGTGTGTGTGTCATTGCATCTGTGTGTAGTGTGTTTGGGGGTTGCACTCTCCAGATGGTTATTCACCTGGAGGCACCTCAGCCAGGTCTCCACCCTTACACACACACACACACACACACACACACACACACACACACACACACACACACACACACACACACACACACACACACTCACTCACACACTCTCAGGTCCTCTGATGTGCAGCCCTGGGCCCCCCTCATCACCCCTGGGAGAGCCAGAGCAGCAGGGAGTTAGATAGAGAGAGGGAGAGATGGATGGAAATAGATAGATGAATGGAGGGAACCCGGCTCTGATCAAAAATAAACTCATTTACAGGTGCCAGGTCTTGATGCTTGACAGTGACCGGCTGATTATCATCCCCTCTGCCTCTCTCGATCTGCCTCTTTCACTCTCTCTCTCTCTCTCTCTCTCTCTCTCTCTCTCTCTCTCTCTCTCTCTCTCTCTCTCTCTCTCTTAAACTAGAATAGTAGTAAGTGCTTGTCTTCTTTGATGGTGTGTGAGAAGTGATGTTTCACCGGTTCAAAGACAAGTCTTTGAAATGCAGGTACCTCTTAACACCACATTAGACTTCACCAAGTTATTTACCTTCAGGTGTAAATTGGATGATGTGCTCCGAGCCTTTTGCAAAGGAAGGACGAAATGTCCTTGTAAGAAGAAGGTTGTAGATGCTGGAGTGACGCAGACAAGCTGCACAAAGCTAATGGCAGAGCGAGAGGTATGGTAGATTAGTAAACGTTGGACATTATGGAGCCGAGAGGGGAAATATTGATTTTAGTAATATTCAAATATGAATGAAATTAATGGTCTTTTTGTGTAGTATTTTGTATATTGTCTTGCCTTATTTGTGTTTTCTTTTTGCTAATGTACTGTTTGTTTTTGTCAATTCAGAGTGGCTGGATTTCTTGTCGGATAATGAAGTTACATTTTCTCAGTCTTATTTGGTGTCTCCCATTTACTCAGCATTCAGTCCCTCGTTTAGACTCATACACACACACACAAGAATGCTCACTCATTCTCTTATATCTCATATGCATTCATAACACACTGGTCCACCACAGATGTTCATTCTCTTCCGATAGAGAATTTCACATTGATCCCTCAATCTTCCATATTTTGAAAGTCAGTCGCGGTTGAATTATATGTGCCAACCCGATAACGAAAATTGGAATAGGCCATCATGCCTTTTCGGCATTATGTATAATTTTGACCAACATGTGTTGTGTGTTAAAAACCCGAAAATTGAAATCTGTGAGCTGTCATCAGGAAGATGGGGGGGTAATTCAAAATGTGTTTGGTGACTAGTAAGCAGGCTTAAAACTTAATTTGACACCTGTATGGTCTTTTAACATAAGGAGAAGGCTAAGGAATGAGAACTGTGCATTTAATGTTAAGCAAAAATGGTGCCGCGGTAATGGGTGTAAAACTATAATATAAGTACTTTCTTTTTTTTTAAATGAGCGATAATGGTAAATCATTTAAAAGTTTCTGAGACATACTGTACTTTAGAAAAGACCTTGAAGTCTGAACACAGACTTTTCACACTGTGTGTGTGTGTGTGTGTGTGTGTGTGTGTGTGTGTGTGTGTGTGTGTGTGTGTGTGTGTGTGTGTGTGTGTGTGTGTGTGTGTGTGTGTGTGTGTGTGTGTGTGTGTGTGCGCTAATCTGTATGTGTAGAATTTACTTCGGAACTGAACTAAGGAAATTAATACAAACATCACTTTTCTTCAATTGCAGCTATAACCATTTGTCTGTGTATGTGCATGCATATGTGTGTGTGGGTGTGTGTCCATGTCCATATTTGAAATTGTCTGTCCTTCACTGTGTCCTCGTGATTTGTTAACTGCTCGCACATCCAATGCAGGTAATGAGGGATAGCCTACCAGTCTGTTACCGCGAGGCTTAAAGAATTTTATTTATTTATTTATTTTCCTTTTCCACTTCAGGTTTGATATTTGAAGATAAAAAAAACAAGTTTCTCAGCCTTTGCACTCTGTCGGAAATAATGAGTCATTTACATTCCAATCATTATTTTTTTTTCGCGAGACGCCAACAAGCAGGTGGCGGGGCTGCGAATAAAAAGCGCTTCCTAGAGCGAAAGCATCTTATTTACATCAACGCCTCAATTGCTTCTACAAACTTTAACTTTTCGGCGAAGCGAGGGAAAAAATGGCTTGTAAGACAAGGAGAACCCTACCCTCTTCATTTTGCCTTCATGCCCCTGCGTTTAACATTCATTTATAGGCTCTGGAAGTAAGTTAGAAAAATAATGGAGACGCATACCCATTACCTGCCTCTCTCGTGGTTCCCTCACGACCCAGCGCACGCTGCCGGTGAAACCCTCTGATTGACAGCAAACCATCCTTCTCCAGAGTTCACGGGTTTTATCAAATGCCAGATTCACTGTTTGCACTATAGCCCTTGGTCTTGTAAAATGGCCTCATAGTCCTTGGCTGATATACGACCATGTGGAGCGATGACTCAGGTGATGGCCTCCCAAACCGTTAAAGTCCCTATGAAGCAACAATAAATGTGAGTTTGTATCACCGCAGAAAAATGTGCTGTCAACCACCCGGCCAAAATTGAATAATTGAAAAAATCGGCAAGCATATAAAATTAGGCTTCAATATCGTGAAAAAACGGTAGTTCCCAATGTTCTTAAACGCCGGGGGCATGTCCGCTGACGATGCTGAAACCACGCTCAATCGCAGGAGAGGTACAGCTTCCCTCAAGTGTCAAATACCACATATCCAATACACACATATATAAATCGTAAAAACCCAAAACGGGCTGTTTTCGCTGTTTGGATTTTGCCCTGAAGTTAAAACAGAACATGAGAAAATGGGGTTTTTGTTGCGGGGAGCGCGGTGGCTCCCCCCCAGCTCCGTGAGCTCCCGGACGGCGGGGGCTCTGTTCCGGCCCCGTGCGCTCCCCGACAGAGGGGCTCCGCTACAGCTCCTTGTTGCACCCAGGGGAGAGCCCCGGCCAGAGCCCCCGCTCCTCGGCCTCGCACCGAGCCGGGACGGCGCCCCGCTGTCCGGGGGCGCATGGAGCCGGGGGGAGCCACCGCGCTCGGAACAGAGTGGAAATGTAAATAACGAGACTGAGCTGTTGTGTACATTCTGGCATCCAGGGAAGATGTATTTGCTGGACGAAGGCGCCATAGCTACAGTACTAGTACTACTGTCTACTGTAGCTATGGTGCCTTCGTCCTGCATTTGCGCATTAGCGTAGGCTGTAGTAACTCACGATTGAGCTGCAGAACCACCGAGGCTTATGCGCTCTACTCTTATATAGTGTTAGGGGCCAGTGCTACATCGTTCGGTCTTTTCACATGTTTGCAGCAATTATTTTCCAACATGTATAATGTTTTTAAGAATAAACCACGGAATTGACTTTAAGCATCCCCCGCCATGTTTACACGTTGGCAACAGACGCTGAGGATCGAAAGAAGGCATCTCCAAAAGTAAACCCACACGGATGTAGGAAATACGGTGAAAGATGACTCATCGGAACATTGTTTTCCAGAAGGTTATGCGTCTTTCTGTGTTGTCCTTGGATACAGACGTTCGTATTTTTCCCAAATGACAGCCCCTGCCATAAATTCCAGCTTCACAAAGTGAACAATGTCTATATTTTGTTGTGACTGGATCACAGAGCTGCCATTTCAATTCTGCGGTCATTGTTTTAGGTCTGAGTGTCAATTTCTGCCAGTGAACTTTTGACTTCAGCCTCCTCAGACTGCAGTTGCTCCATATAATCTTTAAGATTATTCCACCTGACTCGTAACTTTCCAGTTTCCAAAATCAGGTGGCAACTATTTGGCCTCTTTGGAACTCTTCTCTACTCTCTACTCCGTTGGTTCATGTTACTTTGAAAACTCCCATATCCAAGTGCTAATTGACCTCTTTTACAACTGACACATGCTGCTAATTGACAATCAACTTAAAAATGACTCACCATTTAGGCATTGTCATTGAAGTTACTAATTTTCATGTGATGTTTCCCTTGTTTTGCAAACCTTATTTATGTGTGGGAGAGATGACAGAGACAATCTGAAATCTGATTAAAAAAAAAAAAATTAAAAAAAAAACCATAAATATGCATGGTTTCAAAGGCCTATTTATGTGTGTGAATTTGTGAAGGTGTGTTTCTGCATGTGTTGCCACTGTAACTAGATAATGATGTGTGAAACCTTTGCTATACACGCTAAATAACTATTAGTATCTTGCTATTTCAATCTCATCACTCGCCACATTTTTAATTACAATGTTCCTGCCCCGAACTTAATGAGAAGTCTGGCACTGACCGTTTATTATCACCCGCATTTAATAGCGTAGTGTCAACAAATGTATTTTTTCTTTTCCTCTGGAGACGGTAACGTCAGCGCAGGGGTCCGTGAGGCGGGAGCGCGGCTTCTCAAAATAGACCCTCCTCCAGTCGACTGATCCATACAGCGTTGCGTTTGAGCCGCCTCACAGCTGCGTGCGCGCGCCTGGCCCATATGCCCTAACAACACCAACGTTGGTTCACAGCCTGGAATTCTTCTTCATTCACAGACAGCCAGACAGGCCAGCAGACAGGCAGACAGGCAGACAGACAGGCAGAGAGAGAGAGAGAGAGGCAGACAGAAAGGCAGTCTGACAGAGAGAGAGAGATAGAGACAGAGAGACGGATGGACAGGGAAACAGGCAGATGGCAGGCAGACAAGAGAAAGAGAGGGTCAGGTAGGCGGACAGACAGCCTGTTAGAGACAAACATAGAGAGACAGACAGACATGGAGAGAGGGGCAGGCAGACAGACAGCCAGATAGAGACATCTGACTGACAGACTTATGAGAGTGAGGTTGCCTGTCTCTTTGGTACCAGCTCTAGTTAGTTTTCAACAAGGTGCAGGCGGTGTAGCTGGCTGGTTTCTTTGAAGTGTTTCCCTGGTGTGTAACACAACAGCCACGGAAACAGAAAGGGGCTCTCAAAGAAATAAAGGCAAAGCTGCCAGTTCAATTTGAATACAATATAAGCTGCAAAAAGAGAATACATTTGCAAATAATTTGCATCTCATTTATAAACAAAAAAAAAGAAAACATTTATAGAGAGCAAGTGACGACGCTTTTTTATTTATTTTCATTCTTTTAGAGCAAATAAGTAATCTGCTTTTTGCTGGTACGGGCTTATTCATGGGTTAAATGTGTGTGGCTAAACTTGTAACACTGAGAAGATTTTAAGACTTAAGATTTTAAATGTTACGTCTGTGTTATATGTGTAATATGGAATAAAGACTTTTCAAAACTGTGTGTAATTTGACACAAATTGAGTTAAGAAATTGTGATTGGTTGAGGCAACACTGTGTGGAACTACAGGGAAAACTGTCTCTTTCTATTGGAGGACATTTTCTCATGTTTGTGGTGGTTTCTTTTTTTTGTTTGTCTTTAGTTTACTGATAATTTATCTTATTCAAAGGGCCAAACCACATTCAACTGGGCCAGCAGTTGAATGTCACCTGAATAGTCCTCGCCTACAGTAGCCATGCGGATCGTCCCAAAAAGCTATAGAGCGAGCGAAAAGCAGAGCGTGAGGGTCCTACAGTACTTGTGCATCGTGCTTTCCAATCAATCGCTTTCAGTTTGCATTAATTCCCTCTTTCTTTCTCTCTGTCTCTTTCTCCCCTTCAGCCCTCCTCAGGGCGTGCGCGGACGGAGCTGCCAACCACCTCCACGGGGCCACGGCCGGAGAGCGCGACAGGTGAGTCCAGCGCGCGCGTGTGTGTGTGTGTGTGTGTGTGTGTGTGTGTGTGTCAGAGTGTGACTGGTGAAGGGCTGTTGTCAGGACGGAGATGGATCCAGGGTCGGCTTGGTCCCTGAAGTGTCAAAGCTCTCACATTAACACTACAGTTCTTGATTTTTTTTTTGTTCTGGTGTCGGTGGGCGCGCTCCCTTCTTTGTTTTATTATTGACTGATTACCGGCATTCACCTCCGTTTCTCTGCAACTGTGTTTTCAGAAACATAGCTTGTCAATCTGCATTTCAGCATGTTAGTCTTCTTGGCTAACAGAGAAATTACAGCACACACACACACACACAATCCCGACCCTAGATCACCGCAACATGCTTCCAACCAGCGATGTCAGTGATGGATTATTATGAGGGGGCGGGAGAGAGAAGGGGTTGTGCAAGTCCATGTGCGTGGACGCAAACTGGTGGGGGAAAAGATATGCAAATCAGCAAAACAATCAGCAACAATCTCCTCTGCCTGCTCCTGCGTCACATAGGCGTTGTGATGCAGCTCCACGAGGGGCAGGGCCAGACGCACAACGCGTTGGTAGCCACTATGCCCGTCTGACCCAAGTACATCCTGTGACAGGAACAACAGAGGCATAAATTCACACTGACATTAACGATTATAAAGTCGATGAAATTAAAGGGAGTTCAACATGTTATATCGTCGTCCTACTTCTGCTGCAGCTCCATCCCAAGGGTGTCTTCTTGGGATGGAGCTGTGTCGGCAGGGCCCCACTGGGATGACGGGGCGGCGAGCTGAGGGAGAGCTTTTTCTGTCAAGAGGAGCTGATGGTGAACAACAAGTCACAGAAACAGTTGTTAATCCTATCATTGCCATCAATGACAATACTTACGATTGACTCTCTCTGCCGGGGGAGTCATCGAAAGTCATTCGTGACTGTGAGCCCTAAACCCCACCAGCCTCTGGTCCATGCCCCTCACTGGCAAGCCTGTATGTCCACATCCTGTAGGGCATCAGCAGGAAGAACGGGCACCAGAGGAGGGCGTGGGCTGATGCGGGCGCTGAGTGTACAGGGGCCAGGCTTCAGGAGGGAACCACCATAGGCGGAGGTTGGTGGTGAGGACAGTGGTCCTGCTGCCACTCCTGGTGAACAAAGCCCAGCCCAGCCCCTCATGCTGCTCTACGGGCAGCTTCTGCCTCCACTTCCTTGGCAGCGGCTACAACAAATAAACAATCAATTTGTTAATGTGTGGTAAACTGCAAACGCAAACGCACACAAACAAACGCAAACACACAGTGCCTCAGCAGTGGAGGCAGACAGCATTGTGGAAGGCCCTTCCTGGTCAGCCGTGGCAAAAGGGACGTTGGGTGGGACAGCAGCTGGTGGGGTGGCCACGGCCACTGAGTGAGACGAAGTGCATCTCTATGTCAAGTCAATATTTACATTTGAATTATAGTATAATGATGAATAACAGGTTACTCGTTAGTCCCATGGGAATTGTTCTAAGAGTGAGGAGTTCAAGAGGCGAGTTGTAGCTGAAGCGCAGTATGAGGCAAAAGCAGATTTGCAGCTAGGTTAAGGAGGATTGATCACAGCGGGAACTTCATTCTAGACACTGCAGGTGAGCACTAACCCATCAACAAGAGATGAGTAGCCAGAATGGTAATGACCCACGTAGAATTTGAAGGGGGATTGGGCAGTAAAGCCATGCAGATGAAGGTATTGAGCACCTTTTCACCAGATGCACCTTATCCTTTGGTATTCTTTGATGGGTAGCTAACAAGCAGCAACCAAGAAATTATTAGAACAAAATCATTATATCTTGAACAGAATATGTATCGTTGTTGTGTGTATGATATGTGTCTCTGCTTACTCTGAGATTCAAACTCCCATGGCAGCAGCAACAAACAGGCGGTCAGAAGGCGAGCAGGGGCACACAGATGCACACAGAAGAAATAGAGACAATTAAAAGACCTTTAAAATGACCTTTTTACAAGTAACTGTACATTAGTTGTGAAATGTCTCTTACTTGAAGAACTTAGGGACTGCTGCTTGGAGGGAGGAGGAGCCGCAGCAGCAGCGGCCGCTGCCTTCTTCCTCTTCTTGTCCCTCAACACCACATAGTGCTTGTACGCGGCCATCTTTGACCCCGACTCATGACAGTCACGCCCCTCAGCCACTGCCGATAGCTAGTCCACATCATCCTGATTGATTTGCACACACGTGTGTGTGTGTGTGTGTGTGTGTGTGTGTGTGTGTGTGTGTGTGTGTGTGTGTGTGTGTGTGTGTGTGTGTGTGTGTGTGTGTGTGTGTGTGTGTGTGTGTGTGCAAATCAATCTGTTTTTTTTTCAAGATCTGTGTTGTCACAACAGTAATGGTCACTGTCAGAGTGTTATTGTAAATGATGAGACTGTTCAATGGGCAATTACTTTGTCAGGCATTTTAATAGTCGTAAAATAAAAAAAAAGCTATTTAGTATTACCCAACAAAAAGGAGGCGATATCCAAGAAATATAATAATACACCCATAAGACATTTAATGTACATTTTCAAAGACTGTTAAGTGTCCTCAAACCCTCAAGGCAACGTTTTGCTGGGGCCAGACAAGCCAGGTTATCATCAACCCGACCAAAAATAATCGTCAAATAGTCATAAAACAATATAGGCAAGAAAGTATAGAGAAACGGTAAAGACTGAATGATGGGTTTCATATTAAAAATACAAGGTGAATTCCTCTACTGAGGCCATGTGTCTGTACACGCCCGCCGTCTGCGCGGCCTTCCTATGCATATCAGATTTGTGCTTGCATACACGTGTGCCAATTCCTGTGTTTGATAGCGTATGAATATGCATGCCCAGGCTTCGCCTTTTTACCCATGTCGGATAGAAAACACGTCGAGGGTAATTTATTTTTCCTGAACTATGGCATTTACCATGCAAAAAAATAAATAAAAAGAAATAAGAGAGAAAATGCTACAAATATCCAAAACGGGTTGTTTTGCTCACCAGTCGCTCTGCAGAGCCTCGCCTGCCGAGAGCCCCCACATCTAAACCCTTCGCTTTCAACTCAACACTCTCATGAATCTCTCCCACAACTTCAGGCAAGGGCTGCTGACAAAAACAGCTCCATCACTGCAGGGATCACGACACTTTTCAGACTTTCAGCCTTCAAACTTTTTTTTTTTTAAGAAACAAACTAGCAAAGCTGTTCCTTAAGCCATGGGCACACACCACACAGTTGTCAAAGTCGCCGGATCCCTGTACTGTTCACACTGCGCAACTTTCTGTCGTGTGATTGGGAATCTTGCACACAATCACAATCTTGCTCGTAGTTTGCACCCTCCATAACTGATCAGTAGGCTTGGGGCGATATTTGCCATATATGATATTTTCACAGTATTGAAATATATAATGTAAATATAATGTAAATATATATAATAATATATAGGATGTACAGTGCGCGCAGCAGTGAGAAAGCAGATGGAGGATTTGGATGTGGTGGCACACGTGGCGTGGATGGTGATTAAGTTGCAGCGCTGACGGCACCAACAATGCGCGCGCCGCTGATGCATGCGCCAACGATGGGTTTCCCGCGATGGGCTGCCAACACAGTGTGTTTCTATTTTAGATGTAGGTAATGTTTTTTTTATGTCTGCTTATGGATCAAAACAAGTGCGCTTACACATTTTGTAAGCTGTTTTACTCTGGTAGTGTAATGCGCTCTGACTCTCTGGTGAATGGGAGAGCCATTCCGCACGTTGCGCGAATGCCCACGCGCCCAACCTGTGATCCCTTCTCCGCGACCCGGCGTTAAAGGCTCACCGTCTCTCCAAAGAAATCAAATACAGATGTATTTATTGTAATTGAAGGAAACCAAGTTCAAAGTTCAAAGTGTACTTTATTGTCAATCGTACCATGCAACACGTAATTACACAGAGGATCAAAATTGTGTTTCCCCATACTCCAAATGTGCAAGTAATATTTGTAACACACAACATATAACATGAAAGTGCAAAAAGACAACAACAATAGACACAACAACACAACAAGACTAAGTATAGTCTTAATATACTCAAGAAGTCAAATGAGGTATGTTATTAAGGAAATAAGGTGCAGTACAAAGCTAGCAGCAAGAGGATACATATGTATACCAAGGGGATACATATATGTATTGTAAAAATGTAAATTTTGTGCAGCCAGTTGGTCTTTGTGGGTGTCGTGTTCATGTCGTGTTTGGGGAGTTTAGTAGTCTGATGGCCTTTGGAAAAAAGCTGTTCCTGAATCTGGTGGTATTGCACCGCATGCTGCGGTACCGCTTGCCAGAAGGTAGGAGGGTGAACAGTTTGTGTGCTGGGTGGGTGTGGTCCTTGATGATATTAGTGGCTCTCTTGCGGCAGCGAGATGGGTACAGGTCCTTTTCCATAGAAACACGAGGTAAAACAACATAGAAATGTTTCTGTAAAGCATGCAATCAATCAAGGTGTCCAGTCTGAAAATAATCCCCTGGGATAGCTGTGTCCTTTTCATGACCAACGTCTCTTGAACAATTCTTTTGAACGGCTCTTTTGTGGGAATGAAGGGAGCCGAGTCTTGCTGGGTGATGAGCTGTTCTCCTTGTTGTTTAAGTTGTCGTCTCCTGCCGCCGGAAAATGTTTCTCCTTCGGCGGGAGGTGCCCTCGCTGAAAAGGAGCGCACCCACTGTCACGTCAGGTTCACAAAGCGAATGCATGCTTTCAATACATTATTTTACTATTATTATTTATTGTGAAAAATATTGTTTATACCTATTCTGCACAAAATTAACTAACTATAGCGGGAGTACTGGTTTTATATATTTTTTTTATTGCGAAACATTTATTTAAATATTAACAAAAATTCATATTTGAATCATCCACTATCCTGGACATCTCCCCTCCAATCAGATCAACTTATTACTATATTATAATTTTACATTCAAATACTTGCTTATTGAGCATTATTTTAGCGTAATTTAGCGCAAATGTATGTTGTTTGGCACTGACTTTTTTTTCAAACGATGGGTTTGCTATTTCTCAACCCTGACCTTATTATAAGGTCCCATATAATATCCTATCATTCATAACTTTACAAAGCTGAGGCAGAATTCTGAAGCTGAAGGATGCAAGTTCTAATCCCACTTTCACTTTGTGTGTGTGTGTCCCTGAGTGCATGCAAGTTGATGTCCATCACAAGCTAATGAAGGCAACTATAAACGTTCAGTCTGGGGCTGAGGTGCTGGCCTGTCTTCGTGGCTACGGCAGGTGGTAAAAAAGTATCAAACTGGTTGTAATCATTAGGAATGAATCAACTCGGGGGTAGGTAAACAATCGCTGTCCTTCTTTTTCTGGTTCTCTCGTAATAAGGTCGAGTAACAGCTAGGGGTGCAGCGGATTACAAAACGAGTCACGGAGCGGTTCATCTTTCAGATCAGCAAAAAAAAAAAAAATGGGGGAGACAAATATAACTTTGCTTTCCATTTATTCTGTAAAACACTTAAAGCAAGGAACTTTTGCCCATGGGCTTAAATGAAAACAACATTCAAGATTTCCAGTGTTTAAATAAAATCTTAAAATATAAAAAAGATTATACTCAATTGTTAAATGAAAGTGCAACATAAGGCATGCCTGATACCGTCTTCCTTTAAACATGGTAGTGAAAGGAAAAATATGATTAGATCTGCCCCCAGTAACGCAATTTAATTCCAATAAGTAACCAGTATCGTGTTCAATTTCTCACATTTATAACAAACCAAACTTCATTAAAATTGGTTCAGAATTAAGCAAGTTACAGTTGGTATTCTGCATGGTAGTCTGCATCTCTCAATACACATTGTATTTAATTAGTGTTTACGAGCAAATCTTGACCGCTTCAATATGACGGACGCACAGATGCATAGCGGCGATAATTTGCCGTATCAACAGCTCATTCACGACATGCCGTAAAGTAGCAGCGACGTACCCTAAACCAATCATCGCGCTTCAGAGTAAAACACAGCACGTATCTGTCTTGTCTAGCTTCTTTTCACTGCAAGGCTGCATCGAGATTCAGAGCTCACAGTTCACATGCGAGCCATAGGAAGCCACACATCGCCATTAAATATCAATAAATAACTCCACACTGAAATCTGTGTTTCTACACAAACAAGAAGGAAGGGAAACAAATTATTGAGATGGTTCCAATGTGAATATTTGAACCTGATGAATACGGAAAATATACAGACAGCGCAAACAAGCTTTCCAATTATCCCCTCATTATGAACAGCATTATGCCTGCCTGGCCGGGTGTGCTCGGCGCGGGCTCCCCATGTGGTCTCCTCCGGTGGGGGGCGGACTCCTGTTGTCGCACCGGGTTGCCTGGGTACCTGTTCTCCGGCGCTCTTGATGCGCCACGAGCGGGGGGCAAGGATGTGGGTGGGGGGACCGTCTCCCGACCTGTGTTCTTCCGGGGGGCTGGTCAGGGGCCTGATGGGGGCAGCTGCCCAGCATGGCGGGCCGCTTTGCGCCTGTGGCTGGTCGCTGTGGGTTGGCCGCCTAGGGCTTGCAGGACGGGTGGGGTGCGAGCTATATGGGTGGGGATGTGGCGGGTGGCAGCGATTTTGCCCTTAATACCACTCATATTAGCTTAGAACACGTACACGCACAGAAATCTTACTCTGAACAACATTCCACGAGACCAGGGTCTGCGGGGGCAGGATGGGTGCAAGTGATTCGGTTTCGACATTCTTGGAGGACTTGCACCCCCACGCTGTTTGTTTGCTTCAAGCTTCTCTGTGGGCTGGGGCGGTCTTCTGTGGCTGCCGGGCGGGGTGCTTGGGGCTTTCCTGCGACCCTGGGGAGTCTGTACTGCTGCAGGACTCAGGGGTGGCTTCGGGACCTTTTTCCCTGCTTGGAGGCGCCACGATATAATTCCGACCTCATACACCAGAACCAACTGGGACAAGTCCCAGACACTCACCGGTTGACACTTCACACACACACACACACACACACACACACACACACACACACACACACACACACACACACACACACACACACACACACACACACACAGGCAGTCTCATCACAGGCGCACAAACACCACCAGCACCCGCTTTGAACACACTCTCAACACCCTCCTGGTTACATCCCTCTCTTTTTCTTCCTCAATTACTGCCATAACTATGACAGGAAGAGGCCACGTGCCCAATTACTTTTCCAGTTGTCCTGGACTTAATTAACTCTATACATGTTGTCGTCTGATGTTTGTTTTTCCATGTACGTGTTGTTGTTTGTTTGGTTCTATGTTTATTTGTCTCACCCGTGGTGGTTCTCCCCCTCTTGGAGTGGTGATTAGTTGTTTATAGACCCAAACTTGGTCAAATAGTTCTCCAAAGAGGTGGATTTGTGGCGGTTCTGTATCACAAAACCCTGTGCTCTTGTCATCCCACAGGTCATCCACAGGACAGAGTTATTGCAGCAGTTATCGATGATTAAAGAATGAATAAAGAGTTTTATTGCAGGTTGAGAAGTTTAACTCCACTTGGCGATAGTGGCGCCGCCCCTAGCGGTCGCCTGCGCCGGCGCTCCGGTTTCTTTCTTACTCTTTAGTATTTTTTTCCTTTTTTTATCACAATGTTCGCCAGAAAAACATCAACAATTAACTCATACGGCCGCGATGCACTCATGGATATAAAAATTTCCCTAAACGAACAACTTTGGGACTTTTTATCCGTGGGAGCAGAGTGGCCGGCGGAAATCCTACGCGGGAACACTCGCAACAACAACAAAAATGGAGTCGCTGTTCCACGAGCCGGCCCACGGAGGAAGCACCGAGGTAAACGAGGCGGCATTCGGGTCAGAATGAGGACGCAACCTTACCGTCCACCTCTGCCAAGCATCCTTCTTGCGAACGTCCAGTCCCTGGAGAACAAGATGGATGAACTTCGAGCGAGGATTCAATTCCAGCGTGACACGAGGAACTGTTGCGTCCTCTGCCTGACGGAAACATGGCTGAACCCACTGGTGCCGGATGAAGCCATACGTCCAGCCGAGGCCTTCTCCGTGTTCCGCGGCGACAGAACGGGAGAGTCGGGGAAATCCAAAGGTGGAGGCGTCTGCCTAATGGTAAACAACCGCTGGTGTAACGCCAACAACACCAAATTCCTCTCCCACTCCTGCTCGCCGAACCTGGAACAGCTGACCATACTATGCCGTCCATTTTATCTCCCCCGGGAATTCAGCACGGTCATCATTACAGCCGTTTATATCCCACCGCAAGCGGACACCGACGCAGCTCTGTCGGTTCTGCACGATGTGTTGTGCGGATTTCAGAACAGACATCCCGACGCGGCTGTGGTGGTGACTGGGGACTTTAACAGGGCCAACCTGAAAAAAGTTCTGCCGAATTTCCACCAACACATCACGTGTGCCACCAGGGGAGACAGAACTTTGGACCATTGTTACACTCCTTACAAGAACGGATACAAGCCCGTGTCGCTTCCTGCTTTCGGGAAATCAGATCACGCCGCGATCTCGCTGCTTCCTGTTTACAGGCCTCTGATCGCGCGGGATCTGGTGATGACGAGGGAAGTGAAGCGGTGGACGGACCAATCAGAGGCTGCGCTTCAGGACGCTCTGACTGACGTAGACTGGGACGTGTTCCAAGCGAGCTCAAGTGACGTCAGCGAGTTTACGGAGGTCGTAGTGAGTTTCGTGGCTACGCTCGCGGATGAAATCGTTCCCACGGTGAAAGTTCGGATATTTCCAAACCAGAAACCATGGGTTGATAAATCCATCCGCTGCGCTCTGAATGCGCGCACGGCCGCTTACAACGACGGACTTGTATCTGGTAACATGGACAATTACAAAGCGGCGTCGTACAATCTGCGGAGGGCGGTGAGGGACGCTAAACGGACGTACAGAGACACCGTGGAGCTGCAGATGGAGCGGGGGGACACAAGACGCTTGTGGGAGGGGCTGCGAACAATAACTAACTACAAGAGCAGCTCCTCCCCAGCCACGAGTGCGGACGCCTCCCTGGCCAACCAACTGAACTCCTTTTATGCGCGGTTCGAGTCTGGCAGCAGCACCGCTAGCTCGCCGGCTAATTGGAGCTACACCACTGGGGACGAGCGCGCACTCTCAGTGTCCGTGCACGAGGTCAGGAGGGCTTTGATGCGGGTGAACACCAGGAAAGCTGCGGGTCCAGACGGCATATCTGGACGAGTACTGAAGACCTGTGCTAACCAGCTAGCTCCGGTGTTCACCACAATATTCAACATCTCCCTGGCTGAATCAGTGGTCCCATCCTGTTTCAAGAGGTCCACCGTCGTTCCTGTCCCGAAGATCGCCTCTCCAACCTGCCTGAATGACTACCGTCCGGTGGCCCTCACCTCGGTGGTCATGAAGTGTTTCGAGAGGCTGATTAAGGATAACATCTGCGCCTCCCTCCCCCGCACCTTGGACCCGTTGCAGTTCGCGTACCGGCAGAACAGATCCACGGATGACGCGGTCTCTCAGGTACTGCACACCACGCTCACGCACCTGGATGGCCAGAAGGGGGCCTATGTGAGAATGCTGTTCATTGATTATAGTTCAGCTTTCAACACCATCGTCCCCACCAGACTGGCTGTCAAGTTGTTGGAGCTAGGATTGAATGCTCCGCTGTGCACCTGGATCCTGGACTTCCTCACAGGCCGCCCCCAGGTGGTCAAGGTGGGGAAGTACATGTCAAGCTCCCTCACCCTGAATACAGGATCCCCCCAGGGCTGCGTCCTCAGCCCCCTACTGTACTCCCTGTACACACATGACTGTGTGGCCAGGTCCAGCTCCAACACCATCATCAAGTTTGCTGACGACACCGTGGTCGTGGGCCTGATCACCGACTGCGATGAGAAGGCCTACCGCGAGGAGGTGGCTGACCTGTCACTCTGGTGCCAGGACAACAGCCTCCACCTGAACGTCAGCAAAACCAAGGAGCTGATTGTGGACTTTAGGCGTGGATCACAATCGAGGACGCACGCGCCGTTGTGGATTAATGGGACTTCTGTCGATAGGGTGAGCAGCTTCAGATATCTGGGAGTCCACATCACAGAGGACTTAACATGGACTGTTCATACAGACACTCTGGTGAGAAAGGCGAGGCAGCGTCTCTACCACCTCAGGCAGCTGAGGAAATTCCGGGTCTCGGTGAGGATCCTCAAGTCCTTCTACTCTGGAGCAGTGGAGAGCATCCTGACAGGCAACATCACTGCCTGGTTTGGGAACTGTACTGCCCAGGACAGGCGGGCCCTGCAGAGGGTGGTGCGTTCAGCTGAACGTACCACTGGAACTACCCTCCCCCCCTTGCACTAGTTATACACCAGGAGGTGTAGTAGCAGAGCCCGTAGGATCATGAAGGATCCTCATCACCCCAACAACGGACTGTTTCAGCTGCTGCGGTCAGGCAAGCGCCTCCGCAGTCACGCAGCGAGAACAGAGAGACTGAGACGGAGTTTCTTCCCTCAAGCCATCAGAACTGTCAACGCTGACCTCACCAGGGGTCCTAACTGAGCCATGCACTAGGCTCCACTACCTACTGTACTGTATGTAGCATACTGTACCGCATACTGTATCACTGTTCAGGGTTGTTCGTGATGCCGTATTGCTGCGCCGTACTGTTGTATACTGTGCTGTATTATCCCAAACACTACCTCACACTATTCACATTCACATGCCACTTTAATTCACATGCCACTTTAAATGCACATATCTGTATATACATAGGCATATTCCTTCAACCTATTCCATTTTATTTCAATTTATTTTTTATTGTATTTTATTCTATATATTTTTTATCTTATTCTATAAGTATTCCACTTACTGTATTACGTTTTAGGAGTCAGTTAGTCGGTCTATTAGAAAGGATTTTTCTACTTTTTATTTTATTTTATTTTTGTACTTTTTCCTAGGACTTCTTGTGTGCTATCACCGGGTGCGTTGCATTACATTTCACTGCATATATGTATGGAAGTATGTATATGTATGTGACAAATAAAAATCTTGAATCTTGAATCTTGAATCACTTGCAGACTAATTATGTCCTAGATGCAATGGCATACAAATACTGTGTTGTATGCCCAGCATGCTGACAGCACAGGTTAAAAAAATAAAAATTTAAATATGAACAACATTACGAATTACCTACAACAATATAAAGATTTAAGATTTGTTTTTTATTGATGGAGTGTCCCCATCCCTGCCTTTACTGTATATGGATCACATTTGCAATCTTTTCTGTCCGTAGTGTTTCTGTGCATTTCATGTGACACCTGTGACACCATTTTTGGCCAACCTTGAGTAGAAGATGGCATGATGGGCTGCTGACCTGACTCCCCTTGTGTGACAGCTTTAAATCAGCTTTAAATCTTTGCCCCAAGTACAAGGGTGTGGCGGGGTGCAGATCCCTCTGCTGCCCAACACACGAAAAAACGTGTGCATCATCATTGTGCTTGCGCCATGTCGCCCACGCAGCAACTCTTTAAAAATATCCCTCACCCTCCCGTTGATCTATGCTTTTTCTTTTTTCCGTTTTGGACACAAAATCTGGTGAGGTTGTTTTAACTTTCATTTTTGAACTTTTTTCGGGACATCATAGTCTCTGCGTTTGGGTTTCCTCACTTCTTTTTAGCCCTGCTGTGCTGCAGTCTTGATCTCATCCCTGGAGGAGGAGAGCAAAGGAAGGGAGACAGCTGTGGGGGAGGGAAAAGGGGAGGGAAGGAGGGGGGGAGAGGGTCTCTCCTGTATTGGGATGGAACCACACATGACAGTTTATTGGCCATACTTTTTATATATAATTCACCATTTCAGTATAAAGCCGCTTTTCCAACAAGGCCCGGGAACGGACTGAGGATCAATTTAAGCCCAGAACCTTTCCGAAACAGGATACTTAGCAGTCCCTAAAAGAGTTCTTGATTCCTTTCGTGCAAAGTGCAACTGCTTGATACGTTATTTTGACACATGCTGGTCGCATCGGTCGCTGTGTTTTGGGTTCTGGCCTTTCCATTTTTTATTAATAAAACAAAAGTAGTGAGGGATAAGGAGTACTACCACCAAGCAGTTAGCGTTAAATCGGCTGATTACGACCACCATCTCTCGTGGAGACCTTTTTGGGACCAGGGACTATCCCAAATGGAACTGGGTCCTGAAATGGTTCCTGCGGTGGGAAAGCTCCTCAAGTAGCACATATTATGTTCATGCCAGGAAGAGCAGCTATTGCATGGCTGCACAGGTAATGAGTATCCCAAAAGTTAAACATATACGAAAAATAAAACCCTCGTCGACTTTTTAAACATTTTTCCATCAATGTGTGACTGTTCAAACTTGACCGCGTCCAAGTAGTTTGGTATTCGGCGGCATTCGTTTTTCTATATATGATGACAGTTTGTGCGTATTTATGTTTGACTTGTGCACGTTAATCCTCTTTAACTTTTTTTCTTTTTTTTTACATTTTAAGAGAAACAGGTCCCTGTTTCTCTGGCACTCTTCCAAGGTTGCATGTCCGGTTAATAACGTTTGCAATACTTTACGTCTAAACTTTGTGTTTATAATTACATTTGTGTGTATGTGTGTCTAGTATGACGTACAAGAGTAGCTGCGGACAAAAGCGATTGTGTTTTCAGCTCCATTACCACTGTTGAGATGAATGGATAAATAGTGGGTAAATAATGGAAAACTTGTAGTTTAGGATCGGAACAACACACACTTACAAGGACACAAATATTCACCGCCGCAAACTTTGTTTGAGATGAAAACTCATTAATATTTGACATAAAAGACACGTCAGCATGCGAATACACGCGTTTTGACTCTTTCGTTTTCTCCAGTAAAGTGAGTTTTTTTTAAGCCCCGAGCGGCGCTTGGACATGCTCACTTCTCCAATACTGCTTAATTTCAAATCAAGACGCACAGAATCACGACACATGTTTACACATGGACACATGAGGCTGGATTGCAGTTCCTAATTCCATCAGCCCCTGTGGGCAGTGTGTGCGTGCACACGATTAAACTCATGTCGGTGTATTTAAGTGCTGCCTTCAACTTGTTTGTGTCCATGTGTTGGTTAATGATGTAATTCAACACAGTGACACACACACACGCACACACACACGCGCGGCTACGTGTGGTGATTGGGCAACACGGGCCGAGAGCAGAGAAGTAATCAGAGAGATTGTCTCCTCGAGTGTTGTGGAGACCAGACGATGGTCTCCGTCCCACTCTGATTGGATGAGAGGGTAAACGCATAAGCAGACGGAGAGAATTTCCTTTTGAGCTGATGAAGAGGAGGAGCGAGAACGCTGGTAATAAGGAAGAGAGAAAAACTTTTGAGAATCCAGGTTTTTTCATAATGAAGGAGCCGCGTAATGATACGATACAAACACTTTGATTAAATGATATTGTTTCAACTGAATGGATTCAAAAAGTGTAATATTGATACTTTGTTTGGAGGTTAATGTGCAACCCTCCTGCTCTTAGATTAAATACCACCACAGTTCCAAATGAATTGAAATGGGGGTGGTAGCTCAGGCGGTAGAGCTGGTCGTCTAGTAATCTAAAGGTTACTGGTTCGATCCCAGGCTCCTCCAGCTAGCATGCTGTAGTGTCCTTGAGCAAGACACTTAACCCCTAATTGCTCCTGATGGCTGCGTCCGTCGGTGTTTGAATGATTGTAAGTCGCTTTGGATAAAAGCGTCTGCTAAATGTAATGTAATGAAATCCTTGATTTCTGTTTTAGGCATAATTTGTTCCCTGAAATATTTGTGCAATGCACGTCAGGTGGTAAACTGAAAATGTAGTAGTGTTTTTGTAATGGAAGTATAAAGTATAAAATGTAAAATGCAAAATCTAAAGTATAAAATGTCGATATGAATATAGAATCATAACGTGAGCCGCCTCACCGGTGTTGAATTGAATCAGTATCGAATTGAACCGCGACCCTTTCTATCAAAATGGAGTCAAATTATCCTGCCCCGTACCCAGCCCTAAGAGACTTTCTCAATTACAGAGGAGGAAGAATATTCAACATGTGGTAAAGAGCAGTAGAAGGAAAGAGAGGAGGGTGGAGAAGAGTGCAGGGGAAATAGGTGGAATTGGGAAGTAGATGGCTGTGCGGAGCTTGGAGTGGAGCAGAGGTGGAGGAACAGTGGAAACCAGCGGGGGGGGGGAGAGAGGCAGAGAGCGCGAGAGAGAGAGAGAGAGTCAACACACACAAATAAAGGCAAAGGTCGCACAGCCATTGCCGCCGCCCGCTACGGGAGGAAAAATGCTCTATTTCCCTTCCAAATTAAAGTGTCAGTTAATATTAATGTGGAAGAGAAGGCTGTCAGACGCCCCTAAACACGCGCGCGCGCACACACTCACACCAGACAATTTGGAATGTTGCCCGGTCAATTACTATCAGCCGATGGAGTTGTACTCAAAGTTCACAGAGGGTGTGTGTGTGTGTGTGTGTGTGTGTCTGTGTGTGTGTGTGTGTGTGTGTGTGTGTGTGTGTGTGTGTGTGTGTGTGTGTGTGTGTGTGTGTGTGTGTGTGTGTGTGTGTGTGTGTGTGTGTGTGTGTGTGCGCGCGCGCGTGTCTGTGTGTCTGTGTGTCAAGCTGTGATCAGGTCCCGTGTTGTGTCTTGTCCCATCTGTCACATGATGGTTATTTATATCCCCGTCCAGAGTAGCGACACATTCCCGGCCTCCTGCAGTCGTAGATGTATAGGTTGCGCCCGTGTGTGTGCGCAGGGCATACGTATGCGCGGGGCATGCGTATGTGTACCTATGTGTCTGTGTTTGCACACCTGCAACTCCCCATCGTGTTTGCTCACGGTGTTTAAAACAGTCTCCACATCATGCACGCACGCAATACTTTATACCTAAGCCATTTTGCTTCTTTTTTTTTTTTTTTGCAGGAGCAATAAAAGCACACACTTTCTGTTAAGTATTATTGTGTGTGTGTGTGTGTGTGTGTGTGTGTGTGTGTGTGTGTGTGTGTGTGTGTGTGTGTGTGTGTGTGTGTGTGTGTGTGTGTGTGTGTGTGTGTGTGTGTGTGTGTGCGTGCACGCACATGTGTAGCCTAGCCTTGCAGGAGATTGCTTACAATCGCAGTTGTGTTTGTCTGGCCCTATCGTGTTGGGAGTAAATGGGAATGCAGAGGGGTAGGGATGGGGGGGGGGGGGTAGAATAATCCTTCTGTATCTCTTTCTTCAGCCGACTGGAACATCACTCTTACTTCTCCCTGGGGGACACACACACACACACATACACACACACACACACACACACACAAACACACATGTATATGCAGAACACTCCCACCCAACCAACCAACCATGAAATCGTAATGTCAGACCTGTTAATACCTCAAGATAGCGTGGCTGCATCCCTGCATCCTCACACACATACACACGCGCACACACACACACACACACATACATACACACACACACACACACACACACACACGCACACACTGTAAGCCCAGACCTATCTCTAAGACCTGAGATTGTTGCGTTCAGAGGATGGCGGGGGCGGGTTTTTGGGAGGGGGGGGGGGCCGGATGTGTATTTGACTGAATTATTCCGAACTATATTCAGCGGACCCTGTTAATCCTGACGCCCAGGGAACACAAGGTTGTTTGAATGCGCCGCAACGCTCAAATGAAGAGAAAGACGCATGACATTTATATTCGAAATGGGAAGCCGGCACTGCCATATACGCTCCCGGCGCCATTTAGGTTGCAGCTGCGGTCGTCGTAATCGGATGTATTAATGTGGAATTCACCGCTTCGGTTTGTGATCCATGTACCTTTTTTTTTTTTTTTTTTGAGTTGTTGTTGAGTGACAAATTCATCAATGTGTCCGTGTGTGTGTGTGTGTGTGTGTGTGTGTGTGTGTGTGTGTGTGTTTGTGTGATGCCGGGGCCACGCTCCGCACCCCTGAGAGTCACCCTGTCACTCACTCTGTCTTATCGTCATTCCTCTCTCTCCCTCCACACCCAGATTTAAAGGACTGACACGAGCCCCCTGTGTGTCCCCCCCCCCCCCCCTTCTCTCCCCTTTTCCCCCCTTCGCTTCACACTCTGTCAATCTTTCTCGCTCTCTCAATCTCTCCCTCTTTCCTTCTTTCTCTCCCTCGCTCCAGCTTTCTTCCTGACTATATCAGCGGGGATTTTGATTCCATTACCGCAGAGGTCAGAGCCTTCTATGCAGAGATGGTAAGTCCGAGCGCACGACCCGCTACACACACACACGCACTTACGCTTCCATTTTACTGCGAAATGGTGCAAACACTTGTTGGCGGAGTCCAATATGTGTTAGGCGTGAACGGTAACCCACCGCGTGGCCAAGTTTGCGATTTAGGTTCAGTTCAGTCTAAATCAGTTTGTTTGCCGCCTTTCCGCGAGGGTACAGGAGCTAAATGAGGAGCTGTTTAGGCCCAAAACCTTCCAAAATTGAAACAGTAGCAAGCCCCAAAAGAGTTCCCAGTTGCTTTTCACGTCTGACTCTTTGGTTTGGTACGTCATTTTGGCACGCGCTGTTCATGTAGTTCGCTGTATTTCGAGTTCCTACTTTCCATTTTCTTTTATAAAATAAAGGCATCAAGGAGAAGGAAGTACCACTTTGCTTGCCAGGACTTTTTCAAGTGGAACCAATTAGTCATGAAAGGTCACACCCTTTTTTTTTTTTTTTTTTTTTTGGAGGCTTGGCTCTGGAGGAGTGACTGAGTAAAAAGATTAATTCAGTTTTCCAACTTTTCCTTAATTTGATGCAGTTGGTATATAATGCACAGCGAGCGAGGGAGAACTTCCCGGCAAGGAGTCATTTCGGCGGATGAGTTGTGTATTTAATCCTCATCGATTAATTTCACTCCATAAGTCAAAGATTCAATCATTCGCTCTCTCAGTCAATTGCTCTCTTGCTTGCCCTTTCACTGAATCACAACACAAGGGCATTTGTGCTTTACGCACATTTGTGACTCGTGGCTTACGGCTCTTCTTGTTTGGTTTACAGTACATATTTTAGTACATATATTACTCAAGACGTTAAAAAATACAACACTGTAATTATTTCAATGTTTTACAACAAAACTATTGCTGGAGTGACTCCCGATTCCTGAGTCATTTCAAAGAGTTGCTCACAATGAACAAATCGTTCACTAGAAACAATTTCAGGACCAAGTGCTTCCTGTGGAAACAGGCCCAAGTTAAGTCCCAAATACAAAGCCTGTTTAAAGGACCTTATTGATCAACTGTTGAATAAGCTCATAAAAGATACAGATACCGCTCGTCTTTCCGCGTGCAGGGATTTCTAGAAGTGGATGACAGCTGAGGGGTATTTGTTGTTCCATCTGAAGCGGAGTTGGTTTCCCCAGGCTTTAAGTCAACTGCCTGGTTGCAAGATAAAGAACAACAAGATGAAACTTTTAATACATTTCTTTAAATGTTTTTTTTTTTTTTTTTTTTTTTCTGTTTTTACATCCTGGTAAATTGTCTGTCGGCAAGGATGAAATAATAAACTTTTGAGATTTCGCTCTGTGGAAGTGCGGGGTTGTTGACGTAGTGGGTGGGATTCCTATATTGTTTTGTTTCTTTTCTCCACACTCACGCCCGGTTTGACTCAAAAATCGCATTGATTGTTTGGAACCCAAAACCACTTCATCCATAAAACCTGTTTGGACCCTCTCACCTTGTCCCCCCTAAAGGGGAAACGCTGTGCGCGGCCTCAATGACCCCGCCTTCCCTTTGTGCTTCGGTGTAATAACGTGACACCCTTTTGATCCCTGTAAGGGAACTGTCATATTAGCCCTCGCTTAAACAACGTCTGTTTCCAAGCGGCGTTGCTAGGCTACAGCGGCAGAGATCCAGCCTTTGTCGAGTAGATGAGGAGATGTGTCATATTTGCTCTGTTTGGAGTTTGGCGGTCGGGGTGAAAAGATCTCAGAGCCACTTGGAAAGCGGGGCTCTGACTTTCACACCCCTGTGATGGAAAACTCCGGTAGTGAATCATCAGAGCGACTTAGTGGAGACCCGAGTGTTTTCTCTGATGACATTACAGATTAGAGCCGCCCTCTGCTTCCTCGGGTTCTGCGGCGACGGCGGGGTAGTTTATCTGCTGCGCAATAAAGTGCAACGTATAGTTTACTGCGTTACATACAATGTAATGAAAGTCTGGAGCTGAAGGTCAGAGTAGGCTTGTTAGAACTGCCTTATTTAAAACCAAACAAAACATGCGGGAGCCACAAACCGGGCGAGGTGGAACGTGGCTGAATTAATGACTGGGGTGAGGTGACACACATGCACGTACACACACACACACACACACACGCACACCTCGGAGGGATGGGAAACTTGAGTTCCGTGTGATCTTAGTGCTCCATCTCTCAGTGTGGCTGTGATCAGCGCCCAGGGAAACACTGTTTACTGTTTGAAATGCAGATATGATTCATCGCCAGGACACTGACACGCACTGACACACACACACACACACACACACACACACACACACACACACACACACACACACACACACACACACACACACACACACAAACACACACACGCACGCACACAGATTGCACACCCAGACACACATGTGAATATATTTAACAGGCTTGCAACTGTGACACTCTTTCTCTTTCTTTGTAGTATCACTTTTTTTTTTTTTAAAGAAAAAAAATATTTTTTTTAAATTGCAAAGCTTTTCTTTTTTTTCCCCACGAAAGGGAGCGCTATGATAATGCTTTAGGACAAGGGAAGTGGGGAAAGTTCCATGCATTCTTACAGAGAATTTGCCGGAAACTGTGAATAATTCTGCATAAATGGGAGGCAGAGAGCAAAGGAGTAACCACCAGGGAGGCTTGTGTTTGTCGGGGGAGGGCAGGGGGTGAGGAGGGTTGAGGAGGGGTGAGGGGGTGGAAGGTGGGGGTTCTCGGTGATGGGGAGGGAGAGATATGGAGGAATGGATGGGATCAAAAGGAACACGGCAAGGAACAAGTCAGCGTGCGCAGACTCTGAGCGTGTGTGCGTGTGTGCGTGTGTGCGTGTGTGCGTGTGTGTGTGTGTGTGTGTGTGTGTGTGTGTGTGTGTGTGTGTGTGTGTGTGTGTGTGTGTGTGTGTGTGTGTGTGTGTGTGTGCGCGCGCAAGAGGGAGAATGTGTGTTGGTGACATATTTGTGCCAATCTCCACTTTCCTTTACGTTTGACTTTGTCTTTCTGTTTTTTCAGAAACAAGATTACATTCTTTGACTGTACTCTGTCTACTGTGTGTGTGTGTGTGTGTGTGTGTGTGTGTGTGTGTGCGTGCGTGCGCATGTGTGTGTTCAGGGATGCAGGCTTATAGAAACAGCTGATCAGGAGTTGACCGACTTCACCAAGTGTCTTGCCATCATGGTGGAGGAGATCGATAGGCAGCAATTACAGGTAAACACACACACACACACACACGCATGTTCATTCTAGCAATGCTCCTTTATCTATCAATCCATCCAGCCTTAGCCGTAGTTCAGAGTTTTTCGATCAGTCTAGATTTCCAACACACTTTTGTTTTTTTCGTCTGTCTCTCAATCTGTTCTTCCTCTCATTCACGGTCACTGATCTCTCCATTACCAGAATATAAAAAAGGCCTGTGTGTGTGTGTGTGTGTGTGTGTGTGTGTGTGTGTGTGTGTGTGTGTGTGTGTGTGTGTGTGTGTGTGTGTGTGTGTGTGTGTGTGTGTGTGTGTGTGTGTGTGTGTGTGTGTGTGTGTGTGAGTCTCTGTCTGTCTGTCTGTCTGTCTGTCTGTCTGTGTTTACTTGTGTGTGGCTCCAATCAACACTGAGTGCTCCAATCACTTTAGATCTCAAGGCTGCTGAAATTCAAATGACATTCCAATGATAGCATATAAACAAACAGTCTCACACACACACACGCGCGTGTGTGGTCACCTGTACACCGGGTCTTCAAAGTAGA
>NC_137206.1:14573952-14576452 GCF_960531495.2 Zeus faber | reverse complement strand
TGGTAGGAGAAAAATGGAAATGTTTCTGAGCGGTTAAGTAGGGGCCTCCCTCCCATGTTGTAATATGACACACAACACAGAAACACACGCACGGGAATAACTGTTATTATGCCAAAGACATCCGTCTCTGTGATATCTATCCCACGTTGTCCTCCATATGCCCAAGTGTCTCAGTGGACTCACCTGCTTCCAGGGGAGCCTGGAAACGTTTCACAACAACAATTTTCATTTCCTGTTTTATCCTTGTTTTGCCTCTCGTTTACGACCACATTCTGAACTGTGACAACTTGAAAACAAAATGATATATACGCGTGTGTGTGCGTGTGCGGGCGCGAGCGCGGGCGCTTGTTCATTTGGAATTTAAAAGCAAAAAAGTGTTTCTTAGTTGCCAGTGGAGGAGTTGAAAGTTGGTTTACAAGTCTGGCTCGCCTCTAGGAAAAATCAATTGACGGGAGGGATGATTGTATCAGCGAGCGAAGGGAAGCGTTCCACTGTCCACTCCACTTTGCAACAAAACGACAGTTAACTCCACCGACAACATGCCGCGAGTCTTTGGACGGTGTCGAGCAAACCGCTTCCGTAGTGCCTGAGTTGGCAACTGATTACATCTTCTTCCAGGTAATTAAATGAAGAACTATACGGTATAACACGAAGAACCAAAAGCTATTTTGCTTCTTACTGAGATAAAGGAAGGCCCGAGGCAATGAAATTGAGGAACACAACATAATTTTGGCTGTTTTAAGAGTGTTTCTCTGCGATATGAAAACTCAGAACCTGTTTTTTTCACATCTCTCTCTCTCTCTCTCTCTCTCTCTCTCTCTCTCTCTCTCTCGCTCTCTCAGGTGGACGCCATTGTGACGCTGGGTGGCCTGGCGGGCAGGCTGGACCAGACCATGGCGTCGGTGGAGACCATGTACCACGCTCTGTCCATCACGCAGCTTCCCCTGCTGATCATACAAGACACCAGCCTGGCCTACCTACTCAGACCCGTAAGTGCTTTTTTTTGTCTTATATCAAGAGATGTAGATGGGACGTCAGAGATGTCCTCACTTTCCCTCGAAGACTTCACTATCAACCCTCCTATTTGTTCCTGTAGAATCGCCAAACATTCTTCTCTAATCTAGTCGCATTTTTCATATCTACTTTAGGCCTAAAATGTTGGAAGTTGTCAGTTCTCTTACCCTGGCAGGTGGTGCGGAGGCTATCTAATAGTTCTTATTTGGTGCAATAAAAAGTGGCGACTTCAAATTGTTGTTGTTCTTGTCGTCCAGGTGTGTGAGAGCCAGCAAAGATAAATGATGTCCCAGAGTCTCTGTGACAGTGCTATTTTTATTACTTTCTTCCTCTATCCACCCTTCCTTCCGTCCTTCTTGCATTCTTTGTCCCCCCCTTTCTCCATCCACCCATCCTTACTTCCATCCTCCATCTGCCCTTCCTTCCTTCCCTTCTTCCTTCCTGTACACAGACACTGCTCCGCCACCTCTTTTTATGAATATTTCATTCTGGGTTTTTTTTTTTTTTGTTTTGTTTTTTTTTGTTTTGTTTTTTTGTTTCCCTCAACCCATTCGTCTCCTACTAACCCGTTGATTGGAGTGTCGAACATGTCGCCGTGTTCAGCAATCACTTCAAGGACACAAGATTCACACACACACACACACTCACACACACACACACATAAAACCTGAAACAAAGACAAAACGCACATGCACGCTCACACGCAGACGCACACGTACACACACACACACACACACACAAGTAAGCAAAGCACACTCATACACTAGAATGGCCATTACAGTACTTTTCGCTCTTGTGTCACCCCAATTTGTGTTGCCAGACAAAGAGCAACCTCTTCTTGATGCCCCAAAATAGTTTTTTGTTTTTCTTCCCCCCCCCCCCTCCTCCCTTTGCTCCGAGCCGTGCGCTCCCTCACTCCAGTTGATTGAGTTTACAAGGAGGCTGAGGGACGCACGGCGCTCATCGACTACTCAGCACAAACAACTTATTGTCACACTTCCTGACAACACCTCGTAATGAATTAGCAAACCTCTCTCGCTCGCCCTCCCTCTCTTTTCTTCTCTCTCGCTTTCCTCTCCACACAACCCCACACACACACACACACAAAACACACAAACACGTGCGCCGGTTGTGGTTATTCCAAAGGCGTGCTGTCATTTGTGACTTCATACCTTGACACTTCCAATTAATCATACTTTGGTTAGGGTAAATTAAGCTCGTTTGTCAACACACGCTCTGATTCGCCGCCGACTGATGAACGCAGGCGCCCGTACACGGAGGTGAACGCAACCTTGGAAACGGCCAAACAATATTTGTTGACGTTACATCCGTAATGGAGGTGTTGACAATGTCTGTCGCGCTTCCTCGCCGAGGACCGGGTCTTTGTTTACATGTTAGGACAATTGCGAGTGTGAATGGGAGAATGAGTCTGAATCAGGCCGTTACATACAACATGTGAAATTAAAGTCAAGTTCATTAAAAAAAT
>NC_137206.1:14513952-14568952 GCF_960531495.2 Zeus faber | reverse complement strand
TTGTGCCTGTATGCAAAGGGTTTTTTTTTATTTAATTTTTTTTTTTTGATCCGACTCACCCGGGAAATCCGAAACGAGCACCGAGCCGCTCTCGGGTGACACGAAGGCGCTTTAGAAGTCCATTGAAATCATTCCCCCACATTTGGGTTCAAAGGGTTTCTGTGATGAAAAATATATGATCTTGCCATAAAGAGAGGAGTTTTCTGCTGTCAGCTGTTGCGTTCTCGCTGGCCCACAGCAGTCCTGCTCGGATCCAGAGCTTGTTTAAACTCTTTGCTTTAAAGAATAAAACTCTGCAATGATTCATGTTGTTTTGATCGAAAGTGTGAATTTGGGATGAGCCGTCGGTTACGGAGAGAACTTTTTCCTGCCGGTTGCGGCGCCACGGGACTACGTGAGATGTGAGGAATTGTGAGATGATCTGATTAAACTAACTGGCATCAAACTATATTTTCATCATATTCCATCAAAAATGAATAGTGTTAAATATTATACAGTGATTTTTGTTTGTTTGTCTCTCACGCTGCTTCTTTCTGCTCTAGAAAACACACAGACCTGCTCCCACTTGACAAAAACACTGGTGGTTATTTTACCTTGTTAGGTTTTTAAATGAACACGCGCACTCATGCAAATGACAAAAAAAAAAAAAACATTGCTTCTATACGTTTGGCTTTCAGGTTCCAAATTTATTCGACAACATTATTTTTTATTGTTGCCCCGATAAAGACAGGTTTTAGTGGCTTTTGGTTTGAAAATGATTGAAAAGACCGTATGTAAGATGCGATGCAGTGTAAAGATATTTACTTTTTAATGAGAATATCTAAAACCAATACAGCCAACAACAAACAATGCAAAACTAATGCACAATTTTTTTTTTGAAGTTCTTAAAGGGTATTTGTGTATGAAAATTTGTATCTTTTTAAATGCAGAAAATACACAAATATACATATATATTCCATTGTACAACCTCACGGTTCAATGTGACTAAAATATGTGACCCACCTCAGCAAAACCCGCGCAGTTGTCGCGCAGTTCTAAAATCTCCATGAACCGCCAAATAAGTTGGAAAAACTTTTCTTGAAAGAAAATTTGATTTGCCCGGATTCGTGTTCCGAAAAGAAAATTTCAAAGCCAAGTTTGATTTATAAATAGTAGATAAATGTTAAACCGTGGAGTTAAATATTCCTGTTTGATTACATGGGTTGATTACAAGCGCAGTTCACTTACCGAGACGCTGAATAGCACTGATCGATCGTTTCCTATAAAGTGAGCGTCCAGGTGAAGATCATTCCTCCATATTCCATGTGATGTGAAGTCACAATGTGAAACCGTTTTGATAGAGTGCAACCTTTAAATCTTACGTGTTTTATACACACACCTGGAATCATTGTTGTGTAGGCGGCGTAACACGCGAATAAGAAAGCTGGCGTCACTTCCGTAAACGAGACGCGGCGCCTTTGGAAAACTTTGAGGGTGATGATCTCAGAAACGAAACGGCACCAAAAGTACCTTAAATCTGTGGTGGGTCACATAAGTCATAGCACCATTTTATGGATAAAATGTGTGTCTATTTCATTATATCATTGGGGCCAGGTAATTCCATTTATATGTTACGGAAGACTATCCAAATTATCGTCACAGAAAGTTGTTTACTTGTGTGTCACATTTTCTTTTGTAACCTGTGCTGTCAGCATGCAGGGCATACAACACAGAGTGTTTGTGCCACTGCATCTAGAACAGAGTAAGTCCTAGTGGAGTTGAACTTCTCAACCTGCAATACAACTCTTTATCCATTCTTAAATCATCAATAACTGCTGCAACTCTGTCCTGTGGACGACCTGTGGAATGACAAGAGCACAGTTTTTGGTTATACAGAACTGCCACCAACCCCCCTCTTTGGAGAGCGATCTTACCATGTTTTGGTCTATAAATAACTAATCATCCTACTCCCCAAGAGGGGGAAAATCACCACGGGTGAGACAAATAAACAGAAACAAACAACACCATGTAAGGAAAAACATGAAGATGATCAGACGACATGTATCGAACAAAACCAAATTAATGAAATCCAGGAAAATTGGAACAGCAATTTGACTTGTGGCCTCTTCCTGCGATAGCTATGGCAGTAAATAAGGGAGTGTGTGTGTGTGAGTGTGTGTGTGTGTGTGTGTGTCCAGCAGCCACCTCTGAGCACCACACCATGCCCTGCAGTCACCGAAGACCCCCCCCCCCCCCCCCCTAGGGAAGCCAGGAACCCGTAGAGAAACACGCACGGCCCCGAGGAGCATAAACCAGTCCCAGAAAGTGTTATGAGACCCTGCACCCCCATAGTGCACACGTACATCCCACCCCTACACGCAGCCATAGGACACACCCGCAGGCAGCGAGAGCCACACAGAAATGCCACACAGCGGGATCAAGGCCGACAGCCGCCTCCCACACCGCAACCCACAGCCCCGCCCGGTCGGGCAGGCCAGAAGCCCCGGCACCAGGGTCAAGCCGCCAGGACCCAATCCCAGGCAGCAGGGGGCCCAGCCGGTCGCCCCCAGCCAACCCACCAGTGCCCCGCCACCCTAGCGCTCAATGTGTGCTGTTGGTAGATGCTGTTAAAATTGCGGGGCACGGGGGTTGCGTGTCCTCCAAGCGCGTCGAACCCCGAGTCACTCACACCCCTCCTGCCCTGCAGACCCTGGTCTGGTGGAGTGGTGTTTGGAGGAAGATTTGTGTGGGTGTGTATGTGTTCTAAGCTAATATGGGTGGTTTTAAAATTGTAGGACAGACGTGAAGCAAGGCAGCGGCGGGAGTGTGCAGCACATTTCTAAAAGCTGAAGATATCCACTCCATACTTTTTCTCTCATGATGACAGCGTCCAGATGGTGTTTTCGGCCCCCTGGCTGTGCCTGCATCCTGCATTTCTAGGTGGTCAACACATGTTTCCTTTGGCAAATATCAGTTTTTGCCTAAACAATATCAAGATATTACATACATTAAATAACTTTAAATTTAAATGTACTTCCTATTTAAATCAATTCAAATATAGCAGGGTAAGATAAGGTCAAATAAGACATTAATACCCCATGGGGGAGATTCAGGCATTGCAGTAGCTCAGTGGGGAACATTAAGTACAGATTCAGAGTATATGATCAAAATTCACAAATATACACATATCTAACATAAAAATAAATAATACAAATTTCAACAATATACATTTTAATTGAAATAACAATGATGTGTTAAATAGAATAGAGTATAACATTTAAGCATATTGTAATATTGTTATTAGAATTAGTAGAGCGGGTCGTCTAGTAAGCAGAAGGTTGCTGGTTCGATTGCAGGCTCCTCCTGGTAGCGTGCTGATGTGTCCTTGAGCAAGACACTTAACCCCCTAACTGCTCCCCGGGCGCCTCTACATGGCAGCCCGCTGCTCCTAGATACGTCCGATACTAGGATGGGTAAATGCAGGAAAAATTGCAAATTTCCCCGTTGTGGGACTGATAAGGGTTTATAAATAAATAAATTATAATTTAATGTAATATAATAACAAATATAAAAATATTCCGATATGATTAAAAAAAAAAACGTAAACAAATATAATTAAAAACAATTGGGGAAAATAAGTGCGGCTACAGCGCACTAGGTTTGTCGCCCTCTGCTGTATTTTTCCGACATCTACGGCGCCGGTCCTCCTCGTGACTAACGATGGCGGTCGGCATCGCGCGGAAACGCCGGCACTATAAGGTCGCGGCGGATGTTATTGCCCGCCGCGTAATGAAGTGCGGCATGCTGTGTAATGACGGCACCGCGGCCGGCCAGTGCGAGTTTGGTGCCTCCCGATAATGAAGTGACTTGCTCTGTGTTAATGAAAATAATGCAGGAAGGCGGTGCGGCTGGCACATAATGAGAGGAGCTGCAGCCGAGTAATGAGAGAACCCTGGCGGAGAGAGAGACGGGTGGACTTCTAAGCAGGCCCCAGAAAAATTGGCATAGCCTACATAACACCACTCTCTCTCTCTCTCGCTCACTCGCTCTAGCGCTCTCTTGCTCTCTTTCTTTCCTCAAATTATTCGATTTCGTAACGGCTCTCCAACACATCACCTTTTAAGAAGATGCAAAGTACAATTGAAAAATAGTTTCTAATCAACGGGGTTTAGGATTCTCTTCAGATTTGTTTCCGTGTGTGTTTTCCTCCGTGCATATCTTCCCATATTGTCAGCGCACGTGGTGCAGGAGCCAGACGGTCCCTGGCGGCGGTGTCACCTAATGATGCCACTTACAATAATA
Organism: Zeus faber; assembly: GCF_960531495.2. Classification (NCBI taxonomy): domain Eukaryota; kingdom Metazoa; phylum Chordata; class Actinopteri; order Zeiformes; family Zeidae; genus Zeus; species Zeus faber. The sequence goes on along the minus strand of NC_137206.1, from coordinate 14,564,671 downwards.
ATCCTCCATTAATATTCATATTCATGAATTAATGTTGGTTTCAAACACACACACACACACACACACACAACATGGCACCTATTATGTTCACACACACACACACACACACACACACACAGCCTTATTGTGTTTACTTTAAAACATGTCAGGTAGCTCACCAAGACCTTTATTTTATTTTTTTTCGTGTGTTTTAATGTCATATAAACGCATGATTTTTATTTTCTATTTAGTCCGCAAGTAAAACTTGAGCAACGTCAATATTTATTTATCAATACAATCTGTAAAACCAAAAATAGGATGTGAAAAGGTCACCTTGCTAACATTGCATTTTATGTGGAAGACAATAATGTTCATATTCCTATGAATATTTAGCTAAAAGTAACCAAGTTGAAATCCTAAATATTTCTGTTGATCTCACACACACACACACACACACACACACACACACACACACACACAGCTCACAGCGTTCAGATTCGACAGAGATGGTGTAGAGGTGTAGAGTTAATTATATAGTATCTTATTTTTTGCATAACCTCTTGCATCTTGTCCCGAGTAAGTCATTCAGCTCGCCGTCCCTTGGGGGTGATGTTTTAACGATTCCGTCGGGAGTTCGTCACAACGTGTCAGCTTTCCCGGAGTACAGAAATCACGCAGAGAAGAGCGGGAGAGGGAGCGGTGTCCGTGAACCCAGGGACAAGCGGATAGATTGAGGGACAAAGAGGGAGACGGAGAGACGGGGAGAGATGGCCGGGAGAGAGAGTGGCGTGGGGAGAGGTGGAGGCCACGGTCAAAAGTAGGTCTAACGGAGCGACTGCCAAGAGGGGGAAAGGTGTCGACAAAGAGGGAGAGAAACGGAGAGACGGCAGACATCTTGTTCATTTGATGTCGGCAGAGGCTGACGCACAGCGGGAGGCGGAGGATTGTGGAAACGGATGCAAAGTTCGCAATTTATCATCCGCGACATAGACACGCAGAGAACTAAACGTGTTATTCTCTAAGCGTATGTGCGTGTGTGTGTGTGTGTGTGTGTGTGTGTGTGTTTTCCTGGTGTGCTTGATTATTCAGCGAGGGCGCTCAGAGGTTTACAACGATGTGAGATATGGAGAGCAGTACCTGCTCACCTACAAAGACCTCTCACACAACTTTCTCACAAAATCAAATGATTTGCATCGGCTGCGATACCAGGCAACGCACGGCAATTACAGTATGTACGCAGCTCAACAAGTTCATCCAAATTGAGAGATAGAAACATCTGTATTTATATTCATTTAACTGCAACATTAACATTTTTCAGTTTCATTTTTTGCATTATAATTTTCTTCTTTTTTTTTTTTTTTTTTTCTCCATTTGCTTTGGCAATGTGAACGTCTGTTCCCGCTGCCAATAAAGGTGAAGTGCGAGAAAAGAGATGGCCAAAAGGGAGCTCGATAATTTATATGCATCCTGGATATAATGTCAACAGAAAAACAGGCCACCTGCAAACACGCACTTTTTAAAATGTTGGGCTTGTTTATTTTTTTAGTTTTACTTTAGGTTTTCTGTAATTATATCTTATCCATTGAATTCAAACATAATTTTACAAATAATTCTCAGTAGCTCCATACTTTATTGGGGGAGCTATGGGGAAATTGTAGCACCAAGCCTGTCTTGGTGTAGCTACATGTGTTTGTGATCTCTTTGTCTTTCTGAGGTCTTTCTTATGGCTAATGTTTTTCTCTATATATATATTTTTTTCTATTTGTCTTTATTCATCTGGAATAACATGAATGATACAATATAGATATAGTAAGTTAAGTTTGGGTATAAGGTTAGAGAACCTTAACTTTACAGTATAAGGTTAGAAATAGTTAAGTTTAGGTGCTAGTTTAGAGATGCTTAGGTTGAGGTATAAGGTGCGTGTGTGTGTGTGTGTGTGTGTGTAAAAGGTTGGTATTATATCGTAGCGTCTCCAAGCAGCAGAAACGACCCCAAAGCCACCCCTGAGGCCCGCAGCCGTACAGACACCCCACAGCTGCAGGAGAGCCCCAAGCACCCCGCCCTGGAGCCACGGAAGACCCCCAGCCCCCAGAGAAGCCGGAAGCCCTTGGAGAAACAACCACGCACGGCCCCAAGGAGCATAACCCAGTCCCAGGAGAACGTGAGGGGGACCCCCGCACCCCTGAGGCGCACGCATGCAACCCACCCCCATGTGCAGGCAGAAGACACAGCCGCAGGCGCAAAACCTGGGGAGTGGACACCAGGCACGGACCTGTCCTAATATTTCAGGACAGTCGAGAAGCACGTCGGGGCAGGAGGGGCATGTCGGGGTTGCAGCACCGTGCCCCAGCAGGCCCACCCTCCATACGCGCAAGGAACCCAGCCCACAGCGACCAGCCACAGGCGCAGAGCAGCCAGCCATGCGCCTCCGCCATGCCAAGCAGCTCCCCGTCCCCTCCAGGCCCATGACCGGAGCACAGAGCAGAGGTCGGCAGACAGCCCCTCCACGCAGAGTCCGCCCTCCAGCAACGAGGAGTCCGCCCCTCAAAAGGAGACCACATGGGGAGCCCGCGCCGAACACACTCAGCCGGGCTCAGGTCCCCTGCCGGGTCACAGGACCAGCCAGAACGTCTACCAGCCCCGGCACAACGGGCCACCCTACCCCCACCCCCGCAGAAGGACATCCAATGCCCCACCCACTGGGCGGGCAAACCCAGCAGCACGCTGACGCATCCAGCACCCCCGCCGAAAGTAGCCATCTCTGGTATTAAGGGAACAGTGAGATCAAACGTCTTTATCCACGAAACCCATTTTTAACACATTGTGTTGATGATATGAGCTTTAACATTACATTACATTTACATTTAGTCATTTAGCAGACGCTTTTATCCAAAGCGACTTACAATTGTTCAAACACCGATGGACGCAGCCATCAGGAGCAATTAGGGGCTAAGTGTCTTGCTCAAGGACACTACAGCATGCTAGCAGGAGGAGCCTGGGATCGAACCAGCAACCTTTAGATGACTAGACCACCAGCTCTACCGCCTGAGCTACCATCCCCCTTTAATGATGATATGAGCAAAATCTTATATGGGATGAGTTGCATTTTGGAATTGCAGATCATGGAAAATGTGTTGTTGCAAATAAGTTTCCACCATCGGTGGAAACAGCAGGGTCTCTTTCCCATTACATGCTCAACTAAGTATTGATAACACCGTAGTATTTTACAAATTCAATGTTCTTTTGGCGCTGATATGCGAAATTTGACTAAATGGGTTTTATTTCTCTAAAAAAAATTAAAAGGCAAAGCGACAGTAGGGACGGTGGGCAAGTAATGTAATGGGTGGACTCCCGAACACCATGTAAAACCGATTACCACGGCAACACCTAGGTATTAGGTTAGAGATGGTTACGTTTAGGTATAAGGTTGGAGGTGGTTCCCAAAGCCGCACAGATTGCCAACATTCCGACGATTGAGAGAGATCAAAATATACGATTCGATGTTGAAGTCCTGTGGTTTGCGTGGCATTAACTTTACCTGTGGTTCTAAAGACGAGGGCAGCGAATGTACCGCGGCATTGGCCTTGAGGCAGGCAAAGCAGTCTTGGGAACGGAAGCGCGCTGTTGCTCCAAAAGCGTCGGGGAAAAAAAAAGAGGGATGAACAACACCCAACTCCTTAGCAACTACTTTCAAGGTGCTCTCAAGCAAAAAAAAGAAAAACGAAAGAAAATCCTAATGAAAGATAAGGTTTTTTATCTCCTTATTATGTTCCAAATTTTAGTCTTGGCTCTTTGGTATCTCGCAGCGTCGCTTGTGCCGAGAGATACGAATCAAATGCATTACCATACATATAAGACATGGCTACAATTGTAGGTCAGCGTTTGATGTAGCTGTAGGAGAAGGTTCAGATGATCCTGATACTAACCGTGCCATCACAGTTGCGCTTCTTTGAAGACCGCAGATGAGAGGGAAAGGGGGAAAAGGTGAAGATGAAACATTTACACTGATTATCAGCCTTCGGCCTGAAAGGGAAATGACTTTAATCGACAGTTGGAGCAAAGAGATATATATATATTATTATTATTATTTTTTTTTTTTTTCAAACGTTGTGCAAGGTGGTGTGTGCAACGTGTTTGCCAATGAGCTTTGAAGGATCGCTTAATTTTTGGGGAGAGACATCAACTAGTCGTTCCGACATTAACTACAGTATTAAAGATTAGCATTCCCAAGTCAGTCAAGGCAAAGTATTTCTAATGCACATCCTTACAGTATATGCTGTCTGAAGTTTGTCTAACAGTGCAATCACCACGACAGTATTGTGCAGGGGAAAAAAAATACTTTTTCCTTCTACAATACCGATGATAAAGGTCCATGGCCGCCTTTGTTGCCTTGTAGAACTTGGAGATAATTTTCATGTTGAATAAAATATTATTTTCCAGAAGACTTCATATCTGTGAATAATACAGTGTGTTTGAAGATTTCTTTAGCCTTTTTTTTTTTTTTTTAATTGGTTCATTAAGTAATAGTGTCTGTTCTTCTACTGTATGTCAGAACTATTGTGTTACCCCAAAGGGAGCAGAGTGTAAAGTAATTATGTGAGCAGTTTTTGTTTTTTTTGTTTGTTTTTTTAAGTAAACCAATTCCTCAAGATCATTTCTTCATCAAGTAAATAATCTGGGCAGTAGCAGGAACTCCAGCGCTCTTTTTCCACCCCGGACAGGAGAGGGAGATACGGGTCGAGGTTTGTTTGTGTTTCTGACAATGCCTCGGACAATTTATTTTAAAGGGAATATTACCAAAGGGGTTGGGCGAGGTCCATTTGTCACGGCCGGCTGTCGGTGCTAAACATTTTGTGTATCACTCAAACGACGGTCAACAAATAACATTGGCAGCTGTGTTTGAATACCGCCTGACGCACTGCTGTCTGTTTGGTTTAGGTTTTCTGCAGATGATTTGACTCCAAGCAGAATAAGAAATGCTGTCTTTGTGGCATGAGTAAAAACACGCCATTGAAGCAGTTTAGCAGACAGCTATTATTATTATTATTATTATTATTATTATTATTATTATTATTTGATTGCATATATAGATATAGATTCTTGTCCCCTTGTTTCATCTACAACTGTATTATTAAGTTGATATTTGTCATTTATATCAATATTTGCTGTGGTCTTCGCTGCCTCTATTCTAATTTCCAACCCAAGGATGAATACAATTCTAATTTCATCGGATTGTGTGTGTCACAGAAGAGCGGTCTGGTGATGCCGTGGTTTATCTGACAGCTGGGCTCTTTAATCAGTTGGCTAATATAATCCGGTGTGTGATCTCAGTGGCATTTGGATCTAAATGTCTTTGTCTCTGCCTAACCTCGCAGTGCCTTGTCTTCCTTGATTAGCCAAGGCTCAGGCTCGCAAACAGGGATTCGGAACAAGTGGGCCAATTCTTGATTGGTTTATACCGGGTCCCAGAAACCAACCCTGAACCCCCCGCCAGGCGGGCGCTTATAGATGATTGGTGTTGAAAAAAAAAGTTCCCCCCCCCCCCCCCCCCCCCCCCCAGCGGCCCGCAGGAAGAGTGCGGCACTCAACCGCCCGCGGCAAATGTTCACGGTGATAATAATCCGCCGCAAAGGGGAGTCGCCGAGTTTTCCTAATCCTGAAAGCAGGACAGCGGACGCCCCCGTAGGAAATACCCGACCCGCTGCGCAACAACTGTCCAATCACGCTGTGGGAGAGTGTGTGTGTGTGTGTGTGTGTGTGTGTGTGTGTGTGTGTGTGTGTGTGTGTGTGTGTGTGTGTGTGTGTGTGGCCATATAAAGTTTAATGAATTCTGTTTGGTGTTATGGGGTGCTGTTCAGTCCTCCTGTATTATGTTGTATTTTAAACTGATTATAATATTTAGCTATATTTGGTATTAAACAATTCATTCACTCAAGCAATGGGGGACAATATTGACCCCTATAATAGTGTGTGTGTGTGTGTGTGTGTGTGTGTGTGTGTGTGTGTGTGTGTGTGTGTGTGTGTGTGTGTGTGTGTGTGTGTGTGTGTGTGTGTGTGTGTGTGTCCAGGCATTTATAGTCCAGCCCTTGTTATTCGGCTCCTTAAAGAGGCGACCCGTGTAGACAAGGTCAAAGCAGCAGGTGGATCAAATAAGGGTGTTTAATATGTGCGGTAGACATTAAATGAGTGCAACAAAGACATGAGTAATAGTAATTACAGCCCCGGTATTGTTTTATGTGTGCATGTAATACACCGCGTTCCAAATTATTATGCAAATTGGATTTAAGTGTCATAATCATGAAATTTTTTGTTGTTTCAATTAAACTCATGGATGGTATTGTGTCTCAGCGCTCTTTGGACTGAAATCGATCTCAGACACCTGTGATAATTAGTTTGCCAGGTGAGCCTAATTAAAGGAAAACTATTTAAAAAGGACGTTCCACATTATTAAGCAGCCACAGCTTTCAAGCAACATGGAAAGAAAAAGGATCTCTCTGCTGCCGAAAAGCCTCAAATAGTGCAATGCCTTGGACAAGGTATGAAAACATTAGATGTTTCACAAAAACTTAAGCGTGATCATCGTACTGTGAAGAGATTTGTGGCTGATTCAGAGCACAGACGGGTTTGTGCAGATAAAGGTATAATGAGGAAGGTTTCTGCCCGACAAATTCATGGGATTTAGAGAGAAGCTGCTAAAATGCCGTTACAAAGCAGCAAACAGGTATTTGAAGCTGCTGGTGCCTCTGGAGTCCCGCGAACCTCAAGGTGTAGGATCCTCCACAGGCTTGCAGTTGTGCATAAACCTACTATTGGGCCACCCCCCGAACCAATGCTCACAAGCAGAAATGGTTGCAGTGGGCCCAGAAATACATGAAGACTCATTTTCAAACAGTCTTGTTTACTGATGAGTGCCGTGCAGCCCTGGATGGTGCAGATGGATGGAGTAGTGGATGGTTGGTGGATGGCCACCAGGTCCCAACAAGGCTGCGACGTCAGCAAGGAGGTGGCGGAGTCATGTTTTGGAATGGAATCATGGGGAGAGAGCTGGTAGGCCCCCTTAGGTTTCCTGAAGGTGTGAAAATGACCTCGGCAAAGTATATAGAGTTTCTAACTGACCACTTTCTTCCATGGTACAAAAAGAAGAACCGTGCCTTCCGTAGCAAAATCATGCTGCAAAGAATACCTCTGTGTCCTTGGCTGCTATGGGCATAAAAGGAGAGAGACTCATGGTGTGGCCCCCATCCTCCCCTGACCTCAACCCCATTGAGAACCTTTGGAGCATCCTCAAGCAAAAGAGCGATGAGGGTGGGAGGCAGTTTGCATCAAAACAGCAGCTCTGGGAGTCTATTCTGACATCCTGCAATGAAATTCAAGCACAAACTCTCCAAAAACTCACAAGTTCAATGGAGGCAAGAATTGTGACGGTGATATCAAAGAAGGGTCCTATGTTAACATGTCACTTGGCCTGTTAAGATGTTTTTGATTGAAATAGCTTTTGATTTCAGTAAGTATGACCTAATGCTGCAAATTCAACAAATGACCATTTCTAGTTCTTCACAACCTATAAAATGTTTTGAAACTCGGTTGTGCATAATAATTTGGAACAGTGCATTTAGAGTTTTTTATTTTTGAAAAAAATACTGTTATCACGGGCAGGTTTGTTCAATAATATTTGAATTATACCGTAACGGTTGATGACTTGAAAGTTATACTGACTGTCATTTGCACCAGCTATTTAGGAAAACCAGAGAAAAATATCATTTGCATAATAATTTGGAACGCGGCGCATAATGGGAAGGTCACTTCAAAGCGCACATACATATGCGGGTGACACCCGGCTTCAAACCAGCTGCACTTTGGTTAACTGCACGACACATCAAAACATTGGCCTCGGGAGCTGAACCTCGACTTGTGAGAGAGCTCTGTTCCCTCACCTTCATGGCCGCAGGCTCTCCACGCTGAGAATCCCCTGTTCTTTCTCCCCGTGGTCCCCGGGCGGTTCAAACGCCGCGTAGAGAATAGTCCAGCGCGAGCTCAAAGGAATGAAACGCGGCACCGGTTCCACTGAAGAGGAATGGGACGTTTGAGCTCGTCCAAACGGGCTTCGTTTTTGATTGTCGATGCTAACAATAGCCTGCGGAGAATGCGGCCCTCTCCCGTCAAAATATCTCCGGGCGGCATAATCACTTTTCACAGTGTTGAAGTTCTCGACGGTACCAGGAATATGAGAAACATGTCTGGCTTGGGAGGAGGAGTAATGTTGTTTTTTTTGTGGGGGGGGGGGGAGATTTGGACAAAGATTAATCGCTACATTAGTTTGTGACAAGGTGCTCTTCCCCCTTTGAAAGTTTTACAGGAAAAAAAAAAAGTGTTTTTTTTTCCTGACAAAAGCTTAAACCGTAAATAGATTCCCGCAAGGACCCAATCTGAAGACAAACGCACAATGAATCTGACTCTATTCGATGTATATATTTTTTTTGATTGCAATGTTTGTTTGCAGATTTTGAGCGTACAAAAGCCTTCTTCAGTGCAGTATCCATTCACACCAAACAAAGGAACCATTGATGGAAACATATGGAAATTATAGCAACTATACAGTGTATGTAAATGACCGACACATTAGTGAGCCTGGGTCTCCCTTCGTTCTTAAATCGCTGCACTCCTCTTTGCCTTCCTGCTTCCAAATGACTTATTACAGCCATCGTTTTAAATCAGAGGCATACCTTAAGCTGCACTTCCTCATTAAAACGGTTCGAAACACAGTCGCATTTTAAAAGGACTTTTGAGAAACAACGATTGTATTGAAATCCATAATTAATGATATGATGGGACTATATATCTCACAGATGCTGGTGGAATAAGTTTGCATAATGAACATAAATAGGTGTAATAAAAGTCCAATCAGGAACAAATAATAATGTAGATAATCGAATTAAACTTGCAACGCACATTAAAACGGGGAAATGTTCATCTTCAAGTTGCCGCCTGTGGAGTTCAACTTCAAATCCGCCGAGGATCTCGCTCGCGAGTGCGAGGAGCGGGACCTGTCTCTGCGCACACACCATGTGACGGAAACCCACCCGGTGGAAATTCATTCATAGAATGGTGCAGAGCGGGTCGTCTAGTAAGCGGAAGGTTGCTGGTTCGATCCCCGGCTCCTCCTGGTAGCGTGCCGATGTGTCCTTGAGCAAGACACTTAACCCCACTAACTGCTCCCCGGGCGCCTCTACATGGCAGCCCGCTGCTCCCTAGATGCGTCAGATACCAGGATGGGTAAATGCAGAGAAACTGCAAATTTCCCCGTTGTGGGGCCGATAAGGGTTCATAAAAGTATAACGTCGCTGTAATATTCCTTTTAGTCCTTCCTGCCGCGATTTCAAACGAAGATTGAAGATAATTCCAGTCCATGGCCGCCCGTCCCCAGTTGGACGTCGTTCTTCCCACTCAGCCGGTGGGAGGCGACAGAAGAAAAAGCTCAGGACAGACATCGGTCAGAGAGTCGGGGCAGGGAGTCCAACAAGGCGGGGCTCGTGCTCAGCGGCGGTAGAAGCGGCCGACCCAACGGAGGGAGCCTCCGTGGGCTCCCTTCGCCGGCCGCTGTTCGCGGTTCGCGCGGCGTGCGTCGCTGATTCTCGACATCTCTCTTTCATTCTCTAATTCCGTTGAGCTGCCACACGCAGTCTTCAAGTTTTTAGTTCTTTATGATCCTCACTAAGCCAAAAAGATCCTGATGCAGCTGGTTTTAATGCATCAGTACGTTCGCGCGCGCGCACACACACACACAGGTATAAATCAGACTGCGTGCTTTGCTGGTTGAGGGCCTTTTAAAATTAAGCTGTCAGACAGCAGGATTCTTTTTAAAACTGTCATCGCTCAGACTTACGTAGGCGCAAACACACACTCACACACACACACACACATACAAAGAGTCCCCTGTCAAGCAGTTCCTTTTTTTAACTTATCTTTACATTTCCAAACACTTCTGACACAAATAAGAAATGAAATAAGATATGGATGTGTACCCACCGCAGCTCAGATTCTGTTCCGAACTGAAAATGACCGAGAAGAACGGCAAAAATGCCTGGATGTGCTGAGATTAAGCCGGACAAGCTTCAGCTCTTCTTTGACTGTCACACACACACCACAAGCATTACGTGCGGCTACGGCCGACACACAAGCACATGGAGGCCGTGAAAAATGTCTGTTTTCGCATTTCTCCTATCAAGGCTTGTCCTTCCTCCAGGGGGGCAGGCAGCTTTCAGCGCCGGGGGGACCAACTCCAACAGCGCTCGCTGGTCAGATGATGTTTCTAGTGGGGGTTCTTATATGTTTCATGGAGGAAACCTCATGTGAGCACAGGGAGAATATGCAAACTCCACAGAGAAAGGCCCCTAAATCGGGAGACAACCCCCCCCGGGGGTTAATATTCAGGATGTTTAATATTTACGATGTTTTGGCTAATTGCGCTGATTCTGATATCCCAGCATTCATTCTAACAACGATGCTATGCCGTCAAACTGAATGCTGGAATAAAACACCCAAGCTTGTACTTTCCCTGAGCAGATTGTAAGAAAAACGTTTTCTAATTCATTACAATTTCTATTTATGGACAGGATTCTCCAAATGCTTAAAGGGGACTTATTATGCTACTTTTCAACAGGTTTATATACTGTAGGTCTCTGGGGTCCCCAAAACATGTCTTTGAAGTTTTTTTTTGCTGATAATAGCGCTCGGATTATGCATTCTAACCATTCTAACGTGCCTCTATATCCCTCATGTTCCTTACACGCTCACACACACACACTTTCAGTGAGAGTGTGTGAGCGCTTTAAATGAAAATTCTGCTGCTCCCCACGCCCACCCACTGATTTCACCTCAGCAGTCCACCAAAATCTTTTTCTGAAGAAATTTAAGGCAAGTAATCTCCGGTTGCTGAATCTTCACTCATATTAGATCTACAATGCCTCATTTAAAAGTTTGTTCCGACTTTCGTTAAGGCAAGGGCACTGCTGCAAGGGCACGGTTGCACCGCACAGGGCTTTCTTTTTTTTTTTTGTTTCATTCAGGAAACGTCAGAAAATAAAATAAAATAAATACATCTACAATAAAAACACACACACCGGGATCCCGTGGCAAAGCCCCACACTCTATTATAATTATTATTATTTATTTATTTAGTTTTATTTTTAAAGAAACACACAGCGCAATTTTTTTTTAATACTTCTATTTGCCTCACCTGCGACAGCTTAATCAGACAGTTGGTATTAATTCCTCTTTCTTTTCAAAGATTTGTGCTGGTCTCTGCAGCCAACAACAGAGCACTTCCCACGCCTAGCTCTTAGCTTCGACGCTAGCAGGTCCGGTGGCACTCCAACCATGGGCGGGGTGACTCAGATGGGAGGCGCTTATAATTCTATAATGTGTCTCAATGTGACGTGCGACTAAGACACAAATCGGAACGACTTTTTGAGTCACGTGTTTTCTGAAATACGCAGCTCACAACAAAGCGACGGGGTTGTCTCATTTCACAGTTTGTGTGTTAGTAGATCGATCAGAGACCCAATTGTATGTGCACAAGCACTAAAAGAAGTAGTTTTTCCATAATAGGTCCCCTTTAAGATTGTTTTTATATGATGTGTAAAGTGGAATATATGCAGATGCAACTCATATGACATAAATTCATGTTAAAGAATTTAATATATACAGGCATGCATAAATGAGTTAGAATGGCTTTGAATTGGACACATAAAGGCATGAGAAAATATCTAAAGCAGCCGTACACAACGTGGTGTACACACACACACACACAGGTACATGCACATCGGCATTCATTTCTTGCTCTCTCACCCACTCTCTCTCTCTCTCTCTCTCTTTAATATACTGTCAATTACGACGCCAGGAAATACCAAAATAGCCTCGTGAGCCCTACGCCCACAAACATACACACGGATTTGATCAAATCAAGGCGGTGCACATACCAAACAACACAACAAAAAGATCTCTCATTAAAGAGGAACACGTAAGGAGCGGTCAATAGGTCAAGGAATTGTGAAAGCTCACCATCAGTCTACATTTACACTGGACTCTTGTCCATTGCTGTTAGTGAGGGTTAGCTATTTATAAATCACACCTGTCAACAAAAAACACAGCTGAGGGAAGCATAGAAAGTGAATCATTTCTAGCTCTTTCAGTCGGTACTATAAGCTGCTATGTGCTGTGGTAACTCTTTAAAATGATAAATGTTCTGGAAATGTTCTACAAATGAGTCTTGTATGAACGGATACCGTTCAATAATAACTCTGAGTAAAAGTAATAGATTGTAAAGGCAGGGAGGTCTTAATATATACTGAACTGTATTACTAATGAGGATCATGTAATGATTTATAAAGGATGCTCTAGCAATAGTTTGGTTTTCACTCACTTTCAACAGTGTAACTGATAGTTATTATATCACGCATTAATGATTTGCTACTTAGTTGTACAGTAGGTTTATTAACTAATATCTATGATTATTTTCTGACTTATCAAACGGTTGGAACCCTTAGTTAATTGTTTCACTGAGGACTCAGCCGCGCTCCCACCTCTTACTCCTTGACCTCCCTCCTGCTCCACCTGCGACCCTGCCCTGACGCCCCCCACTAATACCGCCGTCTCTGGCCTGCCTTCCCTCCCCCTGTCTCCCTCTTCAGCGCACCTTTCCCCCCCGCGTTTACCAGCCGGCTCTTCCTCCCGCCGCTCGTCGCCCGCCTGTCTCTCTCTCTCTCTCTTTCCCTGTCTTACCTATCACATTTCACTGCATATATGTATGAAAGTATGTATATGTATGTGAATGTGAATATGAATAAACCTCTTGAATCTTGTCTTACCTCTGGCCCCGCTTTCTCCGCCTCCCTCCCTCTGAAGACCCAGGCGGGGGAAATGAAAATTGCATGCGCGCCGCGTTGGCGCCGCGTTGCAGCGGGGGGGAAAACTGCTGCTTTATAGTTTTATTTATGGACCTGTATAATTGTGATGCCGCACTTACCACACTTTTGCGGGCAGAGGGGAAATGACTAGCGACTTGACGTGAACTCCTTGTGACCCCCGCCCCCCTCCCTCCATGGAGCGTTGCACCACCAAACCTCCCAACACTGGCATTCACTCAGCGTGATCCGGTATAAAGATGCATTAGCTCTGACCTCCTGCGTAGTCAACACCGCTACTCAACTAGAGCATTCAACTAAGACTCGCTCCCGGGAATCTATAACAGAGCAGAGTGTGCGGAGCGGAACGACATGAGACAGCCCGCACTAAGCAACCGTCCAGCTGTGTTGCCGCTCTGCGGCGGCCACTCACTCCCCTCATCATCGCTCTGGAATATCTTCACGCGAATGAATGCGTTGAGGTTTAAGGCACAAGAGTTGTTTTCATATCAGTTGAAAATCAGGCTACGATGAGTTCTACAGTTCGGGCGTTTGTACGACGTGACCAAAGGCCCATCCGTTTTGTGACATTCAAAAATTGCATCACAGTGGAACTGTCTACGTTGCTTTTGATAAGAGTACGCCAACGCGCAACAACTGCATTGGAACAGTAAGGAACCTAAAAGTGACCCCTGTGGTACACCGCGACGGTGGAGGGTCAAAGGTAGGAGAGGAACCAGTCCCTGATGCAAACTCATTTGACCAGGCCATTCGTTTAAATAGTGCGGGCAACCAAATGCTAAGCTCAGATCGAGGAGGATTCGGACTGAACAGTGACCAGGATTGGCGGCGAGTGAATTACACATGTTATGACACGAGCGGTTTGGGTGCTATAAATAGCAAGGCGGATTAGAATTCTGCAAGAATTCAGTCTCTAGGTTCAAAAAGAATATTAGATAGATATCTTAGTGGGAGGAATAAGCGTTGAAAGAGGTTGTAGGATGTCAGACGGCTTTCCATCATTCATTGAGACTACAACTGTGTATTGTGCAAATTCTTTGGCGATATAATAATTTCATTGCAGTACAGGGCGCCCAAAGACGATGAACAGTAATCATGAAATATTACCCAGCGTAACTACGAGCTACCATCTACCCAACCCTTCCACAAGCTCAGCACATTTCACCTGAGCGAAAATGACATCGGCTGGAAGCTTTTACTTTGTCAAAGCCGAGCCTCCTCCCCCGTCTCTCCCCCCCCTCTCTCTCTCTCTCTTTCCGTCTTCATCTCCCTGAAGAGTCTTTGCGCTGTTTAAACTAGACCGATACCCTGAACTCCGGTGGAGTCCTTGTATCTGAAGGTCGACTTGCGCCGCGCGATGATCGTCGTCTCTATCTCACGGGCTAGCCCCGCCGTACCTCCATAAACGTTTAATGGGAGCCGCTATCGACGCGCCGCAGATGGCTCTGGCGCTCGCCGGCGCCTCGGCCGGCGTTATAGCCAATAAATAGCCCGAGAAGGAGAAGGACAGACGGGAAGGGGAATGGAGACCTGTACCTGTATTAAAATCACCCGACATGATGTGCACCATTTGACTTTGGTATTTTGTTTAAGAGCACGCCTGGCGGTGTGGAGAGGCCCAGAGCGAGTGCAGTCATCCCAAAAAACCAACATCCTGGGTTTGATCCCGTGAGTTGAAGTACCCCTCTTCGCCCCCTGCGTCCCGAGCTGATGACAGATGCTGAAACCCCAAGCACACAGTGAAAGATATAGTTAATTATTTGGGGGAATTAATGGTATATATCCGGTGTTTCCAATTATTTATGTTCTCAAATGATTTTGATTTGGTCTGTAAACTGTTTTGTTTTTTGGGTTTCGGTTGTACATCCTGATAGTTAATCATTTGGCGCCGTCGACAGGCCACGGCACATGTTTAGGCTGCTCATGAAACGCTTTATTGGTGGCGTTTCATCTGAAGGCCTGACAAAGCCTTCGAGGGAAGTACTTTGGACGGAAAGCCTCCCCGAAAATAAGCAACATTTTTTTTCCTTAAGTCCCGCCAAAACCGGGACGCTGCGACTGGGTCTTAATAACGTGCGGTGTGCGTCGGCCTCTCATCCGTCTCCAAAGCGCATCCCCCGCGCAGCTTTATTATTTATTCACGAGATGTTTTTGTAAAGATAAACGGTTCTTCAGAATGGATTTTGGAGTGGATTGAGAACAATGTGCCTCGCCGGCCTCAAAAATCTAAATCTCGCCAGGGCCTCGCCTCCGGTCCTGCTCCCGCTCTGTATTCCCCTCACACGCCGCCTCCCTACTTTCTCAACAACATCCCGACCAAGTACAGATTCTATCCTGTGCCGCGGTGAGTTTGTGGCAGGGATTTTTATTTACGTTTTGTTGTTTTTGTTTTTTTTCTCGCCGAATACAACATGAGGCCTGTGGAAGAAATCCAGACCCAGGAGCGAAGGGGTGACTGTGCTAAAATCTTGATCAGATCTCGTTACCTTTCCTTTTTTGGACGACATTTTCAGAGCTCAAAAAAGATGATCCTGAAAGATGCAAAATCGGTGTGAATACTACGGAAGAGGATTGAAAAGTATTTTCATTCGACACTTTGACTGCGTTCTGAGATTGACGTCAGAATTCAGGACTCTCTGTCGGAATTCTGAGATTTAAATCAGAATTTTGACGATCGCCAAATCGAAATTCGAAGAATTCTGAGATTAATTCTGAGTTTAATGTGACTTTTCAAAGAATTCCGAGAATAAAGTCAGAACTATGACCTTTTTCCCCCCCAGAATTTTGACGTCAATCTCAGAACTAAATCATTTTTTACAGGGTATTTATTTATTTTTTTTCACCTGGCTGTCATCCTCTCCCGTGGATTTCCTGCTCCGCCGTCACTCCCTGTTAAAAGAAAAAAGAAAAGGATACTCACATCACCCCCACCCCCCCTTTGCTCTACCTGTCCACTGCAGCGCCGGTCTCTTTAAGCCCCCAGCAGCCATCCCCCGCCCCCCTTCTCCAGGGTAATTTGTTGTGTAAATATGGCCTACTTACCACTGACGGGCCCTTTCGGCTGTGGCGCTGGAAATGCAATTACAGGCAGCAAACATCCCTTTTGTTATCACTAGAGGGGTGTGACGCTCGTTTCGCACACCCACCCACCACCGCCACAACACCCCCTCGCAACCGTGGACCGCCATCGATCGGTATCAGCTTTGAGGAGGGGATTACTAATGAAGCCATCTGAAAGCCCTTTGTGCTTAGTAAAGAGTTTGTCGTGTGTGCGCGTGCGTGTGTGTGTGTGTGTGTGTGTGTGTGTGTGTGTACGTTCGTGTACGGGAGAAAGCGAGAGGGGGGGAATGCAAAGCATAGGCGTCGCTTTACATCATTCCGTTTAAACATGGTACACGCCACCGCGCTCGACTTTTGTGGTGCTCTGCTGCCCCCGGTGGGCGGCCTGAGCACTGCAGCCGCTGGGCAGCCAGGCGAGGAGTGGGGGCTTAAATCGACGCTGGCGCTGTTTGATTTGATTTCAAATCCGCTCGCCGACAACGCCTCCCGTCGTGTGTCAGCCGTTGTGTTTTCTACCAAACTAACCGAAATCCCAAGTGTGGTTTCAAAACCTTACCGGGGACTAGCGCCACATCTATCGCACATCCACGTCCCTCTCCTTAGTAAATATTTCCCCTCAAAAGGCTCTCGGGTTGCATCATTTGGCAACTGAACCGAAGCTCTGAGGAATCTTTGGTCTTCGCACACATAGAATTACAAAGACACGCATGCACGCACACACGCCCCCAAACCCTTCACGCTGTCCGCCTTAACCGTGTCTTCATTTTCCAAACCCCTCACAGCTCGGTTGAAAACAGGGCGAGGCCGCGCCGCCCTGCGGAGGAAGAACTCGAGGTCGGCACTTTGGCACAGTTTGACACCGTGCTCTCCCACGCGGCGTGCGAGGAGCGACTCGGCTCCCGCTCGCGCGCGCGCGCTCCGTTAACAAGCAGCCCGACTCTGTAAAGCAACTTGTCTTCGCCCGTTTTCTCGTGTCAAGCCGCTCTAACGGCGCGGCCGCTTGGTGCCCCTTTGAAGCACGATGGCATTTCCTTCCGTCTACACTTTGATGTGCACTCAGGCGCCTGTGGACAAACGATTTGCTAAATTGTATTTCTCGCCTCCCTTTGTTCTTTGCGTTCATTTTTGTCTTTGTGAGAAGTAATTGCAAAAAAAAAACAACTATTTTTGTTCCATGCATATTCATAAATAACGCTTCTATTGTTGGTTCACGACTGGCTTCGTTTGCCGTTCCCCAAGGACGTCCAACCAATGCAATTATCAAATGTTGGATTTGGGCTAATGTGTGAAAACCAGCATGTTTTGATCCTCGCCGGTTGTAAAATGAGGTCGCGAGATCACATTTTTCAATTATTTTTTCCCCACATGGAGTAGCATTTATACTTGTCTAAAAAAAAAATGTAGTTCATACATATGCAGAACATAGCTTAAACAGGGCGATGTCGTTGTCACCTCACTCCCGTTACGCTTTCGGAGAACGCACTGAGTCAGAACGCCACCTGCTCCAGGGCTGATCAGTCACAAATGTTTGTGTGAACAAATTGATTTATTCATGGTAAAAACAGAAGACGCCACACAGCTGCTTCTGCACCTACCTTCTGCAAGTCCCCGAACCTCACTTAACTACAGAGGTAATATGCACACAGGCCTTAATCCCGTGTCGCATCAGAGTCTGAGAAAGGGTGCTTGGTAGTTATTAAACCAACATTTGAATAACTTGAAAAGACACGCGATTATTATTTTTTTTTTTGTCATCGCCCGACATCGTCACCATCCCAATATTCCGTTTTGATGTCTCAATGAGATGGCATTTGACGCTTTAATGGAAACGTCTTCTGCGTGTTTCTCACGAGCACCAGGAGGACGCCGTTGTCTTTGTAAATACAGCGGAGATGTTCAAGCTGATCACATTCAACGTGGCCCCTTAATGACGCCGCCGTCGTGCCAGTGGTATTTAGGCCTTCACCGCGTGTCCTTATATAAGGAAACTGAATTGAAAAGAAAATAAAAATCGCTGCGACTCGCCCACCTCAACACTCGCCTTCTTTACTTTCTCCCCTTTTGTCCAGACGACCAGGTCCTGCAGTTTGGGAAACTGGTGAGCACCTCCAACGCGTACCAGCCCGTCGCCCCCGGCAACCCCAGGGAGCCCGTCACCGTGAGGACGGACCAGCCGCTGCTGTGGAGCATGGGGATCCGCCGGGACGGGAAGTGACGCGAGGAGGGCTGACATCCAGCTGGAGTACTCCATACTTTAATCAACAGAAGGAAGGAATCGATGCATTTGGCCACTTTGTTTTGATACGTAGATGAGCAATTTATTAACTAGCCAGAAATCCAGCTTAGCTTAGCTCACCCGAACCCGTCGCTTTCGTCAGAATCTTACAGGTGGAAGCGCATTGTGACAACCTGGCAGGCACCGAGCTCCCTGTGCCTTTTATTTGTTTTAGGACGACTCCTCCCCACTGAACCTTTCTGAAAATGTCGAGACGCTGATTTCAGGGTCAGACGGCCTTCAGATTATTGTGCCTTTCGAAAAGAGTGTCAAACAATATCACCCCGATGTCATTCAGTCAGAAAGCCAGCCCGCCGATCATTTCCACACTTTATTAGCGGCGACTAGTACAAATACTGTACACAAACAAATTCATAAATGACATCCCCGAAAGTCCTCCATCCCCGGCACCCCTAGAATATTGTGCGCCGCTGCCTTGTAATTGAAGTTCTGCTTGACCAGTGGTGGTTCAGCTGCCCCTGGAGGAGGAGAAGGAGCGCATTAGCACCGGAAAAACAACGTGCGGCAGGGGGTTCAACTGTGTAATAATGGAGAAGTTTCAAACCACATCACGCATTCGTAGTTGAATAAGTTCCTTCTGATTGACTCAGAACACCAAATAATTGGTCTATATGACAAACAGCCAAAAAGAGACAACGATTAGGCCAATGTAAATCGCCGTCGCAAGAGAAGATCGTTTTAATTAAAATCGACCGTGTAGCCGAGCGCCGCGCTTAGCACAATTAAACAAAATGAAAGCGACCGCACGCACCCTCGACCTGAGCACTGGAATGTTCTGAAACACTGCGGGAGACAATAAAAATTCCACCAGAACAGTCCCCGTGAATTGTTTGCCTTATAAAGCACATATGCTAATAAGGAGATATACAGTATATCTCTGACTCGTACCTTATTTATAAGGACATTTACATTTAGCTGACGCTCACAATGCAGTGCTCTGACCGAGGGATGGTTCGGTAAGGCCAAAAATGCCATCACAATGTTTTTTGATCCGTGTCGATAATTATCAAGATATATTTAATAATGCTCAATTTACAGTTATGAGTGTATTCTAAAGGGCTTAAGATTGAACACTGAATGAATAAAAATGTCAACAAAAAAAAGCTAAATAAATAATACAAATTATATACATTTAAATACATAATCATTATTGTCGCCTGAGATCGGTGTGAAAAGCTGTGCTCTGATTATATGCGGGGACGTTTGGAGCGGACAGCGGGACGCTCTCAAACCGCGTCCGATCGGATGTCATTGTATTATCGCGGATTATTTCTTCAACCGCACTCCTTTTTCGGCGCCGAGCTCGGTTTGGGAGGGGGGGTGAGTTCGAGGTGAAAGTTGGTGGTCGAGGAAGACGCCTCATTCCTGCTGTATAACAACATGTGTTAAATAACATGTGCATAACAGATCAGCACAATGACTCTATGGGATCCAGACATGGAAACCCGTGGGGAAATGTCCTTTACTTCCACTAAACATGTGTTTTTTTCCCTCTGCCGTACGATTGGCTGTTTGTGTCACATGGTTGTTTCTCTGCCATATGATTGGCTGTTCGTGTCACATGGTTTGTTTCTCTGCTGTACGATTGGCTGTCCGTGTTGTGTCTTTGTAGGGAGAGGAAAGCGGACTCAAACTATTGAAAATAAATTTCACAAATTCATCGTCGTTATCATGGAATATTTTATCGTGAAAATGACCGAGATTGTTTTGTCGCCCATGCGCAGCCGGTCCCCTTAAAAAGTCAAGTAAAAAAAAAAAAATGCAGATGCTTTCCTCACGGTGAATGATGTCATACCACGAGACGATAGTCATTCTGTGACCATTTTCCATTTTTAATGTGGTTTACAAGATGAATTTGTGTAACAGCCACTCTTGCAGGCTTCAGGTAGAAATTACATGTTTGGAAAAATCCCCACCATCTAGCCATGATGCTTGTGAGGGAAATTGTAAAAACTAATTGAAAACACACGCACATTTCCTTACTTAAGTTAGGAACTTAACGGAGCTGCAGCTACTTACACAATGATGTTGTTGATGGGGATGTGGATGAGCTTGACGAAGAAGCCGATGAACCCCATGATGGCAAACCCAATCGCCGTGGCCATGCCGATCTTCTGGAATTCTGGAAGGGAATTTGAAAGACATATCGTTGAAAGCCGATGGGGGGGGGGGGGGACCCCGAGTCCGGGTTCGGGTTCGGATCCAGACGGCGCTTCAAAGCTGAGACGCTGCTCGCCATTCAGTGATGACGGGATGGAGGGGGAGCGCGGGGGAAGCCCGGGTTACCTTTCCTGTCTGGTTTGGTGCATCTCTTCACCAGCCTGATGGAGTCCTTCACAAACTGCCGGCTCGGCTCGACAAACTGCATGAGCTGGTCCATGGTGCTGGGGCTGGGGCTGCAGACAGGAGGATCGAGTCAAATACCGACACAACGTTTGATATTGTGATTTAGTTGAACGGTGTCTTCAAGGCTTCAAGGAATATTAAAGCTGGACTTTGTGAACTTTATAGGCTGTTCCAGCTGCCCGGTCATAATAGTCACTTTACTGATGCTTGTTCCTTGTGTCTAAATGTGTAAATGTATTCATCACAGTACAGAAGTAGGATTGCGTCCGAAAACTCCAGGCAGTTTCTCAATAGGTTACACAGCTCAAGAAATGTGCCGTTTCCAATAATATATATCAAATAGATTACGAAAGCGCCGCCGCTTTAAACGTTGTTCGGAGCGGTTATCTAACACACACGATCAAAACGGAGCCACTTCAAGCGAAGCAGGACTTCTCGAGTCCTCCTTTTCAACCAGAACGCGTACGGTCTCGGCTCCCGTTAGCCCCGTAGCTAACGTACACCGCTAGCACGGCCGAAAACCCGAGTTTAAAAGTATTATTATTATAATTTTTTTTTTTGTAGTGACTCGGCGGCAACCGGTGGAACGTTTCCCTCCGGCTCTAACGCACAAAACGTAAGTAAATACATCTGAAGTGTCCGTACGTACCGGTCCTGCGGCGGGAAAAAAACGGGTCGAAGTGAGAAGAGCTGAAGCCACGTACACGCACACGCACACGCACACGCGAGAGGAAGGGTGACGTGGCTTTACCCCGCGCATGCGCCTGGCCGGTCCTCCCGCTCAGGCCTCGAGCGGAGCGTGCGTGCTGCCACCAAGCGGCGGGAGAGCGAAAACAGCCACGCAGCGTGAGGCCCGTGGCTGAGGCCCGTTTCATCCCACGGCCGCGGCTGACCGTGTCGTGGGCGCCCTGCTTCCAAAGTTGAAATGCCAGGGCTTAAAACGTCGGAGCCCCCATACGCGGACCGCATTCAAGCGCGGTGACGGGGGTCGGCACCTCTCCCTGCAACACGCGGAGGCCAGTTTGTTTCCGTTCAACCGGGGGGGGGGCGGAGTGGTTCCTGGAGAAGTGGACATGCTCTTCTTTTTATTATTATTATTATTATTATTTTTTTCATTTCTTTTTTCGTTTTTTTTTTAAACAGCCCGTCCGACAAGGAATAAACGCCCTGTTGTTACAGAACGTGACATGCGAGACTCCTCTTGCATATTCGGTTCGCCCCAAAAGTCGCTTAACTTCGGCCTCTTGACTTCGGGGGGGGGGGGGGGTCAGGATCATTATGGAATTAACATCATCCACAGAAGAGTAATCAATCAAATCTGTCCCATAGACTATAGGGTAAGGCGACGACATAATCAGCCACTGTTTATGGGAAGATAATCTCTTTAGTGGGTGTTTTTAAGGGAACATGTGCATTTATTCACACGTGATTGGATTAGCCCCTCGTGTGCTCGGTCCGTCTCATGATCTGGCTGTTGCAGGACACGACTGAATGATGTGCATCAGAGGGGATTTAGAGGTGGGTATATGCAATGCTGACTGAAAGGGAAGTGGGTGTACGCGCGTATACCCTGCACTACACCCCTACACCCAACCGTCGATTGGGGCACCTTTTCACACGATGAACCACGTGCCTAGTAAGACATCCCGACAGCAGCCCGGATAGGTGTGTAATAACACTGCATATCAATAAATCAAGAAATATGTGGGGGACAAGCAAGAAACAAAATATTGCCGAACATGATTTTTTTTTTTTTTATGTGACATCACTTTAAGACCATTTTGAACAATATAAAATTGACTCTGGGAGGATTTGGTTTGGCGGTGGATTTAGTTAACAATAGGGAAAATCTGATTATGTTAACTCCAGAATTGTATCAATGTAAACGGAAGCATAATTTGCTGATTAACTCAATGCCCTTAGGAAAATATACAGTGCATTTATCATCATTTTAACACCAATAATAAGTGATAAATTACATGTGATAACTCATGCCCTGCAATTGGATACAGCAAAATACATATTTATTCATGAACACCCAATGCCTTTTTATGAATTCTGTTTACTGCTGCTGAAGCTGTTTGTCTAGAAGATGCTGTTTAATCCCAAGTGATGCCAAGCATGGAGCAGCTGATCTCCCACAGTTTTTGGGCCAGGTCGTCGTCCACGGCGTGTCTGGAGGGTCGTCCCGGGGCACAGTCACTGGAGGGGGCCAGAGCGAGAGAGAGATGAGGGTGGTATCCCTTCAAGAATGTACTGAGAGATGATGAGCGACAAATAATTGAAAAAGAGTTCAGTTGGCGTTGCTTAAGGTTTGATCGAGGGCGTTTGTGTGTCCACCCAGTACGGTCTGTACCTGAAGTAGCCCCCACTCTGGCTCTCCAGGCCCGGTTCCACAGCGCAGTATATGGTGGTCTGAGCCCCCTCCACGGTGGTCTTAGTGAACACACTGAAGAGCTTCACCGCCACCTGGATGCACTGGTGCTGGTGGCGCCACAGGTCCGACTGCACCACGCCAGGGTGAAGGGAGAACACGCTGACCCCCGTTTCTGACATTGGAAAGTACAGTAGGGTATATCACGTATTTAAATGACAACAAAAACACAAAACAGATGAAAAAGTAAAAGTACAAATTGTTGAATTTAACCATGTAGTTTATACGGTCCATTAACAAAACAATAACAAATTCATAGTCACTATTTGTTTTTAATGTCAGAAATATCCGGAGTAGACTGTCTATAAGTCCTGTAGTAGGCTGGCTATAACCCTTTAGTAGGCTGGCTATAACCCTTTAGTAGGCTGGCTATAAACAATTAGTAGACTGGCTATAACCCTTAAGTAGGCTGGCTATAACCCTGTAGTAGACTGGCTATAACCCTTTAGTAGACTGGCTTTAACCCTTCAGTACGTTGGCTATAAACCTGTAGTAGACTGGCTATAACCCTTCAGTAAGTTGGCTATAAACCTGTATTAGACTGGCTATAACCCTTTAGTAGGCTGGCTATAACCCTGTATGAGGCTGACAATAACCCTGTAGTAGACTGGCTATAACCCTTTAGTAGACTGGCTATAACCCTTCAGTAAGTTGGCTATAAACCTGTAGTAGACTGGCTATAACCCTTTAGTAGACTGGCTATAACCCTTCAGTACGTTGGCTATAAACCTGTAGTAGACTGGCTATAACCCTTTAGTAGACTGGCTATAACCCTTTAGTAGGCTGGCTATAACCCTTTAGTAGACTGGCTATAACCCTTTAGTAGACTGTCTATAACCTTTTAGTAGACTGGCTATAACCCTTTAGTAGACTGGCTATAACCCTGTAGTAGACTGGCTATAACACTCTAGTAGTCTGACTATAACCCTGAAGTAGGATGGCTACAACCCTGTAGTAGGATGGCTACCACCCTTTAGTAGGATGTCTACCACCCTGTAGCAGGCTCTAGGCTGGCTGTAATCCAGTAGTTGACTAGCTATAACGCTGCAAAATTACTGTTGCATTCCATCCGTTACAAACCAAACGGTTTTAACCTTTGTTGGAAGCTCTGGAACGAAAAGTTCCTCCACTCTCTTTTAGCAATCCGTTTTAAAGCAGAGAGGGGGAGAGATTAAGGGGACGGGGGAAGCACTGGTTCAATTCTATCCTCGGAGTATGGAGGCACTTGCTTTCAGAGGTATGTGACTTGACTGGTGAGCACAGTACAAAGAAGTTGTGACAAGCCATTAGCTCCAGTTGGAGGAAACTCTTCAGCAAACTCAAGAATGGCTGTCAAATTTCTGTATTCAAAAGACAATGTATTCTTTCACTTGAAAGCAAAATCCTAATTATTACAATTAGAGGAACCTTTTTTTTTTTTTTTTTTTTTTGACTGACAGTTAACCAAAACTTTTTTCAATGTCTGATGACAATTAAATGTGAGATATCTCTCGACACAAGACTCCAGCAATTATAAATAGGACAGGGAATTAAACTGACTATTGTCCTAACAACAATTTTGTCTAGAAAGAGCAATGTGTTGTCAAATAAAACTGCGACAGAACTTTTCTCACAATCGGAAGGGTGGGTCTTTGACACTTTGCATAATTGTGTGTTATAATTGTTATCTCTCAAAAGCTTAATGCAGGGGAAAAACCCTCACAATCATACATTTCTCTTATATATTCCCTCTTGCTCTCTCTCACTTTCTCTTTATCTTTCAAGCTTTCAGAATGAGATTTCAGATAAATTACATCCCATCCGTTAATACTGTATGTAATGTTAACAATAATAATAACGAACATATCATATATTATTATATATATTATATATAAGAACAATATTCTTTCTCTGAATAAAGCTCACCTCCAGCTGAACTCGTAATCTTTGTATTTCACATCAAAATGCAGAATCAGTGCAGAATGTAATTGGACCTTTTGCCCTAATATTGAATTTATATTTGATTATAAGTCAAACTGCACTAGGGAATGAAACCAGGAAAGCAAATCTTAAAGCATAGTAAATATCTAGGACTGACCTTGCAGTC
Organism: Zeus faber; assembly: GCF_960531495.2. Taxonomy (NCBI): domain Eukaryota; kingdom Metazoa; phylum Chordata; class Actinopteri; order Zeiformes; family Zeidae; genus Zeus; species Zeus faber. Next base: position 14,539,547 of record NC_137206.1, on the reverse strand, counting down.
TCCTGGCCAGGGAGCGCGCAAACAGCACGTTGGCCAGCTTGCTCTGTCCGTACGCCTTTACCATGTCGTAGCTCTTGTCGCTGTTGATGTCGTCGAGCTGCAGCCCCGTCCACGTGTGGGCAACCGACGCCACCACCACCACCCGGGCCGGAGCCGAGCGCCGGATCAGGTCCAGGAGCAGGTGGGTCAACAGGAAGTGACCTGGGGGCATTCGTTTTTTGTTTTTACACAGCTCTCCGCGGGACACTCGTTTCCGATCGGTCAGTGGAGGCGATCGCCAGTCAGTCATTTCTGGATAATAACCACCGATCTGTTAATCTTCCTCATTAAATGACCACCTGAGTTTATATTGAGCGACGGCTATTTCTCTCCAGGTTCACCACGAGCTTTCCCACCAGGTGACGAATCCAACATTCGACCGCATTTTACAGTTTTGTTTTGACCGAGGCGGATGCGAACGATCCGGGCTCTGCCGCAGAGCAGCACAAATCAATTTGTGTCAGACGGTTTAGACAATGACGGGAAACTATTCACCAGTCAGCACAGCCTACTGGAGCAGAACCAGCCCACCGAGCACAGTGCAGCCCGGCGAGCAGGATTCAATAAACGCGCTCCGTCGGGGGGGAAGGCGTGCGGTGGCAACTTAAGTTCACTTCCACCGATACAACTGTGTGTTAGTGTCCAGTTTAGGTTCAAGCTCCTATTGTTGTGCTTTCCTGCTATCCTGTGGCGCTGCTCGAGCTTTTCATCACTCAACGCCTCAGACACATGGAACTGGGCGGTGCAGTGTGTACGGAAATATGTTGTGTCCAAATATACCTGTTGTGTCTGGAATGAGGCAAATATCCTATACTGGGTAAATGTTTAACCAGTCATTAAAGCAATCGTTTGTAAATGTTTAAAGTATTTAATATGTCATGTTCTGTCTTTTTTGAATTTATTAGTTTTATTTTGATACTTATTGTTGAAAGTCTTTCATGTCTGCCATGATCGTGTGGAGCTCTGGGAGGAGAAACCGGCACACCTGTGCTGTCTGGAGTCAACTGGACACAGGTATAACTCAATCTGCCCTGATGAGTATATGATTATATATAAATATACTGTGTGTGTATATATATATATATATATATTTAAATATATGATGTCTGATATCTGATGTTTCTAGGCCCCAACGTGCTCAAATCAGGTTACACCTAAAACACTTATTTATTTACATATTTACATGATGATGATGATGATAATAACAATAGCTGTAGGCAGCAATGCACAGGGTCACACAGTTTTCCGTACTGCCGGCATCAGACTACACAAACCCCGCCCGATTTTGACCCGATTTTCTCGTTGCGTACGAATTTCCCGAATATGAATGTCTGGAACGACAAACTGGTGTCTTTGCCTCATCAAGCGTAAACGTTAATTCACCTCACCTTATGTTGCTGCTGTGCGGTAGCAGACGGCCAATAAGTTGTAATAATACATCGTATTAAAGCGCCGTGTCGTAAAATATTGGCGTAAGCAGTTCCGCAGTGCTCCAATTACGATCCTTCCTGGATCATGCAGTGCGGACACAAAAAGAAAGGGTCTGGGAATTTATGGAAAAATGGGAATTTATTGCACTATGAGCGCCTAATCTGACATGGTGACCATCGTGAAAGACAAAAATATCGTGCAGTCTGATCCCGCCATAAAACACACCATCCCTTGGTATCGACTTTTCTCTTATCGAGTTTTCAGGGTTCCATTGAAGTTACAATTTTCCAAGTTTACATTGAACGCAGCATCGGCTCCTCTGGTCTGTCGTCACAAACAAGCGTAAATGCTACGCGAAAGCAACCCGGTCCACACAGCACAACTCTCCGAAGGCGAACGAGCACCCAGAGGACCGTCGAACATCGGATGGGGACGCCCCCACTCAAAGAAATCAACGGGCCCCAGCGTCTTCAACTTCCGGTAAATTTGCGACGGATTCTCACCGCTTCCTGCTCCCGATGTACATCGATGTTGATCAAACTTGAACCACGAGATGTCTGAAACGTCCCGGTTCCAACGAGACCTCGACCAATGTCCGTGCGTACTGCGGTTACTGTGTTTCACATACTTTTAACACTAAAAATGCCAAGAGGATGAATAATAATACAAATCTGAGCAAAAACAATAAGGTAATAACAAAGGGGGGAGGGGTGTCGAGGAACCGGATTTCGACGAGGCGGTTTTATTTCTTCTGCCGACCTCATAGTACTTTCTAACTGCCCGCCTTGTTATTACCACTCAAATCACATTTTTATGTATTAATCGTAATTTCTACATTTGAGAAAAAATTGTATCAGATGTACAATCTGAGGCTTGATTCTCACCCAGGTGGTTGACACCCAGTTGCATTTCGAAGCCGTCGAGGGTCTTGGAGTGAGGACACATCATGATGCCCGCGTTGTTGATGAGGATGTTCACCTGCCTCTCCTCTGTGAAAACATGTACACACAATTAAAAACACAGTGTGGACACAAAAACACTCCATCCATCCACGTATGCCATTATTCATCGACGGCCTACCTCTGTTGATGCTCTCGGCGAACGCCCTGATGGAGGCGGTGTCGGAGAGGTCCAGTTTCCTGATGACGATGTTCTCGTTCCCCGTGTCCCCCAGGATGTCCGCCCTGGCCTCTTCCGCCCTCTCCAGATCCCTGCACGCCATGACGACACGAGCGCCTTGAGGGCAAAGAGTCGCGTTACAGCGTCAGTCCATCCATCCAACCGCGTCCTGAGAATCCGTAGGTGTGTAGCACGTCGTGCCATCTAGCTGGGAAGCGGGCATAGCTCGGCTCATAAGTCGGCAATCTTTTTTGACTAAAGTAAATGGGCATGACTGTTTTAAAACGGCTCCAACGGACCTCTCACATCGAGATATCGGAATGAAATTGGGCTCATCACAACCGTCTCACCTTTACAGCCATGTCTGACATGTGTCAGCTACATAGGGCACGGTGGCTTCAAGGTCCCAAACAGACTGATTTCTGCACGCGGTGAAAAGATGTTATTTTTCGCCTTTTTTTTTCTTTTTCTTCTCCCAATTTCTGAACACGTAAACAGTCGTCGAATTGTAGATATTGGGTATGGCTACAAAGCGGAGACTCTCTGAAATATGGCCTTATAGTTACCGCTTCAATGTGATGACAGCATTTCTTTTTTTACCTCGACCTCACTGTATAAAACGACCTATTGTGACCTCCAGGATAATCACGGCCTCGTGAAACTTCTAGACTCAGAATCTAGACACCCTAGACCACTCAGAAAATGTATGGGATGTCCAGGTATATATTGGAGATCAGTGGGGTTTTTCTTGGGTCGAAATCACACAAATCTCCAATTTTTTTTAAGTTATTGATACTGCATCGCAGCCTTACAATTTCTAAAGTGTTTTTCAACATAATGAAGTCCGTTCTCAAGCGGTCAAAATGGCTAGAAAGTGAAATTACATTAAGAAAATACGTGTATTAGGCGCAATTTAAATATGTATTTATTACCTTTTAATTGACGGAAAAGCTTGACATTCAGTGTCCCGCTGCATCTCAGATGATTCCTGAGGGCCTCAGCTTTCTGATGGTGTAAGGCACTTGCACGTGGCACCGACTCCCCTCCCCGAACCCCAACCCCTCCACCTCACTCGGAACCCGAGAGAGGGGCTCGGGGCTTAGGAGGTCAAGAGCTTTTTCCACGGATCCAGCCTCTTTTTCTCTTAACGTGCACCAGATTAACGCCCATAAATGTTAAATGCATGTCCCCGGACCACCTTAGAGGGTTGGGAATCCCCACCCCCAACCGCACTTTCACAAAATAGGGGCCCCCTAACAACATTTTGCGCAGGGTCCCCCAAAAAGATAGAAACGCCCCTGCATAGAGATTAGCGACATTGAGGTTTTTATTTCAAGGCGCCGCTTTTCTCCAAGAGCCTCTCAGCCATGTTGTTCCCATTCGCCTTCAATGGGAATTAACTCAGAGAGAGCGCAGGGAGGGAGGAGGGGGGGGGGGGGGGATTGCTTTCTTTCTTTTTCCATTTCAAAAAACGACAGGCAAACACGCATGCATGTCTGCGTACTCTCTCACACACACACACACACACACACACACACACACACACAAAAACACAATGGCCGACATGCCCGGCAATTATTGGGGAGCGAGCGGAGCCATTAATCAGTGGAAGCGCAGCGTCTTCCCCCCATCAAAGTGTCCCTTTGTCTCCTCCTCGAACTAAATGTGGGAAACAGCCAATTGTTCTCACATTTCCCTGGCAAACAAGCGCCTTTCCCAATTCAAGGCTTAAACAAAAGAGTAAACAGGCATAAGTTTGCACCCCACAGGCCCTGAGAAGTCAGTGTAACTCGAATCAAAGTGAACGCGGTTGAGAACGGTCGTTTTATATTATATTCGGTTTTCCTGCTACGGTTTGACTCATCGTGAATGATGCATAGTCTTTTGAATAATGTAGCAGTTTTTGCAACTGAATTTGTCCCATCATAAAGGGTTTACAGCCCCATGACTGTGATGCCATCGCTCTCTCCTTGTTTTACCCCATGTTTATCTTTATTCTTTTACAATGTTTTTCCCTCGTATGAAACTTTTTTTTTTTTTATTCATCGGTTACAAAACGTACAGTACACAATGGCATTTTGTGACCCTTCCCTCTCTCTCTCTCTCTCTCTCTCTCTCTCTCTCTCTCTCTGCTCTGGTTGGGGTGGCGGACCACGTCACAATGCTCCCTCTGTGCTCTGACCTCCCGTCCTATCAATTTGACTGGGACTGGGGATGGATGGGTGCTTCTGAAATATGGTAAAAAAAAAAAACAAGCGGCCACAGTGCTCCACGGTGGAACTCTCTCCATTATGGTGAATGATGTTTATCTAAAATAAAACTTTTTTTTGATGTTAATGATGATGATGATGATGATGATGATGATTATTATTATTATTATTATTATTTAGTTACAGGTACTAAATAAAGGATTCCAAGAGGTTTATAATCAATGAAATACTGCCTGTTTATGGTGAAATAAACATAAATCACCTGCAGTCACATTATATTATTATATAATATTATATAATATATAGTAATATAATGTTATAATTCTCAAATAATAACATTATATTGAGGTATCCCACTAGAGAACATGGTAAAAGCTCAAGTGCACAAAATGACTGAAAAACATTAGATAGATAGATCAGAACGCCTAAAATGAAGTTTGAGGCGGACAGATAGGCAGCCATGAAATAAATTACACTGTCCTCAAGTCAGAAAATTAGATCCAATTTGATGGCATTAATAGGCAGCTAATGAGAAGTGTTGAGAGCCAATCTAGCTCAGGCAGGCAGACAGACGGATACATCGGTAAATGGAAAGGGATGGTACAAGCTTTGTAATATTTTGGGAGGCACCTCTCCTGGCCAGATCCCGGGCCGTCTCCTTGCCGATGCCAGTGTTGGCTCCGGTGACGATCACCGTCTTCCCGTCCAGCCTCTCGTCACACGACCAGCGGGTGCAGCACACACTCCTAAAACCACACACGCCATGGTGGATATGTGCAACACAATGACAAGAACCGTACCTACCTCCATTTTGATCACAACCCAATAAAAAACGATTTTTGATTTTGTTTCTCAACGCTCTCCAAGTATGATGCAGTTAATAGTATGGTTTCTAAAAATATATAGACGCTGCATATTGGGTAAGACGGTTTGAAATGACTCGTTTTGTGCATTTGCTTAGTCTGATGTCATATCCTGTCTGGGAAAAGCAAAGCACACTGTTAAATGAGGTGACGAAGATTTACCATTTTTCACATGCAAAGTAAAATATAATATATTATACAATTATATTATATTATAATATATATATATATAATATATAATCTTCACAATTATACATTTGAACTTGGTAAAGGAGAGAATAACCTGTCTTGTTATACTTTTGATGATTTGGGGGTTTTGGCAAGTCCTCATCAAAACCAATGAGACAAGTTGCCACCAGTGCACATTAGACACAGAGAGCCTGCTTGTCAACTGTTGTCATGTGTCATTTAGAATTTTGATGAAGCGACACCCTACATTCCTTCTCAGAAAGCCAGAGGCAACTATTATGGCCAGAGCAGGTGCCTCCAACAACGACATTGTCAAGGCTTTCTTTGACAACCTGGAGAAGGTGTTAGGACGACATTCACTGGGACCAGGGGGCATCTGGTATAAAGATGAAATTGGTGTGACGACTGTGCAGAAACCAGACCGATTAGTGGCCAGGCGCGGGCTTAGGGTCACGGGCATCCGGTGAAAGGGGTAACCTTGTGACACAGGCATGTTGCAGTCTCAGCATCAGGGAACAATATTCCCCCCCTACTTCACATTCCCTCGGGTGAACTTCCACGATCACTCCCACAACAATGCACCGTCTGGCAGCAAAGGAGGAGCAAACCCCTCCGGCTGGATGAAGGGAACACACTTTGTGGGCTTCCTCGATTCTTTTGCTGAACATGACAAGTGTTTGAAGGAAAAGATGTGCTCAGTCCTCCGGGACGACCGCAGCTCCCATCTTTCCCGTTGATGGACTAAATTTTACCAAAGAAAATGACATCATTATCTCATTCTAGCACCCCACTGCTTACATAAGCTGCAACCTTTGGACAGACAAACAACGTTTATGGGTTGCTAAAGAGGCACATGGACTCTGTGTCTGATTCCCGGATGAAAAACAACGCGGGGAAGACAACCATTACCTATGACATCCATGGGATTGTGGCAATAGCATATCCTCTGGCTGCAACCCCACTGAATATTCAGGCCGGCTGTCGGGTGACAGGGTTCAACCTTAGGACAGCGATGTGTTCGTGGAGACGCGTGGTATTTGCTCCTATCTCAGATCGCCCGAGCATGGAGCCAGCCCTAACAGGCCCCAGCATAGACCAAGTCCTTTTAGGCCCCAGCAGCAACCCAGTCTTGCCGGAGGCCCAGCACCAACCCAACCGTCCCATTGAAAGACCACCAAAGAAAAGAACAACAACAAAAACTGCTATTCTCACTGGCACACCAGTGAAGGAGGCACTTGGGGCGGAAAGGCAGGCGCAAGGTAAAAAGAATCCATTTCAATGTATGTGCCAGAGCTGCAGTTCTGACGACCGGTGACTCGTGAGGTTTGAGACATGGTTTGAGATTTCTTTGAATCCTTGACGTGTTTTATTTATAGGTTTGTTTGAAATGCTTTTCCATTGGCTCTATTTGGGGCTGAATTAATGGCCACCTTCCAGGATTGATTCAAGTTCAATGATTAATCAGTCTTTCTTTTTTTCTGTGGCTAAATTTAATTCTGAATTTGAAGTAAAAAAAAAAAAGGACCCAACAATGAATTGGTTCTTGTTTTATTTGTTGCAAATTCAGTGTGATGTCTCACCCCACATAGTGGGACATTATTACCTGCTGATGGGGCAACGTGTCATATGTGCACACTCACTATTTAAATGCCTGTAACACTCTACTGAAGTAAGATATGACAATTAAATGAATACAAAATATATGCCTGACTTTATAATATATGAGACTTTGTTCTTTCATTTGATATGCAATTTTTGTATTGATCCCAAGGTAAGAGAGTGAAGTGTGAAAAGTGTGACAAGATGCCCTGGTCACACACACACATACACACACACACACGCACCAGATACTGTATATACTGTACATACACTAACTAATAACGTTACGGTACATAACTTCACATCACTGACTTTCTGACTAAATGAAAAAATGGACAAATAAATCATATCAATTGATCATGAATGTGGTGAATGTGCCTTTAATCCCAAGGAGACGTAGTGCAGATGATAACTACACGTAGGGGGACTTCAGTTGGTCATTTAAATAGAAGATCCGCCAGTGATATACAGGCACGGTTGCAGTATACTTTTAGAATAACTACAACAGAAACTCAAACAATAACCATTACACAGGGTCCCTATAATAAACATGTGCACGTGTTATAAACATAACGTGCGCAATTTCCCGCCGTGGAACAGTTGCGTTAAAACGGCAGCCCATAAACGAAACCACCACGGTTTGACTCCATCGTTTCCCACGGCTCCAGTCCAGTTCCAGCACAATCTCGTGGTCAAGTCGTGGCCTAATCTCCCCAAATCTCCACATTAACACCCCCCCCCGCCTCCTCCTCCTCACTCTCACTCCGCTCAGCTGACCGGTTACGCGTGTCCTACCTGCGGTGCATCCCGATCACGTCTAATTCCACGGGCGGGGGGGAAAACCAAAAAAAAAGCCAAGCAAACTACGACGAGAAGCTCGGCAGCGGGCCCAGGGAGTCCACGCAGTCAGAGAAAAACCCATCGACCACTCAACTTGTTACAACCGTTTTTTTTGGGGTTTTTTTTTTTTTTCATCAATGGATTTGGGGACTGAGGTTTGTCCACGCCCACGCCGCTGTTTGTCCCAACAGCAGGCGGCCGCCGGGCCAATCCCCGCGCGGGGGTGACGCGCACTTCCCGCGGTGGGTGGGGCGGCGTTCGATGTATTTTACTCCTTTATTTCCTTATTTTTCTTTATGTCCCTGTTTCTTTATTTCCTTATGTCTCTGTTTCTTCATTTCTCTATGTCTTTAGTTCTTCGCGTCTCCATTTTCTTATTGATCACTTAGGGTGGCTTTTATTTTAGTTCTGTTGTACATGTTCTTTTTGCCGGGTGTCGCTTTCATTTCATTCAATTATTTGTTGGTTCTGCTTTTATAATTACATTTTTGGGAGTGGTCGTTTGTTTATTTTATTTATTTATTTATTAGGGTTGCTTTTATTTTGATTTAGTTGTATATATATATATATATATATATGTGTATATTTATTATTATTATAATTTTTTTTTTTTTGCAGGTGTTGCTTTCATTTCATTCATTTATTTATTGGTACATATATTGGTCATCTTTTGGGTGTTTGTTTGTTATTTATTTATTTAGTTATTATTTCAAGGTTTTTATTTTATTTTTATTATGTTACTTTTATTTTGGGGGTGTTGCTTTTATGTATTTTGGAATTATTTTATTAATTCCTTCTTTTTTGGGGGGTGGTGTGGCTGTTGTTTTTTTATGGAGGTTACACATTCATTTATTCATTTATTTATTTATGTATTAGGGTTGCTTTTATTTTTATTTTATTGTATATATATATATTTTTGGCAGGTGATGATTTCATTTCATTCATTTATTTATTGGTACTTATTTTATATTGGTCATTTTGGGGAGTGTTTGTTTGTTTATTTGTTTATATATTTATTTATTTGGTTATTGTTTTAAGGTTTTTATTTTATTTTTATTATGTTACTTTTATTTTGGGGGTGTTGCTTTTATATATTTATTAATTATTTTATTAGTTCCTTCTTTTTTGGGGGGTGGTGTTGCTGTTATTTTTTTATGGAGGTTATACATTCATTTATTCATTTATTTATTTATGTATTAGGGTTGCTTTTATTTTTATTATATTGTATATATATTTTTTTTGGCAGGTGTTGCTTTCATTTCATTCATTTTTTTTATTGGTACTTATTTTATATTGGTCATTTTGGGGAGTGTTTGTTTATTTGTTTATATATTTATTTATATGGTTATTGTTTAAAGGTTTTTATTTTATTTTTATTATCTTTTATTTTGGGGGTGTTGCTTTTATATATTTATTAATTATTGTATTAATTTCTTCATTTTTGGGGGGTGGTGTTGCTGTTATTTTTTTTATGTAGGTTATACATTCATTTATTTATTGATCTATTTATTAATTTATTTGTTTATTTACTTGTGTATTTATTTATTGGGGGGTTGTTAACCTTTTTTTTCGGGAGGGGGCGCTTTTTCTACACTGTGTCTGCCTGGAAACAGTAAATAAATACTTCATGGAGCCTTAAGGCTAATTATCGTTGTTGTTGTTGTTGTTGTTGTTGTTGTTTTGTTACCGCAAAAATAAAATGTATATTCTTAGTTGGAGCAACAATTTGTATGGCGCACAGAAAACTCTCTCAAAGCAACAGCTTCAAAATCATTTTGATGGTACACTGACTTGACGAATGGCACCTCTTCCATCCCAACCGCCCAGTGGTGCACCCGCACCTCGCAGCCGGCGCTCGCTGGCCCTCGCTTTCATTGCGCCACAGGACTTGTTTCACCCTCTGACTCGCGTGTGCGAGCCAATCTGACGGGCCGAGCACATCTGGTACCTACACCGGTACGAGGGGGTCAGCGATCCCCGCGCCCCCTGGCCTCTCTCCAATCGGCTCCGGGGAAGCCGTGGGCTGAGAGGCTGGGAGCGCTGTCACCTAGGTGTGCATTTTATCTACTGTACGTAACATAGACTGTTGAAACGCGACGGATAAGGTTCAAATTTGTCGGTGTAATATAAATTACACCGGACCACTTTTTACGACAGCGGGGTAAAAGCGCGATGGCACTCAGGAACTGTAGGGGCACCAAGTCCCAAATCCCAAATACCACAAAGCTACATAGTGCTGCTTTAATGTTTGACGCAGAAATTGCTGCAGGAGTCAGGACATACCCAACGTATCTTTTTCATATCCGAAATGAAAACGACACCGGGGTTTGGAAGTGACGCGCTGTCATTTATTGAGCTCAAAAAAGTCATTGATGACAGTTATGACGTGGTGTTCACTGACAAAACAAGAGCGTATGTTGTCCTCTACTTCGCTGATTGGCCTCCGGCGACATGCGGAGCCTTCCACAACCTGTTCACATCCAAACGTGACTCCTGGACTCGCATTTAAATGACCCATGACCTATTTCCACAACTCAAATTCCACAGTGATGATAAATAGGCCTCGATACAGTATAGTAGGGGGTTTACGGATACAATGGACGCAGGCGATGTTTGGGAATTTTTTATGATTATCTCTTTGTCTATTTTCTACTTCCCCATGATGTGAATTCGACTTTAATCGAACTGTCACCAAGAACCGCTACTGTGTGAGTGATGAAATGTTCGTCTCTCCTTTTGAAAATTGGTTCACGGTCGTAGGCTCTGAATCCAACACTTAAGGAGCCCTCTGGGCCCGTGGCTTGGATCGGTGAACCTCCCGCGTGCCGAGTTACAGAGTCGCAAACAGGACAAACAAACGTTTGCCGGACCGACTCCGGAAATCGCGATTCATTTCAAAAGATTTGTTCGCCGCGGACGGATCGTTTGCGAGTCGTCTAGCATCACCATCAGCAAAAGCAGAAAATAAGGACAAACGTCACAATTGCCCAACGACCCCTTCATCATGACCTTTACAAGCCTGAGATACACTTTTAAATGTTTGATACATTATATGATCATGCATACACACCATGTATCTGAATATATGCTGTAGATATACTGTAGCTGTGTGTGTGTGTGTGTGTGTGTGTGTGTGTGTGTGCGTGCGCGTGCGTGTGCGTGTGCGTGTGCCTGCGTGCGTGTCTGTCGGTCTGTTTGTTTGTGTGATCATCTCCAGCGGATGCCCAGCAGGTGGCAGCTCACGGCCCAGAGTTTGAGTGCCGTTCCGTCGTCCCGGCCGGCCCTGGAGCACGCCGCGCTCTTGCAGTCCCTGCAGGCGGGACAGGGAACGGTCAAAGGAAGGGAATCGAACGTGCACGGGCACAACTCAAAACACGGTTGCAGCTCAGTTATCAGCTCTGTTATCCGTCTTTACGGCGGCGGGGGGGGGGGGGGACTTATTTCCAAGAACATTCTTTCCTTTTTTTTATTATTACCATAACAACAGTCCTTTTATATAAAAAAAATATGATTAGATGAAGCAGAACACACACACACACACACACACACACACACACACACACACACACACACACACACCTGTAGTATCCCCCGGTGACCATCTGGTCCTCGGGGGTCACCACGCAGTAGGCCGTGGTGTAGGCCCCCTCCGCCGGGCTCTTCACCAGCAGGCTGAACCTCTTGAACATCACCTGCAGGGGGCGCCGCATGTGCCTCATCACGTCCGAGTTCACCACGCCCGGGTCCACGGCGTAGACCGTCACGCCCTCGGCTGTGGGCGCCAGTTAGTGTTAGCGATGATCCAGCAACGTTATCTGTATTGTTTTTCATCTTTTTTTCCCTAATCGTAAAGGAATGGAAACATTTGCACATAGGCTGCAAAAAAAAATAAAGGAAAAGAGAACGGAATAGACTACGTTGTTTCGATTTTTATTTGAAACAATAATTGGAAATACAATTTTGAAAATTGTTAGGGATGTTGTGGGATGTTAGGGATAATGTGCAGCCAGACAGTCGTTATCGCCCTAATATCGCAATAATTGATCAGGTCTGAAGGGAGTAATTTTGAGGTAATGACTGGATGGCTGCACTTTACACCGCGTTCCAAATTATTATGCAAATTGGACATTTTTTGTTGTTTCAATTAAACTCATGGATGGTATTGTGTCTCAGGGCTCTTTGGACTGAAATCAATCTCAGACACCTGTGATAATTGGTTTGCCAGGTGAGCCCAATTAAACGAAAACTACTTAAGAAGGACGTTCCACATAATTAAGCAGCCACAGGTTTCAAGCAATATGGAAAGAAAAAGGATCTCTCTGCTGCCGAAAAGCCTCAAATAGTGCAATGCCTTGAACAAGATATGAAAACATTAGATGTTTCACAAAAACTTAATGGTGATCATCGTACTGTACGATGTGCATAGCACAGACGGGTTCGTGCAGATAAAGGCACGGAGGAAGGTTTCTGCCCGACAAATTCATGGGATTAAGAGAGCAGCTGCTAAAATGCCGTTACAAAGCAGCAAACAGGTATTTGAAGCTGCTGGTGCCTCTGGAGTCCCACGAACCTCAAGGTGTAGGATCCTCCACAGGCTTGCAGTTGTACATAAACCTACTATTGGGCCCCCCCCTAACCAATGCTCACAAGCAGAAACGGTTGCAGTGGGCCCACAAATACATGAAGACTCATTTTCAAACAGTCTTGTTTACTGATGAGTGACGTGCAGCCCTGGATGGTGCAGATGGATGGAGTAGTGGATGGTTGGTGGATGGCCACCAGGTGCCAACAAGGCTGCGACGTCAGCAATCATAGGGAGAGAGCTGCTAGGCCCCTTTAGGGTCCCTGAAGGTGTGAAAATGACCTCGGCAAAGGATATAGAGTTTCTAACTGACCACTTTCTTCCATGGTACAAAAAGAAGAACCGTGCCTTCCGTAGCAAAATCGTCTTCATGCAAGACAATGCACCATCTCATGCTGCAAAGAATACCTCTGTGTCCTTGGCTGCTATGGGCATAAAAGGAGAGAAACTCATGGTGTGGCCCCCATCCTCCCCTGACCTCAACCCCATTGAGAACCTTTGGAGCATCCTCAAGCAAAAGATCTATGAGGGTGGGAGGCAGTTTGCATCAAAACAGCAGCTCTGGGAGTCTATTCTGACATCCTGCAATGAAATTCAAGCAGAAACTCTCCAAAAACTCACAAGTTCAATGGATGCAAGAATTTTGACAGTGATATCAAAGAAGGGTCCTATGTTAACATGTCACTTGGCCTGTTAAGATGTTTTTGATTGAAATAGCTTTTGATTTCAGTAAGGATGACCTAATGCTGCAAATTCAACAAATGACCATTTTCAGTTCTTTGTAACTTATAAAATGTTTTGAAACTCTGTTGTGCATAATAATTTGGAACAGTGCATTTAGAGTTTTTTATTTTTGAAAAAAATACTGTTATCACTGGGAGGTTTGTTCAATAACATTTAAATTATACCGTAAAGGTTGATGACTTGAAACTTATACTGACTGTCATTTGCACCGACTATTTAGGAAAATCTGAGAAAAATATAATTTGCATAATTATTTGGACCGCGGTGCATTCCCGCAGTCTCACTCTCAGTATGTTCCTGTCTCACTCCACGGCTCAAGACAGACGGCGATCGTAATGAATCAAAAGTCATACGTTTGCGCGAGCGGACGCCAACAAGCGAAGTCAAAGGAGGACGCACACACACTGACGTGCAGACGCAGCTAAAGCTCGAGGGCCGCGCTGCAACCAGCAGACCCCCCGAAAAATGAAAGACACGCCTGTTTGGGGGAAGGCCTCGTCGTTTCCCTCCGTCCGCCTCATCCAAGCTTCGTCTCTGGCCCCGGGAGCGGTTGAGGTTGAGGCATGAGACCCTCACGACACACGGATCCATTTTCCACGCCGCCGACACGGCGAGAGCAAGGGACGGGAAGCAGAAGATCAGGGCCCGAGACGTTTAGACGGCAGAGACGCTGTTTTGTGTGTGTGTGTGTGTGTGTGTGTGTGCGTGTGTGTGTGTGTGTGTGTGTGTGTGCGCGCGCGCCCTCTTTCCCCACCGCCGCGCCCTCGTACCCTCGGTCCTCTTGGCCAGCTCCCTGGTGAACAGCACGTTGGCCAGCTTGCTCTGGACGTAGGCCTTGACGGGGTGGTAGCCCTTCTCGCTGCTCAGGCCGTCGAAGTTGATCCGGCCCATGGTGTGCGTCGCCGACGCCACGTTGATGACCCGGGACGGGGCCGAGTGCTTCAGCAGGTCCAGGAGCAGGAAGGTCAGGAAGAAGTGGCCTGCGGGAGAGGCGGGCGGAGCCGGTTAGACGGTGGAAAGAGGAGGGGGGGAAAAAAAAGGAATCGTATTTTCAGGGAGTGGACGGAGGACGGAGGATGACGTCTTACCCAGGTGATTGACTCCAAACTGCATCTCATAGCCATCTACGGTGGTGGAGTAAGGGCAAATGGCCACCCCCGCATTGTTGATAAGGTAATGAAGGGCCTTTTCGGCTGAAAAATCAAATTAAATGGTATTACTACACGGCCCCATGGAATACTCGATTGTGATTGGCGACAGCGTCAATAAAGAAGTCAGTTATTATTTCTGAATCTGCTGATCTGTTAATAACGACCGTTGTGATCCCCGTCTACATGCTAATGCTCACACCAGCTAGCGGTGACATCATGGGACCCTAAACTGAAACCACAGCGCAATGGGGATGGGTCCAATATCACATTAACAACAGTAAATAGGGGAGCCATGTGCAGGATGACGCTTTTCCTGTGAGGAGAATAGTTGACGTTGTTGCAGCGGCGGCAACATTCCATCTTAATGGATTCCTTTATCTAAAAAAGCAGCCTTGTAATAAGGGAGAGGGATGACGTGCAGCCAGCCGGTCATTATCGCAGAACAACCCCTGAAGAGGTGATCCCTAGCTATAACTATATCATTATCTTCAGATTTGTCATTATTTTCACTGACAGTATTATTACAATTTTGTGTTTGTGTGTGTGTGTGTGTGTGTGTGTCCATGCGTGTGTGTGTGTGTGTGTGTGTGTGTGTGTGTGTGTGTGTGTGTCACCCAGCTGTTATAAATGTTCTCGGCAAACTCGCAGATTGAGTTGGTGTCCGCCAGGTCCAGTTTCCCGACGACCACCTTGGCTGCGCCCACCTCCTTCATGATGTCACTCGTGGCTTGCTTGCCTTTGGCCACGTCCCGGCATGCGAGGATCACCCGCGCCCCTGGAGGGATTGATCGTTTTCTTTATACTTGCCTGTGTGTGTGTGTGTGTGTGTGTGTGTGTGTGTGTGGCTGTGTGTGTGTGTGTGTGTGTGTGTGTGTGAGCGTGTTTTCATTTTTTATGGCAATTGTCTCCTTGGCAGAAGAAGCTCTGGCTATGGACCCCTCCGAAAAAAATCTAAAGACAGGATTTAATAAAAAGTTCTTCTTCTGCCTATAGTAAACCCCAACATGGTTCCCAATTTTAGAGTACACAAATATTACATTTAACGTATACCTTGCTGACGGCAACTACATTTATATATATATATATATATATATATATATATATATATATTTATAAACAAAATATATAATGGGGGAATATATTAACTATTTTTTCAAGAATACATTTAAAAAATGTAAAAATATAATAAATATTTTCAGATTAAAAACGAAAACACAAACAAACATAAATTGGCTGTGGACCCCATGCAGTTCTTTCATGGATGCCATTTGAAACCCCCCAGGTCAATGACTTGACATTCTTTGAACGGTGAGCGTTTTTCATGCTTGCCTCTCCTGGCCAGGTCCAGGGCCGTCTCTTTGCCGATGCCGGTGTTGGCTCCTGTGACAATGGCCGTCTTCCCATCCAGACGCACGTCCGACGACCAACTGGTGAAGATCAGCGACCTGGAGAGGAGCCAGATAGAGAGGAATGACGCTATAGGCCAATGTGGTGCCAGCACTGCATTAATAATTCAAAAGAAAGAAAGAAATATATATATATATATAGAGTGTATGTGTGAGTGTGCTGCTCTTGTCGAGGAGGCTGCACATGATGATACATTTCAAATGATATTATTGCACTTTGGATAATAATTAAAAAAAACTCTGAAATGGAAGTTCATAAAAACTCTAACGTATATATTTTTTGCCAGTGGGGTTGGATGTTTTTTTAATAAGAAGCATGAAAACCCTGGAAATGACCACGTCCAGTGGTCATTTCCAGTCCACGAAAGGTTTTTTTTCTTAAAATGCAGATAGATTTGGACACGTAGAGGCCAAGATAAAGTGAGATAAGACACTGCATTTTTTTTTTTAAGATTCCTGGTCTTTTCCGATTGCACTTTTTTTCCAGTGTCCATTGTCCATTGTTTTTTGGGTTTTTTTTTGTCCAGCCTATTTTGGTTTGCATTACTGACTAAAACAAGCTGAAAACAGGTTTGATACCCCCCGACTGTCCTTAAACTGCAAACCCTGTCTATCTAGCGGTTAAATCGAGTTGACAAGACTACTAAAATACATTTGAAATCACACACTTTGGTTTCCGGTGCAGATCAGTTTGTTTCTTACCTGACCGCCTGCATTTCTGTGGCTTGCCGGATAAATGGAGGAATATTTCTAAAAAGCACTCCTCTTTCAGGGTGCCGTTTCCCGGCTCACACCAAAATATAAAGTTGAGCCGGAGAAATGGGCAAAAAAAAAAAATGAAAGAGAGAGAGGGAGCACAAGAGCGAGAGTGAGAGAGATTTACAGTGGAATAGCCCTTTATGCTTAATGCAGGACTCTGAGACGAGTCCCTCAAATAAAAAAAAGGACTCATTGATCGGAGTCTGACAAATCGATTTAGGGATCAGAACCACTAATGGGTCACATGTTGTTTTTCTGAGCTACTGAAATGACTTCTAGTATTTCTCAAAAGTGGCTGAAGAATCCCTTCATTCAGTGTGAAAAACGTTCAATAAGACCTCATATGGAGTTAGAAATGTGCCACGTGTCACCGTGAAGTCATGATTTCTTTCTTCAGGGGGGTCTGTGGAAAAGGCATTCCGAAAGGCATATTTTGAAAGTGAGAATTTTTTACCCCCGAATGATGTGTTTTGCAGCCAGGTTTTTGTGCAATATGTGAAATACTGTGGTTGAAAATGGGTCCCACTTTGTAAAAAAAAAATAATAATAATAAATAAATAAATAAATAAATAAATAGATGGATAAATAAATAAATAATAATAATAATAATAATAAAAATAATAATAATAATATTCTAAAAGTATGTTTATGCTAAAATATTTCACAGAAAAATATCCTCTATACCCAGAAAGCAATGTTTTTCATGGGGATTTTCCTCAAAAAGAAAAAACGTTCAAATATTAAATAAACATAAGGAAAAATGTAATCTACTAAAGCTTTGGGTGTACAGCTTTTCTTTTGTTTTTAAGGTTATTCTAATCAATTTATATGCTGCCATTTTTATGATGTGACTAAATACAATCTAGAAAATATGACAGGAAGTACCATATCACCGTGGAGAAACGAGGCCCATGAAGGACCATCAAGTCCTGCACCAGAGTTGGTTTTTCAACGGCAGGAAGCTTCAAAAGATCTGATAACTCAATTCAGTATATGACGGTGCAAAAAGCGGGGGGGGGGGGGGATGGGAGACAGCTTGTGACATTGGAAACCCGGTTCCACGGTTGAGGTGTCTCGAGGATTTGACGCGGAGATTCTGGTGTTTTCCGCAGGAGGATGTGGGTAATCACCTGGCCCGAGCTGTGGGTGTCAGGTTAAAGATATTGTGGATACAAACCTGAGCCCCCCCACCCCCTTCCCATTTGTTGTAGGAAAGTCGATGCCAAAGCGATCCTTATGAACTTCCTGCCATCATCCATCCATCCCTCCATCCGTGCATCCACCCACGAGCTTTCCCTGGCCATGGAGATACCTTGAATAGTGCGATAGTACAGCAATATGGGATTTTTTTTTTTTACAAAATAATCTTACGCATTACCGCTTGTTGAAATGAATGTTCTTGATTTCCATCAATTATTAACTTCTATCTATAGATGTCAAAATGTGGAAAAGGACACCTTGACAATAGTCCGAGTGGGGTCCAAGATTCACTGGAATTGAGGGTTAGAATTTCAAACGTGTCTTTACCGTCCAGGTGTCTTACATCCATTGGCCACCAGAGGGAGCCCTCTAACGCCAGTAAACCGGGAGCTCTTTACCTGCTGAACGGTTAGTCCCTGCTGGCTGTGTGGGCCTCATGTAAATCATGTGGAGCCCAGTCACAACTTCCTGTTTTCAAGAACAACAGCTTTAAAAAAAAAAAAAAAAAAAAAAAAAAAAAGTCAAATAAATGAAGCCCATTCACCCTCCCCGACCAAATCCAGGTCTAAACATATCACTTGCTGGCTCCTCTCATGTGGTCACTACGTGACGCTCCACGCAGCTGCCGGCCATCTTGGGGCCCGATGAAAGGCTCCCTGTCTGTCCGTCAACGTCGGGATGGCGGACAGAGGCTGAAGGCCGCCCCGCATGTGTAATTTGCGTTGGTTTACGCTGATTATAGCCTCACAGAAAGAGATGAATCCGCGTTCACGTCATTGTAATTTCACCATCCAAAAATAGGAGCGCTGACATTGAGAAGCCGCTAAATACAGGAGGAGGGGGAAAAAGGCAGTCGTCCCAAAGCGAAATTGGAAAAGCATGTTTAATTTTCATACAAATATCTCTTGTTGTTTTTGATTTCACTCAATATGTTGGTCATTACATGTGGTGGAATCCTTTCTTAATGTGCGTGCTTGGTCCGCTATTATTGGCGCCACTTAACCACATGTAAAACACAAGGCGACGGAACATACGAGACGGATTAAACTTTGGTTCGAAGATCATGTCGCGCTTTTGCTTTATAAAATATACTGTACACAGACGTCACATGTGCATCGTTTGACATAAATCAACACACACAATTTACTTTGAAAAATATAAAGAATCATTTTGATTTTCTTCATTCAGTCTTAAACACAAAAATGAAAAGAAAAAGGACAAATATAGCTTAACAAATGCATAGCATTTTCTCTTAAAAAAAAAAAAAAAAGAAAACAAACTGCCCTTGTGTGGCAATAAGAACAGACTTTTTTTTTTTTTTTTTTTAAGGTAAAGGAACAATAGATCGTACCAAAACTGGACGTGTCTCAATACCATGAAAGGGCTATTTTAACAAGTCCCCACCAACCAAAATAGGAAGAAAAAACAATCGGTGTAAATTTAATAATTAATCCCCTGGATTAAAGTCCCCTGGATTTAATCATTTATTATTTGAAAATAAAAATGAAAAAATGCGAAAAAAAAAAAAGGTTTTTTTTCAAGATGGCAAAAGAACATTAAAATTGTACATAAAAAGTGGGACTTTCATTGAAAATGTGGACTCTGTTTCACCTTCTGTTGATACTTAATGTGATACTTCTCATAACAGTTTAAGAAATCACAATATTATGATGTCTCACCGTTTCTCATAACAGCTTTCAACATTTACACAAGTTCCCCCCGAAACGTTTTCCATCCGTCCCACTTTACCAGCATTCAAGACACTTGTCATTACTGGGATCATGTTTTTAAAATTCTCGCGTCAACAATTACTTTTTATACGGATAACCATTGATGCAAAATTCCGGATGGAAAAGCCATTATATTCATATTATACAACCACCACCCGTCCTGAGCCGAAAAAAACCCATCCCGACGCCTCGCGTTCGGTGCCTGGACGTCATTTCCACAAGACCATCAACAGATTCCAGCACTTCAGTCACAACCCACATCCAGTTTCCAACAAAGAAAATCCCCGTCGTTGTCTGGAATTAGGGGGGATTCCAATCAAAATACAAAAACAAAAAAAAAAAAAAAAATGACTTCCAATTTACATGGGAAGAAGGAGAAAGGCACTTCGAGATTAATGGGACGAGTTTCTGGAACTGATGTTTTTGTTCGGGGACCAAGAAACTTTCGGTAGTTTTTTCCGACAGTTTCCAAAAGGTTAAAATGACTTCTGCTTCTCCTGCAAAATAACAACTGGCTGTTTAAAGGTTTTTCTACCGGGAGCTATAAGCAGATTTCCTTTAGACCCCCCCCCCCCCCCCCTTTCACAATGACAAGGATAAAAGTTCAACGCTGATGTTTTATATCTAAATAAATAGTGATATGTGTCGGGAGCCGATTACTGTCCTGGAAAGAGGTCCGGCCCTTGTTCCACGGCCCTCTGGGGTAAAATAAAAACGACAACAACAAAAAAAACAAAAAAATCAAAGGTCATTCGGCGACCGCTTCCCCCCCCCCTTCCCCAGAAATGTCTCCCTCAAGCCACCGGCCCGTCCGTCACTTGGCCCTCGGCCGCTGGTGGTCCATGGCTTCCTGGACCGGCAGGGTGGAGGCGTCCGGGGAGGAGGGGCTCGGGCCGGCCGAACCCCCCGGCGCGGCCGGGCCGCTCGGGAAGGGGGGCTGGGCCGCGTCGTGGGCCTGCTCCTGCACGGGGCTCCCGAAGTCGTCCTCCGGACCCTCTTCGTTGCCTAGCGACGTCTGGCTGACGTACACCACGATGACATCGCCGCTGAAGTTCATCACCTGACCGCTGGAGATGAAGGTGGTGTTGTGGTTCCCTGTCACCTGACCTGAGGGATAGATAGACAGACAGACAGACAGACAGACAGACAGATAGACAGATAGACAGATAGATAAATAGATAGATAGATATTAATATCACACACAAATTCACGAATATTCACACACAAAAAGGGTCACATTACATTCTCAAGTGAAAAAATAAATTTTTTAGTACATAAAGTGCGTTGAATGTAAATTTATACCCATTCATACATTTGAAAGTTACTTTAAATGTGGCGTTTATTCATTTGCGTGTACTAATTTATTTGTATTTATTTATTCATTTATGTCATAAACATACACTGTAAGTACACTGTGGAATGTAAGTGCACTTTTGGCAATATACAATAAACCTCAAAATTAAAAAAATATAAATACACAAGACAAGAAATACAATAAGAAATACAAAATATAAAATATAATATATATACACAATATAGATATAATACTACACATTATATAATAAAAATAATAAAAGTGTAAAAAATGATTTCAAAAAATCTAACTGAGGCTGTTCTCCAGTACACTTGTTAAAAGTGTGTTATTTCTGTTGTCAGAAGTAGCCAAAAATTCATGAAAAATATATTTAGAACACATATTAAGCACAACTTGTGAATGCATAACAACTATGCTAAATACACTAAGTATACGTTCAGCTTTCAACACACCTGAGTTGCTACAGCATGATCGTCCCAATCAGAAATAAATAAACATCTCTCATCATGACGACGGGTACTATACTTAACGCCTAATTGTGCAGCGTTCGCGACGAAAGTCCACACAGTCACATTATCTCACTTCGCTTTGGTTTCCGAGCGATCAGCATGCTGTCAGGGGTGTGAGAAATATGGTGGAAATGAGCCATTTCGATAAAGTGGGCCAGTAAATGACTCACGTGGGCTAGCGAATGACACCTCAACACCACACTCAAATCACACTTTAATCACCCGTCCTGTTTTCGGAGACGTTTAATCCATCCCAAATGATCTTCCGCGTAAATAGAACACCTCACACCCAGACTGCTAATAGAACGAGGGCTTTACGCCTGCGTTGTTATACACGAGCCTTTTCACAACAGTATGAATACACTCGCACTCCAATCCAGATGAGGAAATGTAGAAAGCCGTTTCCACCCGTGGGCCGCTGGGCTTCTGGTTCCCATTTTAATCCAACCTAAGGAGCAAAGCGTTGCCGTGACTCACGGCTCATGCTTCATTTATTCACACCGGCACCGGCTTATACAGTGTAGACAAATGCGGATTACACGGACAGTTGGAACTTGTACAATTTATCAAGGGAGAAAATAAAATATGTTACACAGATTGACACGTGGACACAAAGATGGAGACGTATGAAGACACATATTACACTCACAGCAGATACAGCCACAAAAATCATCACACACGCACGCGCACACGCACGCGCTCGCGCACACACACACACACACACACACACACACACACACACACACACACACACACACACACACACACACACACACACACACACACACACACACACACACACACACACACACACACACACGTCTGTGTTCTCCATCTGAGAACTCTTTCCCGGAACACCATGTGTATGTCATCTCACCGCAACTTCCAAAACAAAGCTCGGCGCAGTCTGCTGCTGGATTCCATCGCTTCTCCCCGTTCTCGTTCTCACTGCCCAGACGCTTTTCTCAACACCGGGCTGTTGGAATAGCCGCTTGCCTTTTTTTTTTTGTTTGCTTTTTTGGTTGTTGTTTTGGGCTAAAATCTAAGATCTCCAAATCAAAGAAATGATAGATTTATTCCCACCACATGGGTTGAGGGGTCGGGTTAAGGTTAGGGTTGCTCTGCTTGTTCGCTTTTATTCTGATTTGACACCTTTCCAACATGTCAATCACTTTGTAAAGGTAATTATTGAGCTTAGTCAATGGTAAGAGTTGACGTTTTTAGGAATAGATGCAACATAAGAGATGTTCGCACACAACTGGAGCTCAACTATAAATTCAGGGCAAGCCCTGTGAGATGATGAGAGACTTTATTCCACGAGATTCCATCTCCCGGCGGTTTCCTGTTGTTCTGGTCATAGTTAAAATTGACCTTCTACTTTACTGGCCAAGGAAAGCGCTTTTGAGAGTCTCCTGCCTGGTGTTTTTTTAATGAGCAGGTGAAACCTCTCACCTCAAACTGACCTTAAAGCCGCATAAACGGGAAGTCCTCTTAACATCTTCCATCGCGGCATGATGGGAAATGTTTATTTACGGTGGAGCCAGGGTGTAATTAACATCGGCGCTCATCAGTGACTCTAGCTAAAAAAGTGTTGGAGTGTGTGGTGTTTGTTTGTATGTATATGCATGTGTGTGTGTGTGTGTGTGTGTGTGTGTGTGTGCGTGTGTGTGTGAGTGTGTGTGTGTGTGTGTGTGTATGTATGTGTGTGCATGCGTGTCTGTGCGTGTGTGTTTTTTGTGTCTGTGTGTGTTTGTGTGTGTGCATGCATTTGTGTGTGTGTGTGTTTGTGTGTGTGTGCGTGTGAATGCGTGTCTGTGCGTGTGTGTGTGTGCCTGTGTGTGCGTGTCTGTGCGTGTGTGTGTGTGCGTCTGTGTGTCTGTGTGTATGTGTGTATGTGTGTGTGTGTGTGTGTGTGTGTGTGTGTGTGTGTGTGTGTGTGTGTGTGTGTGTTGAAACATCTTGTTTTAATAAGAGCTGTGGTCATTCACCAAACCCTTTGGAACTCTGGGTAAACAGGAGCAAAGTTAATAGCACAGCTCGCACTTACACACACACACACACACACACACACACACACACACACACACACACACACACACACACACACACACACACACACACACACACACACACACACACACACACACACCCACACACACACTTACACACACACAGGCATACAAACACACAGATCCACGCACACACTCTAGTATTGATGGGCGGTTATCGTGGTTCCAATCCCCGGCTCATCACACGGTGTCCTATTCCTGCTCTACATGCCGACCCTCAGGATCCGAACTCGCAAGGACCGACACCATTTCAATAAAAACATGTTTCTGGTTTGCCCGTCGGAGCGGTTATTCAGGCGCTGAAACCCAAGCTCCACTATATAGTTTTGCCCAGGAAATCCATCTAATAATAACACCTCATTCCTCGCTAACTGCCGTTCAGGTCGCTCGACTTAATCACTGATCATGACCGCACGGAGTATGAGGTAAAATATGCAAAGTATGTCAGGCTTTTCCACGGAATCGTTGTTATTTCTGGGATGAACGGGAAGTCACTTAAAGTGTATGAGACTCAAAGTCTCCATCAATACCAATATTGATACATTATGGGCTGCAAACCGTAAACTAACGTTGTTATTTGAGGAAAGCCGCTTTGGAGAAGCTTTGTGGAACACAACACAAGGCTGACGTACCTGAGGTAGGAGCTGCTTCGACCAGCTGGCTCTGGAGGCTCTCCGGGGGACACTCCAGTTCCAGATCCCCAGAGGGGAGCTTATTTCCCCCATTGGACCTCCAGGAAAGCCCCTGGCCCCAACACTCGGCGCTGGAGGCCTCGGGGGCCTTCTCCAGGTAGAGGTCTTCGACGGACACGGAGGATACCGAGGGGTCGAATGAGGTGAGGGTGGAGGTGGAGGTCACAGTGGGCGCAGTCCCAGAGTCCATGCTGGTCAGTCTGTGAAACTCCCGCCCCTTGACCCTTGACCCCTCGGATGGGTGAGGCCTGAGCTCGGGCCTGGTCTGTCCCTGGGACAAGGGGAGGCAGAGCTCCCGAGGCGGGCCGGAAGGGGTGACGACAACGGAGGGATGGGGAAGAGGAGAAGGAGAGAGAGAGAAGAATGATCCAGCACCCGTCTTTTCGGTCCTCTCGCCTTCCCCTTTCCCCTCCTCTTTCCGTCGCCTGTCTCCATCTCTCTCTCCATCCAGCCCGCCACAGAGGCAGGCCCCCGGCGTCCCGCTGCAGACCGCCTGGCTGCAGTCCTCGTTCTCGCCCACCTCCAGTGGCTCGCGGACCGGCACGATGCAGACGCAGGAGCCCGCCCGCAGGGGGGGCACGCCGCCGACCTCGTCCCCGTCCTCGTCCTCGTCCTCCTCCTGCTCCCCTTCGTTTTCCAAAACCTCCTCAGGCTCCCCGGATCCCTCGCTCCCCTCCTCCGTCCCCGCCTTCTCCCTCCCACTCCCCGCCGGCGCTCCCTCTTCTCCCCTGGTTCCCTCGGTGAGGGGCAGCCAGACCTTCACCTCGGGCACGGGTGTCTGGAAAAGGGCCGTGTGGGGGACTGGGCAGATGAGCTTGGTGGCCTCACACAGGGTGCAGTTGGGGTCCCCAGGACCTCCCGTTGACCCGCCTCCCCCTCCGCAGTGGCACAGAGGGGGCAAGGTCTCCTTGAAGTATAGGAAGGAAAGACAAATAAGCACTCACAAACACCAATGTCTGTAGAGCACCAATCCTACGATACAAACGTTAACAGACATTCAAACCTTTTCTCACTTAACATGTGTTTAGAACTGTAATACTCCTATATCAACAGCCCTGGAGATGTATACAAGTCATTGAGTTCATCATTTATTTATTTTTTAATCTGCAATGCTGCTGATTCGCAGATTGCGTGTCACTTTACCTGCT
>NC_137206.1:14508952-14511452 GCF_960531495.2 Zeus faber | reverse complement strand
GGATCCTCTCGCAGAACTCACAGTTGATGGGCGAGCACTGGAAGTTGGGGAAACAGCGACATGGCTCCTCCGCTACATGGTTCTCGGGCCGGGGCATGAAACCCTTACCTGCAAAGAAGGGTTCATGGTATACTCCGGTTTCTTACCCAGACTCGGACAAGAAGATCAATACCAATTGCATCCCTGTGTGTACAGTAGCGAGGGAGCGACAGTGATTTCCCTGATTTCACAGGAGCCAGGCAAGTTGCTTCCCTCTGCAGCCGTGCATTGAGCTAACACAGGCATCATGCAGTCCATTCATAGTACTGGACACAGAGATTCAACATTTTTTTTCATGAACTTCAAACAAAACCACCAAATGCAGCACATAAAAATGACATAAATGATTTCCAATAATTGTGCTGGAAGATTTATAGGAATGATGATAACTATAATGAAAGTCGTTTAATTTGTAATTCTAATAGTTTCTGCTTGTTTTCCAAGCGTCTGGTACCGACCTGAATCGCAGAACCTCTGCTGCAGGCAGTGCTCCTCCTTGGTCCAGCCAGGCTGGTATTCACCATTGAAACACTTACGACATTTCGTTTCCTTTGAATCAGAACAGTCAGCAGACACATGGTAGCCTGACGGTGAAAAAAAAAAAAAAAAAAAAAAAAGATGGATGAAAACGGAAAATGAAGACTACAGCAAATCTAAAGGAAGAAAGAAAAGAGGAAGGAAATTGCTTAAATTAGAACAGGTTTCCTCAAGTGTGTGTGTGTGTGTGTCTATGTGTGTGTGTGTGTGTGTGTGTGTGTGTGTGTGTGTGTGTATGCGTGCATGCGTACGTGCATGCGTGCGTGCGTGCGCGCGTGTATATCTCAGTTCCATTGTTTGCATTGTTGAAAGCTTATGTCTTCCGATCCTACGTTAATTTAAGCTTCTTTGCTCATGTGGCTTGGGAACTCTGTGAATATGAATATAAAAATATATCTCTGTCACACTGCCTCCATTGAGCGAAAACAACCACACGCCAAATTCCGGTGCCTGGAAATAAAACAACTCCCTGGACGTCAAAATAAACTCAATTTGAGTTAACACGCGTGGCTGTGAAAAAAGTTAAAGTGAACCCGTTTTCTGGAAGTCAAAGCCGAAAATATTACATCAACCGACTCCCGAGGATTAACCCTGGATGCAGGATAGGTTGGAAAATAAACTGCAGAAACCCAACCCAATTTATGTCAAAACCCAAAGATTTTTGAATCCCACTGCTCTACATGCTATACGTGCTGTGTGTGTGCGCGTGTGTGTATGTGTGTGCATAATCGTGTGTGTGTGTGTGTGTATACCCGTGTGTGTGTGTGTGTGTGTGTGTGTGTGTGTGTGTCATTCACCTGGTCCACACTTGTTGCAACACTTGGTGCCTTTTGCGTACTGGTTTTTGCCACAGGAGAGTGATTTGCAGATGGCTTTCTGAGAAATCAAAGGTAAAAAAAAGTGTATGACTCGAAATGAAATAAAGAGTGATTTAAATAACGTTAATCACGTGAGAAAAACACCATGGATCAAATACATTTTGTGGAAGAAGACTTTGCATTCAGACCTCGGCATCCCCTGCTGTTTCCGCCTCCACATGGGAATAAATCAGCCGTGGCCTAAGCCGACTTCCCGCAAACGAAATCACGACCCTTCACTTGACTTTGATGCAATACTTTACACAATATGCTTCAGCCTCAAACCTTCATTCCCTGCCAGGGAACACTTCCAAAATCTCTGAATCAGCAAAACTAAAGGCCCTGATTACGTGAGGAGAAAGCGACGAGCTTTGAATCCATTGAACTGGGGCCGCCGGGTTCGGGTGAAACGCGGCTCGAGTCGGGTTCTGGTGTTGGTGATGGCTAGTTAAGGGAAAGAAATATGAGCACGGAGGTGGTCGCTTTGAAAAAAAAAAAAAAAAAAATGAAAAAAAAGAACGCGAGCGTGAGAGCATTTTCCACTCTCATTTCCCTCCCCCCCCCCCATTTCTTTTTTTTTTTTTTTTCGTTCGCTCTCGAACCACTTGTGAACCTCTGGCCAAAATCGCTGAATTGTAGAATAAGCGTGTTATGAGAGAAAACACGTCAAAGCTTTAGTTCATTTAGCATTATTATTTTTTGCCTCCACTACTGCCTATTTTGAATCTAGAAAGGAACACCTTACAGGCGTGAGTGGCCGCCACCCTCTGCTTCTCAATTTCAACTTCTCCAATTCCAATTCTCCCCGCCAAACTCCGTGAGAAACTTTTTTTTCTTTTTTTTTTTAACCAGAAGAACCGATTCACTTTTCCCTAATTCACTCTAACGCTCAACAAAATGATGACGATTGGTGGAGACAATGTTCTTCCACTCTTTCCCGAAACACTACGTTTGCTCCCTGTTTGATGTCCGACATTATCTTCCTCGCACGTCGGGCAGTTGTTGTTGTTGTTTTACCATCGACCACAGAGCTCACAATGCACAAAGCCTATAGATTCAAATGTAGT
>NC_137206.1:14446452-14503952 GCF_960531495.2 Zeus faber | reverse complement strand
ACAGACAGGGTTGGACAGACAGATAGATAGATAGACAGACAGACAGGGTTGGACTGACAGACAGGAAGAGAGAGAGACAAGGATGGACAGACAGACAAACAGACAGGGTTGGGAAGACAGACAGGCAGATAGACAGATAGACAGACAGACAGGCATGCTAGCTGGCAGGTAGGCAGATAGATATAGATAGATAGATAGATAGACAGACAGACAGACAGACAGACAGACAGGGTTGGACAGACAGACAGACGGACAGGGTTGAACAGACAGACAGGCAGATAGACAGGGTTGGACAGACAGACAGGCAGAGAGAGAGACAAGGATGGACAGACAGACAAACTAGCTGGCAGACAGGCAGACAGACAGACAGACAGACAGATAGATAGATAGATAGACAGATAGACGGATAGATAGACATAGATAGATAGATAGACAGATAGATAGACAGATAGATAGATAGACAGATAGATAGACAGATAGATAGATAGATAGATAGATAGATAGATAGATAGATAGATAGATAGATAGA
Organism: Zeus faber; assembly: GCF_960531495.2. Taxonomy (NCBI): domain Eukaryota; kingdom Metazoa; phylum Chordata; class Actinopteri; order Zeiformes; family Zeidae; genus Zeus; species Zeus faber. The sequence goes on along the minus strand of NC_137206.1, from coordinate 14,503,423 downwards.
TAGATAGATAGATAGATGGATGGATGGATGGATGGATGGATAGATAGACAGACAGATAGATAGACAGAGAGATAGATAGATAGATAGATAGATAGATAGACAGATAGATAGATAGATAGATAGATAGATAGATAGATAGATAGATAGATGGATGGATGGATGGATGGATGGATAGATAGACAGACAGATAGATAGACAGAGAGATAGATAGATAGATAGACAGACAGATAGACAGATAGATGGACACAAAATATGGATGAAAAGACAATATATATTAAAATGAATAAATGAATATAACAAATATTATGTACATATAAATAAATATCACCCCAAACATCCACGTTTACAAGTCGCTCGAGCTGCAGCGCCAGGCATCGCATCCTGAGCTCGGAGTCAGTGGCTCATATCTCACGTTGCCATCATCAACGCGCCTCAACGCCCTCGCTGTCGCGGGCGATGCGGCCCCGGGCGAACTTCCTACGCCCACCTCCCCCACCAGTTCCTGGAGGGCTCCTCCGGCGGAGCCGCCATAAAGTAAAGGTTCCCATCGGGCAGAATTTGGGCTCCAGGAAATGACATTTCTCCAAATTCCCTGGAAAGGGAAGAGAGGGGGTGGTGGGGGGGGGGAGAACCCTGGCAGGATTTGCCTTTGCAAATTTGCATATCAGGTTGTGCTCGGCCAACATAAGGGGTGTGTTTGTGTGTGTGTGTGTGTGTGTGTGTGTGTGTGTGGGGGGGGGAGAAAATGTTCTCAGGATGACTGTTATGCAAATAGTCAGCTAATGGAATTGAGTCAATGGTGATGAAGTGATGGAGGTTGGAGCTCAGTGCGTGATGAGGGGGAGGAGGAGAGGTGGGTGTGGAAAGGAGGGAGCGTACGGTTGTCCTCAAATGTTCTGCTCCGCTCCGTCTCTTCGGTCAAAAACCTCCCGACGTGGGGCTTCTCTCGCATTCCCAGATATCGATTCACCCCCCCCCCCCCCCCCCTCAAAAAAAAAAAAAACCCCAAAAAACCCCGCTTCTCCTTTTTCATGCTACGATCCAGAAAAGAACAACAGATTTAAACAAGCACAAAAAAAAGAAAGGAGCCATAAGTGGCACTGACGACGGACGATGGACGGTCTCCGTCTCTCGCTCTCCTTCCCCTCGGAGGGCATGCTGGGAAATGGTTTCGGCGGCGAGAGCACATCTCAACACTGTCTTCGGCGCCCCCCCACGAGTGGAGACCGGGCCCGTCTCCACTCGCCGCCCCCCCCCCCCCCCCCCCGCCGGGCACGGCGCTCCCCGCCGCCCCGTCCGCGGGGGGCCGATGACGGAGGCGGAAGTGTGGAGGATCGCCCCGGCGATCCGGCGACTCGCTGATACATTCCCGCACGTCAAGTGCATGTAAACCCGTGCACCGCAAGCACACCTTTGATCACCGAACCGCGCACGCACGCACACACACACACACACACACACACACACACACAGGAAAAACAACATTAAAGGTCTTGCCACCATGTTCTGGCGGTTTTCGGACACCGATTTGTGATTTGGGTGACTCAACCCCCGGAGTCATTCCTCATGACTAAGAGCTCCCAGTGGGCGCCGTTTCTGTGCACGCATGCAAACACACAACCACACACACACACACACACACACACACCCACAGGCATTTGCACAAATGGACATAGATGCAATCACACACGTTTTCAAAAGTCAACATTCAGGAGATTTGGGCTGGCAGGGGAAGGAAGAAAACAGGCTGTCTTGATATATGCCATGCACAACTTGATGCAAATCACCCCCATGAGAGCTGCAAGGCGTTCACACACACACACACACACACACACTCCCAAAGTTTTCTAATCCTGAGGCGTATCCTATTAATTATTTGTTCACCTGCAGAGTTATCAGAGACGGTAGTTAAATATTACCCCGAATACGCAAATGACTTCGGTGAGTGTTGAACACACGCCATTATCATCCACTAAATTAGCAGCGACATTGAAAGGGCCGGAGCCGCTTCCCGCTCAATTTCTGCAGCGGTGGAACAAGTACTGGAAAACCACACTGCGCTGACAGCACAGATATCTCACTGAAACACAACTCAAACATGAAAACATGAAAGTCGCTTGAAAACATCAGCCGTAGCAGGTGCACCCAGGTGCGGCGGTATCACCGCTGGAGGCGGCCGCTGCTGTGGCCGTTGCTGTGGCCGTGGCTCCCCAGCGGGCCGGTTGTCTCTCCCTGGGACGCGCCTGTGCTTGTTCAGTGGCAACACCGCAGGGATGAAACTCAACACGGGCAGGGTTGCCAGGTCGCCATGACAAACCCAGCCACCCCACTTAGCCCCTTAACTAGTCGCCCAGTTCCGCAGGAAAACCGCAGAGCTGGCAACTCGGAACACGGGTTCGAGAGCGTTGCTTTACACTTTCGGGTAACAACGGCGTTCAGGGGAAATGTGTTGAACCGAAGTCAATTTTTTGGGGGGGGCTAAATGTAGCTGAGTAAAAGTCGACAGAAATGTAAAGTACGGATACTCCCAAAAAACACTGAAGTACAGTTTTTACTTTGTACTTTACACCAGTGTTTCTCAAATGGGGGTACTCATACCCCCTCATACTCATATGGGTACTTTGGGGTACTGCAGGGGGTATTCCAAAAAAAAAAAAAGGGGTGAAAAAATATTGGTCACATATGTTTAAAAAAAAATGCATAGTACACACAACAATAATTATGTTAATTTTATTTTTTCCCTCCCAATGCCAGTGAAGGGGGAACTTAGCTGAAAAAACATATTTCTTTCGAGGTAAAAAGGTTTGAGAACCACTGCATTTCTGTGGACTCCCACTGCGGGCCAAACCAGGTCCACTGAGATCTCAGTCCGCAGGAAATCTCACCACAGCACAATTGGAATGAGTGCATATCATTTATAGACGACACTGAAAACCCCTATTCGCCATTTGAGGTGGTCCTCAAATCTGAGGGTCAGACTTTCTCATATCTATGTCTTCACCGCGGAGGTGGAGGAATCCAACCGCCGCCCTGGAGCGCATACGTTGCGGGGAATGCCCCATCCTCTGGACTTTGGACCGCTGGGATAAGCGGGACAATCGACGACTTCAAAGCAGAGTCGTAACGTGGGGTAGAGACAGAGAGTGTGTGTGTGTGTCTGTGTGTGTGTGTGTGTGTGTGTGCGCGCCTTTCGATTTATCTTGGTTTTTACTGCCCTCAACACCTGCCAGCGGCGAGCCCTTACCTGCAAATAAAAAAATAGAATCCTTTCATCTTCATATTGTGAAAGAACACACGCGCACACACACACGCACACACACACACACACACACACACACACACCCCAATAATCAATCAAAAAAGTGGACAAAAAAGTGGAGACGGTTTTCTTTTTAAGTACACAACAGAATCGCCATAATTTATTCCACTCCATGACACCAATTTCAAATATACATCATATGAGCACTATCCTCTCAAGTTCAGTGTATGATACAGTTATTTACGGGTTTCTCTCTCGGAGCATATCCAAAATAAAAATCAAATCAGAATGAAAAAAAAAACAAATAGTTCAGGAATTCCGAAAAACAGATGACCCCATTCCCCCCTAACTTTATCATTATTACTTTTTTTTTTTAACAACTTAAAAAAAAAAAAAAAAAAAAAGTACGCAAATCAGAGACACTGCAACACAGAGAGCCAAGACGCAGACGTAGAGCGAGGGATTCCATATTAGTGTTCGCTTCAAATTGACATTGTCCAAAACATAACATGATGACAAAAATTATAATTAACAGAGATGATGTTCCTCTATATATAAGACTGACATAAAAAAAAAAAAAAAAAAAAAAATTTTCAACAATCATTAAGAGTGCAAAATTCTTTGGAGATTGGAATAAAGTATGTATTTTTTCATCCTTCCTTTATTAAGACATAAATAAGTTATAAAATACAAACTATCAAAACAGAGACAGACTTGGATGAAATAAAGGCAAGACAATGTTGTTGTTTTTTTTTGTTTTTTTATATATTCAAGTAGCATAAGCTCTCTCAGATCACCATCATCATCATCATCATCATCATCATCTCGGGGTTAAAACAGTCCAACACGACTCCACATGGAAACCGACGTGATTGCTTTTGAAGGGTCGGGACCCTGCTTGGGCGCCAGAACGGATGGCCGTTTAAATTTTTCGAGGTTAAATCCACTAGGAGCCAATGTTTTCTCCCCCCGGAGAAAAATGACGACGCCACACGAATTAACTACTGGTCTGAAAACAAGGATCCGCAGTTTGTCCCCGTTTTGCGACGTTTTGGATGCTCTCCCTTTTACCGCGTGGCCGCATCGGAGAGGAAGCGGAGGGCGGGTCCGATAAGACGGCAGAGGCTCGTGGGAAATGACGGAGGCTCACTTCTTCCTCTGGAAGACGTTGGCCAGCATGGCTCCGGACGTGGTCAGCTGACCCATCTTGCTCAGGAACTTGGTCTTGGCGTCCTCGCCCACCAGGCTGGACGCGATGGACACCGAGCTGCAGACGGAAAAAAGTAAAATTACAGCGTGAGGATTTATTTTCTTAAAAAAAGAGCAATAAGAAGCCAAGACGCTATTTGAGATTATGTCGGCGAGCAGTTCAAACTTTAGAGTGGGAAAAACGGTGTTTGCAGACTAAGCACCCCCACCCCCCGTATTAAAACGGTTTGGTTTCAGTTCCTCTTTTTTGGGAGTTAGCCGTAGCTCTTCACAAAGCAGCACTGTGCCAAGCTGCAGTTCTCAGATCTACAGTTTCACTGATAAAATATACAGAGATAAGCAATCCATAGCTTCTACATTAGTGTCAAATCTAATTAATAGCTGGGGGGAAAAAAAATAAAATATAAAAATCTATAAAAATAAATTATATATTTGTTTTATCATTTAAATTAGCATCTTTTATTTGAACTTAAATTTAATATTTTAATAGTTAATATTTTATAATATAAAGCGAGTTTATAAATGTTAATGGTACAATATGTAATTTCTGTTGCTCGGCGTCCCTCAATCAAATGAGGTGAAGCAGCGGTGGATCATGGGAGTTGTTGTCGTCACCCCTACATTTGCGCTTTACGAGGACAGCTTCGGCGAAGAGACGCACAACAAACGGCAATGATTAACCCTGCTCCATCAAACAATAGTTAGTAGAGTAATAGAAGAGCAACACAAACAAAAGCACAATGCAGTGGCCCGATAACGTGCGTTGTGTTCCCATCGTGTTGCCCCGGAACTTACAGCAGTGGAGGGGGTGAAGGGGATACGACGCCATGACAGGCGACCTAACGAAACGGGCCGTTACCTATATTAAAATTACATTTAAATTACAGATTTCTCTGGGTTTGAAAATTGTTGGAAACTCTTAAGATAAATGAAGTAACAACTCAACAAAATATATGACGTAGGGCTAGCTGTTTTAAGACATTTTAATGCGAAAAAGTTAAATATTGCACCTTGAAATACATTTAATTTGTTATACACTATTTTTCATGATATTATTGTTATTATAATATAATTAATGTACTTAAATTTGCTCAGATTTTGAGCTTGCAATCCATTTCCAAGCACTATTTTTGGACATTTTGGCTTCTATTGCACAACTACAGTCAAAGGGTAAGTGTGATTACGTCACTGCTCCGACCTGAAAACGTCATCGAGCTCCAAACACAAAAACATGAAAAGGGAACTCGATGCAGCAATGCCGAGTCATGTTGGCACCAGAGTGACAGCGCCGAGCATCCCAAACATCTCAAACCGGCACAGCTAAAAGGGAGATTAGCCACGGGCTAAATTTACATTATGCTGTTAAACTGACTAAAATGATTTGAAATTAGTGAAAGCAAATGAGCGAAGCAAGTGAAAGGTAATTAAGTGTAGTTAAAACCCGAATGTCCCAATTTATTTGATCTTAAAATAGAAACAATAGAAACATAAAAAAACCCCCAATAATAATGTTTTTTATTGTTATTTAATTGTGAAAATTAACACAGCTTCTTCCTCTGTGGGCTTGTACTATGTCTTTTCTTCTCTTTATATTTCATCATATTTTCATTTTTCTTCAATTGCATTTCTGCACAGCACGTTGTCACACTATGTATTAAAACCTGCTAGGCCAATCATTATTAAATACTTAACTACGACATATTTAAAAGTTACAACAATTGAATGAATGCTACTGTACATTGGCCTGAGCAGGAACAAGAAGCAATGTGGGCGGTGGGACTGGCTAATATTTGAATGTAGGAAGTAAAAGAAAAGAGTCCATGTTACCCAACCCGTAAAAAAAAAAAAAAAAAAAAACGTATTTAAAAAGACAAAATCTATGAGACACGCTATTAGTCAGAGGACTTAAAAAGAGGCTGAAGCTGGAGCCGTAAGACCAACCTCAGAGTTCAACTGAAGGCGCACGCACGCACGCACGCACGCACGCACGCACGCACGCACGCACGCACGCACGCACGCACGCACGCACACACACACACACACACACAGTCTTTTAATGAAGGAGAAACACGTGTTCCCTAGATGGAGAAGTCTCCTTTACAGAGAAGAGCCACATTACAGCTGCCAAAACCACCTCCTCTCTCATTTTCGCTCCACTCTCTCCATCCCTCCCTCCCTCCTTACTGCCAACCAACCCTCTTTTTTTTTTTCTTCTCTCCCTCTCATTTACCCTCTCCCTCCCTCTCTATCTCTCTCTCTCTGAAGATAGCCACAGAGCAGGTGTGGTCGGGAGGGCAAATACTCTCTCCTACTTCTTTCCCTTCCCTCCATCCTCCTCACCTCCTTTCGTTCACTAGAAAAGGAGCAGGAGCTCAGGTCGCTGCCGTGTTTGGCTTTTTCAAGTGCTTCCAGCCAGTGCTTCAGTAACTGGCTTGACACGTAGAGTTGGGAGGAGGATGGAAAAGTTGTATTGAAACCGTTGATAAATGTTGAAAAGTTGTAATGAAATTATTGAAAAGCTGTAAAGAAAGTATTGAAAACTTGAACTGAAATATTTAAAAGGTATTAAAAACTTGCGTTAAAACGATTTAAGTATTGAGGCTATTAAAAGTTGTATTGAAACTATTGAAAAGTGAAGGCGATTAGATTTTGTCATTTCATATAAACACCCCAGTTGTTCTCACCCTTGTGCGTCGCCGATGCCTCGGTTTTCGATCTTGTTCTCACACTCTTTGATCATGGAGCTCAGGATGACCTGTGAACGACAAAACGGTGAAATTTTGCTTTTGGAAAGATCTTTTGTCTAAAAAATAAAAAATAAATAAAAATACAAATACAACATATAGTATAGGCATGCTGAAAATTTTAAATTCAACTTTTTTTTCCCCCACCACAGAATCTACACTTTTAGTGGATGACTGTTTGCGGTATTTTACTGGTACAGAAAGTAAAAAACATGAATCTTATATCCCCAAACATGGTTCAACTCCAAATAAGAGGCTTCAACTGTTATACTCCTGAAATGTTGTCAGTAAATATTGCTCCTGGAGACGCTGACAAAACACCAGACAAGAGTGCAGTATGTGAGTGTATTTTACCATTTTTATCAGTAAAAGCCCTCTGTTTTGAAAAGCGGCTGTTATTATTGGCATTGTTGTTATTATAATTATTATTATTATTTTAACCAGCCATAGTTAAGGGTTACGACTTGGGACACTGGACTTGAAAGCATCAGATGTCTGCACTGCCTGGATGTGCAGACGAGAAACGGAAATACAGGAAACAAAGGAATCAGCTGAGTTTTAGTCGCCGAGGGTGGGAAACTGTCTCATGTGGAAATGGATCTTGTGAGATTGCCGCACACAAATAGATATAGAAAATAGAAATAGACACGCATGAGTGTGTACATGAAAAGAGTGCGTGTGCAGATTAGCGTGGTGAATGAAAGAAATTGACCCAGACTGTCTGAGAGATAGCATTTTTCCACACAGTGTGTGTGTGTGTGTGTGTGCACTCACCTCGTGCTCAGGGGACAGCTGCTCCATGTCCGCCCGAAGACACCTGAGGCCGGGCAGGAAGTGGTTCACCATCAGCTCCTCAGAAATGACTGAGCACAGCAGGTTAAGGAACCAAGTATACGAAAACAAAAAAACGTGTAGAGCTTAATCTGCCGTCTGGTAGGACCACTTAGTGTGTCACTGGCTCCATTGGGGGGAAAAAAGCAAAACAGGCAACCCGGGGCTACCGGGAGCCTTAATTCACTTAATTGCACTGTGTTAACAGAATAGTATTCATCATCATCATCATCTCAAATCTTCACACGTAAACGCCGTACTAAGTGAACTTCAAGTAAACGGCGATTGATATAAATTAATATATACTCCAACTTTCATCCCACACCCTTGCACTCTCTTCCAAGAAATGTTATTTATTTTTATTGACAAAAAGCATAAGGTTGATGAGAATGAATCAATTGGTAATTCATGAAAAAGGCAGGCAAAATAAAACAGCTGAAAAGCACATTATTTATTTTGTCAGCTGAAATATCGCTTAATGCAGCTTAAAACCCCCCCCCCCCAAAAAAAACCAACACATTTTGATGCACAGTTCGACATAACTAATTCGTTCGACTAATGGAAAGCCATTCAAGGTCATTCCCAAATTGAAGATCACAGAACAGGGACAGGGCGGGGCGTGTCTTTACTTTCATCTAGCCCAGTGACATTCAAACTGAGCGGTGCATTTTCTCACGCCCCTCGTGCAGTTCCTCCGCGGCCCTCTTTGGGTAAGTAGTTCAGGTACCTAGAGGACCTGGTGAGAACCCTGTCTCCATGAGACTAACCTAAAATAAAAGTTAAATAAAATAAATAGCAATAAAAGAAGGGCGGATGTTAGCCATCCCACAACAACATGGCTGACTTCAGGAAGTCATCTAGCACCAATCAACTTTCCTTTCGTCTCCTGCTATGCGGCAAGCCCCAGCCATCTGGGACCAAAGTGGCAAAAAAAACCCAAAAAACATGGCAGCCTCGGGACTACTGTACACGGGTTGCGCGACTCTGGCGGCCGGTTAATCCGCACGTGCGTATTTTTAGGGCTTTCAGGGCCCGTCGCACTGATTAGACGTGCAGTGGGAGGTAGAGCCGCTGCCTCCTGGACGCCGAAATCACAGCCTGACAAAGAGCCACAGGACGCGACCGCAGAGCAGCTGTCTGCGCTGTGTTTGGACTGTGTGTGAGAAAGAGGGATGGAGGGAGAGAGAGAGAGAGAGAGAGAGAGTGACAGATTAAAGAGACCGTGTGTGTGCGCGAGTTGGACTTTTCTTTTTTTGCTTGTTTGAAAAATATATATTAAGAGAGAAAAAATGATAGAATGAATCACAAACGAAGAGGTGGTGGAGATACAGATGTGAGAGGTAGAGAGAGAAATGCGAGAACAGAGTGACAAGTAATGAAATGAAGAAGTAGTAAAGATACAGATACAGAGAGAGCGATGAACGATAGAATGAAGTACGCTGGTGATAAACGGATGAGGTAGAGAGAGAGAGAGAGAGAAAGTGCACACGTGTATATGAACAGACTTCTGACCAGTGCTGGGAACTGAGACCGAGGACAGAGTGTGTATCCCACCCTCCTCCTCCTCCTCCTCCTCCGCTAAACCAACCCTGTTATTACCTCTAGCCCCGAAATGGAGTCAGCCTATTTTCCCTTTCTCCCTCTGCCAGCTGGATATGCAGGCATTGGCAACACACACACACACACACACACACACACACACACACACACACACACACACACACACACACACACACACACACACACACACACACACACACACACACACACACACACACACACACTTTCACCGCTGACCTTTTAAACTCCTCTGACCAGCGTAACAGGTTGGTTGACCCAAAAGACGGTTATCCTTGAAATTTTTTAAATAAATATAATTATCTGGGGTGACTCAGTGCAGACCTGGCCGGCCTCAAAACAGACTTTTAGTAAATCCTTTTGGAAACGCATTGTTTCAGTCGACCCAAGAAGGAGCTGGACTCTGGGAACGGCGGGGTGGGGTGGACCCTGGAGTGGTATCATTTATCAAAAAATAAATAAATAAATGCTACTACACAAATCTATTTGTTCCCCCGAAGACAAATATGTACATTACAAATCCCACAATAACTCACGATTCTCTACCTTCTAAAATGTTTCGGCATTAGTCCACAAAAGCCACCCTGCTCCCCCTGCCGACCACAGAAACCCAAATATGTATATTTTTTAATCCAACAAAGAAAAGATCTCCAGAGCATTTACACGGGGACCGGATATCACCTTGACCAGCTAAAACGTTGACCAGCTAAAACGTTATTCGGGGAGTAGGCGAAATAATTGTTAACAAAGAGTAAAACCAGGTTTCTTTGATTCATTTCTTGCACTGCAGTGTAACATTTATACATTCTATGTGTTTTAATTGATTTACTTTATACATTCTATGTGTTTTAATTGATTTACTTTATACATTCTATGTGTTTTAATTGATTTACTTTATACATTCTATGTGTTTAATTAATTAACTTTATACATTCTATGTGTTTAATTGTTTTACATTACACATTCTATGTCCATTTAGAATGTGTTCCTTTCTTTTGATCTTAATATAAAGCATTTTGAATTGTGTTGTTGTGGTAATGTGCAATATAAAAAAGCTTGCCTTAAAAACGTCAAAACAAGTCACAAAGCAAGTGTTAGGTTTCTTCATCTAAATAATATAAAGTAATATAATAAGAACGCGAAGGTCCATGTTTTATTTCATGCTTTTAGAAATAAACACTATAAACACTCTGCTCACAAGCTTTCGTTAAAAATAAATGTAATTTATATGTTCTACTTTTCTATGATATTGCTCTTTTAGATTTTGTGGGTGTTAAATCGATAACTAAAAAATATTAACAAAACAAATTAATTTATGATGATTCAATTATTTAATCATCATAATAAAAAAAAAAAAATTATTATATACTTTTATTTAACTTATTTAATTTACTTACAATACATAACCTATATAAATATTCTAGTTCCGCGCCACATCAGTTACCCTGTGGAAGGATACAGCAGCAGGAGAGTGCACTGTAGGCCTCAAACAGCTGCGTGGCGATGTCGATCCTCTTGCTCTCCGACGCCTGGTTGTTGTTAGCCAGTGCTAGCTTGTGGAGGTGAGGCAGCACGACTGGAGCAGGATGATCAAGCGGTTGATCAAGCTATTTTTGGGGGGGTGAATGTGTGTGTGTGTGTGTGTGTGTGTGTGTGTGTGTGTGTGTGACTGAGTCTCACATTCGTCTCTGAAGCGCGGCTCTGTGTTGGGTCCGACCCGCCCGAAGGTCCGGATGATCTCCATGTGCAGTGAGTGCTGGTCCTGGTACTGGGGGTCCTCCAGGAAGGATGCCAGCTGCATTTTCACACGCTCCAGCAGCTGCACACGCACACGTACACACACAGATTTAAAAGATAAAAACATATTTATAAATACAGCGATCAGCCACAACATTTAAACCACTGAGAGGTGGAGTGAATAACATTGCTCATCTTGTTCCAATGGCACCTGTCAAGGGGTGGAATATATTAGGCAGCAAGTGAACAGTCAGTTCTTGAAGTTGATCTGAGTGACCTTGACAAGGGCCAAACTGTGATGGCTAGACGACTGGGTCAGAGCAGCTCCAAAACAACAGGTCTTGTGGGGTGTTCCCAGTATGCAGTGGTTAGTACCTACCAAAAGTGGTCCAAGGAAGGACAACCGGGGAACCACTCTTCACAATGATCCCGCAGAAGAGCTACTTAGGCACAAATTGCTGAAAGAGTGAATGCTGCTATGATAGAAAGGTGTCAGAGCACATGGTGCATCACAGCTTGATGTGTGTGGGGCTGTGTAGCCACAGGCCGGTCAGAGTGCCCATGTTGACCCCTGTCAACCGCTGAAAGCACCTACAGTGGGAATGTGAGAGTAAAAATGTTTTGTTTTTGTTTTTTACATCATGTGGATGGCCAGGTGCAATACAGGTGAACTGCAGCTTAAGAAAACACAAGCAAATGACAAAAAACACAACCACACGAACAGAAAACACAAATCCATTAACATATAACACAAGGAAAGACCACATTACGGAAGTGAGTCACACCGGACTGATTTATCTGCAATAGAATATACTCAACTCAATTATTTAGTGTCTGAAATTATATATAAGAATTTATACAGGTAACAAACTGGAGCCAAACTACCACAGACCTCTCGCAAGACCACCGCGTCCAAATCTTCCGCCTATTTGCCCCATGCAATTAATATAGAAAAAATAACTTTTATATCAATCCACAGTTTTTATTCAAGCTATTTAAGTGCGATGTTCAAGAGAAAACAGCTTCTAATGGCTCCGTGATAGCGTGAAGTTCCCAAACGATTGAAATCTTTTGGGTGAAGGAGCTGAACTGAATCACTCCCTGAAATGATCTGTTCATCAGTCAGTTCAGTTGAGAGCGAGTGCGTCCTGCTTTGCACCCAAAAGATTTGAATCGTTCGCGAACTTCACCGCACTCATCACGGAGCGGGCAGAAGCTGTTTTCCCTGGAACGTCGCACGTAAATAAAAACTGTATTGATATAAGAGTTGTTTTTTATATTTATTAATTGCACAGAGGAAGCAGACGGAAGATAATTACGGACATAAAATAATTAAGTTGAATATATTTTATTGCAGATAAATCAGTGCAGTCCGGCGTGGCTCACTTCCATAATACGGTTTTGTGTTTGTTTTTCCTGTAAATGCGGTTGTTTTTTTTTTGTTTTTTTTCAAAATTTGCCAGTATTCGTCAATTTGCATATGTTTTCTTAAGTTGCAGTGCATTGAGCTCTCAGGGCCACCATACACCAGGATGCACTATGGGAGGGAGGCAAGCAGTGGGGCGGCAGTGTGATCCTCTGGGCGATGTTCTGTTGGGAAACCTTGGGTCCTGGTATTCAGGTGGATGTTACTTTGCCACATACCACCTACCTAAACATTGTTGCAGAGCAAGTACACAACTTCATTGCAACGGTATTGCCCGATGGCAGCGGGCTCTTTGCAGGATACGTCTTGCCACACCGCAGAAGTTTTTCAGGAATGGTTCGAGGAACATAACAAAGAGTTCAAGGTGTTGACATGGCCTCCAACTTCACCATATCTAAATCCGATGGAGCATCTGTGGGATGTGCTGGAACAACAAGCTGGAACAACTTCCAGGAATTAAAGGATCTGCTGCTTACGTCTTGGTGCCAGATACCACAGGACACCTTCAGAGGTCTTGTGGAGTCCATGCCTCCACGGGTCAGAGCTGTTTTGGCGGCACAGGGGGAGCTACACAATATTAGCGTTATTAGTGGTGGTTTTAATGTTGTGGCTGATCGGTGTATGTGACCAAAGACAAAACTTTTACTTTTTATCTCTGAATGATAGGCCTAACAGGTGGAGAATCCCCACCTCTTTTTGGGTGACAGTCTCCATGATGGTTCCGAAGGCAGGAATGGTGGATATCCTCACGGAGCTGGAGACCACAACACAACAACAACAACAACATAATTCTGTCAATGACAGTCCAACAGCCACAAAGCGCAGAGAAACAACAACCCGGGTTCCAATGCCCAATCTTCTACGTTCTACCTTCTGTGCATAAAATAAAGTAAATGAATAAATAAAATAAAACTGCATCTTTCGCCAAGTGTGGATCAACTGGAGCCGTAGTTTAACTGTAACTCTTTTCTCTGGCGAGCAGGGATATTGTGTTGTTATTTCTGAATCCGCCGCTCCGAGCAACAGTGTCACAATGAAACATCACATCTTAAATACTTTTACTGTGTTAAAAGGCAGTGTGAGATAATCATTCCATTGTGAGTATGTGCCAGGAAGTAAAAGATATGACGGACGATGAGATGGGATGAGATCGAGACCACACACACACACACACACACACACACACACACACACACACACACACACACACACACACACACACACACACACACACACACACACACACACACACACACACACACACACACACACACACACACACACAAACACACACACACACACACACTGTATTTTATAGAGTACAGCTGGAGCTGTGTCATCTGGTCATTTGGATTTTGGATTATTTGGATTTGAAAGTATGTGGTGCAGCTTTCTGGTGTGTGTTTTACCTCATGAGGGTTTTCCCCTTTTAGTGTCTCACTGTGTCTATCAATTTATCTGAATCGGAGACGGCTGCTGGCGCTATCGGAACACCAAGGCCTCATCTCGTCTCCTGTCCTCCATTAACCCACTCGATGTCAATATATCAAGGCTTTAAAAGTGGATGGGAATCAGATTATTTCTGGGGAAATTTAAATGACCCTTACCGTAGCAATCTGATGACGATAACAAATTTAAAAGACGTGCAGTCAATTCCGGTCAATTGGTAGAAGGAGGAAAAATACAAGAAAAGGCGGAGACAAGACGCTTGACACCGTTATCGACACATGCAGGGAGGACGCCGGGAGGGTGGGGGTGATCGGCAATCTCTCTTACAATGGAATTTCACGTGTGCTTTTTGTAAAAATTCTGCCGTTTTATATCTGAGGATGCTTTTTTGGGAGAGACGTGGGTGGAACTCACAATTCGGGCCCGCTGCACAGCGTTATGAGGGCCGGGGCCGCCCGGCGATCTACTAACGCTTCGCTCATGCCTCGGAGAATCAACTGTAAACCCATCACACGAGGAAGGGAGAGAGAGAGAGAGAGCGAGAGAGAGAGAGAGAGAGAGAGAGAGAGAGCGAGAGAGAGAGAGAGAGAGAGAGAGAGAGAGAACAGGGTCCATGGGTGGAGGGAAGAGTCAATGACGGGGCCGGAAAGGGGTAGATGTGGAGGGAGAGAGAGAGTAACAGAGAGAGAAAGAGCGAGAAAGAAAGAGAGAGAGAGAAAGAAAGAGGGAGAGAGAGAGAGAGAGAGAGAGAGAGAGAGAGAGAGAGGGAGCAAGAACAGGCTCCATGGGTGGAGGGAAGAGTCAATGACAGAGCCGGAAAGGGGGAGATGTGGAAAATGGATTAAAATAGCAGGGAAGGGAGGGATGGAGAAGAAAGATGGAGGGGAGGGAAGAGGTGTCAGAGTGTGAAAAGAGACAGAAAGAAAGAAAAGAAGGACAAGAAATTGGGAGGAAGTGTGGGGGGGGGGGGGGGGTAAGAAAAGAAAGACGGTGTGGCAGAAGAAGGAGGCAAAGGACAGGTTGAAGACCGATCAACCAGTCTTGATACGGTTGGTCAGAAGGAGTGGTGTGGAGAGGATGGATGGGGTGGTGGGAGGTCAGGGGTCAAAGGTCACAGGGAGATCGGTCAGACGGACTCACAGATGAGCATGCTGGGAGTGAGACACACAAGACGAGACAACGTGAGACGTCAAAACAAGATGAGCACGGACTGGTGGTTAGTGCTGCTGCGGATGATAGGCGACCGGGGTGAGCGCTGATTATTGTGTGTGTCTGTGTGTGTGTGTGTGTGTGTGTTTGTGTGTTTGTTTGCGCGCGTGCAAAGGTGCACGTGGCGGCGGCAGAGAGAAGGGGGGGTAGAGAGACGCGGCGCGCTGTTGTTAAATTTTTTTATTTCTTTTTTTTTTTTTTATTAAAATTTTTTTTTTTTTTTTTGGTGGTTTCCACTTACATTTCGGGGTCGGAGGACAGAGTGATGAGAGCGGGCACCACTCTCTGAGCGACCAGCGTCTCATTCACCCCCTTCACCAGCAGCTGAGCGGATTGGACAGAGCCATCCGTGATGTCACAGGGGTGGGCGGGGCATTGGGGCAAGAGCGAGCGACACCGCCGAGAGATAAAAATAAAATAAAGAAATAAAATAAAATAAAAAAACAGAGAGAGAGAGAGTGAGAGAGAGAGAGAGGGGGGGGAAAAAAACAGACACAAGAAAACAGAAAAAGGGGAGGGGGAGAAGGATCAACACAAACAAAAAGAAGATAGGAAGAGAGTGGTAAACAATGACAAACTGTAGCTGCGAGGCACGGTATGGCAACTGCACACGACGAGCAGGGGGTGCACGCACACAGACTTACGTTTAAATATATACAATCACACACACACACACACACACACACACACACACACACACACACACACACACACACACACACACACACACACACACACACACACACACACACACACACACACACACACACACACACACACACACACACACACACAGCAAATAATGGTAATAAAGCTAACGGCCCACAGACCCCAAGTGAGATTTCTTTGGAATCGGACTCGGGATCCTGTGGCCAGGGGTCCCCATTTTCGAACCCATAGTTCTGATAATGGTGGACTATACGACTATGGGATGGTGAAGGGGTGTGTCAGGAAGGGGGGGGGGGGTCTGCTTCACAATGAAGGGAAGTAGGGGAAAATGAGCTCAGCCTACCACTCCTCCTCACCCCCCCCTCACCAGTTCAGTTCGTTCAACAAGGGCCTGGTTCCATTTCTATACCCAGATGTCAACACCTCCATTTAAAATAACATGATCCAATGTTCAATATCTGATCTACGGATCTGGGACGCTGGTCTCCAGATGAGGATAAGGGCCAGTAAGAGAAATAATATATATTGTGTATATATTATGTATTCAAGAATGAAATCGAAATTGCGAGATCAAAATATGTTCGTAGTTTATTTTGAGAATAAAGACAACATTTAGAGAATAAAGCAGACATTATATATATCTATATTTAGGATGCAACGTCAAAAAGGAAAAAAGTTTAATAAACATTTTGGGGAAAATATATATTAAAAAATAATAACCCAAACAATATTGGACGAACATAACAAGAAGGTATCCTAGTCTGACCTGTCAAAAATGCTACTTTTTTCTTGTAATTAAGATTTGACCTCACAGTATCGTTAATTCATCTTTAATCAAAAACAATCTCCAAGTAAAAAAGTAAAAAGCCATTATTTAGGGCCCTAAAATTGGATTTTACAGGGAATATGTATATAAACCAAGTGGAATTACAGCCTATACTATTGATGGAAGCTGGAGGCTAATTATAATGCCACTGTAATAACAATCTGGTGATAGAGCTGGAACCAGGGCACTGAAAAGGGAGATTTAATTTAATTTCAACCATTTAAACACAAAAAAAGCTCATCCTTATACAGATGTTAAAAAGCAGCAATAGCAGGCAAAGCTAGCGTACAGAAAGGCAAAAAAAGGTTTCATAAACAGAGAGTTACAGTATATATGTATACAATTTGGCAAAAAAATGAATTTTATATAATTGTTTACAGTTAATTAATTTGATTACTGTTAATAACTGGTAATAAATTAGAGTGTACATTGGCAGATGATTGGCACATCTTTGCTTTTCTCTAAAATAAATAATAAAGATGTATAGTAAATATAAAAAAAAAAATAGCCTTCTCAACTTTGATTAAAATAAACCTATCACGGTTGATTATTCAGTGAAAAAGTAATCTCAAGGTAGAGTCACTCAACAAGATGTAGGTGCATCAACGATGCAAACTACAATATATCGACTGTGGCTTTTTCTGGGCTACAGATTTGCTATAAATAAGTGTGATTGTGTGTGTGTGTGTGTGTGTGTGTGTGTGTGTGTGTGTCTGGCTGTACCTCAAACATGCGTGCGGCAGTGCATCGGACCAGTGCAGAGGTGTGGACCACGCCATACCACAGCACGGTCAGCAGCAGCTCATGATACACCGGGTTCGCCCTTAAAGAGAAAGAGATGCACCGAAACGTTGGAACCCTGGACCTCGCAAGCTGCTATGAAACCACTTTGAATATTGAGTGCAGGTATTCATTTTCTACCGGCCGCGTGTGTTCTCCTCACCCCAGCTCGACGAAGGAGGCCTTCAGGCTGTCTAGGGGTGCATGGCACAGGGACAGGGTGGTCATGACGTCCTCCAGGAAACCCACCAGCAGCTTGCGATCCTCCTCCTGGACACACGCACCGTGACGTTAGCCGCCACCATGGGACAAATGACGTCAAATTATGGAATTACTTGTCGTTTACTGTTGTTTATTATGTAGTTACCTGATTATAACACGTCAGTACTCCAGTAGCATAGATAGGGACTGTGGCCTTGGTGAGAATATCGTTTCCTTCCGAAGCATCTGAGAGAAGAGGAAAACAAGTTCAAATTTCTATGTATAGCGCTCTGATTTTGAGAACCTTTTGAGTTATGCTCTCGGAAATTGGATTTGCTAAATGAAAGCGGTAATTGTAAAAATACAGTGTGATCTAAATTTGCACAATGACCAAAGTCACGTCGCGGCGATTAGGACGTGGACTTGGGTGTGTGTTCCGGACGACGTTTCCGAAACGGCCGCAATTACCAGAGCTGTAATCCCTTGGCAGCAGCCCGAGACCAAACGCCTCCCGGAGAAACATGCCAGGAATGAAACAAGGAACACCCAAAAACCGACTCCAAATAGCTTGTTGACAACAACACTCTCCACTGTGTCGTTTGTGCGTTTGTGTGCACTTACCAATATTCTCCTCAGAAAGTCGGAGAATCTCCTGAAACTGCGGTTTGACCTGAAAGAGTGCGAGAGGCTGTATATAAGGAAACAACCAGCAACCTTGGAACTATGCGTGGAGCACTGATGCTACTTCAGTTCATTGTGTATCATTAGTCCTCCCATCCTCAGCGTGTTTAGTCTTTCATATTACCATTGCTGATAACGCAGCCGCTATAAACATAACTGTGGTAAAAAATAAAACAATCACACCACTGGGCACAAGCATAAGAAGCACATAACAAAAATAAACTCACACAAGCGCTGGGCTATATTGACAAATCAAATACAGCTATGTTTTTTTTTTTTTTTTTTCAACTTATACCTCAATAGAGATAACTTAACAATATTTTCAGGGATGACTACCGTTGCTTTCATACGATATTTACGCACAATAACTGTCTGAGAAACAATCATTAGTGATGTGAATATTGGAGGCACTTAGATTATAACAGTCTATGACTTCACTGTAGTGCAGTCTTGAAGACGACATTTAACTATATCATGATATTACCGAGTCCCAGTGGATATCTAGTTTCATCACGCCATATCTCTATATTGTCTGGCCCTGACAGACACACACACTGGACGATATTAGAATTTAAGGGCGACGTGCGACCTCAGTGCTCTACCTTAGTGTTGGTGAAGATCTTTCCGAAGGTGCGGCAGAACCTCCAGAAGAAGCGGGAGAACTCGTGGACGCAGGTCGACGAGGTCACGTTGATGCGACCCACGATCTCGATGAGCTTGGGGAGGCTGCGGATAGAGCAGACGCACCGGGATCGGCATGCGAGCGTGCAAGTTAGAAGCCCTGTCGGGTGCGTCTCAACTGGTCTGCCACTCACAGCTGGTTGACCACCCAGAGCAGGCTCTCCCAGCCCGTGGTTCCCTCGTGCTCCAGCTGGTGGTCGTACAGCAGCAGCAGGACGCTCAGCATCTCCCGGCTGCCCACGATGGTGGCCACGTCCTGCAGGGGCGAGGCCGGCCGGGGGAACCGCGTCACTGGAAGATGGAGAATAATTATTGAAAGAATCACAGGAGGCGATTTTGTTAATAATCAAACTCAAACTTTTGTTGATAAAGAGGTTTATCGTTCATTGTACAGTATAATGCAAATTTCGTTTCAAGACTCCATATGGCTCAGATGGTCTCTACGTGTCTAGTCTGAGTCCATATGTATTATTACCCTCTATAGCGGGTACGTCGCCGTGCAGTTTGGCTCTGGCACTGAACGGAGCGTTCTGCAGCACCACAGAGAACAGCGGGGGGGTGAGGGACTGCAGCGCCGACAGGAACATGTGCAGCTTGTGCTCGTCCAGGCCATGTTCCCCCTGCTGCAGCCGAGGAGTGGGAAATGGGGAGAAAGGAGGGGATGAGATAGCGGATGAAAATAAACTGCAGTTCAGCCTTTGTAGTCAGGGATTCCCCGAGTTGATCGACCTCCCTCCCTCTCTAAATAAACACTGTGACTGACACAGTGTCACACTGGGAGAATGAGGTCTCTCCCCACTCTCCCGACTGAATCGCGAGGCAGATTTCGGTGCCATGCCCGTGCTGCCGATTGAAATCGCCCCTCCGGTGTTTTGTTACCGCCACACGCGCCTTCACTAACATTATGGTTTGGAGCGCGCCACTTTAAATCCTCTGTATTCCTGTGTATGACGCGCCGCCGCTTTCTTCTCCCGTACGACTCGAGCCAAACAGCAGCGGTGCTCGTCATTGTCACATTATGGTCAAAGTTTTCGCTATACAGTAGATAATGTCCAGCTCATACAAACTGTCAGTTATTTGTTAACATTTAATATGTTAAAAGTATATGAAGGACAAATGGATTTAGTTCATAAAAAAAAAAATCGCCCCGGATCTATTTATGTCATTCCTATCATGCATTAAAGCCCTCGAAAATAATATGATATATCGTTGTTCAAAAACGCAAGTACGTTTTGGGTCCTCTCTGTGTCCCCTGAGGGAGCGATCGGGGTCAATCGGGGGTCGCGATCGGAGTCCATTTTCTCACTCTCCATTTGTGATGGAGACATTGGAGAGTGAGTTTATTTCCTCTAAATAAAGCAAATAAAAACATTGTGATTTTATTTTACTGAATTTCTTTATTGAACAAAATTAAAAACCACCGTGGGTAATGGGGACACTCAGCATCACACTTTTAGTGCGTTTTTATTGTAGATGTATTTATTTATTTTATTTTCCGACGTTTACGTGAAACAAAAAAATTTCCGCCGTGGCGACCCCTGACGGGAGCAGCCGAAAGAGGAAGAAGACGACGACATGAAACAAAAAAATCCCCGCGTCCGAGAGTCCCGGGACGGTGCTCATGTCTCCCACAAGCCTGGAGCACGGCAACCAAAGTTTTTCAATTAGGCCTTGTAGATCTAATATGATTGAAGATTCAGCAACTGGATTGGAAGAGATTTTGACGGAATGACAAGGTGAAATCAGTGAAATACAACGCATTTGAGGATGGAAGCCATGCTCAAACCCCATTGGCTCACAGGACTCGGGGCCTCAGGAGGGTGGGTTCTCCCATAAAAAAATGGCATGTTTTGGAATAAGAGGGTTATAGAGGCATGTTACAATGGCCAGTGGTGTTTTCAGCAACAAACGTCAAAGAAATGTTTTGGGGACCTCAGAGACTATATATTAACTTGTGTAAAAAAGAGGCATAATATGTAGGTCCCCTTAGCATTTCAGACATCACATTGTGAAATTTTTTTTTGATGATATTTAACAATATTATTCCATCTTTTCTGGCATCTTTCCTGGGAGGGCTGTATGGGTGTGAATGGAGGAGGACAATAAACTAAGTGTATGTAAAACTAGGAAATTTGTCTCGCGTTGCTGCATTACAAACAACACACACCATGAGCAGCTTCTCGATGCGTGCCAGCAGGGAGGGGATGAGGACGGTGTGCAGGGTGCCTAGCTCCGTGGTCCAGGCTGCGAAGGCGGGAATGAAGACCTGGTGGATGGCACTGACCACCCTCTCTGACGGATCCCCCAGAGACAACAGCATTAGCTCCACACCCTGCGCACACGCACACACACACACACACACACACACACACACACACAGTTGGCTGTTGCAGATATGTACATATATCACATCTATTATGCGATATCTGAAACAGTGTCATAAATAACACAGAAGCACGTTTCCAGAGCACATTTTTAATTAAACGCCTCCACCCACCCACACACACACACACACACAAACAAACACACACCTGGGAATACTTGTCGGGGTCATCTATGTAGCCCATGATGATGCCCAGGCTCTTGACTACGGCCTCCCTGACCATGTCGGCCTTGTCCTCGGCCAGCATCTGCTGCAGCATGGACAGCACCAGAGAGCTGCGGATCTCTTTCTGCACAGACAACAGAAGAAACATGTACACAGTGTTATATCCATTTCTATATCACTGTTTCTGCATTTTAGTCCTCGTTGTCCGATCTGTAGATGCGATAATTCTGCCTTGTAAATGAATTAACGGCAAAGTTTAACTATTCATTATTTCACTGGGGACAACATGCTACCTCTTGAAGGACCCAGATTGAGAACCAACGGTTTGGACTATTGATGAAGTTGTGTATTACTAATCATGTACATTTCCCACGCAAGAAAATAAAAAGATACGGAGCTTCTTACAGGCAAGTACGGTGCTAAGGCGCCACATGATTCCGCCACCAGCAGCCTCCTCTCTGGATACTTGTGGTTAATCTGCAGAGGGACGGGGAAAAGGGGGGGTGGGGGCACAAGCAATGTCGGTGAGGACGGGAAAGGGGAAGGAGGGATGGTGGGCAAACAAAAGAGAAAGGGGCGAGGAGATGGAGAGAAAAGAGGGCAGCCACAACTCGGGCGCAATCAACACTGTGACCCTGTGAAAACGGCTATTTGTCTTTTCTGGGCAGGAGATCTCCCAGACACCAGACCACAGGCTGCTCCCGTTGCCATGGCAGAAGATGTTGTTTACCATAAATGCGTTACATAAGGTGACGCAGGTGGCACGAAACAAAGGAAACATAATGGTATCTAATTGAAGTCAGGGACACGGTGAAGTTTCCAGAATCAGAACGTGTTAAAAATTATATCCATTGCAGATTCAGTTCTGCTTATTAAACAATATATGTTTGGGTTGCAAGAGTGGACATATTGTGTGCGTGCTGCAAAAACAACCATATTGTTTACTGTTATTTCCAAATCAAATCTAGGTCAGAGACGTGGTGGAAACAACAGGAACAGCTTGATTCAACACACACACACACACACACACACACACACACACACACACACACACACACACACACACACACACACACACACACACACACACACACACACACACACACACACACACACACACACACACACACACACACACACGGGTGAGGACATTAAAATTGTTGCGTAAAACACATTCGATGAAGGAATAAATGTCTGGGCAAAACATTTAACAAATAAACTTCGTTCATCCGTAAGCTGTGATTTGGCCTGACCAAGATGTTGACACTGAAATAAACCGCACGTTGCTCCACGTCAGCAGCGGCTAAATGCATTTACCCGATTCACCAACAGTGCAACCAGTAGCAAACAACTATATGCAAATAGCGAAATATAAGACAAATATATATTATAAATAAAAGCCTGTATTATGAATATAAAGGCTAAACTCGGTTTGATTCAATCCTAATCCAGTTTTACCCTACCTGTTCCCAGCACTGGGGGAGGAGCTCGGCCTCAACCCGGGTGGGACCCACGTGCCTCGCAAACGCCACACAACCCGTCAAGATCATCTGCCTGGAGGGGAACACACACACACACACACACACACACACACACACACACACACACACACACACACACACACACACACACACACACACACACACACACACACACACACACACACACACACACACACACTGTACTGAGATGCAGTACATCTGAATTTTGATACATTTCCCTTTCGTTTAATTGTTCAGCTCAACACAACTTAAAACACACAAACTTACGTTTAAACACACACACACACACACACACACACACACACACACACACACACACACACACACACACACACACACACACACACACACACACACACACACACACACACACACACACACACACACACACCTCTGCTCATCGTCTGGTCTCTTGATGAGATTGAAGAGGATGTGGAGGAGCTGGTCTCTCTCCTTGGCCTCTGGATGAAGACAGGCCGTGCACAGGATGAGAGGAATTAACTCCTGGATGGGGTGGGCAGTTGGCATAGGGAGAGGGAGAGAGAGAAAGAGGGAGAGAGAGAGAGAGAGAGAGAGAGAGAGAGAGAACAACACACATAATCATCTGTATTTAGAGTGTCATAACACAAGGTAGGTGAGGGGGCGATGGGCAAAGCTGGGAGTTTATAGAGGAAAGCTAAAGGGCTATTGAAAAAAAATAAAAATAAAATAACCCCAATATCACAGTCGTCAGAAAACAGGGAAGAAGAAGAAAGTACTCTCTGGACACAACTCCATCTTGTCTGAACTTGTGGGTTGCATATGTGCATATAGGCTCTCACAGTCAAACCACAATAAAGACAAACTCTCACGCCCTGGACTCAAACTTTAGTTCCCTCTTCTGATAAAAACACAACTCAAGAGTTCAGGGAGAGTTTGCGGAAACCTTGCAGGCGGACGAGAGAGAGATACGGGGCTCCACGGCCAAACTGCGGTCAGCACCGCATTCCCTGCCTCAAACACCCAAATTAGAGAGAGAGAGGAGAGAGAGAGAGAGCGAGAGAGAGGGAGACACAGAGAAATATCTTATTTTCTTCCATTTTTCCAGGAAGATAGCGGATCTTCCTGCCAAGTGTTGGCAAAGGAGGCCAAACCCCAACTTTGGAGCCTTTACCCACGATCCCCTCCGTGGGTAAAGGAAATGGCTGTGATGACTCACTGCCTTTAACCCTGGATAAACCCTCCCCCCGTCTGAAGCCTCTGCCATGTTGGCCATCGGCTTGGAAATAAACGACAGTGTTTTGATCCTGAGAGCAGCCATTTATAAAATGCTCCGATGAATGGCTCAATGTGGGAAAGGTCGGTCCACACATCAAAATGTGTCAATATTAACCAAATCAAGGGCAGAAAAAAAAGTTTAAATTAGACTTTGCCTGACCTACCTACCTCCACATTCAATGACACATCTGTTTTGGACCTCTGAAAGAAACCACACATGGCGGCGGAAAGTTCTTGCAGTTTCAGCGGTAACCCGTTGAATTAAAAAAAAAAAAAAAAAAAAAAAAAAGCGAAATAATAAAAATAAAAATGAAGGCATAACTGCAATGCACACATCTGAAGCTAGTACCCGCGCTGACCCCGGTTGCTATTCTCGGGCAGATTCCTCCGTTTTGGAGGACTCCAGGAGGCTCGCCCCAGATGAAACAGCTTGACGGCCCAGGGTAAACATTGTGGGCAGCTGGCGTGGCCGCTACGACGCCACGCCAGCAGACAAGGAGTCGAAGAACAGCCCTCCTGAGCCTTCTTAATACTTCCGAGCAATTTTCAGCGGGACAGCCTTCTTCAGAGCATTATGCCCCCCCCCCCCATCGGGACGGTTCTGTAATTTTGTATTCACACTCTACATGGGAATTCCTTCCATCAAAGCGCTCTCTCGTCATCCCCGAGTGGAGAGGACTCCGCTTTGTCAGCATCCGTAATCTCAATGTGAGATTTTTTTTTTTTCATTCTTTGCATTGATTTGAATCTAAGGATCCACGCTCTCAGCCTATTTGTAACCAGGGATCAACTATAACGTTTGAAGGTTACCTACGCCCAAGCACAGCCTGTCTTGATTGATCGCAAATTAAAAAGAGTCGGTAATAAAAAAAAAAAGTCCACAATTGGAAATCATGAATTTCTTTATGGTTCACTTGCTTGGTTCCCTTTAACATAACACGGCATAAGTGGAGTACCTGTATGGTTCCGCAAAATCCTAACCGCAGTGGATTTTAAAGTCCTTAAATTAGTATTGTCCATCATTTTTCTGTCACTAATATTTTAGTTGTTTGATTTTTTTGTTTGTTTTTAATGAAGGGTGGCTGGTGCTCACACTACAAATAGAGATGTAAAATTTGTCTGGCACAGAAATTGGCAAAATATCCGAGTTACTCGTTGCCAACGTAAACAAAATAGTGCAATTGACGGCCAGCATTACGTTGCTCATTCTGAAACTACTTAGAATATTACAACGGTCTAACTCTACATACCGAACCCATCCGTCCCTTGAAACCTCTACAGAAAACACACCTTAAAGTGGAGTTTGAAAGCCTATTTGGCGTGTAGGGGCTCTCTTCTGCAGTCTTCTCCAATTTAAAAGGTGTTCTATCTTGCACTCCTTTCCTCCAGCGGTTCGCTTTGTTCACGGTGTTTTGTCCTTTTCGAGTGAAACGCCAGCGCTGGAACGTGTATCTGACGGCAGATCTCGTCACTGAGGAGGGGACACACCGAGCCACTGCGCATGTTCCAAACTCCCATTCACCAGACCATATGTCGTCCTCGCGGTTGGAGCTAGACCGGACACAACTCTGTTCTTCTCACCGAATCGGACCTGCTTTTCCTTTTTGTGTACCAATTAACTTATGGGGTACTTTTTTATTTTAATTTTTTTCATAAATCTGGTGTCTTTGAAGCCTCAATGGGAGAAAGTAAGGGAACTGATCTGCTTGCCCTGTAAGCAGATCAACAACCCAGGGCTCGATGAACGGACGAACAGACTGACTCTCATTTGTTTGTGATTTGTCCGTTGGCTGTTTGTTTGTGTTTCAACTTGAACTACAGATTTTTTGTCTTGATAAAAAAAAAAAAAGAAGTTGATAATCGTCTTTGTCTGGCGACTGGAACGTTAAACATATAGGTTTGGCTATGTGGCGAGAGGGAAGTGGATCGTTACTGGATGTATTTGCTCTCTGTGTATATAACTGCACGCACGTGCAGTTATATACACAGAGAGCAAATACATCCAGTAACGATGTATTTGCACACACACACACACACACACACACACACACACACACACACACACACACACACACACACACACACACACACACACACACACACACACACACACACACACACACACACCCCCCCCCCACCCTTGCTGGAGGCTCACTAAGATAAATATTCAGTGGCAGGTGGCCAAAGTGTGCAATAAAGTACCTTACATGCTATGGAATAATGTGATCGTATCCGTTTTCTCGATGCAATTATCCCTCTGTATATTTAATTATCCCACTCCTGCACTCTGATTATTGATGACTAAACTTTTGTACATTAACATTATGGTCACAAATGCTTTTCTAACTGATCTCAAATCAATGTACGACTAAAACTTACCCTCACTAATGACAAAGGCAAATTTAAGCAGGTGGAAAAGAGACTCCCCAAAAAATGGACTGCAGCCTGTGCGAGAGAGCCCCGTTGAGCGATTTATGATCTCTGATAGCTCGGCCAGGAGGCAGGGCCGAGTTTCACGTTTTCAAGTCAAACGCCTTTGTCAAACTTTCAGTCACATTCTTCAAACTCAAGGTGTGTTTCCAAGCTTGTGGGAGGGTTGCCGAACACCAGATGCAAGATGGGAGTGCAATCCTCAGAGCGCGTGTGTGCGTGCGAGCAATTTGCACGGCTGTTGAATGCCACGGACAAGGCACAAAGTCCATGGAACCCAGGCGGAACGTCAACATCTCAGCGCTTCCATTTTGGCTTTTTTCCCCATTTTCTTTTTAATCTTACAACCTCAGTTTGTTTTTCCCTTGATTTTGGAGGGAGGCCAAGTTCTTCATAACCGTCAGCACTCATTAAAAAAAATACATAACCATGGTGATATGCAAAGCAGGCTGGCTACAGGCCAATCCAACCAGATTTATCTTATCACTCTATCTACTGTGGATGCCGAGTTTTTAAATACAGACTTATACTGTACACACACCGATGAGCCCATATCTTACCGCAGGTGTGTCTGACTTGAAGACAAGAAGCTCTTAGCTCACTCACTCACTCACTCAACTTGACATTAAAATAATGGACGAGTAAAGAAGTTGTGGTCAAAATTGTTGGGAGAAAAAAAAATTAAAATTAAAATTAACATAATTGAGTAAATTAGGGATCGCAAATGAGACATCTGGGACGCAAGACAATTAATGGAGTTGTAGGATCTAAGACTTAAAAATGACCCACTCTACAGGTTAAAACCTCCAGTCCATAGCACTCGACAGGCCATTTTTTCTGCTACTTCATAAAAGTATACCCTTTTTCAATAAAAGCAATGTCTTCAAGCAGAACTTTTGCAATCGAATAAGAGTTTAAATGACAGTGGTTGTAACCAACAGGAGTAGGGCTGGTGTTACTTAACATTTATATTTTTTTGGGGGATGGGGGAATCATGCAGATGAGAGCATGAAGTGACTCACCTGGCATAGGTGCGCAACCATTCTCTAGGAGAGAGGCATGCATGAGAGCGAGAAAAATGAGTGAGAAGAACAGAGAAGAAAAGTAAATAAACAGGGAAAACCAATGAGGGCAGGAGGAGAAGGAAAAAAAGTTGGTGGAAAAAAAAAAACAGGAGAGGAGAAGGAGAGATGAGTTTGGTGGAAACAAAACAGCCTGTGATAATTCATACAGATACCATAGATACACATGGCTCATACAGGGTGGTGCGGTCTTTACTGGAGATATTGTTGATGGAACGAGGTCAGGTATTCACACACGATGCAATCTTAAGAGATAAAATCCAACCATTTATTTGAAGCGCAGGATGCTTTGTTAAGTTGTGAAGTGAAATGAATGACCGACTCTGAACTGCATCCTAAAAACTGGGTAACCCGCCAAATCTGGTTAGCTGTGTTTTATTATTCAAAATGATTAAGCAACAGTCACTACACTACAACTCTTTTGTGTTATGTGATGTAAAGTGTCTGTGAGTACCCTGAAAAGCTCAAATAACATGTATTATAATTATTAATATTATTTTTATTATAATGAATGGTTCAACCTGATGGGACACATTTTGGGTTGCCAGAAAAAAAATGCTTGTGACACTTGCACTTTAATGACAAGTTCTACAACTAAAATAGTCCATATAATGAAAATCCTGATTCCTACAGGAGGTAACGAAAATACAGTTTTCAGTGGAGGGGACCTTTAAATTTTTGCCATCAGTCAGTGTACCGGTTGTTGGGCGTAGACACGGGAAAATATGCCAAACAGGGCATGATTGACATTAAGGTAGTAAATAAAACGATGTATATCAATAAGTAATAAAATAAATACATAATATAATAGAAATATGCTGTGCTGATATAGATAGTCTGGCCATCTAGAAGATGAAAAGGTTGGACTCTTGTGTTTTGTATTATTATTTATTTGTCTCCCACTATGCCCCACTGCTCCATGTGTATCTCCAGGACAAAACGACAAAGAAGCCTGTGGCGATGACACAGTGGTCTCCAGGTGAGGCGTGAGTGGGGGGTGGGGGGGGAGGAGAGCGGGAGGGGGCGTTACCTCTCGCTTGGCCAGAAGGACGTTGGGGACGATGTGAGGGAGACAGCGACCCAACATCAGCATAACACTCTCCTCACTGTCAGCGATACGAGACACCTGGACAGAGAGAGAGAGAGAGAGAGAGAGAGAGAGAGAGAGAGAGAGAGAGAGAGAGAGAGAGAGAGATTTAAAAACATGGAGGCGATTCTGATAAGTCATATCCATGGAAAACACACACCTTCATGCATTTTAGCAGTAAGTTGGTGCACATGTACTATTTCTACAAAGCTACCTAAAAAAACTTTTATTTTGTATATGTTTTAATGTATGCGTGTCTGATCGTGTTCGTGCATTTTTGTGCGGAAAAACACTGTGTGTGTGTGTGTATTCGTGCGTGTGTGTGTGTGTTTGTGCACGTGTGTGTGTGTGTGTTCATGCACGTGTGTGTGTGTGTGTGTTCGTGCACGTGTGTGTGTGGGGGCGCGCCCGCTACCTCAGCTCCGAGGCGGCTGTCGGAGGACATTCTGCAGAAGGACAGCAGGGCCTGCTGGAAGGCCGGGGAGAGCTTCCTGCCAGCGCCCCATAAAACAACAAGCGGAGCAAAAATAATGAGACACCACATGGCCATTCCCACAGCTGGAACCCTGCTGCACGGCAGCGGGGCCTGTTCTGGAGCCCAACCAGCTCATTGCCGTTCGATTCGGACCACAGAACCTTACAGTGGCACTGCCAACAGTACAAGCTTGGCTGACTTGTGGTACTACTGCAGTTAATTGTGATCATGCCAATGAGGACGTACAACTGTTACACTTTGTAAAATATGTACCTTATTCCACAATGCTACACAAGTTGTTTTGTGGATGGTGCAGATCAGAAATGATGGCGGAAGGTTTACAGACCAGGGGATGCGGTAAACAGCGCTTAATTCTATATTTATATAATTTATATCCATATTTCAACAATTAAGGATGTAATAAAGATGCCCTTTCAAACTCAATAGGTTGGTCGTATGGTCTCTGTTTCGTTTATCAAAACCCATGTGTCCAGCCTGTGCATCTTCCTCCAAAACCAGCGGTGAAAGTGAAAGTCTCCGAAACTGAATATACTTAAGTGAGGAAAAAATAAACTTAAGTACAGTAACAAAGTACTTGTACTTCGCTACTTTCCACCACGGCCCAAAACAGGTAAGTACTACTTCAGTAACTGCAACTATAGGATGGATATTAGAACGAATAGCCACTGCCATCTAGTGGTGAAATATAGCTTCAACACTGCAGGGTCAGTATGACTGGGTACAAGTTTGACAATATTTTGCATCTAGCATTACCAATACTGTGTATATTTATAGTATAGTAGTACTTATTAATGTATCAAATCAAATAGAGTCAAATATCAAACCAAGCCAACCAATTTCAAAGTCCCTCATAAGAAAAACTTTGACAATAATTAGCAGTTTGAGAGAAGCTGGGAAAAGCCGGCGTGTGCATTCCCCACTCACCTGTTGGGCTGGTCGAACTGGACAGGGGGCCGGCTCTTTATCTTGCCGTGGGACTGGGTTTGGGTTTTGGGGTGCGGAGAGTTCTGGGTACCTGCAGGGTCAGAGTCGTTCTCAGGCTTTGTAGCGCCCCGGACGTCCAGGTACTGGCCGTTATCCAACGGGGGCTGTGGGCGGGTGGGAGCGGGCCGAGTTAGCTGAGTCGAGGTAACGGTCCAGACACTTTCTAGAAGGTCTGGCACCTACCATGGAGAGCGGGTCAGTGGAGGCCGCGTTGGTGCAGGAGGGGCTTGATGAGGCCAGGTCCAGCGTCTCTGGGGGTGGGGACGACACGGTTCTCTTCAAGGTCTGAATTTCACTATAATCAGGGGAGAAGGGACAGATGGAGAGCGGTCACACTCCATGGTCATATGCATTGACACTTCAGTAGCCAGAGATACAAATGGCCAGCATGGAGAAAAAACACCACGTGTATTCAAATGGAGGGCAGCGACACTGACTTATGCAACGCAGCAGATGTGCCCTCACTTGCCGGAGACCGGCATCAATGGAGTTTGGCTTCCAGATGGACGGAAAACCGCCCTGAATTCAACCCCTGCACCAGGGCAATGTTTCCTCCCTTAATTTCATCCAGTGGTTTGACTGGGGCAAACGTTTAAACGTTCAGTTACCGCATCTGTTCTTATTTTGGCTGCAGCACAGGTCCCGGCGCTAAAAATATCTTTATTTGGATGCGTTGTCACAGCAAAAAACAAACAAAAAAACCCAAAAAACTTTCAATTCAAGCACTCGTGCATGGAAACATCAGGCCTGCTGCTTTTTGACATAGTGTCCCTTATCATCCTTCCCCACCTCTGCAGCTTCCTGATCTGCTCGGCCAGGTTCTCCTTCTCGCTGTTGAGGAGACCGATCTGGTACTCCAGTTCTTGAACCACCTCTGTCTGTTGCTACAGGAAAGGAAAGAAGAGAGAGGAGTCAAACAACTGGTCGGACTTGCCAGGCCGAGACTGAAGTACCAGAGGCATTCTTGGAGACCTTTTTTTATTCACAGGGTTTAAAAACAACACCCCAGCTTTAAAGTGCGGTGACGATTCCGAGACCTCTTTAACAACGACATGGAACATGGATGTTCCTGGTTCCCGTTAAGGTAATAAATGCAAATGAATACAAAAACACAAAAACCACAGCTGGTCAACGACACCCCACCTGCAGCGAGAGGTCGGGTTTCTTGGCCGGCTCTTGGGCGGCGTAGCTTCCCGGGAGGTCTCCCAGCTCCACGGCCACGGCGACATCCACGGTGTCCCGGGGCGGCGGTGGGGCAGTGCCGCAGTTCCTGTACAGCTGCAGCAGGTCAGGGGGCTTGGGGATGTTGAGCCCCACGTCATCCCACAGCTCAAAGTCCTGGTCGGCGAAGGAAACAGGAAATGCACAATGACATTTAACGAGGAAGGGGGGAAAAACCAGAGGAGATGCATTAGTAGAACATACTAAACGTCATGTTGGCTCGTACACGGATCCTAGACCCATTTCCATATTATTAGAATTGTTGGAAAAAACTCAAAAAGCTGTCGGCCTGCACGAGAGTTCATGTAAAACGCTCCATTATTCATTAATGGTAAATAGGATATGTATTATGAATTATGCATTATAAATATCACAGAAAAGGTCACATGTAGGTCATGAAAGGAAGGAGAAAAAAAAAAAACACCCCCCAAAAAAACAAAGCTTTACCTGGTCATCGTTTTCGTCAGAGAAGGTGATGGAGGAGAGTTTGTATCCGTTCTTTAACAAATATTCATTGACAAGGAAGTTTAAGGCTCTTTTCTCCAGCGGGCGGATAGGTTCCTGAAAGGGCGACAGGAGGGGTTTTTAAGAACATAGGAAAAGTTCATTGATTCCCGTTGAAAATCTATTTCGTATACAACACCATTGTTATTGTGGGAAGTGTGTCATGATAGTATCATGTTGTGGGTAATGTATCGCAATAGCATCGTATCATGGGCAATTATTGTGATATTATTGTGCATGGGAAATGCAGCGTAAGATTATCGCGATAGTATCACACCCTGGGCAATGTACTGTGATATCATCTTGTCATGGGAAATGTATAGCGATAGTATCCTGTCACGGATAATGTATTGTGATATCGTGTCATAAGCAATGTGTTGTGCTAACATCGCATCATGGGTCATGTATCCTGATAGCATGGCATCATGGGTCATAAACCGCGTTCCAAATTATTATGCAAATGATATTTTTCTCTGATTTTCCTAAATAGTCGATGCAAATGACAGTCAGTATAAGTTTCAAGTCATCAACCGTTAGGGTATAATTCCAATGTTATTGAACAAACCTCCCAATGATAACAGTATTTTTTTTTTTTAATAAAAAACTCAAAATGCACTGTTCCAAATTATTATGCACAACAGAGTTTCAAAACATTATATAGGTTGTGAAGAGCTGGAAATGGTCATTTGTTGAATTTGCAGCATTAGGAGGTCATACTGACTGAAATCAGAAGCTATTTCAATCAAAAACATCAACAGGAATAGACAGAATAGACTAGACTAGACTCCCAGAGCTGCTGTTTTGATGCAAACTGCCTCCCACCCTCATCGATCTTTTGCTTGAGGATGCTCCGAAGGTTCTCAATAGAGTTGAGGTCAGGGGAGGATGGGGGCCACACCATGAGTTTCTCTCCTTTTATGCCCATAGCAGCCAAGGACACAGAGGTATTCTTTGCAGCATGAGATGGTGCATTGTCTTGCATGAAGATGATTTTGCTACGGAAGGCACGGTTCTTCTTTTTGTACCATGGAAGAAAGTGGTCAGTTAGAAACTCTATATACTTTGCCGAGGTCATTTTCACACCTTCAGGGACCCTAAAGGGGCCTACCAGCTCTCTCCCCATGATTCCATTCCAAAACATGACTCCACCACCTCCTTGCTGACGCCGCAGCCTTGTTGGGACATGGTGGCCATGCACCAACCATCCACTACTCCATCCATCTGGACCATCCAGGGCTGCACGGCACTCATCAGTAAACAAGACTGTTTGAAAATGAGTCCTCATGTATTTGTGGGCCCACTGCAACCATTTCTGCTTGTGAGCATTGGTTAGGGGGGGCCCAATAGTAGCTTTATGCACAACTGCAAGCCTCTGGAGGATCCTACACCTTGAGGTTCGTGGGACTCCAGAGGCACCAGCAGCTTCAAATACCTGTTTGCTGCTTTGTAACGGCATTTTAGCAGCTGCTCTCTGAATCCAATGAATTTGTCTGGCAGAAACCTTCCTCCGTGCCTTTATCTGCACAAACCCGTCTGTGCTCTGAATCTTCCCCAAATCTCTTCACAGTACGATGATCACGCTTATATTTTTGTGAAATATCTAATGTTTTCATACCTTGTCCAAGGCATTGCACTATTTGACGCTTTTCGGCAGCAGAGAGATCCTTTTTCTTTCCATATTGCTTGAAAGCTGTGGCTGCTTAATAATGTGGAACATCCTTTTTCAATTGTTTTCCTTTAATTGGGCTCACCTGGCAAACCAATTATCCCAGGTGTCTGAGATTGATTTCAGTCCAAAGAGCCCTGAGACACAATACCATCCATGAGTTTAATTGAAACAACAAAAAATGTAATGTTTATGACACTTAAATGCAATTTGCATAATAATTTGGAATGCGGTGTATATCGTGGTAGCATGGCATCATGGGTCATGTATCCTGATAGTGTTGCATCATGTATTGTAATATTACCGTGTCATGGGAAATGTATTGTGATAGCATTGCATCGTGAGTCACCTGGTGATTCCTACTCCTAGTTAATGAACTGCATTACATTTAAATATGAAATACCTACCTGAATCTCGGGACCTAACTTGAAATTTTTCCTTTCTTGCGAGTGCACTTCGCTCTCTAAAACAAAGAGGGAAAAAAAGAGAGCGGATTTAGGGACGGGTTTTTGAAAGCCCCGATCAATCTCTGACGAGAGGACTTTTTTTTTTTGTGTCGAGACAAACAAACAAACAAACCAACAAGGAGGAGGAAAACTTAACCGAAGCCGGTTGAGATTGAGAAGAAGTTTAAAGTACGCCACACCTGCTGCCTGAGTCAAGTTGGCGCGCAGTGCCTGAATGGTCTCCTTTGCTTTCCGTAGCTCAAACTCCAGCACTGGACAGGAAGTCAGACACACACACACACACACACAGGAAGTGCATCCAACCGATGTCATAACCAAACAAAAATAAAAATAGATGCCAATAAATCACACAAACACTGTAGGAGTCTAAACACTAATAAAAATTAAAAAAAAGCAACAAAAAATTAAATTTAAAAAAAAGAGAGGCGGCATGCAAACCATGGCTCTAAGAAACACATGCAGCAGAGGATCATGGGATAGCCAGCTGTCTGATCGTAATGCATCAGGATGCATATTAAAAAAGCAGAGTTGCTGCCCTCATTTCCACTTAAAAGTAAAAGCACTGGCGTTGCTGAAGTGTTTAAACGGAAAAGGAAGATATCAATGCGTACATGTATTCAAAGGAGATGAGGGAAGTAAATCAGAAAATCAGTATGAGCGTTGGTCTTCTAGGAGCTGTCTGACAGTGGATTAAGTTTGTTTTCAGGTTTAAAAAAAAATAATAAAATAAAAATAAAAAACTTGACAATGAAAAACAACATGCTGTAATTACTTGGATCCAAGCCACTCACGGAAATTAAGTCACATGGTTTGGGCCAATTAGTCATAAAAGATTGGATTTAAAAGCCAATTCAGCTTCAAATTATATAATACACACAGTGACTGTGTTTAAAACCGTACACCCTTTTCTGATTAAATTGGTAATTTAACTACTAGAATTTTTTCCGAGACTCACAGGCTTATTATTGGAAAACACTTTTATATTTGAATTGCACATAATCTAACACTATTTAACAAAATAAACTACTCCATGTGTAACCACTTAAGACACATTAGGAAAAAAGCAATTATAAGAAACAAACATGGGAAATATCAAAAGCAATGGAGCACAAAAAATGTGTTGCATAGATATGCACTGAAGATCTGCCTTCAGAACTGATAGATTCCAGTTAGGTCTCAAGATCATTTTTATATACCAGTTTAGTGAACTGACGCCTGAAGTAATTATTGTGTATCAGTAAATTCGACCAAATTCAAATTTCCCATTTTTTTTTACCAAAGGAAACGTCATCGATGCTTTTTCTGACGACTTTTCACCGTCTCCGACTCCTTTTTTCGGGCAGATCAAGAGTGCACACGATGCAAAGCGCGACAAAATGGAAAAAAACAAGGATAACAATTTGAAAAAAATAAATAAATAAAAGGAAGGGAATACTTAAAGGAAAGAAAGAAAAAATAAATTGAAAAAAACAAATTTTAAAAAGGAAAGCCAGCTAGTCTGGATGGAGTGGTGGACTTGTCCAGTAATTCTCACTGGGGTTTGATCAACGTCAGAAGAAAGGCAGGAAACCCAGAGTCAGACAGCTGGGGGCAGACATTTTGGAATAAGGGGACAGATTCGGAAGACGGGATCGAGGGAGGGAGGTAGGGATGGAGGGGAAGGTGTCTCTCCGACGGGGTGAGGGGAAATAATAAATTGAAGGGATGCAGAAACGCTCCCTGGTGGGGAAATGTAGAGGAGCCTCCACATCTCTGCTGCATGGTCTCTCCTGGTTTCTCTCTTTTGCATCAACCTGCACCTACTATATTACCAACTCACAAACACTCCATAAGTAATTTAAACACATACACTTTCACCCCCCCCCCCCCCCACCATTCGGGTTGATGACAAACTTGTTCGTCTAGTCTTAAAATGGGTTTAAGTTTTGAACGTGTGTATTTTTATGAACGGAATTAATAGCTTTACACATTAATTGATATTAGGATATGTGGTACTATTCATTTTCGGTCTCACAAAATGAAACACAAATTCAATTGGAATTATTCTTTAGACACCGCCCTCCCCCTTCTTTGAAACTAAATTTTAAATTCTTCGTACATTTATTCTTGGGGAAACCTTCTTTGAAACTAAATATTAAATTCTTCGTACATTTATTCTTGAGGAAATAGCCTCAAAGCAACAATTTGGTTTACATGAAGCATGCGGAGAACAGTGATTTTGTCCGTGCCCCAGGTGAACTAGATTTATGAACGCCAATTGTTTTCTGAAACTAGATGCGCTGGTTGATTTGCACAGGAAAGAACCCTTGTCAATACGATAAAAGACACGCAGCCTCAGGGCTTGTGTAAATATCCGCAGGTTATTAGCCAAGCGGTCCAATTAGAGTAAACAACGCCTGGTGAGTGTGCACGTCCGCGGCTCCGCACAATCTAAGACCATGAACAACCTTCAGGGTCCAAGCAAGGTCCAAATTCTAGTTGCACCCTCGCCTACAGTTCGGGCCTCAAGGTCTCTGTGACTTAGTTACAGGGCAATGGTATTCAAGCCCAGTCAATATCAATTAACGATTAGGGGGATAAAAATGGCAAGGAAAAAAAAAAAATAATAATAAATTTTTTTTTTTTTTTTTTTTACAGTGATTTATTTATTTATTTTTATCAATCGATTAAAAAAAAAAAAAAAAAAAAACCAGCAACGATCCTGCTCCTACTCTTCAACTACCTTCCCTCTTGTGCCATATTTCGAGAGTCTTAACGTCTCATCGTCTTAAAGACGACTGCTCTGTGCTGGATGAGGTTCCGTCAGCGCCATCAGAAAGATCCCTGGCTGTGAACTGAATGCTAATAACTCGGCGAGCATGAGTGCGAGCGTCTGTGGTGTGTCACGACTAAGCCAGAGATGTGGGTGGGTGGGTGTGTGTGTGTGCGTGTGTGTGTGTGTGTGTGTGTGTGTGTGTGTGTGTGTGTGTGTGTGGGCGTGAACTTCGGCCGTACAGATACAGACCTGCACTGAAAACAACAAAACAGAGACAAGGCGGGGCAGGTGGAAGGAACAACTCTGTTGCGTTTGGGAAAAACATCTACAGGGCGTCAGCACAGCCAGCTGAACTTATGCAATCATCTTCATTTGAATTAAATACTACAACAGTCACAAATTAATTGCAATGTTTTATTTCTGTATTTGGCCGGATTTTGTCGCTGAAACCCTTCTCTAATGTACGTCTGATGGCATACTGAAAAGAAGGGAGCAATTCTAAAATATGTATAAATAAATTAAAAAATGATCGAATCCTGAGATCCCGTCCCAATTTCCTGGCCCTAAATGTTGGCTGCCATGGTTGGGTAGTAACATTTTTTAAATGTTATAGCTTTCTGATTAAACGGATATTAAGTGATGTGATAGGGCTGACCGGCATGGGGACTTCAAACCTGGGACAGCGTGGAGCCCCTCCCTCGCCGCCAACAGTGGGGCGGCCATCACACACACGGGGCGACAAGAGAAATGACGTCTGAGAACGCGATAGCGCCTGTCATCCGTAATGTGACATCACCATCAGGGATGCTTTTTGATGCGGTGTCTCTGTAATTACTTCTCCATCTCTCCTACCCCCACCGCCCGAGTGCTTCATTCTCTCCTCGTTAAACGATCCTCCGGCTTTCCTCGATTCGGGGGGCGGAGCCGGGGACGACGGTTCGTCGTGGGTCTTACCTGCCACCCGCTCGTCCGACTCGCGGTTCCCGTCGTCCGAGTAGCGGGCGAAGTCCAGGGAGTCCAAGGTGCTGATGCTGCCCGCCCGGTCTGAAAGGAGTCATGGGAAGTGGGGAGACAGAATTGGGACGACACGACACGGCAGAGAGTCAGACGGTAATCAGCTCCTGGTAGATCAAACCAATTTCCTGTACATCTAGGTAGTGTAGTTTGACCGGTCCAAACTTTGGCCACACACTGAAAAACAAGGCATCCAGGTTGATCGGGCTGACGCATCGGCATACTGCGGCTCCTATTTCCCCGAGCTGGGTGACATCGGCAGCTGAGCTAATGGCGTTATCGTTCTGCCCCCGGCCCTGCCCACTTTAAAACAAACGAGATCGGACAATTGGTCCTTCAATAAAGATACAGGAAAAGGTCAGAGCAACTGAGGCGTACCGCTGAGTTGACTTACAGGTGGGGGGGGCACAAGAAGAGGGTGTGTGTGTGTGTGTGTGTGTGTGTGAGACCAATGCTACAGGCTCTAAGGGAATACAAATCATTAGCTGCTGACCTAGCGTGTTGACTTTGTCAGTGTTAAATGATATTGTCAATGTTAATTGTATTCCTCCCGTTGCTTTTCTGGGTAGAGGGTTTCCTCTGCATCACACAGTTCAAAGTGGCACTCCGTGAGCTTATTTGGTTTGAAAATCCCCCATTAGATTTTTATCAAATATTTATTTAGCTGACATATTTTTTTTTTGTGGAAAGGAAAAAAACATTGAATGTATTTGCTGTTATGCATGTGCTCCTCTATATGTCGCTTCCATTGTTTGGCGGCGGGGTCTGCCGCCTTTCCTGGCTTGAATGCAAGGACCAGGCACGAAGTGAAAGGAAGCGGCTGTGAATATGCCAAAGCAGTGTAGCTAGTTGTCGTCAGTAAACTGTCCTCATGGAGGAAATTCACTAAAACTAACAGCACCCTGACATGAAAACATTTCTGGGACCAAGCAAAAAAATTAAAAAATTAAAAAATAAATAAAAATCTATCGATTAGAAGAAGACATCTTTTGAAAAAAGAAAGGGGCCACCATAGAGTGAAGACAAGTGTAAACGTTGTAGTTTTTCAACAGGATTGTGGGATTGGTAGTGAAATCCACCCAATGCAGACAATCAGGTGGAATTTTCCACTTTAATGGCGACACACCTTATTACAGTCGAATTACACATGGTTAAGACCTTTATCATAAATTGTTGTGTATTCAATACATGACTGAACAAACTTGTTTGTGCATTTCTCTATATACACATGTAGAATCACCTCCTCGAAGCCATCATACTGACCACACGTTTTTATTCCACATTTACCGATTTCATGTCAGGACATACCTGCTCCTAAAGGCCACGATGTGGTACACCACACAAGTGAGACTGTGTGCTTGTCGGATATGGAGTGCGTGTTCACGGGAGAGTTAGGTCAAGAACAAATATGTAATCACGGAGATTAAACAAAACAGGTATTTTTCTCCGGCCGACCTTTAGATTTCGTGCCCCTGGCTCGTATTGTCTGCAGCCAGACGGGTCTGACATTTCAGACTGTCAGCTCTTTAATGGACTCCTACTGAGCAGGACACACACACACACACACACACACACACACACACACACACACACACACACACACACACACACACACACACACACACACACACACACACACACACACACACACACACACACACACACTTTAAGAAGAAGAGGCATGGGAGAGTGTGTATATGACAATTATCCCTTTTAAAAAAATAAACTTAAGTGGATGGTCATTTTCAGCAGGTAGCCAAGAACGTTATCACTGAACAGGAGGGGTTTTGGACAGAATTCCTCTCGTATTTCGGATGCCTTGGCAAAGCTAGTAGCAATTTGCACTTGAAGCCACTTAGATGGAATGAATCCGTAAATCATCGATTCCATTCTACAAAAGGCACTGCAGAGTGCAAAATTCCTGAAAGAATAAACCTTAAAATAAGATGTAAGTGGCTTGTTTTGGGGTATTCAGTATTGGACAGTATAAACAGTAAAAAGAGGGTAAAGGAAAATCATACAATGTGTGTAGGATGTACTGTATGTCAAGGCAAGCAGAATTCACACACCTACTCTTTAAATTCAACAAATAGTGCCTCTTCAAAACACACACACAATCCAGCGGCCACAGATGCACAAATAGCATGTACACAGATACTGTGGCATCCAGAGAGCACTGGTCCAAAACTACATGGAGCCGGGCCAGAGACCTGACAACGTCATTAATCAGCTTCTCACACAGCAGTTCTGGGTCCCTGCAGCCCCCAAAAAGCTGTCTGGTTGTCTAGCAGATACGCTGCAGGCGGGAAGGAGAGGGAAAAAACTGTTCTACTTTGGTGGAGGCTGCAAACAAGAGAATAAATATAAAAATCATGTGGCCAATTTAACAAATAAATTACATTTTTAATGGCTTAATGAAGACTGACACATTCAGCCTAAGGCCACTAGAGCTGACATATCATAACATTTCAACTTATAAATAATTGCCAGATATAAATAAATGCAATTGTATGCCACTATCAAAAGTACTGTATTAGCTACACTATAATATAACACGTACACTTATAATATAACAATACAGCATCTATTGAAATTGAACATTTGGACATAAAAAATCAGGTAGACAGTTAATTTGCCTCAACCCAACTGGTACAAATGCACCTAATTCACATTCCATTTATTGCAAGATTTCTTGCATTGGTTTGAAATTCCCTTTTAACAATTTGATGGAATCTAACAATTTTACAAAAAGTATTGGACAGCTCAAATAATTGCGAAGCTTAGGCTTGTGGCGTCTTCTCAACATTAGAGTAGAAATATGTTTGTTGCCAAATGGCAGGGGTTTGATTTCATGATGATACTTCCAGAACGATAAACAGAGTGCTGCCCAGTTCGAGGGCTGGGCCAAAGCGATCAAAGATGAACATCCCAATATTTTCGACCGATACCTCAACATTGATTATCTGACGATATCTGGTGATTTACACGCATGAAATATCTCAGAAACAGTCATTAGTAAAGTAGATATTGAAAACCAAACCGGAGGCATTAGATCTAGGCCTATGGAGTTCGGAAAAATTTAATTACTTCACTGAACTGCAGTCCTGAAGACAATATTTAACTACATCACGATAAATATCTTAAAAATCGATAAATCGCCCCGCCCTACGCATGTTCTACTTTGGTTCTAATGAAATGGACAATACATGGAGATTGTGATTATTACCGCATACATTGTCTGGTTTGCCACTAAGTGCGATCTTAAGTCACCATCATGTTTATCTATTGGGACTAAGTGACTAACACAGTGGCCCTGTGTGCAGGTCACATGCACTAAAAGGGACAGGGGTGGGAGGGACAGGGAGAGAGTGCTATTCATGGTCTGAGCAGCTCAGCCTGCAAATTAGCAGTGTGGTGAGAGAAGAGCTGCCATGTCATGTGTCAGATGCTGCTGCTACGATACAGATGCACGGTATTTACACAGTCATGTGGACACATCCTCGCCGATATTGAAATGATGTAGTCAGGGCCTTGGCTGGCTATGGCTCAGATGATTGGTATCCATTAACCCTAACAGCATGCTTAGAGTGAGTGGATGGAGTGGGGAAATCCGCTGTGTTAAGTGTCATGGTCTATTCTCAATGATATTGAGAATCCATGTAGTATATTGTCTGTCTTATGGTAGTAGGAATATGGATCTTGTTATTCTAACAGCAGGAAAAGACCATTCCAATGGCTTACATGGCTGCCAGGCTACCTAATCTCTACAT
Source organism: Zeus faber (assembly GCF_960531495.2). Taxonomy (NCBI): domain Eukaryota; kingdom Metazoa; phylum Chordata; class Actinopteri; order Zeiformes; family Zeidae; genus Zeus; species Zeus faber. Next base: position 14,461,360 of record NC_137206.1, on the reverse strand, counting down.
GATGAGTTTCCTTTGGAAAGGATGGAGGCGGGACTACTAGGTTCGGGCCAACCCCCTGCCAGAGATCTCAGTCTAGACTGCAACTTAATTCAGTGTAAAGAAAGGAGGTTCAACCTGACAAGGAAATGGAGGGGAATTGATCTTTCGTCTGTGGCCTGCCATCTGACATCCAGGCCTGGTGCCAAGCCCCACCCGCCAGGGTACAGAACAATGACTCCTGAGACCCCTCCCACCACCTAGCACCTGCACCAATGGAAATTATGTTACAGAAGAAAAATAAATTCCATATCCTGGTTTGTCCTGGCGTATCTGGTGGTCAACATGCATGTTCTCATGTTCTGTCTCACAAAACATCGAATTTACCAAACAATTTATTTCAGGTAGAAATAAACAGGACAAATGTGCTGCTTCCCATCAGATCAATGACCATCTTCATAAAGACTACACGATCCAATGCGATTCCACCGCTTCTCTGCCAGCAGTGTCTTATCAAAACATCCTATTTGCTCTTCAGCACTTGAGATCAAACGCAGTACTCTTGCTGAGGCAGGTTTGATCTGTCACCTTGGTAACCATTTGCATGATGTGCATGGACACTAAATTATGCTCTCTCGCTTGCTGTTCCCTCTTCCACCATGACAGTTTGGACTTGCCATTTTCCAGTGTGGACTATGGGACTAGTACGGACGAGACGTATAACCGGTGTGGACTATGGGACCAGTGAGGGATTTAGAGAACACGCCCCTCCCTTTGGACCACCTCCATGGCCGTTCCCCCTCCAGTATGATGCACCTGTTAAGCTTCAAATGTTGTTGATAACTAAAAGCATCAATATGCATGGGCAATGCGATGATCTCCCCTTGCGTTGGATAGATGATCGTGCTAATTGTAGTCCATCGATGCATGGGTTCGCGCTGTGTTTTAGGAATCAATCACCAAGCCGCAGATTGCACCGTAGCTGCGGCCCTAGAACCCGGTGATCAGGTGCCGCACGCTGGGGACATCCTGATGCATTAGTCTCAAAATCAATTATTTCTAACGATCGTTGCCCCGCTGTGGTACTGTCATCGAACTCGTCCCTGGTTACTTACTCAGCGGTCCTCCGGGTCCCAGCGCCTGGTCCTTAGAGGCGGGCGGCGTACCGCTCTGCCGCTCGAAGTTCCCCGGGTTGGAGAAGTAGTCCCTCAGCCTGGGCAGCTCCCTGCCGGCCTCCAGCAGCTCCGTGTGGAGCTCCAGGGCCGTGAGCACGTACTGGTCCCGTAAGAGCTGAGCGGCGATGACGTCCACCGACACCCGGGGCTCTGCGGTGACCGCCGCGGCCGACACCGACATCGACATCGCAACGCCGTCCGCGCCGGGGCCGGGGCCGGGGCTGGTTCGGCTGCTGGACAGCGGCAGCAGCAGCGCCGGAGGCTCGGCGTCCGCGGACGGCGGGGAGGAGAGCGGGTGGGCCGGCCCTCGCGGTGGCGGCCCCGGCGCCCCTTCGCCGGGGCTCCTCTCGGTGCCAACGGTCTCGTTCGCCCGCCGCTCAGCCTCTTCCTCCTCGGAGTCGCTGAGGTTGAACGGGTTGACGCTGCCCGCCGCCATGTTTGCGGTATCAGGATTTTTTTTAGCTAGGCTAATAAACGGGAGCCGTCTTCTGGTGACGAGAGGCTCGCGAACGACTCGTTCGCACTGAACGGAGGTTTTAAAGGACTCGGGAGTCAGGAGTCTCTCGAGCGAGCGAACGAACGCATCTTCGACTCACAAACTGAAACAACTCCTGAATACAAAATTATTATTATAGAAGTCCAAGACGAGAAAAGACCATGGCATTTGACCGTTTCATAATAAATGTGACAAATTTAAACTTTTCCCACCGAAATATGACGGACATATGACATTTGACAGAAGTTGATTGTTTTTTTGTGATCGAAGGCAATTTTATTTGTATCATGTCATACACAAGGGTGTTTAAATACATTATATAAGAGCGAAGAAGGATAATGAACAATAATAAATACGTGAACAGCCGGAACAGGTGGTAAACACCCAAAGGATTCAAATGTATAGCCGTTCGAAGTCCAGGCGAGCGAACGAGGCTAAAACCGTTTCTGGGATCACCAGTTCGCACTCAATAAAACGTTTCACAGAACTGATGCTTTGGCGAATTCCGTTCACGACTCAAACGACTCTGAAACCTCCACTCGCCCGAACGGCTCTTTTTTTTTTTTTTTTTTTTTAACTGAGTGAATCGTCAAGAGCCGAGTCTGCAAAAGGCGTCGAACCTTCCACCGCCACCGTCTTCCTGGATTTTTTTTTTTTTTTTTTGGATCGAGCTCGCTTCGGCAGCAGAGGGAGCGGGGAGCTGTGATTGGTGGAGGTGGGGCAAGACGTCACCTCAAATACCCGCCCCTTACTCGGAATACGTGGATGTGATTGGGTGTGGGGGAAAGTGTGACAGTTCCCTGCCGATAGTTCGGGTTTCAAGACTTGGCGTTTGTTACCCACTCAAGCGGTCGATGGTCGCGATAACATGACATTACGACAATAAATACTCGGGAGATTGAGCAACATAAAGAAAACACACAAGAAAAATAACACCTATAATAAATGTACGCATATATACACAATCTACGCAGAGTATGTAGTGTTGACCACGTGATATAGTACGGGAACAGTGATATAGATACGGGAGAATATATCGATGACTGGACAGACCTCGCCTGCAAAACACGTCGTTATTTCAACGAAACGCTGCCGTTGCTTCGCTTTTGAGAAACGCGCCCGGATCTCAGAGCCGCCACGCCGAGTTGAGCTCCAAACTACACTTCCCACCGTGTGTCGGCGCAACAACCGCCCGACGTCACAACGTCGCCCGACGTCACGACGAGGAAGCGGGCTCTCGCAGCGCCCGACTTTCTGCCTCTAATCTGCTTGGGAAACAGCGTTTGTAGAGGCGCGCACCGTGGCTTGATCCTTTCTCGTTGACGACCTCCCAAGGCTGCGGTTGTTGGGTTTGTTTTCGAGGAGGATTTTGTCGCGCAACAAGGCTAAACGTCTCGAGCATGCGGTTGTTGTAGGAATGTTGCCGATAAGTCAAACGCTGCTGCCATTCATTGGTTCCTAAACTTTTGCGGTTGGAGGACATCGTTGGAAAAAGAAAAAAGGTATGGGTTCCGGCATGAACCGTGGTTTATTCTGCTGTTATACTTATAGCATTACGGCCCATTAATAATAGTATTACACACTGATAGGATTTGACAGTTCATTGTTACCCAACACCTTAAAGACAGCTTGCCCTGCAACACCTTAAAGACACCTTGTCCTACAATATCTTAAAGACACCTTGCCCTGCAACACCTTAAAGACACCCTTTCCTACAACACCTTAAGGACACCCTTTCCTACAACACCTTAAGGACACCTTGTCCTACAATATCTTAACGACACCTTGTTCTGCAATATCTTAAAGACACGTCGTCCTACAATACCCTAAGAACACGTTGAAGACACCTCGCCAAGCCACACTCAAGACAGTATAGTGTGGTTAATCCCAAATAGCACAATATCTCGATTGTCATCTTTCACCTAGGTGAAGAGCGTGTGGTCGCATTGGGACTGCGTCTTCTCTAGATCCCTCCATTTACCCCTGCGTTGACCTATTTGTTCAGATAATGTTGAGTATTGTCATTTGACTTTGCCACCGCCTTCCTCATTTATACTTCACGGGATTTATCTACATGTCCAGTTCCTTCCTTAAAGTGTCCGATTGCCCTAATGCAGTAGATCACCCTCCCCCCGTCTCTTTAGACGTCAGGTGGTCCTGACAACACCCACGTCCCACCATGAGGATGACCACCTTCTTCCTGTTTGGCCTGGCCGTCCACATCGTCTTCTTCCTGTCCATCTTTGACATCTACTTCACCTCCCCGCTGGTCCACGGCATGACGCCACAGGTCATGCCCCTGGCGGCCCCCGCGTCCAGGGTCGTGCTGCTGTTGGCCGACGGCCTCCGAGCGGACAGCCTTTTCACGCTCCTCCCCAATGGATCGTCCAGAGCCCCCTACCTGAGGTCAGTGACGTTGATGCCGGGACGCAACCTATCATGTATACACATATTATTACATTACATTACATTACATTACATTACATTACATTTCATTTAGCAGACGCTTTTATCCAAAGCGACTTACAATTGTTCCAACACCGACGGACGCAGCCATCAGGAGCAATTAGGGGTTAAGTGTCTTGCTCAAGGACACTACAGCATGCTGGCAGGAGGAGCCAGGGATCGAACCAGCAACCTTTAGATTACTAGACGACCAGCTCTACCGCCTGAGCTCATGTTGATCTGTGCTGGGTATGTCTATTTCTAATGGGATTTTTTTAGTAGTGTGTGAGGTTTTTCACACTTTGGACCACCATGTGACTCCTTATGCAACTGTCTTCCAACGAATCAGCCTGTTTTAAATTGCTTTGTAACTTTTATCTTTCTTCTAATTTTTTGATTTTGGCTAGAATCCCATGGGCGAAGTGGGTCCCCCCATGTTTAAGTGTTTAGGCCTGTTTTAATATTTGCACCTAAACCTGTTATTTTTGTCATTTTATTATGTATTCAACCTGTTTTTAGCTTTTTATTCACATGCTTTTATTTTCTGTGCTTACATACATACATTTCATGCCTCATTTGAAGCACTTTGAATTGCTCTTGTGTATGAAATATGCTATACAGATTAACCTATCCCGCTTTGCCTCATCAGAAGTGTGATGGAGAAGACGGGTACATGGGGTGTGTCTCACACGCACGTTCCCACCGAGTCTCGGCCCGGCCACGTCGCTCTCATCGCAGGATTCTATGAGGACGTGAGCGCTGTCGCTAAAGGTAGGTGTATAGTGCATGTGTGAGGAAAAGATGTGAGTGAACTGTTTAAACTCTTCTTCATTCTGTGTGTGTGTGTGCGTGTGCGCATGTGCGTGCGTGCGTGTGTGTGTGTGTGATTGTTTGCCTTCAGGATGGAAGGAGAACCCTGTGGAGTTTGATTCTGTGATCAATGAGAGCAGACACACCTGGAGCTGGGGCAGCCCTGACATTCTGTCTATATTTGCTAAAGGTTTGCATCCTGGCAGCCAAAGAAAAAAACGCTGCTATGATCTATTTAGCATTGTTAACATTTCAATCAGTTTGTGGCCAATTTACAAGGGATTTGTCTTGTTGCGAGCTGGTACATTTTGTACAGACAATTGACATAAAAAGCTATACATTAAAAAAAAAAAAAAAAGACAAAAAATAAAAATATACATACAAAAAAATTTAACAATGTGCTCTATGCACAAGAAAATGAAAAGGCTACGAGAGGGGGATAAGGGTGGTATGGTTGCCAGTGTTGGTTGTATAACTATGAATATAGATGGGATATTGTGTAGAGCATATATACATATGTCTGAATTACAATAATACAGACATGGATAATAATGCATGAGTAGTTTTAAACTATTAGGGTATCACTAAATGATTACATCTACAAGGCAACAATGCCGGATTTATTTTTTATTTCTAATCACTTCTAGTTCTAATTTGCCACCACCTACATTTTTTATCAGTGTACTGAGTTATTTGTTTGCTGTGATTGGTCTCTTGGTAGACGGAGAATTATATTTTGTTATTTTCTGTCAATTACTCCAGACTGTCACACCGTCTTTCTCCACCAGGGGCTTCTGGAGATCACATCTACACCCACTCCTACCCGGCACAGGAGCAGGACTACGCCTCCACCGACGCCTCCAGACTGGACACCTGGGTGTTCACTCAAGTCAAAGTAAAAGAATCAGAGATTTAAGCTGATGACATTATGTTGATGACGATTCGATACATCCAAATTGTCTTCTTTCTCTTCTCTTCCTCCCAATCAGTTACTTTTCCAGTCGGCGCAGTTTAACTCCACTCTGAAGGAAAGTCTCCTGGAGGATCAGAATCTCTTTTTCCTCCATCTCCTGGGCATTGACACGAACGGCCACGCCCACAGACCCATGTCAAAGTAAATATATATTGTGCATTACAAATGTAAAGATTTCATATTTGAACTTTTTTTTAGCAGTATCAATGTTGCTTTGCCATTTCAAGTCATCAAACATTCATAACTGGATTCTTGATGTTGTTTTTGTGGTATCAGCCTAGATGCATAATTGCATCTAAATGTTTTATAAATTAAATTTAATTGATTTAAAGTATTATTATTATATATTATTAATATTATTACATTTTTTTCACCCCAGAGAGTACCTGGACAACATTGAACTGGTGGACTCGGGAGTTGCTGAGCTGGTGTCTATGGTGGAGGCCTTTTTCGGTAATGACGGCAAAACCGCCTATGTTTTCACCTCTGATCATGGAATGACCAACTGGGGTAAGAATAATCCCGTCGTTAGTTAGTAAATCTGTGAGAATGTTTTTTTTTTTTTTTTGTATTTATTTAAGTGTGTGTCCCTCCAGGTTCCCACGGTGCAGGCCACCCTTCGGAGACTCTCACTCCGCTGGTGGTGTGGGGAGCTGGAGTTCAAAAGGCACAGAGACCCTCTGACCCACAACCATATAATGATGGATTCCAACAAGGTACCAGTCCGATATGCTGCTATCTGCATTGTTGTGAAAAATTCAATCTATCCAAGAAAAATAAAGTAAATTGCCTGCAGGATTGCACTAGATATGTATACTTAAGTTGTAATTGTCAATCTTTTAACTGTCCCTTTAATTTTAATATGGCTAGAATGGAAACTGGATCACGTACGCAGGGTTGATGTCAATCAGGTAAGATCAGGTGTCATGCATAGCAGTCACTCTGTTCATAACAATAGGTTATTAAAAGTGTTTACAGCTTAAAAATCTGATTCTCAACATGACACAAAAAAGGGGAAGTTTCTAAAATGTTTTTCTTTTTTGTTTTCCAGGCAGACATCGCGCCCCTCATGGCTTCTCTGCTCGGAGTGCCAATTCCCGTCAACTCCGTAGTGAGTCCAGACTCTCTCAGACGCAGACCTGTGGACCTACTCCATTATGATGCTATGAGTTTCCATGCAATTAACAATGCAGCATTCCACGTCAATCTTTCATCATGAGCGTGTAGCATATTACCAAACGTGGCCAGGATCGTTCTTTATAAGCAACCCCTGAGAAATGTTTATTGCTACTTTTCGAGAGTCTCTGGTTGTGTCTTGCTTCTTCAGGGAGTGTTGCCTCTCCAATACCTCAACAACAGTGATCAATTCAAGGCAGAAAGCATATACAGTAACGCCATCCAGATGCTGGAACAATTCAAGGTATAGACCAGTATGTAGCTTTGATGTTATTGGCATGTTTGTATAGCATTTAATAAGTAATTAATGGCATTATTAGCACAATATAATTTGTAGAGTATCTACAAGTATATACACTAGTTACAAAGTGTCATGTCAATAGATGAATACCTAATACACATTTGTTGATATTGTCAAATACTGCATTATTCATGAAAGCTTATTAAAGGAAGAATCAAATGATGTATATAACATTTAATAGTTTCAACCTGCACCTATTGGATATGATAGTGTCATAGATCATAGTGGGTGAACTTTCTACTTCCAGGTGAAAATGGCAGAGAAAAAGGAGACCACACTGTCCTTCCTCTTCACCCCGTACCAGTACGTAGAAAAAAAACAAAGTTGTGATTGAATGATGTTTTTAAAGGGTCATTACTACTCCTATCCCAGCTGCGAAGGGAACGTTTTATCGAAGGTCATTGAACATTTGCCTCATTTCACTGATTTGACAAAGTGTGTACATCGATTACTGCTGACAACGTGATTAGTGGAGCTACTCGGGCCAGTTCTTCAGGTTTGGCTTTCCCATTAGACCCAAACAGGGCTATCCACTCAAACTATCCACAGCGTTTCTGTGCTGATTTCCGTGGGGGGGGGTTCTAGTGCTGAGATCCTGACGGTATATATAGATGAGAAACACAGAGACTAGGCAGGTCCCGCAGACAGAATCCGCTGGTGGCCACGCCCGTCACCCTCCCGTCTGAGCGAGATGGAATATCCAACGCTGTTCTCACTTAAGTCCTCAGTCACCGGACGAGCCCCCTCCCTTTCGGACGGGGCCCTCCTTGGGCAAAACGGTTGCATCATCTGTCTGTGGCGGTGAGGGCGGAGGAAAGCTAAGAGGAGTTTATGTGAGGTTTTTCACAGCAGCACTATTAAGGAAGGGGGCAATATTAGTCATTCCACCAGCAAAACAGCCAGATTGGCATCTATTCCCACTACTTCTTGGTTTCCAAAAATAAATTGGGCCTATTCTGGATTTACAAGCTCTCAACAAACTGATTGTAAAGAGACCGTTCCGCATGCTGACTTCATAGCGTCTGCTGCGTTACATCATGCCTGGGGGACTGGTTCACTTCAGTCGTTCTCAAGGATGCCTATTTATATATAACCATCCTACTGTCACACAAGCGATTTCTTCGCTTTGCATTTATTGGAATAACCTACGAGTGCTAGTGGATACTGTTCAGTTATTCCCTAGGCTAGTGTGCCCTGAGACAGCACTAAATCTACTTTGAAGGAGCGGTGTAAGAGTTTCTATCCAGACGATTTTCTTGTGCCGTCTCACTCCCCGGAGTTGGCGAGAGCACGCACCAAGCCCGGTGATGCATCTCTCCCACCTGGGTTTTTTTCCGCCATCACTCTTATTCCCAGACAGTGCGTGGACTGCCTGGGCATTCATCTGGACTCTATCCATCAGCCACACTGACAGCTCCTCATCAGAAAGCTATCATGGCAGTGGTGGAACAACGCCGCCCTCTGCGGGTACGGACGGCGGTGACCATTATGCGTCTGTTAGGGCTGATGTCAGCGGCACATACAGTGGTGCCGCCGGGTTAGCTTCACAGGCACCCATCCAGAGATGGTTCCTTTGTCTCAACGTGGATTCTGTGCGCCGCAGAGCACATTTGTTGTCCCCACCATGATAGGTGCCAAGCTGAACCATTGGAGAGAACCCCGGGTTTTGTCTCTTGGCGTGCCCCTGGTAGGGACGCCCAGTCATGTGAGTGTCTTCATAGACGCGTCTCTGATGAGATGGGGAGGAGCACCAAGGGGGTGGAGGGGTGCCCCACAGTCTTTCTGGTGCTACAGCGGGTCACCTCCTTTTAAGGAACTGCAACGTTCTAGTCAGGATAGACAACCGATCAGCGGCAGTTTTATATCAACCGACAGGGCGGGGTTAGGTCGGTGAACCTGCATTGCCCAGCTGTCAGTCTGTGGGACTGGGCGTATGCCAACCTCCGCAGCCTCAGAGCATTCAACGTTACCGCAATACAGAATGTAGGGCCCATCTGATGTCCCGCGGGGGAACCATCAGAGAGTGAACGGCGCCTAAACCTGGACATAGTTTGATAGATCTGGCGCCGTTTCGGAGAAGCACGGGTGAACCAGTTTTCAGCGAGGGAGAACACTCTGTGCCCGTTCTGGTTCTCCCTTTACCGCTGGGACGTGCTGCCACTGGGAGTGGATCGTCTCGCCCGCGCCCCCCTGGCCGCTGTACGCGCTCCCTCTGATCTTACTCATAGACCACCCGCTAATGAGAGTGAGAGAGTGTGCCGTGTCCGACCCCCCCGTCACGCTCTTTCGCCCCCCAAATGGAACAGGGCATTGGTACTGCCCCGTCTCAACGGTGAGCTCTTTGAACCGATTGACTTTGTCCCTTTAAAACAGTTGTCTGTCAAAACGGCACTTTTGCTTGCCCTTACATCCGCTAAACATGTGGGGGAGCTGACCGCCCTGTCTTTGCACCCTAGCTGTTTTTTAATGAATGCCGATGATTAAAGCTATGTTGAAACCCAACCCGGCTTTTATACTGAAGAACATATGGCGCCCATATCGCTCAAGGGACATCACGCTTGACTCTTTCTACCCGCCACCACACCACACACCAACAAGGAAGACAAATGTCTCCATTGCTTATGTCCTATTCGTGCTCTGGATATATATGTCCTGCTCATAGCGGCAGTGAGGAGCACATTTCAGCTGTTTGTTTCTCACAGCTGGGCTACTATGGGAAAACCTCTGTTGAAACAGAGGCTTTCTCATTGGTTATGCGACGGCATCACACAAGCCTACACAGAAACGGCTCAAGTTTTTCCACCTGGCATTAAGGCTCGCTCTACCCGTGAAGTAGCAGCATCCACTGCCCTGTTTGGAGGTGTGTCAGTGGAAGACATTTGCGTGGCAGCATCGTGGGCGTCACAATGCGGCGTTGTCAAATTTAATCTTATGGATGAATCTGGAGGATCTCTCTGCTCTGCGGAGCGGCCGCCATTTAGCCCCTACACGGACTGCATTATGCGGATAAGTCCGTGGGTAGTGCCTATCTAATATGCAAATGAAGATGGACAGTCCCAGTGCATGATTGGTTTAACCGCCGATCCAGATATATCACAGACATTCCCTGTTGAGGTTAATAACAACTTTGTTTTCAACAAGCGGGATACCGCGTATGAATATAACACCCTTTCCACTGCTCTGTTATACCTTGGAATTTGTTTTTTGGCCTTGCTTGTACCAGCAGAGCTATTTCCTTGTCTATTGTCAGCAGAGCGCAGACTCAACTGGATCGCCTGAGGCCATCAGGAAGGAGCTAGAGGACAGAGCCTATGTGTAAATAGAAGGATAGTTAGCTTGCCCTAACCAAGTACTACGATCGCATAGGTAAAGCCCTCTAACTTTTCCTTCCCTGCTGTCTTCCTAGGGTCACTGAAGATCCCTGGGTAGCAGGACGGCAGGTGCACAGCCCTTTCATAGCAGCAGGATGATGGCTGATGGGTACATTAAAATTTTTGTATGCGGCAGGAAAGCCAATTCGGACGAAGCTAGAGGGCTTCGCCTATGATCATAGAACTTAAGTTAGATAGTTAGTGCTACCTATCAGTTCTCCTGCAGGCCATCTGAAAAATCATGTCTTTTAATGTGTCTGAGAAAAATCGGGCACACCTCGAAATGTTGTGTACGTTAAATCATGTTTATGTATAGATTTACCTTCAATATATTATGATCTATTGGTTGTAATCGTTTTTTTCCCCCTGCAGACTCCTGACTGAATCAAAGCAAGCCGAGTTCATCAGACACGCCAGAATACTGATTCAGCTGGAGAAGTACGAGGACGCCGTAAGTTTCAAGCCACAAACATTGCAGACAGGACATTTATGTCTCCACTTGCCTGTAAAGTTGGGTTATTATTGGTCAATTGCGCCACTCAGCGGTCCGTTATTTCTGAATAATAACCGCTGTCTGTTAATAATGACACGGGCAACCACTTCTCAGCCTGGATTCCTGCAGTGTTAGCTGCGTAAATGTTTCTAAAGCAGGTATATTAATTGTAAAATCCAAGATGCCAATTGATTTTCCTTCTCTATGTTTTATTATTTTTTTGGTAAGTAGCCGTGTAATAATAATATTAATAATAATAATAATAATAATAATAATAATCAGCTTTTGATCAGTTTCTTGACTGTATCAAAACCAATGCTTTATCTGCCAAATCGGAGCTTGTCCTCCTCTTTTTCCATCAGTTTGCTTGACTGATTATACCTCCTTATTATCCCCCTTTACTCCCGTCAGATCTCACTGTGCCAGTCGCTGATCTCCAAGGTGCAGGAAGGCCTGGCGTACTACCACACCTACAACCGGCTCTTCCTGGGCTGCAGCGTGGTGCTGGGCTTTGTGGGTTGGACCTCCTACGTGGTGCTGCTGATCCTCAAGACCCACGCTGACCTCCGGAGGCCACCAGGCCACCCCAGCCAGGTCACAAACACAGAAAGAAACACACACTCGCAACATTGACGTTTCGTCTTACTTGTGAAATTCTCGTGGAATTTGTGTCGTTTTTCTTGTTTGAGCAGATTTCGATCTTTTTGTAAAACCCCCCCCCCTAAAAAACCTGTTTGATTCCATAATCATGCTTCCATCCAAATTGAATGGGGCTTTTATTACTTTATTAAATCTTAGAAATGTTGCGATAAATAGTAGATTAAAAAAAAAAAAAATCCATTTTCAAAATGTATGTACAGTATATGTATGTATTATGTGTAGAATGTGAATTAGGTGAGTTTCCATCAGTTGGGTTGAGGAAAATAAGCTGTCTACCAACATTTGTTCTTCTTCAGCTTTTAGTTTCATTGTTATTTTCTCGGTTTATTTTTGCTGTTCATTATTTGATTTATTGTATATACAGCGGTTTGTGTTTTTTGTTTAGTTGAAGGTTTATTGTATAGTGCCAAATGCATGTATATTTACAATGTAGAATGTAAATGAGCTGAGGTTCCTTCAGATGGGTCAAGGAAAAGGCCACTATTATAATAAAAAAAAATGAAACCCCCAAAAAAGATAAATTATTGATCAAAATGATTCATGTAACTAAAATGTCTTGAATTTCGTTATGCTGAAACTTGTAGATCCCCGGTCATATGCTGGTCAGGCTGTGTGTATGCGCGACGGTGGTCATCACTATGTTCCTGCTGATCCAGAAGAGTCCGGTGATGTACTACGTGTACTGTCTGCTGCCCGTGCCTGTGTGGTACTCGGTGCTCAAGGAGTGAGTCTCACACACACACACACACACACACACACACACACACACACACACACACACACACACCAATTGTTTTTCAAATGTTTTTTATTAACCCTCCGATTATGTTCAACTGTCAGGAACATCAAAAAATCTATAATAATTAATTAATCACATTAAACATTTAAAAGTTGTTAAAAATAAAACAAAATATCTATTAAATATTGTCAGTACCTCAGTAACAAATAATTAAATCAACAGGGCTATGGTGTTTTCCCACCCTTCACAGGTCATGGTTTCCTTGTGTTCATTTTCATTTTCAAGTGTTCTTGTAAAACTTTTTTTTTACTGTTTTATTTATGTACAGTGGCAAAAACTACACATTTTTCTAAATTACACTTATTTATTTCCGCTTTATTAAACTGATTATTCATTTTCATATTTTGTTTTACGTTTAAAACTTTTTTTCAGCAGGGAACTGTTTTTCTCCTGGTCGCTCCAACCACTGGTGGTTAATGCGAACGCACACAAAAATAATTCACGCAAAAAAAAAAAAATGCATAAATAAACTTTTAAACCCCTTTCTTCTGTGTTTCCATGTTAGGTGCGGGATTCTGGTAGATCTGATTCGCTCGGCTCCCTCCCTGCCGCTGTGGAAGTGTCTCGGCTATTTTGTGCTGACCACATTCGGGATAGAGCTGCTGGCGAGTTCCATAATACGAGACGCGTTTATGCCATCAATATTTCGGGCAAAATGTTTTACGAAGGCTGGGAGGAATCCAGAACTCAGAATCACTAATCGTAAATGTGGTCTCTGTCTCCCCCAGGTGGTGAGTTTCTTCCATCGCGCCGTTCTTACCGTGGGCCTGGCTGCTCTGTCCCTCTGGCCCATCCTGTGTGGACTCTACAGCAAAGCAAAGGTGGAGCAAGATCCCTTTCGGATTTGGAGTTTGTTTTATTTTGATAGTAAAAGGGAATTCATTGTTTATTTGTACATTATGTATCCTAGGCATTGAAATACTGGAAAATTAAAAGGAAAAGAATAGGAAATAGTTTCACTAAAATAGATGTCCAGTAAATTAAATAGCTAAATAATAGTAAAGAATAAAATTCAACTCAAATCAGCCACGGAACAGAACCTTTTTAAAAGGATTTTAATGTTATTTATTTTATTCTTATTTGTAGGATTTTTTTTTTCTATATATATATATTATTTTTTTTCAATTTCGATTTTTTTTTGGGGATATTTTTTTCAAAACGAGAGAAACCTTTTGGCCGTGAGGGAGGTTTGAAACACGGCCCGTTGACGGCCATGCAAGTTTGAACAAAGTGGTTCAAATGTAATTCCCAAGCAAACCTGTTCTAATCTAGTGAACTAACTAATGAGTCAAAGATCCCTGTGATGAGTAACAATTCTCGCCCTTACTTCGGCTCTCTACGCTCCAGAAACGTCCACGTCTCCAAATAACCGTTACCACAGTGTATGTTGTGCTAAATCGCGACATTCAAAACATTTAAAATAAGCAAAGTCAGGTTTGGATGTGTTTTTTCCCTGTCCAGTTCCATTCAGCGAGCTGGATGCTGGGATGTCTGTGTTTGGCTGCGTTCCCTCTGATGCCCGTCATCGGCAGAGAAGCCAACGTGCACCTGGTGTGAGTATCGACCAGAACCAGAACCCCCAACCTCGAACCCTCTCCTTCCCATCATGCACCGCTGCTCTCTGTGTGACATTTTAATTCTGTGTTCAGCATCTGCGCCGGCGCCCTCACGCTCTTTACCGCCTCCTGCTTCCTGTGGTCGCCACGGCAACGGGTGCCTCTGCACCCCGGCGATCGACAGCAGTTCTATGTCCAGGTGTGTGTGTGTGTGTGTGTCTGTGTGTCTGTGTGTGTGTGTGTGTGTGTGTATTCTTTATACTGTGTTGAAATTCTCTCTCTCTCGCTCTCTCTCTCTCTCTCCCCTGTCTCCCAGATGCTGCATGTTGCAGTGTGTGCGTGCGTGCCCACCTTGACGCACGCCAGTCTGGAGCAGAGACAAGGCCTCCCGCTCCTCAACCAGGTCATCAGCTGGACCACGTTAGGTGTGTGTGTTAGTGTGTTTACCCGGTTTGTGTCACAGTAATTCCAGGTTATTTTATGACGGTTGGGGTAAATGCTCTATTTTTTTATTTTATGGTATTAATTTTTTTTAATCACAATAAGAATAAAATAACCCAATAATAATCTCATTTCCAGCCTCCTAGACTTTATATAATTTTTTTTTTTTATGTAAATGTATTTAACTGATTATTTGATTCATTTTATCATGGTTTTCCTCCATTATCTCTGGAATT
>NC_137206.1:14436452-14441452 GCF_960531495.2 Zeus faber | reverse complement strand
CCACATTGCTTATCGCAAGCTTTTAAACAAGGCAGATTGTGAAATCATTTCTCATCAATATTCCGTCGCGATGTATTCTTTTGATATTAAATAGCCGTGTAATAAGCAATTTTATTAGGCTTTCAAGGACCTTTCACGGTGGTCATTCCAAGCGTTTCAGACACTGCAGTGTGCGCTCCTGCTCAGAAATGGCTTTGCACACGTTTCGCTTGTTTTCGTCCCCGTGCATTTCGCCACTTCTTTCTCAATTCAAAAGAAAAGGGTTATGATGTTGGCAGTTCTTTGTGTGTTTAGAAAGAGGCAGAAAACAGGAAGCAACCGGCCAGCGCTGTGGTTGTGACATATACACACACACACACACACACACACACACTAGTGCACTAGCATGACATACCGCATTGTGGTTGGCCACCAGGCTGAAACTTGCCCTAACTTCCCTCACGTATAACCATAAACATTTTACATGGCTCGTCCCCAGTTCGGCAGATGGAAGCGTCTCTCGGCGTCACCGGCGCGCTGAGTCATTCTTCCTTTTGAAATAGAAGACAATTAATGCAGAAATGCTGCTTGGGGCTCACACACCCTCACAAAGAGAATCGGTGATTCACGCGCTCGCTCCCTGAACTCAAACTGCACAATTTTTTTTTTTTTTTTTTTTTTCTTGGCGCTGTGGTGTTTTTCCCCCCCCCCACCCAAAGGTAAGTTAAAACTATGCGATAATATCTGGGTTTGGGCTTCTCTGCCTTAGTGGTGATTTTTTTTCGATTGCTGCTTTGCTCGGTCGGTCCCTCGTTGATCAACAGTGAATTACTGTACAACGTTATTGTGCGTTGCTCTTCCTCTTCTGACTGCCTCTCCCCCCCCCGTCGTGCCACCTGTTCCCCGTTCCTTCTCTCCCCCCCCCCCCCCCCCAAGTGGAGATGGCCTCGACCGACGGAGCCGCCATGGGCACCACCACCCTCAACATGGTCCTCCTCGCCATCTACTCGGCGGTGCTGCTCAGCGGCACCGTCGGCCTCAGCCTGATGGTGCACACCCTCCGCTCCCCCATGAGGTCGGTCACCAGCATCGCCGTCTTCAACCTCATCTTCACCCACTTTCTCTTCCTCCTCACCGTGCCCTTCAGGATCTACTACTACGCCACCAACAACTGGGGGCTGGGCGACGGGTGGTGCAAGGTGGTGAGCAGCATGATCCACATCCACATGTACATGTCCTTCCTCTTCTACGTGGTCATCCTGGTCATACGCCTCCTGGCCTTCTACGGCAAGTCCGGGCAGGTGGAGTTCAGCAGGGTGCTCCACGCGCTGTTGGCCAGCGTCGCCATCTGGTTGCTGCTGGCCGTGACCACCCCTTGCGTCGTCAGTTTCCGCTACGGCAACAGGGACGCGGAGGCGGACGGGAACCGCACCGACACCCAGTGCTTCAACTTCAGCAGCCGCATCGAGAAGGAGGAAGGCGCCACCGTGTTCAACTACGTCATCAGCACGGTGATCGTGGCGGTGGCCTGCGTCCTGGCCGCCCTCCAGGCCAACGTGCTGCTGGTGCTCTACCGGCGCTACGGCCGGGGCTGCGGCGCCCAGCAGGTGTTCTGGGCGCAGCTGAAGAGCCTGTGCTTCGCCCTGGTGATGGTGGTGTGCTTAGTCCCCTACCACATGTTCCGCCTGTACTACATCAAGAACCTGAGGCTGCAGGACGTCAACGAGGTCTTCCTGACCCTGACCACCCTGAGCTGCCTGGACATGCTCACCTTCCTGGGGAGAGGGTCCTGCTCGCTGTGCCACAGAGGACAGAGGATGTGAGAACGCGGCGTCGCGTCGCGGCGTACGGCGGGCGCCAAAAGCGACGGGCGCATTTTTGTCGGTGGTGTCAAACCAACCGGACGTCACCGGCTCAGCCCCTTCTGTATGAATATGTAGCGTCGATGTAACTTAAAGTAGATTGAAGAGGTGAAAACACCTTTCGGGTCGATCCAAATCTTCGACGTTGAACCCAGTCGTAGGGCGGCACCGCGAGTGCTAGCGCTGGTGGAGAGAAAAATAAAATAGAACTTTATTTTTATTTTTTTTATTTTCTTTTTTTTCTTTCTCCCGGTGGAATACGTCAAAAATGGGACGCTTAATTGAAATGATTTATTAATAGTAGTATTGCTGGAAAAACATGATACTGAAAATGAAAATGATACTGGACAGCCGATGACCAAAAGTAGAGGGGTGTTGGAGATAAGGAAATATTTTCATATTCAGGGCATTTGTGTGTGTGTGTGTGTGTGTGTGTGTGTGTGTGTGTTATTCTTTGCTGATTTCTGTCTTGTGGTCATTCCTGGGTAGTACACATTCTGTGCATACAAACATTATTATTATTATTATTATTATTAATAATATGAATAACCATAAGGTTTTGGAGTACTTGACTTATTTTATCTTTACATTTGACTTGTTAAGCACAGTGAGTCACAGTTGAGGGAAGTATCAAAGATAATCCGTGGTGTTTTGCAGGCACTTCAGTCCTTGTGTACACACTATTGCTCAAGTGCTTGGGCCCGCGATTCAGAATCGAGAAATAAACGTCCCAAATTGTTACTCTTTCACTATGACGCCATGAAACATTACCTCGAGCCCCTTGAATCGTTTACCTTTTGGTGCGGGCCCCCGCAAACACACACACGCGCGCACACACACACACACACACACACACACACACACACACACACACCTGGCGATTCTTGTCCCCTCTTTCCTTTTGGTTTTTTTATGACACCGGGTTACTGTTTAACGTCCCCACCCTGCTCTGAGTTTGTTTAGTAAATCGATTTAATGACGGGGCTACGGCGGCGCCGTCCAATGTGTCGCACCGTGAGTTATAGACCTCGCAGCCCATTTCCTGCCCCTTCCCTCGAAAACGCTGCCGCGACGCCCTCGCCGCTCGATCCCCCCCACCCCCACCCCCCGCCCCCGTGTCGAGTAGGAATACGCCGTCCTGGGGCAGAGGAACCAGAACCGGCTCACGTCCAGATAAAGGCTCCTCGCGGACGGGGGAAAGAAAAGCAGGTAGGGAGAACCTGGGCTTGGCGGCTGGCTGCTGGTTGCCGGCTGCTGGTGACAATTACGTATTTGTGTGTTGTTGTTGTTGTTGTTGTTATTATTATTATTATTATTTTTTTTCAATCGAGAATGGGAGATACCGCCTGTGGTAGTCCCCCCGGGGGGAAGGTTTTGCAACCATCTCTGCCGAGCCACGTGGTCGCGTACGTTGGTGGTTCAGGCGTCCGATGGAAGCTTAACCTTCCATTGGACGCTGTGTGTGTGTGTGTGTGTGTGTGTGTGCGTGCGCGTGTGTGTCTGCAGGATTGCGCTTCAGCGTGTTATGTGCCAAACCAGATAATGCCCCCCCCCCCCCATTTTTGTTCCCTAGCCTCTAGACGGCGTTTTTTTTTTTCCGGCAAAAGAAAAAGAAAAACCCAGATAAGATAAACTCACTCCGTCGCCGCGGCCTCGGCGTGAAGATCGCGCGATTACACGTCTCGCGGCCGCGCTCCGTCTCAGAAATACAGTTCTCTGGGGGGGGGGGGGGGGGGGAAGAAAAGAAAACAAAAAAAAAAACGCCGAATGCGGCGAGCGACGGTCGTGTCATCATATGAAACTGTATTCCATGTGTCTGGGTTGAGGGGGGGGGGGGGGGGGGGGGGAAGGCTGTGAAAGCTGTAAGCAGGATCCGCAAAAGCCGCCTCTGAGTTTCAACCCCGATGTCGGCGCGGCGTGTGTGTGTATACTGTCACTGTATTAATACCACCCCGCTGCTATGTCTGGTGGTATGCATGTGTACTATGCAATGGATGTATTTGATTAAATTATTTTAAACGGCTGCACACGGTGTTGATGATTCAGAGGGCGTCCGACCTCTGGTTTTTTTGTTTTTTTTTGTCCAATCATTCATTTATTTTTTTATTTTTTTTTTCTTCATAGCCGGCGGTGACTAAAAGTACAAACACCAGTGAGGACGCCGGTCGAACCCCCCCCCCCCCCCCCGCGTGTTACTTACTAGAATCTCGGCCCCGACCGAGCTCCGAATCACAACGGGCGCAGTAAGTCCTTCAGCGCACGCTTTTCCCGAGGCGGAGACGTGTGTTTGAGACGGGGGGGGGACCCGGCGTCACCCGGGCCGTCACAGGCTGAAGGCCAAATAGGGGCGACGGCATTATGGTCTGTTTCGCACAGATACCGCTGATTATCTCTGGGTTTTATGGGCCCCCAGGGTGCTCTAGGTTGCTAGGCTGAGCCCGGACGCCGTCGTCGCCACGCGATTCTGCAAAGAACGGGGGGGGGGGGGTGTATCGCTCCCGGCCCCGCGGGGACGGGGATGAAAAATCGCGGGGAGCGATGGTTACAGGTGTCGCCGTTAAAACCAGGCCCCCACGCGGCCGCAAGGGCTTCGTGTCAGGGGCGGGGGGGCGCCGCGTGGGAACGCCGTCACGGAATGGCCGCACCGGGATTTGCATATGAGAGTTTGCCGGTCGCCTGCAGATTCATTTGGCGGCGTAAGAGCATTTTCATAAAACTGATAAAGAGGTTTGCGAACAATCTGCCCAGTGACGCCCGGCACCCTGTCCCGGGGGGGGGGGGGGAGGAGACCTGCACACGGCGGCCACGCGGTGCTCCTCAGTGTTCTGTCTGTCTGTCTGTCTGTCTGTCTGTCTGTCTGTCTGTCTGTCTGTCTGTCTGTCTGTCTGTCTGTCTGTCTGTCTGTCTTTCTGTCTTTCTTTCTGTCTTTCTGTCTGTCTTTCTGTCTTTTTCTCTTCCCAAAGCAGATCTTTATTATTTTGTCACCTTTCTTTCTTTCTTTCTTTCTTTCTTTCTTTCTTTCTTTCCTTCTTTCTTTCTTTATTCTCTCTTCTCATAGCCCCTCTTTATTATTTTGTCACCATTCATTCTTTGTCACGTTTCATTCTTTCTTTCCTTCTTTTTCTCTTCCCATAGCTTCTCTTTATTTTTTGTCATCTT
>NC_137206.1:14418952-14428952 GCF_960531495.2 Zeus faber | reverse complement strand
TCATATTATGATTCATATCATCATTATTATTATTATTTATTATTATTATTATTATTATTATTATTATTATTATTATTATTATTATAATAATAATGATATAATAATAACAATAATAATAATAATTATTATGATTATAACAATAATAATAACAATAATAATAATAATAATAATAATAATAATTATTATTATTATTATTATTATATACACTTCCGTGCGTCTGCGTATGTACAGTTTATCAGAGTTTGTGTCTTATATTCCTTTAGTTAAAGTCCACTCAAAAAGCCCAGTTATTATTATTATATATTATTATTATTATTATTATTATTATTATTATTATTATTATTATTATTATGATCATTATCATTATTGTTATTATATCCTATCTGAAATATCACTGGGCTGTCTCTCACTCCCTTGCTCTCTTAATTTCTTATCAAAGATTATTTTCTTGTTTGTATTTCAGCTGTTCAGAACGAGAGAGACCGAATCAGCTCCCGAAAAAGTATCCCAGACTCGCACGACCTTCCCCCCATCACAGTCCTGGCCCAGGCGGAGCTCCTGTCCCAACAGGTACAATTACCCCTGTGTGTGTGTGTGCGCGTGTGTGTGTGTGTGTCTGTGTGTGTGTGTGTGTGTGTGTGTGTGTGTGTGTGTGCGTGCGTGCGTGTGCGTGTGCGTGCGTGTCTGTGTCTGATAGCGATACAGAAACAAAAGTGGACATATATGGACTCATATGGAGCTACTGTATATGAACAAATAGGGAGTTGCTCTATGGAGTTATATGGATTTATATGGAGTTATATTGACACACACACACACAAACATGTGCATGAGTGTGTGAATGTCAACGTCATCAATTTGCAATTCATCATTGATACTATGACTCAAAGTGTCAGGTAGATGATAATTATAGTATATGTTCTTGTGTGAAGATCAGTAGTTCCGTCGGGGTTCTGGACGCCGCGGAGCAGAAGTCGGCGCATATCGGGGACGTGTGCGATTCCATGCGGCAGCAGCTGCTGGTGCTGGTGGAATGGGCCAAGTACATCCCGGCCTTCGGAGAACTGCCTCTGGATGACCAGGTAGAGCATTGCACGATGGGTATTCACACTAATGACGATCACAGCGACGTCATGCATTATTTATTGCTGCAGAAATAGGAAATTAGGCGCCACTGAAACGGCGTCTGACAGCCATTTTGTCTTTGTCAACAAGTTGACACACTACTCTGATCTGCTCTCCATCCAGGCACACTTTATCATTTTTATGGCCCGGGGGAGTGCATGGGTCGGAGCCATTTGGCTTTATTGTGGAAAATACTCATTAGGAGTTGACATAATTGCATCACTTATCATTTTGCGTCTCTCGCTGGTTTCTCTAAAACGGGGGAAATCGGACCGAGAAAACGACTCTCGCGCCAAGCGGCAACGGGGACAAATAGGGGACGTTTGCCGTGTTTGTCTTGTTTAATTGTGTTTGTGTGTGTGCTCAGGTGAGCCTGCTCAGGGCCCATGCAGGTGAGCACCTTTTGCTCGGAGTCGCCAAGAGGTCAATGCCATATAAGGACTTCCTACTTTTAGGTAAGAAGGATCTTATTTCAAGAAATAAAAAAAAAACTTGTTTAGCACTGAATGGTGAGGACTTCGATCTTGAATTGAAATTTTATTTCATGGACTTATTTTATTACTGGAATCCAAACGAAAGCACCTTATCTTTACACACAATACTCTCCATACGCCGCTATCCATGCTAAATTACTCCAAATCTTAACCTTCCTTGAGTGCCGTCGCACGCCCTTCTTTCCCCTCCGCGCCTTCAGGGAATGGCTGCGCGATCCAGAGGAACAGTCCGGAGCAGGAGATCTGCCGGGTGGCCAACCGGGTCCTGGACGAGCTGGTGCAGCCCTTCCAGGACATTCAGATCGACGACAACGAGTACGCGGCGCTCAAGGCCATCGTCTTCTTCGACCCGGGTGAGGACAGGATGAGAAAGGGATCGTGTGCAGCCAGATGGTCATTAATGCAACTTAACCCTCAACAGGGTGATCAGGACTTGCAGGGGTGCGATGCATCGTTTACAACATTTATCAGATTGGCTGCGCAAAACAGAGTGCGTGTGAGTGATCATATTATTCCTGCAGTGCATGCATTTTCTTAAGGGGCCACATTTGTCATTATGCTCTTAAACCCATTACTGCTCTAGGTCTATTCCTAAAGTATTTTTCTTGCTTTGTATATTTAAGATAAGGTAAGAGGTGGGGGAGGGGGCACATGCCTGTATTTACGCTATAGAGGTACATTTAAACGGATCACCCCCGCAAACAACAGTCGCCTATAATATTCTTTGCACGTTTGTGGCGACAAATACACTGTTTGAATTGTTTCGTCAATCATTCGCCTGCGGCCTGTTTCGGTGTTAAACCGCGGTTCTCTGAGCGAGGGGACTCTCCACCAGCTGCACATTCCATATGGGGAGATACAGTCTCCGAACAACAGAGAACAACCTGTGAATAAAATGCTTGAGTGAAAATAATGTTTCAATTTTCAACTTTTCATTCGTGTCTATTTAAGTGCACTTCTATTTACCTGATAGAATAAAGAACCTTAGCTTAATCAGGTTTTCTTTTGGCATCCTGCAGCAGTGTTAAAGACGATAGGAGATACAAGTAAATACAATACAATTAAATTAAATAAAATTCAATAAAATTGAAGAAATTAATATAATATTGATAAAATAGACTATAATTAGGAATACAATAACATTAAATAAATCAATTATGAATACAATTAAATTAAATTAACTTTAACACAATTTAATTAAATTAAATCAAATAGATAAGCCTACACACACACACACAATCCAAAACAAGTGATGCAAGTGTAAGGCAAAGCACCTCAGCAGAAAAGTAGAGGAAACAAGCACAGTAAAAATGGAAAACAATTTACTTTATTTAATGAAAAACCTGTCCAATAAACCCCAACGTAATAAGTACTTCCTCAATTTCCCCATTTCATCCCATGTGTCTGGAAACGTCTCAGTCTATAGTTTTGCCAAAATCCCTCTTTCCTCCACCCCCCTCCCTCCGACACTCAATCATCTCCTGGATTTAAAATTCTAAAGTTCTTCTCTCCATCCCATTCACTAAATCCTTCCATTTCCACCGTCCCGTATCGCTCAATCAGTTCCGCTTATACCCCTATGGGTCCAGTTCTCATCTCTCCATCTTATCCCCATCATCCCATCTCTCCCTCCACCTGCTTCTCCCTTCATCCATCTCCCGCTTCCCCGTCTCCAGATGCAAAGTCTTTACGGGACCCGTCCAAAATCAAAACCATGCGTCTGCAGGTAAGTCGGAATTAAACATCTCCTATGTGCCTCTCATGTATTATTTTGGGGGTTCATTTTTCTTATATTGTGCAGTTTAGTTTAGTTTAACTATTTTTAGTTGTACTAGGGATAACATAATGCGTTTTTTCCATTGGTCACATTTTTTTTTCGTTCATTTTGATCGTATTTTTGTTTTATTTTCTCAAAACCAAATTGTGTGGCTTAATTAAGTGCTGTTATTTAAAAAATATTCTGCGGGCCACATTTAATGATATCTTACAAACATTTGGCGGCCGCATTAAATTGTCTAGTGGGGCCACGTGGTTTGAGACCCCTGTTTTTTATGATACGGACAATATTTTGAGTTTGTGTTTTCTGGGGGTGAAACAGAACATTTAATCGAAATGATGTGCGATGTGTGTGCATGTGTTTTAAAAATAACAAAATACCTGTAAACCCACCAGCATCAGCAATAGGACACTGAGATCACCAGGACACCTTCACTGTCCCCATAAGCTCATAATTAATCTCATCATTTAGTGTTCTTCATCATCCAAAAAGGCTTTTGATGCTTTTTAACAAAAGTTTTTTTTGTCAGATTTACCTGAATTTTTGCGTTTAATGTGTGCATGTGTTTCATTTCTCGGGGCGTGTTCCAGGTGCAGATGAGCCTGGAGGACTACATCAACGACCGCCAGTACGACTCGCGGGGCCGCTTCGGGGAGCTGCTGCTGCTGCTGCCCACGCTGCAGAGCATCACATGGCAGATGATCGAGCAGCTCCAGTTCGTCAAGCTCTGCGGCCTCGCCAAGATCGACAACCTGCTGCACGAGATGCTCCTGGGGGGTGAGGACTCATGGGGAGGGCTGGGGTTGGGCTGAGGGGTCACAAGGAAAGAAGCAAGGCATGTAATAGTGGCCCGTAATAGTCCCGAAACCAGTGAAACCACGCCCTCTAGTGTCTCACTTGGCAATAGCGCCCGTCTATCATAAACGTTAAAAAAGGTAGTTAAATGAGTGTAATTGTGGCGTGGGGATGGTGTGGTTTGAGCAGCCACACCTGTCCTGGGTCTAGGTAATTTGGGGCCCAGGATCAGAGTGGCTGCATATCTGTTGGGCGTGGTTGGTCTAACGGGCAACAGGTAAAACCCCCATCCCCACACACACTCAGGAGAGGAGCTGCTCCTGGGCCCCACTAAGCTGGACCCAGGACAGGTGTGGCTGCTCAAACCACACCATCCCCACACCACGGCATCTCATTTAAATGTGCAGTGTGTAGAATGAAGTGCCATCAAGCATTGAGATTGCAGATCGCAAACAACTGAATACATCCTCCCCATGTCGGTGCAACATGGCTCCCTCCGTGGAAGCGTACCCGCTCCCCATGTAGATATAAACAAATCATATTTTTTTCATACACTAATTAAAACAAACTTATGAATATTGCATTCTATTTCTGCCAAGTCCATTCCATACATTTTTACATTCTGCAACTTTCATTAATAACAAATAATATGGTTAAATAAATGTATACAAATTATTCCATATTCATTCACTTTTATTAATATTTGTAAACGCATAATTTATGTATAGATATTTAATTCATTTAATTAATAGTTAATTCAAGGCATTCATTTCAATAAATTATTGAAACCATGAGGAATTTATATATATAATATCTATTTGTTTTTAAGTCTGTCATGTATATAATTCTGATATATTTAATGGCATATTTAAAATACTATAATATTATTATTTAATTTTAAAATATGTATTTATCTCTGTCTAAAATATTCACTAGTTGAATGTGCCCTTATATCAGACACAGCCAAAATGTGATAAACATTACTTTTTCTTCCTACATTGCTTCACATTTAAAAAAAATAACAAAGTATATTAACAAAAAAAAGCTGAAATTGGCTGCCAAACATTTTTGGCCTGACTTTCCTGTACAGTATGTCCTGGATTTAAATTCAGGCCTGGTGGGATTAGTAATTGAATCGGCATGCATGGTTGAGGAAAGTAAAGAAATGATGATAATCAGGAACGAATGCTGAAAAAAACATAAGAACACAAAGAAGATAATTATGGCGCTGTGGTGCCAGGTTCAAATTATCGTTAAACATTAACACGTTAAGCGTTGACATACTGCCCGGCATGTATGCTTGAGCGTGTATGTTGACATACATGTAATTCAAAGCACTTGCATGCTGCCGGATTCATAGCATTCATTACCCATCGTGCATGACGTTTAAACAGATGAAGATACAATTTAAATATTTAGAATTTAGCACATATTGCACACCCTCTCCAAAGAAGCCCTCCGATAGTTTCAGGTTGCAAAAGTCAAAAACAGGTAGGCAAAACACATATACATCATGGAAAAATATGTCAAAACAGGGTCATATAAATGAGTTATTATATATTCCAAACATTTTGCAACACCTGCTGTGGGATCCAATATATGTGTGAGATTGGAGTCAAAGTTGCACATGGAGCCTTTAGGAGTTTTTTGGGCCGCACGCCAGACTGCACACCATCATCAATACGAGCCCCAGGGGCCCAAAATATGGGAATTTTTCCTCTCTCTCCTTCTTGAGTACTTTCACATCCCTCCCGGTTTTCCCACGTTATTATTGTTACACATCACTGAAACATCCAATATTACTCAACCCCCCCCCCACACAAACACATTGACATGTTTTATTTTGTGCGTTTTATTTTGTGTAGATAGATAGGTAGATAGATAGATAGATAGATAGATAGATAGATAGATAGATAGATAGATAGATAGATAGATAGATAGATAGATAGATAGATAGATTAAACAATAGAATAAAAAATAGAAAATACTGCAAAAAGAGTGGAAAATATTATTAATATACAATAAACTTTAATATTAACAATTAACAACAAACCCCTGTATCAACAATTCAAACTCTAAAAAAAATTAAACAGTGATAACAATATAACAATATGAAATATATAGTATGGCAGAAGATATTGCGAAAAGAGACCAAATTATATTATATTATAATTATATTATAATGAAATACTAATGCAAAGCCCATATGTGCAACATGTGAAGTTTAAACTACGTATAAAATATGGTTTTGATACCCCGGCTCTCATCTGTTCCTAATAGTCAGGGTGGGGTGGTGTGTGATTTACTACAGTGTTACAGTCTGGTGCTCTCTGTTTCCAGGGCTCACATCGGACCCCACCCACCTGCACCACCCGGCCCACGCCCACGCCCACGCCCACGCCCACGCCCACGCCCACGCCCATGCCCAGGCCCACCCGGACCACCTGAGCGGGCACACGCTGGTCATCAGCGCCATGCCCGCCACACACACTCAGCAGATAGGTGAGAAGAACAGCCTCAAATGGATAAATAATAATAATAATAATAATAATTATTATTATTTTTTATTTTTTTTACTGCATTTCTAACACAGTTGCGTAGAACTCATCAGTGTCCTCTCCGCTTCCACAGTGTCGCCCGACACCCCGATCCCGTCTCCCCCGCAGGGCGCCGCCCCTGAGATGTTCAAGGCCTTCACTCAGGATCACGACCCCTCAACCAGCCCGTCCTCCCCGACTCAGGCACACACCTGACCTTGCCCTGCATCCCATCACGGGAGAAACGACAACAGCAACGACAACAACAGCAACAACAACAACACAATGGTTTTTTTACACGGCTTTCGCTGGAATACTCGGTTCCGATTGTTCAATCAGGCATACTAGTTATGATATTATTTCAAATCAATATTCTGTCTCAATATATTCATCTATTTAATAAGTGGCCGGGTAATGAGCGGGATAATGCATCATTATCGTCGTTATGGCAAAATAACCTGAATGAATGTATTTTGCGATGAGGAAGCTCTTGCATACAGGTACATGTCTGTCTGTGTGCAGCGCAATGTTCCCCCCCCCAGTTCATGAGACTCAAGGTGTGAGCAGTGGAAACGACCTTGTTGAACTCAGGGTAAAACGTCATAAAATGTAATGGCCGCTTTTTTTCCCACAAATAATTCATGGCGGTGAATCTTGGTTGGCTGAGCGCCGACTTCCAATTTACATCAGATTCCAAGGCCAAACATGTCGACAGAAAATAATGATACGGCTCCAGTCAGGCTCAGCGGCTCACTGTTTATCCTTTTATTTTCATTGTACGGTGGGGTTGGGGTTTTTTAATTAGGTGTAAAAGCTATTTTCCTACGAGGAAGTCAAAAGAGGTAAAGGAAAAAGACAAAAATAAAGATTTTTATCACATGCATTTGAGAAATGGCTTTTATGTCTTTCCCGAAGACAAACAGTCTGAATGTATTCTGAATAAATTGTGTTATCAGTCGTCCTGTTCTGAAATACTAAACTACTCGTTTAATTGACAATGACATTCATGTAAATAAATGTGGTTTCTTTGCTTATGAAGAGATTTCTGGATGACTCTGTGCAAATATGATTTACTCAGTTAGGACGTGTGAATTACGTTTTGTTTTATTGTACAGTACATATTGTTACGTAAGCTGCCAGTTTAAAAAAATACACGGATCGAACGTGATGATTAAAACAGAAAATATGAACTTTTTGTAAATACCTTGTTGATGTATAGTAGGATATTTGTAGAACACACTGTATTATAGTCAAAATGCAATTGAATTGTGATGTGGAATTCCAAAATGTGCTTATCCTGCAACGCATGTACATTATTGGCTGGTGTAGATATTTAATGTTGAATAATTTTACCGCATGCGAAACATCCTACGACATCCCACGAATCTGAACTTGCAGTTTCAATAATTTATAATAAAGAATAAATAAAGAAAAATATAAAAGCACCATATATACTGTAGATGTTGGAAGACTCCTTTTTGCACCCTCCTGCGGTCGTGATATAAATTAAAAGTCATAGAATGGAGTGGATTACAAGTAATATATAATATATTCCTTCATACGCAGCCTGTTTAGTGAGTGGCCACCCACAGTGTTTCTGTGTTCACAGAACAAAGCAAAAAAAAAAAAAAAGAAAAAGAAAAACTGAGAATTCTCCTTCTAATGAAACAGTTTTAGCAAGTGTGTGTAATAAATCATTGTCTCTATTGTGCCAGGGCTACAATATAGAGGAGACCGATGGCAATAAAAATGGCAGAAATACACTTCTATTCTTGTTCTATGTGATGCTGTGTGTGGCCGTCCAATTACTTTTCTTCGGGATGTCATCACCCCGCTGCATAGTTCTGTCGGGCAGGAATATGATGTTTGCAAGCAACGATTTATTGGCATGAGATTGAGAGCACACTGCCAGATGATGCTGCTCATCCATATACTGTATATATATATATATATATACACACACACACACACACACACACACACACACACACACACACACGCACGCGCGCACACAAACAAGCGTATTCTTCAAGTGTTGCCTGATTGCATTTATGCCTGTGCTGTATTTATATCTTATATAACAAAGTCAAGTATGTGTATTACTTTAGTATATATATATATATATATATATATATATATATATATATATATATATATATATATATATATATATATATATATTTCTGAGACTTTGGACTTTTACACCGCTTCATTTCAAAGAAAATAATTATATTTTGCTAATTTTCTTTCAGCTAAACATTCACGTCACGCGAATATTTGAAATAAAAACAAGTATCTCAATGAAAAGCAAGCCCGAGGTCCATCAGTCAGTCCTTCGGTATTTTTATTTTGTGGAGAATATGAGTTTTTTAATCTTTAATGGTTATTTCCTGTCTTTCTTATCTATTGATTCTCAAGTGTCTGAAAAAAGATCTGATCAGTCAATCAATCAATCAACCAATCAATCAAAATTAGGTCCATATCACTGTAAATTACTGTGAAACCACCTTAACCATTTTTTGGTAAATTGAAAATTGGGGGATGAATTGGGATTTGCTTGAGTTTAATTTAGTTGATCTGATTATTGAGTTGAGTATTATATCGTTCTTATTCTTATTCTGAATCCGTAACTCTCGTGTGTGTGTGTGTGTGTGTGTGTGGGAGAGTGAAAATGCTATGTTTATGGAGCAGAGGATGAAGCGTCCTACGATCAACATGACTAAATCCCTCCATCAACTCCACAATGGACAGGCACGGTGTGTGTGAGTGTGTGTGAGTGTGTGTGTGTGTGTGTGTGTTTGGTTTCACCTGGCCGGGATTTAGTCCCCACCTGTGTGAGAGTGTGTGTGTGTGTGTGTGTGTGTGTGTGTGTGTGTGTGTGTGTGTGTGTGTGTGTGTTTGTGCTTACATCCTCCTGTACTGTATACCTATTAGAGGTGTGTGTGTGTGTGTGTGTGTGTGTGTGTGTGTGTGTGTGTGTGTGTGTGTGTGTGTGTGTGGGCGTGCGTGCCTGTGTGTATGTGTGTGTGTGTGTGTGTGTATACAGGGTGCTGTAATAAACGGCGTGTTGCCAGGCTTATCTCTCTCTCTCTCGCTCTCTCTCTCCGTCAGATGGATAAACCCGTGTGTTAGCATGCCGGTCACATATCTCATCTGAGACGCTCTGCTCTCCTCCGTGCACGGCCTGGCCCCCGGCCCACACCCGCAGCACGCCACGGCACACACCACCGTGTGTGACGCCCGCTCCACCTGAGGACGCGTGGAGGAAATGG
>NC_137206.1:14363952-14406452 GCF_960531495.2 Zeus faber | reverse complement strand
AGGAGACCGATGTGTTAATACTACCTACTGCCCTGGCCCGATATTTTTTATCTAGCGATGTTTAGAGTTTCCGTGTGGGAAAGGGGCTTTTGTCCTGTCGCCGGGCATTCCAGGACAGAGGAGGAATGGGGAAAAAAAAAAAAAAAAAACGGACGGCGACACTAACTTTGAACATTTGCAAAAAAAAGAGTTTTTTTCTATTTCCCCGGGGGTCAGAACTTTCAGTTTAAAGACTAAGGACGCAACCGTTAAGCCTGAAACTATGGAAGGATCCTTGACCAAATAACGACAAATGACATAACATGGTTGGAGCGAGTGATAGACAGACAGGCAGCCAGCGAATAGCCAGCCAGACAGACAGACAGACAGACAGACAGACAGACAGACAGATAGATAGATAGATAGATAGATAGATAGATAGATAGATAGATAGATAGATAGATAGATAGATAGATAGATAGATAGATAGATAGATAGATAGGTAGAATAACAATGGCAGCTGCGTCGGGCGGCCTTATGTGACTGTTAAGACGCGGCGTTCTGTTCCCTGAGAGCTTTGCTGTCGGCTTCAAAGTGCACTTAGAGTGGCTCAACACAACAACACAAGAACAACAACAGAGGCCTCCCATCGTCATCATCATCATCATCATCATCATCATCACCATCATCATCCTTATTCTTATCCTCCACCCTTCTCAAAGCCATCCATCCTTCCGAACGCCACCTGCCCCCTCTGTGTTGGCTTGTGAGATGGAGGGATCAAAGCAACACTAACCACGTAATGAAGGGACGAAGGGCTCTAACATGGAGTGGATGGAGAGAGAGACAAAGAGAGAGAGAGAGAGAGAGAGGAGGTGGGGGCAAAATCAAGCTGTAAATGCAACAACCTTTTCAATGCGAGCGCATGTGTGCGTGCGTGCGTGCGTGCGCGTGTGTGTGTGCGTGTGTGTGGGATGGAGGGGGTGGTGGTGGTGGTGGGGGGGGGGGGGGCTCTCGGATATGATGCGGTGAAAAAAAAAAGTGCGAGCCATCTCGTCGCATGCAGACTGCCTGCGCTGAATGAGAAAGCTAAAAGGTAATTTCACGGATAAAGAGGAGGCCTAATGCATGGAGGTAATGTAGCAGGGGATGGAACAAAGGCAAACTTTCATCTCTTTAAGCTTGGATGGAGAGAGAGAGAGAGAGAGAGAGAGAGAGAGAGAGAGAGAGAGAGTGTGCGTGAGAGGGAGAGAGAGAGAGAGAGAGAGAGAGAGAGAAAGCTTTGATGCTTTGAAAATGATAATAACAATCTGAAAGTCAGCCTTGGAACAGAATGTGCCCCCCTCCGTGTTCTATCCTCACTCCTCCTCCTCCTCCTCCTCCTCCGCCTCCTCCTCCTCCTCCTTCTTCTTCTGCTGCTGCTGCTGCTGCTGCTGCTGCTGCTCGCCCCCCTGCCACTTAATACGACGGCACAATGACTGCCTACGTGTGTGTCGGGGAGGGTTGGGGGTGTCGGGTGAATTGCAATGTTCAGCACCCCCCCCCACCACCACCACCACCACCACCACCCCCCACGCCCCCACCCCCGTCCATCCCAAAATGATGGTGGAACAAACGCAAAGGTGATGAGAGTAAACAAAAAAGACGAGGGTCTCATGACGGGGCCGAGATTAGCGGGCGACTTGGGCGGACACCGCACACAGAGTGTCGAATTTAGGCAAATGTGCCCTTCGTTCCCCTCCTTCCCTCGTTCTCTCCTTCCCTCGTTCCCTCATCCTCGCCTTCCCTTGTTCCCTCATTCCCTCCTTCCCTCGTTCTCTCCTTCCCCCGTTCCCTCCTCCTCTCCTTTCCTCGTTCCCTGGTTCTCGCCCTCCCTTGTTCCCTCGTTCTCCCCTTCCCGCGTTCCCTCATTCCCTCCTGCTCTTGTTCCCTCGTTCCCTTGTTCCCTCGTTCCCTTATTCTCTCCTTCCCTCATTCTCTCCTTCCCTTGTTCTGTCCTTCCCTCGTTCCCTCATTCTCTCCTTCCCTCGTTCCCTTATTCTCTCCTCCCCTCGTTCTCTCCTTCCCTCGTTCTCTCCTTCCCTCGTTTTGTCGTTCTCTCCTTCCCTCGATCCCTCCTTCTCCTGTTCCCCCATTCCCTTGTTCCCTCCTTCTCTCCTTCCCTTGTTCCCTCCTTCCCTTGTTCTCTCCTTCCCTTGTACACTCGTTCCCTCATTCTCTCCTTCCCTCATTCTCTCCTTTCCTCGTTCCCCCGTTCTCTCCTTCCCTCGTTTCCTCATTCCCTCCTCCCCTCGTTCCCTCATTCTCGCCTTCCCTCGTTCCCTCATTCTCGCCTTCCCTCCCATCCCTCCTTCTCCCGATCCCTCGTTCCCTCGTTCCCTCGTTCCCTCCTTCTCTCCTTCCCTTGTTCCCTCCTTCCCTCCTTCCCTCGCTCCCTCGTCTCTTCTCTGCTCTACGTTCGGGATCGCACGTTTGTGTCGCACAAACGCACACCGTCGCACAAAACTCCCGCGGTGAATCGCAGATGAATGACGTTGATGTTTTGACATCGCGAATAAACATACTGGATTGGGGAGGACATGGGCCGCCAAAGTATTTGCCTAATTACGGACGTGAATACATAATACACGTTATCCTGGTTATGATCAGGCAACGTCATGACCCCCATCTCCAGACCCTAAACAGACGCTATTTACATTTTATTATTTTACATTTTTTACGGATCTCTTCCTTCACATCCAACATCTTCATAGCAACCCATAGCAACACCCCCCACCCCGCCCTCCCTCTCACCCCCAAAATGAAAAGACGGCAATTGAAATGCTCAGGCCGATCAGCGATTGGCGGGGACGTGGCGCTCTGGAGCGAGGCTGCCGGGTCAATTCCCGCCGCCGCCGCTGAGTCGAACAGATGATGCGTTTAATGGCTTCAAAAGGTCTGAGTGCTCCGGCTCCTGACCTTTGACCTCCGGTGTGCGGCGGGATAACCCATTAGGCAAATACTGTGTCTAGCCGCCTTGTCTTTGTCTTTGTGTGTGTGTGTGTGTGGGTGTGTGTGTGTGTGTGTGTGTGTGTGTGTGTGTGTGTGTGTGTGTGTGTGTGTGTGTGTGTGTGTGAGGGGCGTAATGCCATTCAGGGGATCAACACTCCAACTTCTCCTTCACAAACAATTAAATTTCACCCAATCTTCAATTATTCCCACCATTTGCTCGGAATAAGCGCCTGACCCCCGGGTGTCGCCGGCGCATCTCGCGGCCGCGGAGCGCCGGGACGAAACGGCCGCGCTTTACATAGATATGTATAATATTAATTCAAATGATCAGACGGAACACGGCGAAATGATTATTTCTTTATCTCCCGCGTCTCCACGAAAAGGCGCGGCCCGCTTTTTTACTTTCCCAACTCGCCCGTCTCCTGTTGATAGGGGATTTGAGCGGCCATCCTAGATTGAATTCCGGGTACGAAATGTCCTTGTGTCTTAGCTCATTGCTTATTCCGACCCGGTTAGTGCCAATTGCACACAGAGAAAAGAGCTTTTTTTTTCATCCTCCCTCCCTCATTTCCTCTCCTCTCCCCTGACCCCTCCGAGTATCACCAGACCTCAAAATTGCACTGAATATATAAATGCTAATGCTAATAACTGCTAGCAGGAGCAGATAATGTCCTTGACTGGTACAAGAAAAGATCCTTTTCTCTTACATGACTCACTGCCTCTGAATAACATTAGGAGGGTTCAAATCCAAAGCTCTTATTTCCCTCCTATTCTTCTCTTTTTTCTTAATTTAGTCAACCCCCCTCCCCCTCGCCCCGCAGTCCACACACACACACACACACACGCACACACGCACACACACACACACACACACACACACACACACACACACACACACACACACACGTGTACGCACACACACACTGCCGCCGCCACCATCACCCCTACACACCAGTCTTCTTCATGCGGAGGGGAAGAAGAAGAAGAAGGAAAAAAAAGAAATCCAGCTGAAGTGTAAAATATTAATTCATTTATATAGCGCGATAAGGTCTTGCTGTCTCTTTCGAAATTCCAATGACATCCATTTGCCATTAAGTTGATGCTGCAGACAAGCGGCGGGGCCTCCGGAGCTCCTCCGCCCGCCGCCCCCCACCCGCCCCCTCCCCGCCTCCCTTCCTCCGCCTCTGGAAGCTTTTCATGGTAGGAATTAAACTATAATACGTGTTTCAATGGCACGCACCGTAATGGAGGCAGCAAAGCTGTCATTTAGGAGACATAAGGAAACGGCGGCGGCGAACAAAATGGCCTCTTGTGGAAAACACCCAGGACGCCTTTGGGGAGGGGCAAGGGGGTTATTTTATTTTATTATTATTATCCCCACCCCAACGATGGAGATGATCACGATAGTGCGAGCTCTGGAACGGAGCAGAGGCTGATCTTATTACCGCGGCGTTCTGACGGGTCTTTCGTTTTAAAGGGACATCCGGGACGCGGGGTCTCGATGAAAGCCTCTTAGGGGCTTTTTTTTTTTTTTTTTTTTTTTTCTCTCGCGGGGCGACAATGGGAAGGAATTAAGAGGAGCCGGCGCCGGCAAGATCCCCGCGACGTCAACGAGAACCCCGATACGCCGTTGTTTCATATAGGAGCTCGGCGGCGTTTGAAGACACATGTGAGGAGCGCGCCGCGGCAGCGTTTGCCCTTTGACTCGGTTTCGTCTGAAAAAATAAAAAATAAATAAAAAATGTAAATCCGAGTTGTTTCTCATCTGGCAGGCTGCTCTCCGGAGGTGAGAGGCTGCCTCTTAACCTGAGCAGGAATCAGTCTTAAAAAAAAAAAAAAAAAAAAAAAGGAACGCTCAAAGTAATTGTGGCTTTGAAGTCACACACATCACAGCCGGCACAGTCAATATTGCAGCAACTTGTCAGAGTTACTTTTTTTTTTTTTTTTTTTTCCTCGGCGGTACTTTTTTTCCGGTGGCGAGAACAATACGTTATTTGTCGCCGTCTTTTTTATTTTATTTTTTTTAATTTTTATTATCTCAAAAAGCCGAGCATCAGTCGAGCCCCCGTGCAATCACTCACGCAATCACATTAGTCGCTCGTCTGCGGTTTTATTTGCATCATTTGGCGAAGAGGAGCCTCTCCGCGGAGAGACGCGGTGGAACGCTCTCCGGAGTCTGAATCTGAGCCCTCGCGTCGTGTCACCGGCGTTCAGTGGGAGGGTTTCGGCGGGCGCCAATTCTCGTTAGGTTCGGGAAAGTTTTGCCGCGAAGTTACTTTTTCAGCGGCTTTGTTTTTTTTTTTTTTGTTTTTCTTTTTTTTTTTTTTCTTTCGTTCCTTTTTCTTTCATTTCCTATTCATTTGGCTCAGGACGAACAACGGAGCGACGCTGAAGGCACGGGGTTGGAACACAAGGTCGACTCTCCGGCGGAGGTGGAGGTGGAACTTAATGAGGAGCGTTTAAAGAGCCGTCTCTCGGAACAGCAACGCCGGCACGTACGGTACAGTTACAAACGGAATTACCGCAGGAGAAGGAATCGAGAGAGAGAGAGAGAGAGAGAGAGAGAGAGTTTCACCAGAGTTGTGTCGTTGAAAGAACCCTGTGGAGATTTTTCCGACCCGGAAGAGAAGAGTCCTCGTGGGCTTCCCGAGCTAAAAGTGCACGTCTGCGGGTGCAGCGGCGGGTTCACGTGACACCGACATGCCGGTGACAGAGCGTAGTGCAAAAAGACTGAAGTACTGCAAGGGCTAAACACTGTGATAAGTCAGTTTTCAATGCATGTTGCATAACAATGCATTACAGATGGATATATACACATATATACACTTTAACAGTATATTTTACTGTATTTACTGTGTAAATGAAAGTAAAAAGATATGCAACTATTTCTTGTTGTTTAACCCTCTGGATTTTGGATGCACACGCCATCTATTCTATTGCTTTTGTGAATATTGAAAAGCAGAATAATTTAATCTTACGAACATATTTCCAATATCCTGATTTACTGTTTTAATTTTGTGTAAATCTGGAGAAAAAAAAAGCACGCTATTTGAGCAAACATCTTACTTCAAACGAGAACCTAAACTACTTCCAGAACTGGTTCACAGTGCACCATTGAGTCGGGGCTTTGGCAATCGCATGCGATCGCAAACCATGACGACAAATCATCCAAAATCCTGCAGCTAAACCACAACGTCTTGCAAAACACCAAAGAAAAAACATAAAAATAAAACAATTAGACAACCCCAATTAAAAATTAGAAATCGCAAAAAAAAAGAACAGGCTGCAACCGTACCATGCAATGTGCCGCTAAGAACCAATTACTATCATCCTATACTCCAATGGACATAAAAATGGCACAAAATATATAGAAAATACCACACGCTATTACATATTACCACAAAACACAACAGGCAACAATAACTTCATCCATAACTCATCAAACTATAATCGACAAAGTCCAAATAATGATGCCGCCTGTGAGCGTGTAATGAGCTTTGGGGTTTTTCATGGGTTTGCAGCTCTGTTAGAAGTTAGAAGAGTAAAAATAAGTTAGAACAAGCCCATAAAATCCTTAGCGACAAAATAAAGGCGGAATCCAGGGTCCTGGGGCCCACACCGATCTAACGCCCTAAATCATGACCGGCTTTCAGGGGCACCGCAGGGGGCACTGTTGGAGAGAGAGAGAGAGAGAGAGAGAGAGAGAGAGAGAGAGAGAGAGAGAGAGAGAGAGAGAGAGAGCAATGATCGGGTCAGCTCATCCATGGCTGTTGGAATTGTTCTCCGACACACACACAGACACACACACGCACACCTTCATATACATTTGAGGCACACACACACACACACACACACACACACACACACACACACACACACACACACACACACACACACACACACACACACACATTAGAGGCACACACACACGCACTCTTGCCTGCAGTGCTCCCTCCTCCTGCGCTCGCTGACATGGCCTCAGCTCTTTTTAATTGTCCTTGAGCTGAAGTTCTGCCAGCGGCGGAACTTTTAGGGAATATGGAATAATTGCTTCTTATTTCTGCGTGAGCGAGTTGAATGTATGGACTGGACTCCATGAAGATCACATGCTTATACACCCTATGTTTTTCCTGTGTGTGTGTTTGTGTGTGTGTGTGTGTGTGTGTGTGCCTCTTCCCAACCCACGGTCCAGGATAACACGGTAATGAGGTCATATTGGTATTCATCTCACAAGCGGGAATGGAGGGAGGAGTGTTGATAGAAGGGACGTCAGGCCATCCAAGATTAAGTGCATTTACTCAAATACATACTCAGGTACTTTAAGCACTAACACCGCCCGTAATGGCTCCATTCTCCCAGTGCATAATGGGGCTCCGATTACAAACTGCATTGAAAAGAATCAAATAAAATCATGTAATTTTTGTCAAAAAGTAAGAAACACTCACCAAAACGCGTCATCAGGGCCGCCCTCGCCCGCAGTTTAAGGCATTAGGGGCGTTTAGCCACAAGGAGTGGTGAGCGTAATGCGCTGGGCGGGGGGTTCATTGGGCTGTCTGCTAACATTTTTATTGCCTTTTCGCTCTGTACTTTAGCCATTTAAGAGATCAAAATGTGCAAAAATTGTGTGCCAATTTGTCAGTAATTTGCCCGCTAAATGTCGAAGCACTTTGCTGTCATTTGGGGTGATCAATACTTAATGAATTAGCCTGTTTTTCACCTCTGTTAACGGCAGACGTGCTTTTGCACCTTCCCAATCCCTCCGAGACCCCGTCTGATGGAAGCTTTTTCCACCCCTAATTTATGAAAAGTGAGGAGCTAAGCAGTTCACGCTAAGCGAGAAGTGCCGGCTTTTTCGGTAAATTGCTTTTTGCAAATTCACTTGAGTCCGAAAGGGAACTCAACCTCAACTTTCATTAAACAAAAGATGAAACAACGTCTTGAGTGGTGGTGGAAATACAAGTCAAACACAGAGAGAGGGAGGAGAGGGAGAGAGAGGGAGAGAGAGAAAGAGAGAGAGAGAGAGAGAGAGAGAGAGGGAGAAAGAGAGAGAGAGAGGAAGGGAGGGAGGGAGTCAAAGCGGAAGATAAATGGCAAGAGCTAGAAGCAATGTTTACATGATGGGAATGAGCATACTAATGCAGTGATGATTGCAGAATGTCTCCAGCGGTTCCATTTAGCCTATTGAATTAGCCGGCACGGCAGTCGCTGCGCTAGCCATCTCCCCGGCACTCCGGAAATAGATGCCCGAGCATCAAAATCCAATTAAATACATTTGTTAAATAATGTAATGATTGCCTAAGCATACTTTCCATTCGGACTCCATTCATTTGGCTCGGTAAAAAGGCCATCGTTTTTCGGCGCTTTGGGAAAGGTTATGTAGATTGATAGAATTAATTGTCTGGCAGGCGAAAAAATGTCATTAGAACACTTAGATGGCCATGATGGCCCATTTGTATCAGCGGTCTGTTAGCGGCCGGGCATTTTAATTTGTAACTTGACATGATAATGTGGCCGGTCCCCAGCTCACAGACGCAAGTATTACTCACATTTATTAAAAGGTTCCCAGTCACCCCCGCCCCCCATTTAGACTGCACAGGCTGTGAAGTTTATCGGGTTAACCTTCACTTCTCCAAAGGTCTCATTCGGCTAGGCAGAAGAGACATCTTTTAATTTGTAGATTGAGATGCGAAGCTCCGCGCATAATGGAACGACGGGCGGCAACGTTCAAGTAAAATGAGCAGGCCCGCGGAGGACGGGCCACGGGGATTCAGCTTTTTGATCGCAGGCCTCGAAACGGATCCGCTCCACGATCCGTATCCAGATAAACCGTATCGCTGGCAAAGATGCAAAATCAAGGCTGTTTTGTATCGTTAAATATTAGTCTCGGTAAATATACTTGTCGAGGGTGAAGCTGGCCGAGCATGGACCGGTCCATGCTCGCCCCGGGATGCCAAACTGGACGCCAGTGGTGGCCCTATATTTCTCTATATTCTATATTTGTGCTACTTTGATACACAGATTGTAGGTTCAACACGTTACAATACCACTGTGGTGTGGGGATGGTGTGGTTTGAGCAGCCACACCTGTCCTGGGTCGAAGTAGTCGGGGCCCAGGATCAGTGTGGCTGTACGCCTGTTGCCCGTTGGTTGGTCCAACGAGCAACAGGTAAAACCCCCATCCCCACCCACACACACACACACACACACACACACACACACACACACACACACACACACACACACACACACACACACACACACACACACACACACACACACACACACACACACAGGAGAGGAGCCCCTGTCATGACATGTTGTCCATCTGCTCCTGGGCTTGTTCCACCTAGTGCCCGCTTTATAATAAACCGGTGTGTTTCTACTCCATCGTCTGTGTCTCTGTGTCGGAGGGCCCTGAATACAACACTCGGGTGGCGTGGGGCAGGCGAAACGGCCGCAACCATACTGTATTTATTTTTTTTGTCCCAGTCTGTTCCTGGGAGCAATCCTGCTGAGTTCCCAGTTTGGTCCTGACGACCAAAGTGGGCGCAGGTTCATGTCCTTCCGGGTTTCAGTGTGTAGTCCCGTTTCAAATTGTACTTTAATGTCCATATCTGTTTTTAACATTTTATTTCTACGCTTTGATTCTTCTTTGCTTTTATATTATGTATTTTATGCCTTGTATAAAGCACTGTGAATTGCTCTTGTATATGAAAACTATGAATAAAGTTAATTAACATTGTGTTAAACTATGACACAATAGTCAAACTGATTCATATTGTAGTTGTTAAAATCTGTATTTCTGTCTAATCACTGTCTGAAGTCACTATTATAGGTGTTATATCTCAAATATAATGCTTTGGACGAATAAATTACACATTTTTTCTCCCACCAAGACATCTTCAATATAACATTAAATCAAAGATATTTTCATTCACATCCATTAAAATAGAATTGAGATGCGGCAAAATTCTGAAAATGCCGGCGCATTTTAAGAAAACATCACGTGTCGCCCGGGGTTGTATCGTCGCACACAACTCAGTGGTAAAAAAAAAAAAAGAGAGAAAAACGCAATAAAATTTAATTCTCTGGGAGAAAGAAGAAAAAAAACAAAATCATTAAATCAACTTGTGGGAAACGTGTGGGGCATGCATTCTGCACCGGACGCAGACACGGTATTAGGAGGTCACAGAGAATTAGAAACCAATGGAGCCGCTCTCCTGCAAAGTTGTGTGTGTGTGTGTGTGTGTGTGTGTGTGTGTGTGTGTGTGTGTGTGTGTGTGTGTGTGTGTGTGTGTGTGTGAGCGGGTGTGTGTGAGTGGGTGTGCGGGGCGGCGGCGGGGGGTGGTCTGGGGCCTAGGTTTCCACAGTAACGCGTCCCATGGGGGGGAGGGGGCCGGATCATTAAACCCCCCGACTGGATACTTGGTTGGAAGGTGAGAGGTCAGAGATGGCGCGGTCCGTCGAGGTGCGGCCGGCGACTGCATCATTATGCTGCATTCATAAACACACACACACAATGGGGCGGAAAGAGAACACACACACACACACACACACACACACACACACACACACACACACACAACACGCGCGCGCGCACCTCTTAATGAAAAGACGGATGGTGATATTTCAGTGCGGTCCGTCTCTCTCTCTCTCTCTCAGTCTCAGAATAGGATTTCCTCTTCTCATTTCCATCCCTCACAAATCAGTTTGTAATGACCACATTACAGCTAAATATATTACACATCGCTCGCCTCGCAAAGTGGACGTCCGTCAGTTTTAAGTGATGGACGTAAAAAACGTGAAAATTTGAAAAGTCGAGGAAAGCGCGTCTCGCCTGTCTCTTGTTGACGCAGGGGGCCATTTGGTATTCCGGGCGTGCGGGTCTTGAGTTAATTCCGTCCACCGAGGAGCTTGGTGTGAGTTCTCCCCCGGTGGTTGACTTTGTTTGTTTACCTGCCTCTGTACTGGTGCCTCAGAGAGGTAATGAATGGCTTTTCATCAAATATTATTATACGGCGGGAATAAATGATTAGTTTCTGGCTTTTATAGCTTTGAGTTTGATTTATTTTAAGTACAATGTCATAACCAGGGTTGCCAACTTTTAAGGACTACAAATAAGGACCTTAGACACTTTATTAGTCGGGCAGTCACAGTGCATTGGTGTATTTTCTCCTGACAGAATCAACAGAACTGAAAGGAAAACTCTGGTATTTTGTTATTCCAACCCTATTGTTTGATTATTGGAGGTCAACGTCAGTGATTGGCGTCCGAATCTTTTAAATTGGTCCAGTATAAGTTGATAGGGTTTAAGTTAAGAAATACCAGAATTTTCCTTTCAAATAAGTAAGCACTTATTCTATTTATTTAATTTTTATTCTTTTCACAACCGCTATAGTCAACATAACAAAATGTTAATAACCAACCCAACATGGTAATACTGTATCATAATACATTCTCATAAATGGTCATAAATGCATCACTTTCACAATTTTGAAATTTGAATAATTATGATGAATTTGTATTTTAACATTGCATTTTAAATCAGAAATAAAATGTGAACGGCTGGAGCTTTTTTTTTTTTTTTTTTTTTTACTTGTGCTGTCAGCATGCTGGGCATACAACACAGAGTATGTAGTTTGTATGCCATTGCATCGAGGACAGAGTGAGTCTGCAAGTGGAGTTCAACTCCTCACACCACACACCATCATTCCATCAAGCCTGTCATATTTATTCCCCGGCCTTCCATCCGCTCATCGCCAGATCGTCAGCTTTTCTAACCCAGTTAGTGCTGCTCGTGGCTCCTCCATATATGGGAGTATTCGTTGATGCAAGTCATCGTTCTAACCTTGCCTTTCTCTCTTCCATGTTCAAGCCCCCGTCCAGCCTGGCTCCCGGTCCGCCCGTCGGGAACCTGGATCCCTGCCTCCTCGTCCACGCCGCCCCTGGTCTGGTCTAACAATTAATCATTACATTCGATTTAGCAGACGCTTTTATCCAAAGCAATCACTACTCTAAGAGGGGAGAATCACCATGGATGAGACAAATAAAGATAGGACCAAACAACATGTACATGGAAAAACATAAAGATAGAAACAGAATTCATTCAGTCCGGTAAATTGGAACAGCAATTCGGCTTTTGGCCTCTTCTTGTGATAGCTGGGGCAGTAAATTATGGAGAAAAGGAGAAGATTGTAATCAGGATGGTGTTCTGGGGTGTACTTGAAGCAGTTGCTGGTGGTGTGTGTACGCATGTGCTGAGTCTGCCTATATGTGTGTGTATGTGTGTGATGTGCCCATTGGTGAGTGCACGGGACTTGTTCCAGTTGGTTCTGGTGTATGAGGTTGGAATTATATCGTAGCGCCTCCAAGCAGCTGAAAAGACCCCGGGGCCACCCCTGAGTCCTGCAGCCGTACAGACACTCCATGACCGCAGAAGACCACAGAAGACCCCCCCGGCCCCCGGAGAAGCCGGAAGCCCAAAGAGCAACGCCCACGCGCGGCCCCCGAAGACGGAAAACCAGTCCCAGAGAGCGTGAGGAGACCCTGCAGCCCTGAAACGCACGCATACAAACTACACCCATGGGCAGGCACAAGACGCAGCCGCAGGCGCAGAACCCAGGGCCGCGCACGCCAGGAACGGACCACAGGCCGGGAGCCAGGTCCCATGCCGACAGACCACCGCCACGCCAGAACCGCCCGCCCTGCAGGTGAGCCGGTGGGGCCCCTATGCCCACCAACCCCATTACCCCTTAAATTTAAAAATCTGTGGAGGTTCATGTTAAAATGCACTTTACTATTGGTAAAAATACAATATGTCATTATGGAGCAACAGCCAACGAGGGTCCTCTGTCCTTTCATCTCCCGTTCCCTTGTGCTTTTCCTTGCTTTCTATAGTTTTTGTGGGTGATACTAACAACATTTTATTCAAAGAGATCAGCTTGTAAAACCAAATGGCTCATGACACTTGGCAACCAGGTTCCCAAATTGGGGGCTGCATCCCCCTAGGTGTCC
This sequence comes from Zeus faber, assembly GCF_960531495.2. NCBI lineage: Eukaryota > Metazoa > Chordata > Actinopteri > Zeiformes > Zeidae > Zeus > Zeus faber. The sequence goes on along the minus strand of NC_137206.1, from coordinate 14,393,469 downwards.
CTGAGGGAACAGGTCGTCCGAAGCAAATTTATATTTAATTATTTTTATTTATTTTATTTAGTATTATTATTATTATTGATATTACTATAATGAATAGATTTATTTTAGTATTTTTTTATAAAATAATATCACAGATTTAGTTCACAAAATACATATACTTATAAGGAGAAGTTTTCAGGTTGAGATTAGCATTTTGGGTTCGCGTTAGGGGCTTGAAATCACATTCACACTCAGCAAACAATCATTTTAGAAAGGACACAAGACGCAAGACAATTCCTGACCCAAATTGAACACACATTCCCTTCAAATGAGCCGTGCATGCACGCAGGAAAAAGGTTTCAACACAAGCTCCGTGTTATGTTTGGGAACATCACGACAAATGATCCGATGCGTTATTCTAAAGTTGTCGGGGAATTGGGCTGCTCCAGGCCATTTAAAGGAGTCCCTCCCGCTCTACGTTTGGGTCGATGAATGAGAGCGCGTCCCACAGTTAAACTCATCGGTTCCTATTTATTGTTGCATCCAAAAGACGTCTCGCTTACCGCCGCAGTTTACTCTCGGCAACGCTTTGAGAAAGAACGTGGAAAGTTCCCCCGACAGAAATCAATATCCACAGTACAAATTGCGTTCAGCTACTTGAAGCGGCGGGCCGGCTGGAACGCACCCCCATCCCGGCTCCGAACCAGAACAAAAACACACGCCCGTGATTCCCAACAGCAATTGAGCGCCATCGGAAGCCCCATCTCCGCTCTTCAAAGTGCCACAATTGCCTTTGCGAAATCTCCTTTGCTGGCGTTTTCATTTTTTATTTTTTTTATTTTTGTTGCAATATTGTCTTTGAAAGTGAAGAAGGGGAATGATCAAAATGTTTTTTGGTTCTTTTTTGGGGGGGGGGGGGGGGGGGTGAAAGCTCGGTGGCAAGCCTGTGATTTGTGAGTTTTGATGTGCGTGACTGTAAGGTGCCGCAGACGGAAGCAGCCCTGACGCTTGGTGGAACGCTGGATCATTAACAATCCTTATCGGCCTGATTTCTCCAAAAAACAAGCAGATGTGTCGCAGGCGCTCGCTTTTGTACTGGCTTGGATGTTAAAAATATCAAATAAGGAACGAGCTGAAGGAGGTCACGTTGGGGTGTTTTTATGTGATGATTCACAATTCATGTCAGCCCCGTTCACAATAACCCTTTTTAATCAAAGGGGTTAAAAGTCCTGGGTTCATACGGTTCACTTCTCAATTTCTCAACTATCTATCTATCTATCCATCCATCTAGCCATCCATCCGTCTGTCTGTCTGTCTGTCTGTCAGTCTGTCTATCTATGAATCTGTCTGTCTGTCTATCTATCTATCCGTCCATCTGTCTATCTATCTATGGAAAGAAGATAACCAACAATGTGAAAACTCTATCTATCTATCTATCTATCTATCTATCTATCTATCTATCTATCTATCTATCTATCTATCTATCTGTCTATCTATCTGTCTCTCTGTCTGTCTATCTATCTATCTGTCTATCTATCTATGGAAAGAAGATAACCAACAATGTGAAAACGGGTGAAAATGTCTCCAATGTGATACAAGTTCATTCCATTTTGCAGATACTGTTTTGTTAACAAAGACAACCAATAGCTGATGTATTAAGGCGATATTCACTTTGCTTGTATATAAATAAATGTGGATGCAAAAACGTATGAAACATGAAAATGTGAGACAAAATCCAATAAATATGTCTTTACTCCTGTCTGTCGATGTGTCTTTCTATGTATACGTATACTGTACATGTATACGTACACTGAGACCCCGCGCATAACAACATATCATGAAAGATACAAATGTGTTCCTTCTGTGTGTGGAGAGCGACCATTTGCCCAATCAGCACACCGCACACTAACCGGTTCCACCAACAACCAGAGTCCTAATCCCACCGAGCCACACGTGAATTGACACGGAGGTGTGGCTGCGCGAGATTGCCAGAGTCCCGACTCTGAAAGCGAGATCAAACGCGACTTCAGAGCGAACAAACGTGGCAGGCGACGGGCGAGAACTAGAGATGCTATTTTTTGCACTCTTTCTTGACAGAGAATCCAAAACGAAAAAAAAAGAAAAAAAGAAAGAACAATGGATGAAGGCGAGGCTCCCGATTGGCTATCGGTCTTCCCCACGTGACGATCCACCGCCTGCGTCCTCCCCCGCTGCACGACAGGATATCAGATCGTATTGAACATGTTTAATACTCGCGATTTGCGATCGGCGGCCCCAGGACGGACTCCCGAGCGGATCGGGGAAGTCAAAAAACACTTGTATCATATCTCACACCATAGGATAATCTGGCATGATAATCTTCAAGAGCATGAAAAAAATCTGGATTTATCTTGTAGTGTGTACCCCGCTCAATCTGTCTTTTTTAAATGGCATAAAAATCCATTGTTATTTACAATTTATTTTTGGTGATCAAGCCATTTAGCTGACACTTTAATGCGATAATTGCTTTCATTCAATTAAAAAAAGATTGGATGCCAAAAATATGTATGTGGCCAAATACAGTAAATGATCAAAAATGTAGAAACCTAACTGAAGAAACACTGATATGGACTGGGACACACTATTTTTCTCATCATGGCAGCCTCATTAACTTTACATTGTACTTCATACTTGAATCCATAAATAGAACAAAGGTCTCATTTCAGCTGACACCTGCCTCCTTCCTCGTGTCTCAGGTTTTGTTTGGCGGCCGCAGCCTGGACGCAGGGACGGGGAGGGGGGGGGGGGGGACCACGCGCCCTGTGCACGGCGGCGGGGGTCACAGGGTAACAAGTGTGAGGGTGAGGCGCGGGAAATTCACCCCAATTTACACTAATTTCCACCCTTTTCTGACAAATGTTGCGACATCTTGAGTAAAGGTGTGAAAGCGTGTGTGCGTGTGTGTGTGTGTGTGTGTGTGTGTGTGTGTGTGCATGAACAATGGGCAACCTCCCATGCTCTGCTCGCCGTCCTGGACCCCCGCGGCGAAGCTGAATAACACACCTCATCCTGTGCTTCTTTTCTGTCGCTCTCTCATTTTCACACTGCTCTTTGCTCCACTTCCAAAAGGCTGAGACAAAAGTGAGCCTGTTTTGTGTGTGTGTCTGTGTGTGTGTGTGTGTGTGTCTGTGTGTGTGTCTGTCTGGGCGCTGTCTTTTCGCTTCGCTTCAGGAAATGGTTGTTGCATCAATGGGCATTATGTATATGTATGAAAAGCTGCCACCCAGGGTCTGTCTGCCCACTTGACAGCGTCTGTGTTTTTTCCTGTTTTCCCTCTGTGTCTGTCTGTCTGTCTGTCTGTCTATCCATCTCTCTATCTTTCAATCCATCTATCTATCTAAGGATTAGTCTGTCTGTCTCTTTACTACAATTATAATCAGTGGTAATGGTGCGTCACATGTGACAAGAGTTGTTTCATGATTATTCACCAATAAAGGACAAGCCATCCTGGGGTGTTTGGCTTCAGGACTCCTGTGTGTTTCTATCACTCCATCACTTTTCACCACTGTTTATCTTGGCTGTCCATCCCGCGGTCCCACGCAATGTCCATCTCAATATATATATAAGTTTTTTTTTTTTTTTTACAGGAGCCCATGATGAACGACAACATTAAATAGAGTAGAATGCTCATTTTCGACTCATCAACGGCCCGGCACGCGAGCGTGGGGCTTCCTGCCGAGCCTCCCCCAGGTCCCGCCGAGTGATTAGGCTTCAGATAGGAGATCATCAATTCATACTGGGATCCATACCCATTGTAATGGCAGGGGAGTGTGTGGTCGGGCGCGTGCGTGCGTGCGTGCGTGCGTGCGTGTGACTGTGAGAGAGTGTGTGTACGTGTGCGTACGCCAGCGTGCGCGCGCGCGCGTGGGCGACAGTCAATTAAATGGTGAGTCGGGCTAAAGAGAGTGATTATGTTCTGACCTTTCCAGCCGTTTAAAACACCATGACTGTGAAAGGGTTATGAAAGGGTCTAAATGGAAACAGACACACAGTCAGGTACACACACACACACACACACACGCACGCACGCACGCACGAACACGCACATGCACAAACACATCTAACTACACAATCACTTCATACACTGTGCCCTATAGATTGAAATTAATCAAACTTTTGGAGGATGCTGCGGTGGCTGATTAGAGGCTAATGTGCCTCTGACTGTTTACCTGCCTGAAGCTCGAACAACATGTAGCGTAGCTAATGGCCTGAGGATGAAGGCGAAGACGGTCCCACACACTGACTGACAATTATGCCACACACGGCCGGCCGCTTGAAGAGCTGTTTCACTTAGCAGAAGCCGGAGATGAAGTCACAGTTTGCCAGCAATGTGTGAGTCATTACTGGGATTTACAATTTTGGTGGACTGAGGCTGTAGTTCGTTTCTGTTCTGTGTGTGTGTGTGTGTGTGTGTGTGTGTGTGTGTCTGAGCATAAAGCGGCACAAAGCAGCGTAGAAGGAAAAAAGGCCATTGTTCACCATTTTGAACATTTTGAACAAAAAGACTGTTGTTCGCCATTTTTTTTTTTGTCTGGATCAGCGGGTCCCGAGGCAGAGACAGAGAGAGAGAGAGAGAGAGAGAGAGAGAGAGAGAGAGAGAGAGAGGGGAGGGAGGGAGGGCACAGAATTAAAAGAACAAACTACAAGCTACACTGGACATTCTAGGACGGCCGAGGGAGGGCCTTAAAACCCACTTGTTGTCGTGGATTGGACAGCATGAAGGATGGTCCACTGAGACTGTCAATCCAAAGACTGTTGGGACATGTTGAGGGAAGGTCGAGTGGGTCTGGCTGAGGCAGGTTGCGTTTGGTGTATTTGCAGATGATGTCTTGATTTCCTCAAACGATCGAGGAGGTGGGGAACGGACAGGGTGGACAGGGCGACATTCTAACAACAAGGATTCTTGGCTCGATGGACTGACCTGGATATCGTAGGAGCCATTCTGACATCAATATGAAGAAGATTAATCCAAAGAACACCAGTTCACTATGAGTACTTGTACTGTATGTGTCATTTTTTTGTATGCACTTGTGGACCTAAGAAAATGATCAATATCCCAGTAAGGAACCCGACGGCATTTTAATTTAGTTATTTCTATTGACAGCAATATGTTTCCATCAAGATATGTAAAATGATAATCAAAGGATAGGTTGTCTTTTTCAGCACAGGCCTTTATAAAATGTTGGTTCCCATCATTTATACTCTAACTGTTCACAGCAAACCTCGCTGATCCCTTTGCTATTGAAAAAACGTACCACTCTGCTGCAGGTTCTGACTGTACTTCAATGCAGTTCAATGGGGCAAAGGTTTAAGCCTTAAAAAAAACAAAAAACATTACCGCCTCATTTCGGCGAAGGGTCATCGAGTTGACGGCTTTCTCCCACGCGCCATTTGAGTCAGCGGAGCAAGAGAGGCTAAACACTCTGTGACCAGTTTTGGCTCTCCAGTGTTATGTTGACTGCACTCAGGACTTGTGCAGTCCGGGAAGTTTGTTTGTGTGCTTCGGCACCCAGGCAAAGGGTAGGCCCCTCTCCAGAGAAGCATTGGCTCATTGGCTAGTGGAGGCCATAGGCCTGGCTTATAAAAGCCTGTCATTGGAGGCCCCACAGGGTCTGCGCACACACTCCACCAGGGGAGTGTCCTCCTCATGGGCCCTCTTCAGGGGGGTGTCTGTGGAAGATATGTCGGGCAGCTTCTTGAAGCTCCCCTCACACATTTGTACGGTTTTACATGCTGAACGTTACTAAGTCTGCGGTGCCACATGTCGTGAGAATGCGCTTGCTAGCTGTTACTCACACGTCTGCTGGCATGTCTGGAACAGGCATGGGGGATATGTTATTACGTGAACCTCCCTCAGATGACCACCATACTATTGCGTGAGTAAAAGATCGCAGTCCCTGTGATAGGCTGCCAAGGCAGCCATGGTTCCCTGAGAAGGGACAAGATCTATTACTGCGCTGCGGTAGGGTACCCCTCCGAAGCGCTCAGCAGTGAAAGGAGGAAGACAGGCAGTGGGGCTGCGCTTATGGGGGGGACCGGAGCGCAGCGTCGTCACTCCCTCTGCCATTGGATTCGATAATCTGTCGATCAGTCCCATTCGTAAAAGATCTGGTCCCTTTTCAGGGAGCCATGGTTGTTTTTGCAACCTAGATGTTTCCTTTTTCTGAAAAGTCAATTGAAATTTTTCTTTTTTTTCACTTTCACGGATTAGATTACATTTAAGCACAGGGAGAAGCTACAAAAGAGCAGTTATTGAACTTCTGGTTGGGCTGTAGACAGTTCTAAACACATGGGCTGCAAACATAAAGAATATGAAGCAACATTTTAATGGCCTGGGTTGAAAAAAAGCAAATCTATCCTTAATATAGAAAGTGGATTTATGTCTGAGGACTCCTTGTAGCTGTTTGGAAGTCGTTTTGAGATGGCCTGTGAGTTAACAGCTGTCCACAATATATTGTGTTCCAGACACATCTTTCCTGTTTCACTGGTTCAATTACCCAGTTTTGTGAAACTATCTGAGCAAACTTGCTCATACTTAGGCATCGTAACGACACTTTTCTTTCCATGCATGCTCTCACAGGTGTCTTCCGAAGCCGCGAGTGACCGTTTGGTTGAAACCCCGATTCTCATTAAGCCCGTTGAGCGAGACGGAGCTTAAATTGTTCCTCGTAGACAAAGATGGGAGATAGCGATCAATGGGGGAACGGGGGACGCGTGGAGAAGGCAAAGGTGGAATTCCTGTACGGGAGACAATCAGCGTGCAGGTCGACCGTCCTTTATGACTCTGGGGGCTCATAATTACCCTACAGCTCAACATTTATATTAACACGACGTATCGGCAGAGCCATCGCCACAGTCAATGACAGAGGGGAGAGAAAGAGCCCACATAATTATACCTGTCTGGAAATGAATTGTCTTTAGGTTTTTCTTTTTAAAGAGATGCAGAGAAAGGGGGTAATGGAGAGAGAGAGAGAGAGAGAGAGAGAGAGAGAGAGAGAGAGAGAGAGAGAGAGAGAGAGGGAGGCGGGGGGAAGGTAGGAACATGTGTGTGTACGTTAAAGGGAGTGATGAGGAGAGAGAAGGGAGTGATGAGGAGACAGAGAGAGAGAGAGAGAGAGAGAGAGAGAGAAAGAGAGAGAGAGAGAGAGAGAGAGAGAGAGAGGGAGAGAGGAAAAACCTAATTTACCTCTTCAAATCACATTCATAGCCTGGGACTGTCAGGTACCTCCTGGGAGAGAGAGAGAGAGAGAGAGAGAGAGAGAGAGAGAGAGAGAGAGAGAGAGAGAGGGGAGAAGGGAAAACGAGCCAGAGGGAGAGAGTTTGAGATAGAGCGAGGAGGGTCGAGAGAGAGAGAGAGAGGGAGAGATGGAGGAGTGACCTAGGAGGGCCAAAGGGGTCAGGGGACCTCGGCTTAGGGGAGATAGTGAAATATTATGCGAATGAGAGAGTTAATTCTACATCCACAGATAATCAGCGTGGCACAGCGTTTAAAGAGGGAAGGATAATTAATTCAAGAGTTTTGGGGGTTATGCACGCCTTTTGTCTTGCCAAGAGAGGAGACGGTACAAATTTTTTTTAAAAAGGGGGTCCGTCCCTGGGCCTGTGTCAAACATGGAGCGATTCAATGGGGCGTGAGTGGAGGGGACCGGTCGTCAAGGGAAGAGGGGGAGCAAGGGCAAGCGGAGAGCAAGGGAGTGAGTCTTTTGGACAAAGGAAATAATAACGACTAAAGAAAAAAACAACAAAAAAAAAAGTAATTCTAGGAATTGAGTCCAGGACGTGATTTCTGACACCTTCCGTGTGTCGTCGGCGTGGTGTGGGATGAAGCGGCCGGTTCAGGCAGGTCTAGTGACCGGCGGCGGAGGCAAAGGTGTCATCATGGCGATGCCACAGGCAAATCTGATGACATTCCAGGGCAAGTAGGCGGGTCGTGCGAAGGGTGGCGAGCGATAGAAATACATCCGGCAAGTTCAGGCAAACGACCAGAGCCACATTTCGGTGAGCGTGAGGTGTCGTCTGGATATTATTGAAAAGTTTTTTTTTTTCAACCGATATCAATACCAGCGCTTCATACCGCTTCATAAACAATTCGTTTCTGCGATACCAATTTCAAGCTCAAATAATGCTTTTGAAAAAAAAAAAAAAAAATGTCTCCGCCTCGACACATTTACTCGTACTTTATAAAGCCTCAGATTTACCGGCACCGGAGGTATTTAAATTCCGTCGCCAATGCCTCGGAGTGTTTCAGCGCTTGCCTGTAGCGACGCAATTTTCTCGATGCGGTAAAAGCATCAAATTTCAATCCGCGACTCCATCTAAATACAAGCTCGCATCCGTCCGAGCCGCCACAGAGGTTCGCTTCCTGATTGAACCTTCTGCACAGTTGCCGAATCACATATTCTTTAAAGCGTTTAACAGGCGGATGAGATAGTTTTATTTGTTTTCATTTCCGTTGCTCTTGGCAACTCCGAGCTGAATTCAAGAAGGATGCGGGGCTCGTACCGCGAGAGCTCTTCAGACCCTGCAGGCAGGTTACAGCGACAACAAGAGGATTTAATAACTATATATATATATATATATATATATATATATATATATAAAACAATTTAGTGTGTTTAGAGCCGCTGCCTTCCAGTGTCGCTATTCCAGGGTTAAAACTTTTCAGTGTGAGATACATTACCTGTCAAAACCTGTTTAATGTGGTAATCCGTAAGGTTATTTTGTTTTATACTTTTTTTTTGACATGGCACTTTATAAGAAACAGCCACTCGATGCTTTTGCATTATGCTTGTTCTCCTCTATGTGCTGTATCCATGGTTGGCGGCGGGGTCCGCCTTTCCCGCCAAGAATGCAAAGACGGCGTCGGAAGCGGAAGGCTGCCATGGTGGATACGGGTGCAGGCAAACTTTTGGGGAAAGTGAGGGAGCGTCTCAGAGCCAAAATGAGGCCAGGCCCGGACGTTTCATTTGCAAATGAAATTCTGGGACAAACACAGACAATCTGATGGATTGCCACTTTAATGTGTTGCTGTGATTTCTATCTCATTTTGTATTCTTCTACAATCAGACTAAAGCTGTCTTATATGTTCTTTACACCTGGAATTATTATGCCTTTCTTACATATTAAAATGACTATATTATTATAATAACATTATAACACAATTAACAGCCGATGAGTAAGCGCAACATGGAGGTCGCCTTGACGACCACTGCACAAGAAAAGAAATGGCAATACTGATATATGATATCATATGGCAAAAAGCAACTTTTGGGTGGCTTACCATCGCCTACTGGTGGAGAGTGGCCCTGGAAGAAAGGAAGGCAGATAGAAAGGAAGACAGGAAGTCCATATTAATTCATTAACTCATTAGCATTTTGAGAAGAAAAAGGCAATCGGATTTAGATCCAACGACTTGTTTATAGTTGAGTTCATAGATTTAGTCACACGTGTAAAGGCGACATGCTTATCGGTATAATGTACAAGCTGTACGTAAACCAGGCTTTAAAGTTTTATGTAAAGAGGTTTTAATTTCGTCGTATGCAGGGTACCAACCATGAATTTACCCCCGGGAGTCTCATCTTATCTTATATCATGTGGTTCAATGCTGTGGCCTCTTAGTGTATCAATGTCACACAGGACTAAATTCATCCCTCCATTATCTCTCTCTCTCTCTCTCTCTCTCTCCCCCACATCTCTCCATCTCCCTCTCCTCATGTTTAAACAATAGAAGAGAAGCTCATTATATTTGACTACCTCACCTGCCCCAATGGAGGCATCTTGACATGGCAAAGACCACACACACACACACACACACACACACACACACACACACACACACACACACACACACACACGGGCACACACGGCAGCGTGACATAATAAATAATAAAACCTTAAATCACACACACACACCTCCACACCCAGATTAGCAGAGGACGTCCTGTTTACACGCGCTAACGTCTGTTAGAGAGCGCTCACTTTGACGCCCTGAACCGCTCTTCCTGTAGTGCACGCCCAGATTATGTCGTGGCTCTCGCTAAAATGGGAATCAGCATGGGGCCTATGCACGCTCGCGCACGTCAGCGGACGTCAACACACACGCACGCACACACACACACACACACGCAGGCACGCACGCACGCACGCACGCACACACACACTTAAACCAGCCCAAATCACACATAGAGCTTAACATTGTACCGACGTCTGTGAGCGTTTGGAAAACAGGCTGGTGAAGAGGCTCCTTTCTGATTTACATACGTGAAGTGTGGCGAACGCCGCCGCCTCCGCGGGAAAAAGGAGGAAAAAAAAGAAAAAAGAAAGACAGAAAAAAAGAGAAGGGAACATGAAACGTTTCCGGCTAAAATGTAATTTTCACCAAACATAATGCCCCCATTGTTGAGGGACAGGGCCGAGCCGACAACAAAAGGCAGGGGAAGATACGAGGGGGAAAGGGAAAGAAAGAATAAAAGAGACAGAAGAGAGAGAGAGAGAGAGAGAGAGAGAGAGAGAGAGAGAGACGCAAAAGGGAAGGAGAAAAGAAGGAGCGGCACCCTGCTCTTTGATATCTAAAGGGAATGAAATCTCCACGCGAAGATGACGGGCTGGAGTGGGAGGAGGGAGGCTACGGGAACGAAACGACCAAAAAACAACCCTGGAAATATTGACTTGATTCCACCTCTCTCTCTCTCGCGCGCGCGCGGGCGGGCGCGCTCTCTCTCGTAGTCTCGTTTTCTCCTCTCCCCGCCGTCTTCTACTCGGGCGCTAAGCGCTTGTTAATCAATTGACCTCCATTGTGGGCTAATCCTTAACTATGCCTAATTCGTTTAGCCGAAAGTATCGTTCGACTTTGCTCCGTCCACTATCTTTTCAATGACACTTGCCCAAATGGGACTAATGTGGCCCCAAAAGATTTCCATCCGGTCAATTTGGCGGAGGATGAATAATGTGGAGCTGAGTTCCACCGCTCCGCTCCAACCTTGTTCCTCTTCCTTTTTTAAGGACGTTAGGCGGAACATCCAGCCTGCTGCTTTTAATTCACATTAAAGCCAAAATGAAAGACTTTGAAGTGATACGCTGCCTGTTTCATGTGAATTTAATAGCCGCCATATCTACTTTCCAGGGGCGTGGTGGGGAACGGGATGTTTAAATCACACGTTCCTCAAGCGGTTTACGTGTTTTGAGCGTCTTTTGACCCACGTCGTTTGGAGCGCACAGACGCACACACGCACACGCGCACACACACACACACACACAGGTCTATACTGTAGAAATGCACCACTTGCATGTCTACATGCATGCACATGTAGACATGCATTGAAAATAAAGCTTTTCGCCGTCTCGCCATCAATCCCTTCCGCTGCTCTGTCTTATTGAAACATGTTTGTTATTCTGCCATAGCGTGATCGGTTGAGAGAGAGCGAGAGAGAGAGAGAGAGAGAGAGAGAGAGAGAGAGATTTCAGTATCATTATCCTCTTTGCCACCTATACAGGTCCTTTATCCTGTCAGTGATATTTCTGACTTCAGTCAGAATCTAGAAGGGAGAGTCGACCTATGCCTTTCAAAATCATTCGTTATACCTGTGTTATCATGCTAGAGGTGCATTACCGGCAAGGCTGGAAAACGGAAAGAACTCCCAGCAGTAGAATGACGAGGGGCTGTGCTTCTCTGAAGGTGCTTGAAAATAATATACTGTATCGACATTATTTTGTGACATTGTCCATGCAGATCGTGATATATTTTCAACAAAGGTCTTTCAAATAATTGCGGTGGTCATTTCCATCACCGGTTAGAGGTCATGTAAATAATACATAAGTAAGACCCCTCCAGAGTGTTCAACCTGCCGGGGGTTAGATTGCGATAATGACCGGCTGGCCGCACACGTTCCCGCTTATTACACGGCTACACCGAAAAATAAGAACACATTGAGAGTGATCATTAATTTGAAGATATTTGATACCTATGGCTGGTTTGAGAGATTCCACAAACAAAAATGGTCCACAACAACGTTACACTGCAACCGGTGCTCAAAGTGGGGCGGTACTCACCGGTACGCAGCACCGGCACTTCTCCATTTTACTCTTTGTCGTACCAGGATTTTTGATCTGATCTGCCCTCTCAAGTGGACAAATCTAGTGGACATACTGTAAAATATGTCCACTAGATTTGTCGGACCACACTTTACCATTTAATTATTAGAACGCACAAGCTGCTAGCTCCGGCAGAAATACCCCCCCCCCCCCCCCATCAAAAATGTATTTCATTTCCTCCGTTTCCTCTTGGAACGAAACAAAAAAAAAACCTGTGCGTCCGTGCAGCGTCACGCATGGAAACTTAACCCCACCCGCCCCCCCGCACCCCAAACATGTGAACAAGGGGAGTACCGGCACAAATACCTTTTATTTACACCTCAAGCATTGACTGCAACAACGTACAGTAGCAAACTATTCGCCCTAGAAAAAAACTACTTTGCCCTACATAACTAACCTATTTACTGTTATGAATGTGAATATGGACGTATCCACATTCATATCATATACACCAGTCTTCCACTTCAGCTTCTCTATAGCATCACAAGATGGCCCCACCAGCTAGTGTTGGCATGTAAGTGGAGTGACGGAAGGGACGCGAAAGCGGACCTGTGAAAATGGACAGTGGTCATTATTCAGAAATAACTGACCGCTAATGGCCGCCATTGACCAATCAGAACTGAGGATTCCGCAGACGTGTGCGAAGGTGTTGCCAGTAGTTATCCCTTTAGCTGTTTACGTATTTCTTTCGACTTGTCTTGGTTGTGATGAACGTGAGAAAGGAAAAACAGTGAAAAGAAAAGTCTTTGATTGCGTTGGCAGTAACCGGGGCCGGGATCTAAACAAACTCCAGTAATCGTCGGGGTATTATTGCGTGGCTCTTGTCGAGCAGCGTTTTTGGTGAAATAATCCCCATTTCCAATGTCAGATATAAACACATACGTGCCATTTCTGACACAAAAGTGAAAACTCATCTACACATATTTAATCTGCGCGCACGCACGCAGGTGCGCGCACACACACACACACACGCGCGCGCGCGCGAACACACACGTACACACACACGTGTGCACATGCACACGCACGCCCACGGAGGGAAGGTGTTCCCACAGATAGCGGAGCCGATGCCGCTAATCCGAAGCAGACCCCATCTGGCTCCCATTACGGAAGACTCTGCCTCGGCCCCAAGAATGTCTACATTTCATAAATATTATCTGGGCCTGGCGAGGGCTGGACGGACAAAAGCCAGAGCGCCGAGCGCTTTCTCATGGCCACATCACAGCGTAATTAGCAATCATAACATCATCCCTACATGCCATGCGGCCTTATTTTCTGGAAGCAACTTAATTGCCTTGAGGGAGGAAAAAAAAAAAAAGAAGAGAGAGAGAGAGAGAGAGAGAAAAAAAATGCATATGGCCACCCCACTCAGAAAAACATAATTACATCGTGGTAATAACTTAAAAAGTAGGTCATGAAATCTTCAATAAACAAAAAAATAAAAGTTTAACGAAGTTACTGTATTTCGAGGGCGTTTTTGCGTTTGAGATGGCAGCCGTTGCACATTGTGAAAAATGGCGTGAGACACCCCCCCCCCCCCCCCGAACCGCCGCCCAGAGGAGGTCAAACACGCTGCGTTTAAATGTTGACCCAAGAAAGACGAGACAAGACAGAGAGGGAAAGAAAGAAAGAACGAGAAAAGAAAAGCGCTTTCTCTTCTTCTCTCCTTTGTATTTTCTTCACCCCGGGGTTTTTTTTTTTTTTTTTGCTTTTTTTTTTTGTCTCACACATCCCATAATACCTCCGGGGAAAGCGAAAAAAAATAAAATAATAATAATAAAAAAAAAAGAAAAGGCGGATGACACACGTAGTGGAAAGTAGAAGCAAAAAGGAAAAAGGAGGGAGAGATGTAAGCTCATTATCGAGACAAGTTGAAAAACCAGAGTGGGGAAGACGAAAAAGTAAAAGTTAAGCACTTCCTGAAACTTCTGCCGCTTCCTTTCTATCTATCTCTCTTTCTGGAATAGTTTACCGCCCCTTTCCTCTCCCTCTCTCTCCCGCTCTCTCTCTCTCTCTCTCTCTCTCTCTCTCCATCTCTCTTTGAGTTAAGGAGGGTAAGGTAATCGTAATGAAATGACCCCGTGAGGCATGATGGCAGCCCTCACCTGATAAGTTATTCCTGACTGCCTTTTAAGCTGCTGTCAAGCAATTTCCCTTGAAACCTCGCTTTGTTTTTTCGGGGTGGTGGTGGTGGTGGTGGTGGTGGTGGTGGTGGAGCGTGCGTGCGCGCGTGTGTGTGTGCGTGCTCGTGTGCGTGTGTGTGTGACTGGTGGTGGTGTGTTGGCAGGGGGTTTGCTTTGACACCCCTGCATCTCTCCCATGAGGGGTAGCGAAGACAACCTCGAGGTTTGCTGTGCACGTGCGCGCGGGTGTGCGCGTCGGTCCGCGTGCGCGCGGCAGGGCCCGCGTGCAGCGGGAGACTGCTCACAGATGACAATCCCGCTAATTGAAATGACAGATTATTCTAATGTGCAGAAAGTCATTAAAAAACCCAGCCGTCGTTTTGCCTCCCTTTTCTCCTCTGCCCCCCGCTCCCCACCCCCCCCGTTCCCTCGCTCAGAATATATCTCTGCCTCTGAGCCCAAGATGGAGAATCTGCATTTAAAGGAGATGTTGGCGTTCCCCTCCTTCATGCTTCCTGATTAGCAGCAGAGTTTTTCAAATGTGATTATTCCGTAAGAAGGTTATGCTCTCTTACGGACTTTCAATCTACGCCAACAAATAACCACCGGTGACCAGTGAGATATTGTTCTCGCATTTTACCGTGTAGGCATTACCGTACGGGTTCGATAGATCGACGGTTCTCAACATAGGGTCCGGAGAGCAAAATGATTAATTGTTAAACTGAGTGTTGTTAGAGAACGTATAGTCACGACAAAACCAGAGCACGTCAGGCCGTAATTGAAAATGCTCTCGCTCGCCGTTGGGGACGACACACGGCACGTGAACCCGAAAACGGCCGTAAAGACCGTCCGCACGACGACATGGCGTGTTATTGGGGCCTCGGCTGCGAAGGGCCTTACTGAAGCGCGCGTCGTGGCATTACGCACCGTGATATAATCCTTCGTCGCTCCTGGTCTATCTGTGAGACCGGGAGAGCAGCGTGCGTCTACCTTGAAATAACCTTGAAAACAAGGACACAGGACTCCCCCCCCCACCACCACACACACACACACACACACACACACACACACACACACACACACACACACACACACACACACAGAGCATTCCGCACCTGTCTGCAGATGTGAACGCTAGGGAAATAGTCATAGAAGTCATTGTAAGGAACGGCATGGAAGGTTTGATCCGAAAGCCAAAAAGCTCCCGTCCTCTCAACATGGCCGCCGCTGCAGTCTCTTGGTCTGGCACAACAACGCGTGAAGTCCGAAAGGAGGGGCCCGACCATGAAGACGTATCAGAGCATCCAAATACTGTCTGTACCCAGTGTCTGAGCCCCGTACGTATATCTCTCTCCCCCACTCTCGTTTTTCAATTTCCAATTGTTGCCATATTTCCCTCCCCTCTCAAGTGGAGCGGGGCCGCCGTTGATACGGCGTCTCGATATCCTCGAATAACATTCCGTCCGACTGATACAAAATTTCTCTGCCCGAGCCGCCTTGCGACAGATGCAGACAGCTAAAACACCGACTGGGGACATATTTTTTCCATTTTTCTCCTCTTTCTTTCACCTACCCCCCTCATACCCCTCTATCTCTCCCCTTTATCCTCCGCCATCGACCCCCCTCTGCCTCCATTGACATTCAGCAGAGGTAAATATTTAACAGCATGCTATTGAGTGCCGTGTGCAGCGCCGGCACGGGCCGGGCTGCGGCGGGAGATATGTATATAGACAAGGCTGTTTTATTAAGAGTCGCTGCAGACATATTAAGGTAAAGTATGCCTGACACCTAGGGAGGAAATTGCTAGTATATGACACTATTCCTCAATACGGTGGCAGCACGCCTCGGCGCAATTTCGCACGCGGCGACTGACAGAGAATGACACACGGGGAGGGAGGTAGATAGAGTGAGAGTAGGGGAAAAAAGAGGGAGAGATGGAATAATGAAAATGTGTGTAGGCTGGCTGGAGGTGTGCGGTGTGGAGGAGCGTGGGCGTCGGAGCGTGTAAGTGTGTGTTTGTTGTTGTATGTGTGTGTGTGTGTGTGTGTGTGTGTGTGTGTGTGTGTACGGCAGGTAGCATGCAGAGTTTGTAATTGCTATACCCCATGCAAGGGATCGGCCCCGGCGATAGCGCTGTTTACCTTTGGCCCACCATGTTTGCTGTTGGTGGCGGTGATAGAGGGACGTCATGCGGGGAGAGGGACCACCCCGAATGATTAAGTGGGCACGGAGACAGATGTGTGTGTGTTTGTGTGTGCGTGTGAGAGAGAGAGAGAGTCGGGAGTGAACACACAAACAGAAATGCAACTTTGCTTGTATATGTCGCAGGGGAATCTACCGTAAATGTCAAATAATCTTTTAAAAAACATGCAAAAATGCAGAAAACTGACACCCTACAAACACGAGTGCAAACCCACCTCATGCTCAAAATCTCAGCTCTCTGTTCCCTTGAAACCAACATGCAGTTCCCATTTTAGCCTCTAGAGGACACTGTTGCATACAGCCTCAGCGCCGTTAGGCGCCCGTCTGGCCTCTGTCTGATGAACCACATTCCCCTTGAAAAGACACCAATTCACCGCAATTACATTCTAATTAAAAAGAACAGCCCAATTAACGCACAGAATGTATTCCATAATTCCGTAATATTAACACGATCATCCCCGCCGCTTGTAAATGATTGGCGATAAAAGGCGAAAGCAGAAATTAATGTCACCGACTAATTAAAACCGGGAGATAAACAGTGTCTTATGAAAATGTCTGTGTGTGTGTGTGTGTGTGTGTAATGTGGAGGAGAAGAGACGTTATAGTTTTAAGAAGATCCATTATGACCGCGTCGGATGTGGATTTGGAGCCGCCGCATTTTCTTTGAAGAGCCAACGCCGCGATTTGGGGATGAGCGTGGCGTGGCGCGGCGCGGCCTCGCACCCCGCCGACTTCACAGGGAGGGGGTGGGGGTGGAGGGTGGCGGGAGACGCTGAAACATGCAAAACGCTTCATGCGGGATCCCTGATCACGTTTCTACCATAAATTACCCTGTAATAATGAAAAGAAAAATGGGGATTCGGCAGAAGAAAGGGAGCCCTCATCGGAAAGGTTGGAAGAACCGGGGTCTGCCGCAGTCCACCGTAGGCTCGATGGGAACAAGGACTCCATGCGAGATCCCTGATCACATTTGCACCAAACAGTAAATACCCCATAATGAAGAAAAACAAAAGAGGAGGAAGAAATGGGGCCGGGGCTACACCGGTAAACGCCTGGTTCCCCGCGCGATGGCGACTCTGCTTCCCAAACTCAAAAAAACAATGGCAAAACCGACGCTTATCGCGGGCAATTGAACAAAGAGGTGAATGAGTCACGTCTCTTTGTGGGACGCAGGGAAAGACAATAACGGCGGAGAGAGGGAGAAGATCGGCGTACGTACTTTAGCTCCGCGGCTCGACAACATTACCGCCATCTGCTCCCGCCGGGAAATCTATCTGTCAGAGGCCTCATCACCGGGGCCCGGTGCAGGAGCCTCTCACTCATAACGACCCATTTCAGGTAAATAGCCCTCATCATCAACACAGTCGCCATTATCGTAGATCTATAACGCCGCCCGCTCCTGCTTAGGTGTCATCAGCATACTGAATGTTTGTAATAAGCATTTGTGTGTGTGTGTGTGTGTGTGTGTGTGTGTGTGTGTGTGTGTGTGTATGTGTGTGTAAAACTAAAGAAACTCAAGTGTAGGAACACTCTTTGACCTAGCGATGGTGCTCGATAGGCGATCCCTCCCGGCGCGTAATGGGAATATTCGTCACAACGAGCCGTTCTGCGATGATTTGGCTTCATATAACCGAATACCTTTCAAATGACTGAATGCCCTTCATACGAGAAGATGGGGGAAAACATACAAAAACATTCGGCGCGCGCGGGGCGACATACACGCATTCAAGAGCAGCTGGAATTCCGGGAAAAAAAACCCAAAAAAACCCATGGCGATGTGAAAACTCTGACGCTGATGTGAATGGACGATTTGTGTCATTTATGTCGAAGTGCTCCAGAGCTGCCACGGCGAAACTTAAAGGATTTGAATGTGAAGAATTACCCTCAATCACCGGGGCGGCAATCTTTGCCTCCGTAGCTATTTCATTTCTGTCAACTCCCTCAGTTCCCTCCCTCATTTTTAGGCTGTTTTTCCTTTCACAGTTACTTTAGCTGTTGAAAGGCGGTTTCGATACCCCCGTTCCCCCGTGCGCGCGTGTGCGTCGTCTGTTCGGTCTTGAACGTCGGCGCGCGGCCACCGCATTAAAGTAATCAAACTCCAGGTATACATCCTTAGGAAGAGACGTATGAACGCGGGGGCACTAGCATAATGCCATGCATATTGCATGGCGGAGTATTGCATCTTTTAGTGATGTTCACATACAATTTGGGGGCCTGTGTAAAATGGAGCATTTGTTTTGATAAATTATTCTGTTGCAACAGCACCGGGGAGCCGCTTTGCATGTGCGTCAGGCAAGTGTAATGGCCGGGAATTAGCTCCAGCCCGACGTGCAGAGGCCCCGTCCTTCGTTAGATATGTGATCAATTATGCCCGTGTTACCCGTTGACGTGATTACTATTTTATAAAGGCGCAATTAAAATTCAAGCGCGGGATGCGTTGATTCTTGGGGCCCCGCGCGCGTGCACCTCTAGGGGCGCCTGGCGTCCGCGCACTCCGGAGAGGTGGAGGCGGTGTGTGGCGTCGCCCAAGGCAAAAGTGTCGATCACGGAGATGCGCGATGCCCTCCCGCTTCCGTCACGCTGTTGCCCCCACAATGAAGCCGTTTTCTCAAGAGGGTGTTGTGGGACGTGGGAACGAGGGAAGGTGTGTGTGTGTGTGTGTGTGTGTGTGCAGATGGACCCCGCCCACCACCCGGTACAGGTTGTGTATGCGGGGTGTATTAACGATCTACGCGTCCAGGGTGCCACCAATGCCTTTAAACTCGTCCTCGTGTCCCTCGTGTTCAAAAATATAAAAAAGATCGTCATCAAACAAGTCGAAAAGGCACAGCCCGCTCACAAACGGGAGACGTTTCCGTGGCTTTATGTGGATGCACATAATCATGAAAAGTGGAGTGCTATCTTTCTATCTCTTGCCTCCATTTTTATAATAAAAGCCTCATCAAAATGTAACACTTATTTCCTTTTCATTTCCTCGTTGCGAGAAGGCACGGAGAGTATCCGCACCATCTTTCCTTTTTAACTTTTCAATGACGCAAACCGCGACCTAAAAAAAGCTGTGACGCCTCCCCGAAATGCTCGGGAATTATCTGAAAGCGAGGTTTTCGCTCGTCAATGTCCAGTTCCTCTTTTTTTATTTCAGGTTCCTTCAGGCGAGGTTAGCAGCGTGATGGACTGCTGTGATGTTACCCCACATCCGGTTCGACAAGAACATTTCACGTGGGGTTTACACTCGACGATACTGGAATGACACACGCAAATATGATTCGTTGAATCTGGAGGTCTTCACAGATCCCAAAATTCCGGCCCGAACCCCGTTGGACCTGGGAAATTGGAAAAATACCTGGACATGTTATGTCCCAGAGAATCTAATGCATGTTCGAGGGGAGAGACACAGGTTAAGTATTTTTTGGATCCGAACAGATCGGACAATTCAAATCGCTTCTAAAATGACGTTTTATTTTTCCAGCTTGTCAATGTCTCCACTGAACTCAATGTTTGCTCTCTCCCCCTACGAATGTAACTGGCTAATCACTGCGCATGAAGCCTCGTAATGTTAACACATCAGCCCTTCCATACCTTCCTCGTGATCAGCGATGATGCTGGCTCCTCCAGGCCCGGGCCCCAACGTGAATGCGCTCTGATCCCGGTCCAAACCGGGCCGGGCCACGCCAGGCTTTCGCCGGCGCTGGGCCGACAGCACCGAGGGCCTGTGGAGGAGGCGGTCAGGGCCTGGTTGCCTGCCAAAGCCCACCGCCTGGAGCATGCAGGGAGCTAATGCTCTACCTGTGATGGGGGGGCGGACCCGGGGAAACCACGGGGAGTCTACCGGGGTCCCCTAAAACTCCACCACTCACACACACGGTCACACACACTGGGTGCAGGGTTGAGAGATGGCGGGGGTGATGGAGGGTGGAGAAAGGAAACGGGCCAGGGGTATCAAATGCGCTTAACGTCGTTGAGGAACGGGTGGTTGAGGGAAAATAAATGAAAAATGCAACCAAAACCCCGCGGTTAAAAAATGTATAGTCAAGTGGTCTTAATGCATATTCCACTGGTGTCTCCACCCTGATAGATTCCTGGTCGCTCTGCGGTGCGGCGGGGATCAGATAGGTGGTATCAGATGGAAGCCAGTGAAAGATTCTAGAGCAGATCAAAGGTGTGGTATGGCCGCGATCTCGATAAGTCCTCCCCGCCACGCAGACACAGCTCATCTGTCAACGGTGGCGGCTCGTTGCTCTTGTCAGATGGGCGAGATGCTATTTATAGCCGCGATGAAGACATCTGGGTGGAAGGGCTTTCACTCTCTGGGCGACATGGAACTTTTCGGGATCTCGTGTTGTCAGGTTGATTAATTAGGGTGGGTGCTCTCTACTCGCTGTTGTCTAAAGGAGCAATGGTGGAAATAAATAAATGCCAAAGGGAAATTTTGACGGTTAAGCACTTTCCCTTTTCTACATCTCCATCCATATGAAGAGAACGTCAACAACATATTGACCAACCTGGTCATCCATCATAACTTCACTGTGTTGAATTGTTTGCATTTTGAAGAAAAACACATATGGGATGAAGTATGTCTATGCATCCATATTTTCTTATCATATTAAATAAAAAAAGATATATATATATATATATATGTGTATAATCTTAAAACAAAACTAATCAATATAACATTAATAATACACATTTGTATTACTACATTTATATATGCATGAAGTTATTTCATAATAATAATAATAATGATAATAATAATAATAATAATAATGATAATAATGATAATAATAAATAATAATAATCATCATTATTATTATTTATTTGTATTATTAATTATTATTATTGTTATTATTTATTTTTACAAGGTAGCAACATGTAGGTATAATGTGTAATAGGTGTATTTTGTTTTTATTATATATTATTTATATTTATATATTTATATATATATATTTTTGTTAATATCACTTTCAGGCTCCGTGATGTGTGATTTAAGAGCCATGACCAACCGCTGACAACAGCTCTAGATAATAAAGACAATTGTTGGCCACTAGATGTTGTATCAGCTTGGATGGAATGAGATGCCACGAGTGAAGATAGGGAGCGAGGAAGACGTGAGGAAGACCATCCAGCATCAGCTGAGGGAGGGGCTGATCTTCCAGCCCCTGATCCCTCATCAGTCTAACTGGGGACTGGGGACAGAAGGCCACACACACCAGATCCCTCACTCTCTCTCTATCAATCTGTCTATCCGTCTGTCTATCTGTCTGTCTGTCTATCTATCTATCTATCTATCTATCTATCTATCTATCTATCTATCTATCTATCTATCTATCTATCTATCTATCTATCCATCCATTTATCTATCCATCTGTCTATCTCTCTCTCCCAGACAAACACACACTTGAAGGCACGGCATCTCCTACAAGCAGGGCGTGATGTCAGCGACAAACACTCGATGTGGGGGAACACGCGGCCAAACAGTGAAACAATTTGTTTAATCATAAAGTGCATTTACATAAGGCGATGCCCGCATAAATGAATGCATAATTGAACAGGTTAATGCATAATGTAGCGCTCCCTGGGGACAATAAATAAAGTGCCTTTTGAAAAACGTGAGGGGAGCGCTGGAGAGAGAGAGAGAGAGAGAGAGAGAGAGAGAGGGAAAACAGTTCCCCGCCAAGCGTCAGAACAAAACATGAGAAACATTCAGCGAGACAATGCCAGGGCCACCGAGGTAGAGAGAGAGAGAGAGAGAGAGAGAGAGAGAGAGGAGGGAAGGGAATGGGAAAGGAAGACAGGGGAAGAGGGGAAGAAAGGAAATATGGCGGGAGGAAATAAATAAATAAGAAGGTGAAGTCTGGCTAAGAGGATTTGAGGACATGCTTGGTTTCTCTCTATAATCTGTCTATTAGCAGCAAAGTATTTCCCAGACTCTCATAAGCGAGGCAGGGACACTATTAGCGACAGGCTCACACACCAACACGTCTGCTGGGAATTCATCTCCCACCGCCGGCTTTTCTATTTATTTCTCTCTCTCTCTCTCTATCGCCCCCTTCGCTTTTGCCTCCTTCTTGTCTTTCTTTTACTGGCTCCCTCTCTCTCTTTCTCCTGGTCCGCTATCGTCTCTGATGCAACTCGTCACAAAGTGCAGATGGGGTATTAATGAGTGTGACGTTTCGGCTTTAATCAAAAGTGGAAAGAGTATTTCTTTTCTGCCGCCGACTGATAAACACACACACGCACGCCCGCACGCACTCCCGCTCACACGCACACACACACACACACACACACACACACACACACACACACACACAAATGGTCTAGGTTGTCATGCAGCCATCTTGTCCTCCTTTTGTTAAGCAAAAAGCAAAGCCAGCAAACATGATTTAGAATTAGTAAATGGGCATCACTCTTCCTGTCAGGGGCTGAAGTGTGAGTCCTCACCGCTCTTAATCCCCGGTGTCTGCCTTGTAACTCGCTGCCACATCAAAACATGCTCACCCCAACCCCAACCGCAGACGTGTTTTCAAGAATTCTTTCTTTAATTCCTTACATCAATGATGAGCTAGAATTTGTGGTTTGTAGTATAGTCCCACCTGGCTGCAGAGTCCCTACTTCTGTAGTTCCCCCATATTTAGTATTGTGGGGACATTTTCTTCGTACTGCTGTTCTATTATGAGCTTTTTCTTTTACATAACATTATAATATACACTATATAAAAGATTGAAACTATTCTACATTATAATACATTACAGCACAGTAATTGCCTATTGTTGTTAGTAGTACTAATGGTAATATTAGGCAGTACTTTTTAGTTTAGGCAGATCTATTACCACAAAATACCATACCATTCCTTTTAATAAATAAAGTACTTGAAATATAAACTAGGTCATTATGTAGAAATAATTTATAGAAATTGGATAAGCCCCGTCAATAAACTACGAACCCCCCACCGTGAGGTTAGCTGTCAAGGTGCCACTCAGTCCCAGTGCCGTCTGGGGGCGTGGCCATGCAGGCGGCAGGTCCAAGGTGATTGGCTGCGGTCCAGAATCCACATCACACCTGCGGCAGAGCCTCATCGGCTCGTTTGATGTGGTGCGGTCATGTCTCCAGAGAGGGATTTCAAATGAGAGCATAATGCACGATGAGCCACGTATACTCGGTACATAGATTAGGCTTCAGTCGATGACGATGTTAAAAGATAACGGCATCAGGCCGTTCTTTTGCGGCAAACTCACCTGAGCGCAATTTATAAAGATTTCTAATAACTACATGTAACATGTTGGTACACAACGAATGCAAAAATCGTAATTTAAGCATCTGTACCCACTCGATCATTTTTTTCCCATACGCCTCAATCAATGAGACGTATGGGAAAAAAATAAAGAGACATCCTCATCGACTTCCAGAAAATCCCGGGTCCGTCTCCTCCCCGGCGCTCTGCACGGAAGGCTTCAACTACGTAAATAAAACCAAATGAAACGAAGAGAAAAAGAACAAGTCGCCTGTATACATTAAAGCGAATGCAATGTGCATCTCAAAATAAACGTAGGTACCTCTCAATGTCGCTTTCCATCATGTCGGCCCACAAACACCTCTGTGTGTGTGTGTGTGTGTGTGTGTGTGTGTATGTGTGGAGCTGTCAGGTGAGATTGGACCATTTATGCTGTGATATGTCAGACCTGATTATGGGTCTAATTTTTTTCCCCCATTTACGTACACTACCAATGAAAATGTGCGTGCTTTTGGAGAGTGCGCGACTGAGTGAATGCATGTGTGTGTGTGTGTGTGCGCGCCCCCCGCCCATGAGACAACCTGATAGACGTGACAGTCGTCAGAGGAAGGCGGGATGGGTTCGGCGACAGCGCCGCGACCTCCGATGACGCCCTCCATTTTGTCAACGGCAACTCACGCAGATTACCCCTAGCGCCATCTTCTTACTCTGCATGTTAATGAGAGAGATGGAGCGAGAGACACCGAAAGAGAGAGAGGCGAGAGAGGGGAATAATAAGAGACGGAAAAAAGGGGAATAAAGCGCGACAAGTAAAGCGATAAATGTTTGAAGGAGAGAAAAAGAGAGAGAGAAAAGGAAGTGTCTGAGAGAGAGAGAGAGAGAGAGAGAGAGGAAGAGAGAGAGAGGTGAAAGGAGGCACAAGGGGTCCCTCCCTTTACGGCGAGCGGGGGGGTCCGCATACGCGGGACGTACAGATAGAACGGAACAGGGGGATTAAAAAGGAGCTTAAAAGAGAAACAGACGAAAATGTAAGAAAATGTAAATACCGACCGCTTCTCCCCGTTCCCGCTTCGTTTAACCGCTGGCGAGAGAATTGGCGCCCCCCCCCCCCCCCCCCCAAAAAAAAAGAGGACATCCGGGACTGCGGCGATAGGAGAGAGAGCAGAGAGTGAGTGACAGATAATGTAAGGGACCCAGGAAAGAGAAAGGGAGAGAGGGAGACGCAGATAGGGACGGATGGCGAGGGAGAGACTAATGAAGGTCATCGGCAGCCATATTGGGGCTACCTTAGATGGAAAATGAGAGCCAGGTAGAGAAGAAGCCATTGCTGGGCATGATGAATATGATTATAGGCCTCAACTTGTGTGTGTGTGTGTGTGTGTGTGTGTGTGTGTGTGTGACAGTAATGAATGCGGGGCTTGGGACAGCGAGGCAAATGGGTCTCGCGGAATATTGAATTTCAAACAGGGACACCGACCAGCCACCGGTGTGTCACCGATAGCAACGGAAAGTGTGTTGTTTCGTCCGTCCGTCCGTCTGTCCGTAGGTGTGTGTGCGTGGGCGCGTTTGCAGAGAGAGCGGTAAAGAGAGAAACAGTGCCATTGGCCTGGACCGTTTGCTTTCTCGGCGCAACCAAAAACAAAAAAAAAACAAAAAAACGAAGCGAGCCAGACATTAAATTATTCCTCTAATATGGAGCATGATGACTCTTTTTTGATCCCTGCCCACAATATTTGCGGAGCGGCTTCCCCTTTTCAAGGGTGAACAAAAACGCTTTGCGATTGCACCTGAGAGCGAAATCAACAGTGCACGTCCTATTTTTATTTATTTATTTTTTTTGTCACCAGACAGATGCTACGTTCCGGGTCCTTCCACCCCTCCCTCCCTCCCTCTCTCTCGCTCTCTCCCTCCCTCCCTCCATCTCTTCCCCCTGTCCGTCTTTGATGTGAGGCTGAGTAGATGGCTAATCAGGTAGCATCAGGCCGAGCCCTCATTTCCCCTTCACACCAGCTCCATTAAGGAGCGGCCTTTCTGCAGGGGGCCGATAAGTACAATATACTCCCCCCTTTTTAGTCTCTCTCTCTCTCTCTCTCTCTCTCCCTCCTTCCGCTCTGCCCTCATCCCAAGCACTAAACACTCATCGTCCCCTTCGCCTCTCCCTCGGCGTCCTTCTCTCGCACGTCTTTTCCCCCGTCTCTTCCTTCCCCCCTTTTTCTTTTTTTTTCATTGCCTCCCTCCCTCTCTCTCCTCCTCCTTGGCAAACCGCGCTTTGCTTTTTTCACCCCCTCCTTCCTTTACACCCTCTCATACTATGCTTTTTATTCCGTCTTTATTTTCCCCACTTCTAATCCCGGGTTAATCCCCTGCAATGCTCCACTCCGCTCACTCTTATATTGTTTCTCTGACTAATTCCTGTCATCCTCCACTCTGTTTCTCCATTCTCTCTCTCTCTCTCTTCCCATCCCTCTGGATGCTCCCTTGTGCCGTGCACCCTGGGTGATGTAGTTTCCACGCGAAACCGTCTCCATATTGACAGGACAAGCGCGGGCGGTTATCACAGGGGGGGCCGGGGACCCTCAGTGGTCCTTCAAGAGGTTCCAGGGGGTCCCCAGCAAAACCATTAATCGTCAGATGTTGCCATTATTCAATTTAAATGAAGTTTAGAACGTACAATTACGACGGTTTAAATCCTAGTTTCAGTGTTATCTACCTAACCATAATGGACAGGGGGTGGAGGGTCCCAGAGACAAAATGTTACTGGGCCTGTGGTCTAATGCATATCAAATTGAGGGTCCTTCCATAAGAAAGGGAGTATATGAAAATAGCTGAACAGGTGGAAAATATTCGGGTTTGGCAGACATGTATATGGAAGAAAGAAGAGAGGACCGAGTACCTTTCTCATGCACGCCGGTATGAGATAAATGTTTAACACTGAATTACGGCTGAGAGCATCCCAGCTACACAATGATACAGAGTCGGTTAAACACACAAGCAGGTGAGAATAGATAGATGAGAGGAGGCCGCCAGGCAGACAGCCGGGCTGTAACGCAGACCATTAGCTTTCCCACGGAGCAGACACGGAGACGTTCTGTCCTCATTTCAGAGTCGTCTTCCGGCTCTCTGAAGCTCTCTCACACCTTCCACACCACAACAGCTGATTAGCGAACGGAATCACACCGGCATCGCTGTAACACACAGCACTGTGTTCTTTCCTTAATAATAATAATAATAATAATAATGCAAGGTCCTGTCACATTTAAAGTGTTTAAATGCACCATTCTCTGGGTTCCAAACTTACACAAATATTTTTATTTCCAATATGGGAACACATTAAACGCATTATGTCGCCTTGCTGACGCTGATTCCAATCACGTTTCTGTTTTTTTAAAGAGATAACATTTTATTTTTTGGATTACGATTTTTGATTTAAAAAAAAATGCATCGACACACACACACACACACACGTCGGCAGTCACACATTTTTGAAATCCAGTGGAAATTCAGTGAAATTAAAGGGCACTTTTATCTCATTCAAGATTTGAACCTCTATGGCGCAATGAATATTTAAACTTAAAAATTACATGGAGACCTCAAATTCAGCCCCTTTCGGGCACGGGGAATATCCTCATTGTCCCCCCGCAAGCCAGCGTCGAGCTTAAGACGATAATGAATAGGCGTAGAAAGTCTTAGAAATGCTGTGAGGAGGAATGATTCATGATTGAGGAAGGATTTATAATTTATATATTTATAAATCGAGAAATTGAGGTCTAGGAACCAAATAAAAAACTCCAGACTTTTTTCTCGCTTTCGTACAACTCTTTAAATGGCATTTTCCAACGCTGGAGGACAAAAAAAAACAAAAAAACCAATTCTCTCCCGCTCTGTTTTTGCACCCTGCACATCTGCACCTCTACAGTACGTGCATTCGAGCCAACAGGAATAATGATTTGGCGATAATGTTTTCGAGACACGGGGGCTAAGGACGCCAGCTACTTGCACGGCTGTTAACATGGGGGAAGTAAAGACGGGTTTCAGCACATTCATGTAAATATACAACATACGACTCATTTGCGCCTTTGCCGAAAAATGTTCAAACGCCGACTGAACGCTGTAATCAACAGCTCCCACCTCACTCTCCCCCCGTTTTCTTTGTCGTCGAGGACCCATGCTGTTCACAAACAACCTCAATGTTAATTTGGGATGTAAAGAAAAACACTGACTTGCCATACCACCACCCGCCCCCACCACCCCCGCCGCCGGTTCCCAGTTCGCTGTAGGTTTCCATGCGCGGGACCACACACACACGTCGGCGTCCCACCCCCACGTCGAGCGGGCGGCGAGGAACCGCACCCGGGTCGTTTTAAGGAAATTAGGTCTGGGGAAGTTGCAAAAAGAGAGAGAGAGAGGAGAGAGAGAGAGAGAGAGAGGGGCGGGGGGTGTCTCTTTCCGAGCTCTCTCTCTCTCTCTCTCTCTCTCTGCCTCTTTGTGCCGGATCCCCGGCGTTAGAAAATTAAAGAGTGTGTATCTGTTTGTCTTGCGAGAGGAGCTGACTAATCCCTCGAAAGACCCGAAGCGGGTTTAAAAACACATCAAAGGAGGGAGCTTAACCTACGTGAAACCTCACCGGGGTTTTTTCGGGGGGGGGGGGCAAATGATCGCTCTCCTCATTGTTTCCGGAGGGGGGGGGGGGGGTACTCTTTTCACCGTCGTGCCGCCGCTGACTTTTTTCCCTCGGCACTGGGAGTTCTAAAAAAGCCTTGTGGTTCCATTTTTAATGACTGTGCCGTTTGTGTCTGTGTGTGCATGTGTGTGTGTGCGTGTGCGTGTGTGTGCGTGCGTGTGTGCGTGTGCGTGCGTGCGTGTGTGTGCGTGTGTGCGCGCGTTCACACATAAAAGGAGGGTATTTTCAGATGTGACACCGCAAATGAGGAAAGCCGAGCTAACAAGAACAAGCGGCGCGTCTCGACATCATTAGAATATACGATCCCGCGACCGGCCATAGGAAAAGAGAGACAAATATTAAACGTTAAAATACATAAGGTGAAGAGAGGGAAATGATGGAGAGAAGGAGAGAGGAGAAGAGGGAGTCTTAGCAGTCTTAGCTCCCCCCTGCCAGAATCCTCATTATCGGGGCTGCCTGCACTTCGGGCGCCGACATGTTCTCTTGTTTTGCTCGCCCCTCCATCTTTTGCTAGAGGCCTCGGATCCCCGGGAAAAATGTGATCCCCCGAGCGCGAGGGACAGGACGAAAACACACACGGGCCGACAACACGAGGGTTTACAAAGACGGGGACAAGGTGCGATCCGTGACTCGGAAACCTCTCCCAGGCAGCGTCGAACCTGAAAAAGAACGAAAACCACATGGATGTTTGCGTTGGACCTTGGGCTGAACGCGCGACTTCCTGGCTCCACGGACCGGGCCTCCGCCTGACTCATGGCAACGCAGTGGAAACCTCCGCCTCCCCCCCCCCCCGTCCCCGAAAGAACGGGACGGCTGAAGAAAGCAGTACGGAAATGGAGAACAAACTCCGGCTCTTTCGACGTAGCTCGACTCGCGTGCGGTCGACACATCACGACTCAGCTCCGTGTGACGGTTCGTTCCACGTGGTGTCTGTTATTTCAACGCCTCATTGAGATTCAAGTCTCTTTTCCAGGAGGCACCTCAGAACAAATGACACCCATTAAAAAATACAACCAACAGTTTATCACAGGTATGTCGAGGTACCAACACAGACACACGGTATAGAAATGATACAGCCTAATAAACAATCAATCGTAAAAAAACTAAAAAAACTCAGGTTCTTTAGAAGTAGTCTTTTCGAAACACCAAAACATGTGCAGTTGACGTATCACAGAGCA